>NC_134037.1:151805903-153005903 GCF_965140245.1 Athene noctua
GAAGTGGATTCAAGACACCTCAAGTAGGGGACAAAACTGAACCAAGGTATTCCAGACCCAAGATGAGCAAATTAAAGAAAATTCATAAATCCTCTTGCCTGCATTTTATGTCAAAGTTGCAAATAACATTAAAATATTTGCTCTCAAAACCAAAAGCAATCTTTGAATTTAATGTCTAGAAAACCCCATCATTTTAATTTAGTGATAATCTCAACTGATTTTTTTTCCTATACTATTTGGAAAGCTGTCCTCTTGCCCAAGGGCTAGATCCACAGTTTAAGAATAATACTACAGTGTCACGCTGTGATGTCCTCCATGACGAATGAATATAGCATAGCAGGAAAAAGGTTTTCAGCTTTGCTGTGTGAATTCTAGACTTATATTTAACTGTAAATAATATTAAATAAATTTTAACTGTAAAATCTTAATGTTAAAATGATACTTGTTTTAGGTATATAAAAGTCCCCTTCTGAAGATACACTTACAATTCAGAGTTAATCAAACAGCCACACTGCACCTGTTCTACAGTTGAATGTTCAGTTCTATTACTGTAGCAGCACTTTAATGGTTTTTTTCTAATGTTACAGGTTAGTACGTACATAATTACATGCATGAGCTTGTAGGTATGTTTTTGTTAGCTCTGTTGATTTTTTTTATGTCAGGATAACTCACCTTGACAGTCACAGCTACTGGAAGGAGAGCACTAAGAGACGGTATGATCACAGTGCAGTCTAGATTGCAAAAGTTACTTTTTTATAGCTACTAAGTTCTGCTTAGGCAAAACAAATGTTCTTAATAGCAGCCCTAATGATGACACCTGGTGTCTTATTAAACAACTGCAGTAAATATTAACTCTTCAGGCCTTTTAAATGAGTGTATAAATGTGATTAATATCTCCAGTTAATTAATTTATGCAAAACATAATGTGTTTGTTTATTCAAAAGCTTTGGCTATTGTATTTATATCTTTCTTCTATAGTTATAAATAACTGCACAGATTCAGGACAATCTTTGGTTTGTATTAAATCATGACATGAGTCTACAGTGGAACAAAAATCAGCAGATAGGATATCATGGAACAGATCAGATACTTTACAGACTAACACCTGACATTGACATCTCCATGAATGGGAGTTGAGGGTTTCTAATACCCTTTCAGACACAAAATGTAATCTGCAGTTATATTCTGTCATTTTGCTTCAGCTTTCAGGAGATTATCACATAAGGTTTATCATTCTTCTTGCAGACATGTTATCTGCAAGTTAGTGTGGCTTTTTCAACAGCCTATCTGTGGTAGGTAACAAAATTATTTACCAGTCTGCTGTCACAGGGCATGGAAGTAAAAGGACAGACCTATGCAAACAGAGTATCAGTGTTCATTTCCCACATGAGGAATGGTCTTTGAAACAGAGAGACAGGGTGATGAATGTTATTAAGGAGTACAATTCAGCAGGTTGCTGTAGCAGAGTACTTGTCCTCCACAGCTGTGAGTGACGGTGTCCTCCATGTTAGCAAACATTTACCGCAGACTTAGCATGACCCAGGACCAGCAGGAAGGGTTTATTCTGCTGTTTCTCCACAACAGTTGTGATAAATTGTTCTCGTATCTGAAAAGAAACTGAAATGTTTCTGAATCTTACCTATCTTCAGCCCACAACTACCTGCACTACTTGTAATTCATTCCCTCTTCATCTCCTTTCTTCACAGTTTTTAGATAAACAATCGTGTTAAGACCACTGAAGAAAGACTCTTTTAAAAAAAAAAACATCATTAAGACTATTCAGGTATTCATGAAGTACTGAAATATGGATAATGACTTGAACGTGTCAGTAAAATGATCATCTGTCCCCAATTAATATTGATGTATTGCAGTTGTGAAGGCTTTTAATGATCACATTACTAGGAAATTATTGCTGCTCATATAATTTGTCCTTATAATCATGTATTTATCATAGATACAAAAGACAAGTTCCCCAAGAGGACTATTAAAGCCCATATTCTGCTGATGCTTAATTGGTAGAGAAGACAGTCTTTACACTTATGTGGAAACAACTGTCTTTTTATCAACACCAGTGTCTCTTTTTAATTACAGTATATATATGCTACACATACTGTATGTTTTATGGGCATGGGCTGTAACAACATTTCTGAAAAATATCTGTATGGGGTGGAATAGATAACCAGTTGGGCAAGAATTAGCCTGAATAACTTTCAGAAATTGTCTACAGAGAGGACAGTGATGAACTAAAAATATTAATAGTTTTTCTAAGCCTACCTTAGGGACTGCCTCTATATGAGGTTATTCAATTACACAATACTTCTGTAACTCATGGATGCAGGAATTGGATCCCCAAATAATGGCACAGGTATCTGAATGGTGTGTTCAATACACTAGATAGATTTCAGACCACTGAATTTTATAGGCTTAAAGATAAAATGAGGGCACCATGGCTAATCACTAAATCTTACTCTGCAAAATGAGTTCCCTTGTCTGATATAATTGCCTGACTGTCTCCATAAACAGATTACAACTGAATGTTGTATCTTCCATCTAGTTCTATCTGTAAATTGATAATATACATGGTCACTTGGTACACTTTTTATTATGATTAAAAAACCTGGAGTCTTGAAAGTATGCTTTGTTGGCTATGTAATTTAGAGAGTTATCTGATGGATCCATTTCCCCTGCAAATTACAGAATGTGTCAGACTTGAGGCCTGCTAAATATGACACTGCTAGGGTGAGCATACCCATCAATCTCAGAGGGTATTTTGCTTATAAGGACTACAGTGTCACATGCAGCTAGAAAACAAGAACTTTGAATTTTGAATACATTTTTGCCGCTGCCCTTTTCTTTTGATTGACTAGTGCAAGAAAAAGTTACTGATTAAATTCTTCTCAGACTGGCCTAGTGATATTGATAGTTGCTCTAATTATTAAAATTAACATGAAGAGAATGTGGTTCTCTACTGATCTTTCTAATTCTAAAATTTCCCTTGGATGCATGCTCACTGCGATTCACTTGGATCATTTCTCACAGAGGAGGGAGCAAATGCCATGAGTGCAAACCTGAAAAGTGGATTAAGGCTGCTGTTTGTTGAGAGATATATACACACACAAGGGAGGTGGGGAGAGAAACTTGGCAGGCCTCAACGACATCTTGGGATGTTCCTCTTTAGCATGTCGCAGTCGGTTAACATCATGGCTGCTCCAGCCTAGAGAGCCGGGAGAAGATGCCTGTTCTCACTGCTCTGCCTGGGGTTACTGGCAGGTGCCCATAGTCAGCAGTTGACAGAAATTGGCCCCATATGAACAAGCAGTAACAACTAGTCTCCAGTTCTGCTTTATTAGTTATGTATGACAAGCCAAATGATAGTCTCTGTATCTACCCACTCCCTACCTCTGACATTATTGCCCAGACAGTGCTGTATAATGAGATGATATGTATCTCTCTCCACAAGGTCTCTCATGAAATCACCAACTCTCCCTTAACCCTCATAAAGATTGTTTGGAAGATTGACTGCATCTTTTTTTGCCTTGGGTTCTGTGCTTTTATTATACAATGCTCAACTTTTTTTTTTTTTTTTTAATATAGTTCTTTATTATAAAAAATACTTTTTTATTATTATGTTTTTCCTTGGGGATGTTTTCTGTGTTTACTTCTAATTGTGTGTCTAGATTCCCCCAGGGAACTCAAGTGGGCTCTCTTATACAACATGTGTCTAGCTTTATAAACTAGGATTACAGGTCTGTTCTGTGTTGTACTTCTATCTAGGGTAAGTTACTTATATGCAAGTTTTTACACACATACAGAATACTTGCTAACTACCTTCATTTTCTATCCCTCAAAAGTTGTTTTGTGTTTTTACTTTAATAATAATAAAATATATCTGCCCTGACAGAAATTGCAACTTCCTTTGTAAAAGAATCAAAATGACTGATGGTCTAGTAAACCCCAGTGAAATCACTTAAAGCTCAGCAGAAACCTAGCCCAAGTCACTGCAATTATCATTCTAAGCAGTATAAGCAAAATGTTTGCATGATGCCTAAAGTTGGAGAACAGATTTTTACCTTCCAAGTGGAAGTGTGAAAATATTCCTAAGTATATTAAAGTATGTTTCATTGAATAAAATCAGTAACTGGACCGATATATTTTCTTCTTTCTTTTTTTTTCCCCTCTCTCAAAAGAAATCAAACCCAAAAATGAAACAAAACAAGGCAAAAAACAATCAAAAAAACCCCCAAACAGCCCTGTACTTAAAACATATCTCCTTTGACTAAAAATGAAACTTCTCATCCTCCAGCAGTTTTTTAAAAAGTGAATAAAACAAAGACTAGAGTCACAAAGGAAGGAAAACCAATGTGGCATTACATTACTGTCCAGCATAGGACAATCAGAATATTTGTTCCACTAGACTGATTTTAATTTTGAAGATATGAAACCAAAAGTATCATTCTTAGACATACCTAAAGCATGTTTTTACCTTCTAGTCACACCATATCCTAGGTCAGCAGCTCTCAACCTTTCCTGCTGACATAATAATTCAACATAAATAGTTAAAATCCCAGGTGAGGATCTCAGTTACAAGGTTAAGGAGTCATGCTAACCTATTTGCTCATGGGTTCAATTAACACATGGGTATATTGGGTATTATGACCCATCTCCAGCAGGAAATGTTTCAGCTGTCCTAATAATTCTAAATACTCTGAAATCTGTTTCTTATCATACTTATCTGAGGGCAAGAGATCTTGAGCCAGATCCCTGATCTGAATAAGATATTGCTTGTCTACCCTTGCATGGGCTTTTTCAGAGACTTACTTCTGTTGCACAGTCTGAGGTGAAGCTTCCCCTATTGCTTCTTGTTGGAGCTGGAAAATATGTTTAGTATGCATTGAGCTAGAGAGGAAGCTTGAGGATGACTCGAGACAATGGCTGGTACACTCTCTGTGCATATTAGCTTGCAAGAGTCTAATCTTCCTTCCTGGAAAGGTAAAATCAGAAGAGTAACAACAACAAAGAAATGAGACAGTTTTCCACTCCATTAGGTAGTATCTCATTCTCATGGGACCTTTAGACTTGTATGACTTCAGGCAATTGCTATTTAAACTATGAATTTCACAAGATGTTTTTTAATGTGTCAGGAAATACAGTGCTGGGATACTTATTCAAATCCTAACTTTCCTGTAGGTCATAATATATGTCTTACCACTATATTCAGAAATTTCTTCCAAGAGGTGAAAGATCAGCTAGATAGCCCAGATGTTATAAATCTTTCTGATTTTTTCTCTGATGTACCAAAGGAGTCTTCATTCATCAGATAGAAAAGTGGAGATTGTGTAAAGGTGGGTGTGAGGACAGTCCTCACCTTGGTGTCCATAATATATCTGTTCACCTGGAAGGGGTACCATGTGTGGAGGAGGCTGTGGCAGTTTCATGAGGCCTGAGAAGAGTACCTCAAATGCACTTGGGTGAGCTGATGTTTGCAGCAGAACCATCAGGAAGGAGGAGAAGAGGTATTCATTCACTCTCAGCTGTACCTATACTTGGGAGTTGTGTCTATAATTGCAGTTTCCCTGTCCTTCCTCCTTCACACAGGCCTGGAACATATGGTCTGAGCAATTATTATGTCACATTTCATGAAAATTGTGTTTCTTCCTTTAATTTTCTTTATTTTTCTCTCCTGTTCATCTCTTGCTAGGTGTTGCATCTATATTCTCATAGGCCTAAGAAAATAATATAGTCATCTCTTGTTTCCCCTGTGGCATAGCAATGCAGGGATCCAAGTTCTACTGATCTCAGGACTAAAGACATCACTATGCTTCTTGAGTCAGGTAGGTCACTAACCAGATTTTATATCACAGAAAAATAAACAGAGAATAAAACAGTAGTGAGAAATGTTTTTTCATCTGTTTGCACGGCTGAAGACACAGCTTGACACCACCTTAAGTGCAGAGTTGAACTGAGCTACAAATTTTGAATTCATAGCCTCACTTCTAGAGTCCAGGATACACTACATAAAAAGTTTTCGCATTTCCCTACGTCTTAGAACCTTTCTGTTTTCCTGATGTGTCTGTAATGGCTAAATAGATTTTAAAACATTAAGAAGGCAGATGGGTAAAATGATGTAAGGTGGGGGGTTTTTTGTGGAAAAAAATGGGAAAAAATCTCCTATAGCTGTCCTTACAAGTTGCATGCCAGTTTCAGTTCGATATGATTTAAGGCAGCCAAGTTATAAACCCTGAAAAATAGGGTTTATAATGGAAACAACTGACCCTGAACTTCAGTGTCATGTGCACAATGCTATAGTAGCTGCTACTTGACACTCACTTTCCATCTCTCACTTCAGCAACAAAAAAATAAAAATGCTACTCAGTTATTAGCTAATAGGTTAGGTTGCCCATGCAGAGGCATTCAGTTCCTCCTCTTCCTTTGTCTATTGCATAATCTGCCTCTTAAGATTCAGTGATCAGAAAGATTTAAGCCTGACTTCACTTCTTCTAAAGTCAAGGTGGTTGCTCTGCAGGTTGTCAATTTGCACATAAAGTTTTGTGGGCTTGGAAGACTTTTAGAGGTTTGGCCAACATTAACCAATTTGTTTCCCAGATCTTCTTCAGTAAGAAAGGACTGTATAAAGAAATATTTTATCAGTATTACTCAATATCACATTGGGGTAAGAGCTAGGATGCTTGTGGGAAACAACAGTCTCCAGAAGCATTTGCCTAGCTGGAATAACCTGGGAAAAAAAACCCCTATGATTGTCTGTCTGTACCTCTTTTCCAGCTCTTTAGTTATGGGCAGCCATCTAAGAATCAGGGACTGCTCTCTTTTTGTCACATCAACAACGTGACAGCTTTCCCAGAGGGAATCATTAAGAATCAAGCCACTTCATCCCTTTCACTGCCAAAATAAAAGCAGTTTCCCAACTGATCTGCTCCCTCTCCTTTCTTTGGTCTGCAGTGTCACATCTAGGGGAAGTTCTGGGCAAGGTGTTCCCTAATGAAATTTCTGCTGCAGCTTGCAAGGAAGGAAGAGTAGGTAGTCCTCAGTCTGAAAGAACAAACCTGAATTTTCCAGTAGACACACAGACAAAGCATACGGAGCTACAAAACGGGTGGTCTCTTTGAAAGGATACACAGTAGGAACAAAGTGGGATGCTGCAGAAAAGGCAGAAATAGTGGGTGGAAATTAATATAGAGACTGCGTAGATGGGATTGATCTAGATTAGGAAACAAAGCTTATTGCTGGGGAGAGATGAGCAAGCAGGTGAGTGCCCAAGTGTCCACAGGCCTTCTTTTCTCTTAAATCAGTGTATCTCCCATCAACTAATTGCTAATAATTTCAGGAGGCTCAGAGCCTGAAAAGGTAAACATGGTGTGCATCACCGCCACCCTTCAGCAGAGTATACAGACTTGTGGTTTGAACTCGGATAGTAGCCAGTCACCATGTGGCCAGACGTTTACTTCCCCACACTCACCCCCCCCCTCCCCGGCAAAATAGGCCGTGAGACAGCATGTGTCTGCCTATATACTATATTATATACTATATACTACATATATGATATACAATACTCCAGTGACCAATCCGGGCCCAGCCCTCCAGCTGTGCTGCCTCTCAGCCCAGGGAAAGTTAACTCTGTTCTGGCCAAAACCAGGACACTTGTTCACAGTAAGGTTAATAGTAAATTCCAACTGAATTTAAAGAAAATGCATCAGACTACTAGCATGGATGAGGGGAAATACTCTTTTGTCAAACAATCTTCACCTCTGATTTGGTAAAAAAGGTATTTGGAAGTTTTTATATTTTAAGAAGCAGTCATCGTCTGAAAAGAATATTAAGGTGGTCTAAATTACTGCTTTAACCTTATAGCAAAGGAGCCATTAATTGGGCCCGGAGGAACCCAGAAATTCATTGAGAGTTCTAAAAATCAAAATGTCTTAAGACTGCTTTCCAAGAAACATGATTTTCAGCTTTTTCTCTTCATACATATCACCCCAAAAAGGTATCTCTGTGCTGGACAGGTAGGTGAGAAATATTTTTATTCAAAAGGTGGCTAAAGCCAAAAAACCTTACCAGTTTTCTTTCCTGTGAAACAAAACCTTTGGGATAGAGTGTAAAAAAAAAACAAACAAACAAACCTCTAAAACATTTTCACTTTCAATGGGACAAACTACAGCTGGACTAGAAATGTTAGTTATTTGCCAAATACAGCCATGTCAAGCATATGGAATACCACCACCCCATTAGAATTTAACAGAACATGATCTTTTTAAGAACCCAGCAGCTTTCAGACTTCTGAAAGAGTCACAGCAGGTCATGCCTACAAAAGCTATTGACTGATACAGTTACTGGCTTCAGCTGATTCATGCCGTTCTATTATCAACAGGATCCTATAAGAGCAGAAAACCTGGAGAGCATATATTACATATGATCATTTGTTGATTATTTAAGAAACCAAACCACAATTATTTAAATAAACTAGGTATTTTGTCCTTAGCTTTTTGTAAAAAAAAAAAAAAAAAAGTACTTGTCTAGGAATCTGCATAACGTATTGTTACTAGGTATACCAAAGATACTGAAAGTTTCAAAAAGGAAAAATGCAAGCCTGTATTAAGCCTCTGTTTCAGAACAGAAGACACAAATAAAGGCTCAAGATTGGCTTTTAAAATTTGAGAGTAATCTGTAGCTCTGTGCACCTAGAGAAGATCTGTTTTTAATCAGGAAGGCAAGGTGAATTTCCAAATAATACCTCAGAGCAGTCCTTCTCATTAGCGGGCTGACCTTTTCCCAACTGATATTAGAAAGAGCTCTGTTATCTCCACACATTTATATACAAATGCTGCAAATCTGGTAGCCTCTATAGTTTTGAAAGTGTACATGTATTCTTCATGTCTAGTTTATCATTTTTCACATGAAGTCAATATCTGACCCAAATGACACTGAATGGTGGAAAAGAAAAAGGAAAAAAGCACATCCCTCAGCAAAACCAGCCTAACTTTTAACATTCATTTCCAGTGCACCCTTGAAAAAAGAAAGAGCTATTAAATGTTCCTTCCTGTAAAGCAGAGGAATTAATAGCAGTTACATTTAAATGCTGCTTACATTGTTTAACAGGCAGTCTTTTATAATGTCAAGTTAATGAGAATGCCAATCAAGGAGGAATGCTCTATGTTAAAATATGCAAATGAGATGTTAGCATAGTGAGGTTGCTGTCATCTTTAAATCATGCGACATGGTGCCAATCTGTGAGAACTTTCTCTGGAAATGGCCAGATTTCAATGAAAAAGACAAACTTATGTGATTACTAAATTCACAGTGTTTGTCACTTCCATGACAGCTGAGGGAAGAAAGCAAAACCAGAACATGCTCAAGCATAACTTTATTTAGTGTAATCTGAACAATAAGCACAGTTCATGACATCTTGAAAAGAATGTGATTGCAATCGAGTGATAATTAAATATGAAAAAGATAACCAGTGATCTCTGAAAGCCATGAATTACATAAATAGCTTATAAATACTTTTATAGGTACATTTTGTTTGTATTTCAGGAGCTGATTTTTTTTTTTTTTTTAAACTGAGTACTGAGTGGAAGTGGAAGCAGTATAGTCAGCATCTGCAGAAAGGAGTCAGGAAAATCCCCTAAATTTAACAAAGTTGAGGGTGTTGTGGAGCTTTGGGTTTTTCGGAGGTTGTGCAAACTGTTTAAACTAGAAAATTATTTCTCCAGGCTCTCCATAGAGATATTTATAGTACCGTCGTAATAATAATTAACTGTCAAAGTTATCTAAGTTTACCCTGGTGAACAGTAATTGGGATGCCTCATCTGCATCCTCCTACACTGAACCTATGTATTTTAATTTAAAGATCTAGTCCTGGTTGAGTTATTTGGCAGGAGGGGGAGCAGAGGAGGGTTCTTTTGCGGGTGAAGGGAAGTGTGTGACTACTCTGAAGACTGTGGCTTTAGGGTCTACAGAAAAATAACCTTTTGGTCCAAAGGGCCTGACATATATCAGCTGCAAAGCTGCCTTTACCCAAAAGTTCAAGACTTGTGAGGTTCTGGTTTACATCTTCAGAACACTAGTATCCAAAGGGTATGTGTGACATACTATACAGCAATTTTTACTTGGCCCGACCTGATAACTTTCTTTGGAAAATATTTTACATTCCAGGAAATTCAAATTTACTTATCTGACTTGGGGAGTTTGACTGAGTGTTTGTTATATTCTGGATTAAAAAATCAAAAGTTACTGCTTTTCTTGCATTTTCACCTTGAAAATATTTCTGTCCCTGAGCTGCTTACAGATGTTTAAGGGGACTCTTTTAATGACACCTGAGTTCAGCACCATTCATGTTCTAATACATACCAAGAAGTATCCTGATGACTGCCTCATTACCTTAAAAAGTTTCATTATTACAAAAATTATTCTTTTAATATGGCCTCAAATGTAAGATGTCTAAGGCATATCCATGTACACATTGCATACATCTAATTTTTTGGATATAATTTTTAATTTAACAGCATTAGACCATTCCCTGCTTCAGCTGTACATTGTTCTCCTATATGTCCTTTTTTAACATATGAGGAATTTTAGGAGTAATTCAGTTTTCTTACAATATTGATGAAGATGACTGCTAAATCCCTCAATGCATTCCTTTCTTTCCCTGTGGGGGAGAATGAAAGACACTTATTATATATTTTAAATTTTGTTTACGTTTTTGGTCTCATCAAAGTGGAAAAGAAGGTTTCTTCTGTGCCTTAAAAAAAAAATAAATGTGTCAGTATAATAAAACATGGGAAGAATTGGAATGGCTGCAGGGCCACTTCTCTAAAAAATGTGTCTTCAGAATTTTCTTTTTCTTAACACAGGACAAAATTCAGCTTTTAAGACAATGCTGAGCATATTTTATCAACCCTTTTATTATTTGTGAGTACAACCTGAGTTAATTTAGGTTCTTGCCTCTTTCTTCATTGTATTGGGGAGGCTTTGAAATTATGAAACTTTATAACTTTAAAGTTATGACTTTACCATCACATTTTAGTGGGGCAGTGTTTTGGGTTTTGTGGGGGTTTTTAATACTGAAAGTAAGCAAAGCTTAGTCCAGGCTGCAATCTTTCAAAAATCACTAGAGAATTTGCCAAATAAATGCACAATTATGAGAGAGTCTGAAAGACTGAACCTCCCTCCTTGTGCTGCCACCCACGGCAACACCGAAAAGTGACTGGTAGCACTTGACTTGCTTCCTCTCTCCTTTGCCCCTGCCTGAATGGAAACTCTCTCCAGGCCACTGCAGCTTCTTGTCTTTACAGCTGTCAAGCCCCTCACCCAGCTCCTTCATATGTTCAAGTGAGATACATTTCCTGGACACAGGGCGTCTGACTGATTGCCTGCTCTGAAAGACTAAAAGCGAATTATTCCCACGGGGCCAAACTGGCTGCAGTAAAGCTTTTTCGTCTTCAAAACATTAGGAGGCCCCGCTGAACTAAAGAGAACCAAAGTTTAGCATCTTGACATTGAAATGAAATGTAGGATGTGGCACACTTCCAGTGCAGACAAAGAGTAAAATTGCAGATCCCTAGACGTAAAAAAAAAGAAAAAAACAAACCAACAACTCGGGAGATTACTTAGTAGACATGTTACTTTCAAAGGGAGGTCTCCCACATTATTGTCTGAACGGTGCCCTGGGACAGCTTGAATGGATGATGCCTGGCTATAGGTAATTTCTCTTGTGCCTGTAGAAGTCCCTGTTAAATGACCAGTGAGTGAGATGATGGTTTTATAGTAATCTCATTGTGTCAAATTAATACAGTCATATCTTAATACTCATTCCCTTATCTGTCTTCTATCCAGATCTGTTTCATGAGCAATTCAAACCCTGTTTCAAATGCTGTAAGAATCTGACTGCCAGTGGTTTTTTTCCTGCCAATGAAACTGTTCATTTCCATAAGTCAGCAGTGACTTGGAAACCCACAGAGGACATCACAGAATTCATTTGCAACATCCTTTCTGTTGTAAAATCTATTTTATGTTAGCTATTTTGATTTTTCCTTAACATAGCATTAATTTATCCTCTTTGTTGTTGTTGTTGATGGTGGGTTTTCTGATATTTGTTTGGTTGTTATTGTTGTTTCTAACATTATTTGAGGGAAGACCTTGCTTATGCTGTGTGTATCCTTGTTAGGAAATAGATTTTTAAGAGTAAAATTTTCTAGTAGTCACAAAAGTGAGATTCTAGATTCTTCTTTTTCTTCAAGAAATGCATTACATGGGAGGTGAAAGGTTCTAATTAAACTTTCTTCCATTAACACTGAAATATGACAGAGGTTCAGAGACTGTATTTGATTTTTAACAGAGCTAGACTTGAAAACTGTATTGCTTTGAGAATTTAAACTCTTGGCCTCAACTGGCTTGGGAAGCTATAAACTTTGGATAAAACTTTGCTGTGTTTTGGATAAATTCTTGGCAGCCAAAGCCATGAGAAAGAAGTCAGAGGTATTCGTATCTACAGTGTTCCTAAGCATTTACTTAACATTTAATTCACAGGTATAGTGAATTAAAATTCACCAGGCAACTGAGAAATATATGTGTTACTACTCACTTGAAAAATCCATATTTGTGAGGAATTGCCACATTTTCTAGCAAAGATGGAATTTAAAGAATTTGTTGTTAAAAGTTTAATGAAGTCATTTAAAAAACAGATGGGGTTAAAAGACACCAGGCGGTTTTGTACCCTTTAGATAAACGGAGGTTCTTTTTAATAGAAGGTGATGCTAATGTCTCATCCAGTTTTAAAAATTTTCCACCTTTCTATTTAGCATGACTTACCTCTTCTTTCAATATTTTTTGATTTATTTATTTCCAATCAAGTAGGTGATTTGTTATAGTGGCAACTGTATCAGCTGAAAATGAATGAGGTAAAAGGTGTTAGAAAGATATTGCTGTCAGCTGAAAATATGGCATGTCACCAAGTTTTGAGTGAGTTTTCTGTACACACTGCAGAGTAATTGCCAGGATGCCATAAAGGACTGACTTCAGAGCAACAAAAGTCACCCTCTCTATTCTGAGCTTTATTAGAGGTGTGTGGAGATTACGGGCCACTGTGGCAGTATTTCTCAGAGTTAAAAACTGGGCTCAGCCACACCAAAATCCCATGGACAGCTCCCCAGGAAGGACTTTAGGTGCAGATGAGTGTCCCAGTATCCAGGCACGAATGATTTAATGACTTTTTGGGTCACAGGTTATTTCTTTGTACTGAACACAAAGCCCTGGATGGACCTCTATAAATTCATGATTTTTTAAAAAAACAAAAACCAACACATATCAATAAACTCTGGCATTGCAAAGTTCCTTGGCAAGGATTTTTCCTGGTTATATTAATGGTGGATAAGTTTTGGGAAAAGAATTTCAATGGTAAGACTACAAGGAAAATTCAGGGAAGTATTTTTTGTAAAATTGAATTAGTTTCATCAGAAAGGGAATGTATCTGAAGAATATGATGTAGGTTCAAAGGCAGGATATATGGAAAGAAAAAATCCTTTGAGTTGAAACAGGATGCCACAAGCCTGACAGTATTAAGAGGCATTTGGATAATACCCTTAATAACATGCTTTAATGTTTAGCGAGCCTTGAATTGGTCAGACAGTTGGACTAGATGGTCACTGTATGTCCCTTCCAACTCAAACAGCCTATTCTAGTATTCTATTCCATTCCATTCCATTCTATTCTATTCCAGAAGACCAGAAACACAGGAAGATTACAGTTCTACTTTTAATCCTGATGGAGTATTGTAGGCATAATATTCTTTTCATTACTTCATTTAGCCAAGAAAAAGTTTTCCTGTCTGCTTCAGAACAATAAGAAACATGTCAGATCCCCAGTGTCCAGAAGTTGTGACAGCCCTTTACCAGTACCTGCTGACCTGCAGGTTAACTGGCTTAACAGCTACAGAGCTCTTCACTATCACAATGCTGAAACAATACCCATGTGTCTGGAAGTTCCCAGTCTTTCTAAACTAGTTGGAATGATTTGAAATTGACATTATCAAGGATGGGGATATTGTCTTATGCCACATGGGAGTGAAATCACTAAAGCGTTAACATGTGCAATCCAGAAGATGGAGATAATCAGTAGTTAAAGGTCAGATGTGTGTTATATACTGATCATTTATTTATATCTATATGTAATTGGGGTTTTCTTAGAATCTTCTCAAACCTTTTTAATTCTAAAATGGTATTTTAAGAGTTTAGTATTTTACCTTGTTTAGAAACCGTTATTTAAAAGATCATCCCTTGCCTAATATTTCAGTTTGCAAACTACTTTTCAGTTATTTTCAGTTACCTTTGAAATAATCAAGGTCAGGATAACAGATAAAAGAGAGAATTTCAGTGGTAATAAACCTACAAATGATGACTTTGAAAGGGGAAAAAATGGTAGCACAGCCCTTTTTATTTTGATTTCCATCACTGTGTAAAAAAAATAAAAATAAATGCTTTAGAGCCCATAGGCATTTAAATATTAAGCTAATGGTAGACTGTTAAGGGAAAAGAAAAGTATGCCTACAGTCTTGTTCTTAATGCCACAGTCTACAGTGGATAGACACAGTCTGTGATTCATTAGTAAAGTAAATATATATATTCTTTAAATAAGACATGATGCTTCAGCAAAATGAAGACAATTTCTAAAATAAAAGCTGAGGACTTGAATCTGATTCAAGCAATCACAACCACAGCAGAGGAAAGGAGGAGAGACTTCATTCTACTGACAGTTTTTGGAAGCTTTCTGTCTCTGGAGCACATGGGAAGGCAGAATGAATTTGCAGCATCCACAGAACAGATGGACAGTCTGTGATTCAACTTGAATTAGACAAGTATTAGCTTTCAGGGAAATCCAGGTAGTCTCTTCTTTATGTTTTTCTAGTTTTGTCTTTGGGTGGGGTTTTGGCCTGTTTATTGTTTCACAGAAGCTATCATTGGCATTTTTTTCATAAGATGTTTTGAAATGCAGTACTTTTCTCTAGTTCTACCTATATGAATTCAATGGAAAGATTTTCTTTGCATTTTCTGCAAGCAGAATCAGGAACTATACGTGCTTGGGAAAGTATGAGACCATCTCATAATTTCCACTTGTATTTCTTTTATGTGCATGGATACAATTCTAAGACAGTCCTTTTGAGAAATACAAATTGAGAATGAGACTTTGGTGATTAAGATTATGCTTTCCCAATGCTTCTTTCTCTGTTATCTTCTTCAACTTTTCTCCTAGCTATACTTAGGAAGCCTCTAGCAATACAAAATAAATATAGAATTTAATGGTAATAAACCTGACTTTGGAGCAGCCTTTTTAGTAGAAAGACCCTCCACTCTGCACAGCAGCTATTGAGAGGAGCCAAGGACTTTCACAAAAGATGGTCAGATAGCTAGAGTTTATTCTCTTGGTGTCACTTCCTCTAACTTGAGCAGTCTGCATACCTTCTCAACAGGAGCTGTGTATAGACATAGATAAAACCACCGGCCAGGGTTAAGTAAAGGAAAATCAAATTCAGAACTGAGAAAATACTAGATTTCGGTTTTCCAATGCAAACTTGCATTAAGTCATTTGGGTGAGACGCAGGAGGCAATTTTTAATTAGATGACTAATTTGTATATTTTTCCCTGAGGTTCCCTACTTCTGTACACAAGACGAACCTGTGCTGGTGATTAGGGTAGTATGTATGGTGAAGCTGTGGTCTGGTTCCTGACTAACAAGAGAATAATAGACTTACGACTCTTGGCTGCCATTCCAGGTGCTGGAAGAAAGTGTCCTGTAGTGTACACATATTCTGCTTACCTAGCCTTTTCTTACATCCATCCGCTCAACCTCATTTCAAGTTCTACTGTTTTTCTGTCTGATGTTCTTCCTTTGTTTCTCACATATTTCTGATGCCTTTTCTCAATCAACTGGCTGTAGTCTCAGGGTGTCAGTTGTCTACATCAAGGAGTTTCTTTTAGCATTGCAGACAACATATCTCACTTTCACCTGGTCTAGCTCCACTTTTTACAATCTCTTATCTCCACATCCTTGTCTCTTGCCAGATTTGCCTTCCCCTCTACTTCTTATTCCCCCTTCTAGTTCCACCTCCACTGAGGGACTTCTTCCTCACAACTGAAAAATCTCTAATATGCTTTTTTAATTTCTCACCCCATGAATGCTAGGCCATCACTGTCCCAGTCATCCTTTAATATCTTCCTCTCACCTTCTTTTCAGGAACCCTACAGCCTTTTCTGTGCTCACTTCCATTTTCCTTTCCATGAACTATCTACCTCCTCTCTATTTTTCTTTTTTGTAATCCTGCAGTCACTACCCTGCCTGCAACAAGGAAAACAACACTCAGAGGACAGAAGATACAAATGGGAACCTAAAACTTTTTCTTCCATAACTCACAACACACTTGACTGTCCCAGAAAAATGACAATTTGGACAATGATACTCTGTATGAGACAGTGGAAAGCGCTTGCTCTTCTGCATCACCATTCTGCACTATTTATGATACTAATATAATGGAAAGGAAAACTTGTGCAATTTTTGTACAGAGAAAGAAGAATGTGGGTGTTGAAAGCCTGCTACACTACACCTGCTGATCCATCCTGTGTTTAATTTTATTTCTATTCATGTTCTCCTTGCCAGTGGGGAAGGCTAAATAATGTCAACGTCTTCTCAGTCATCCTTATCACAAATGATCATTCTGTGTGGCCTATGTTAATCATTCTCACCAGTCTTCATCTCTTACTATTAGATTAATAGTTGCCAATTATGCATAGTCTCCACTGCACAGCCATTGTTTACACATTCTCTAATTCTCTTCATTAAACCGGTGAATGGACATAATTATAAGTTAACCATCCATTTTCTCAAGGACAGTGAGAAATATAGTACAGCAAGTGTTTGGTTCCATTATAACATTTTAGACTAATTAAAAAGAAACTCAGACTTTACAGAGCCCCATCACATCCAGTAGGAACATTAATCTCTTGCTTGGCATGTGTGTTCAATGTGCAAAATCATTGCAGTATTAGAAACTGTAGACAGAACACAGAGAGAAGAGGTACCCAGTGTTGCCTTAATCCTTACCACTTGTCATTTTAATGGGAAAAAAATACGAATGATAACAACTTCGGTTTTTAGCACGTAATAGCTAAGACAGATAATGAGTAGAGGCAAGGTGTTCAATCTTTCTCTCAGCATTTTTGAGAAAAGCTGGAGGCTAAAGGTGATAGAAAGGACACACAAGGGGCTCATTGTTTGTTAACTGAGATGAGCAGTGAGGAAACTTAATTACAGTTTAGCTAAAAATGTCAGTGAGTTTTAAGGAACACTTCTCGAAATAATGAAAGATCGCATACCATTTTCTTTCAGGTTGTTTAACTAAATCACTGCAGTCATCTGCTCTATAATGTGACTCTCTTATAGGTGTCTAACTTTCTCTGTTTCTCCTTACTTAAGAAAGGAATAATTTCATTATTCCTGAAAAGATGCAAGTGTGGCTTCTCAAAGACAGAGAATAAGCAGAGCTCTCTATTCTGTAAGAGAGGCCTTCATAAGGGATCTATTCCAAAAAATAGAAGCCAAAAATTTTGTTCAGTATCTCATTTATTCAAGACACAGTAACAACAAACATTTGGTTCATATTTCTCATTAGCAGATTTTTCTCAAATAAAAATAATGAGGCATATTGAACAATTAGTTAGAAAGTGGAAATCTCTCCATAATTACAATGAAAAATTTATTTACAAATAAGATAGCTTGCCCAGTCCAGGAAAAAGGATGAATACTTTGTAACTAATTATTTTTCTTCTGAAGCTCTCAATCATAATGCACTTGAAAATGAAACAGCATGTAATAATCCTTTTACAAAGTGGGAAGCGGATTAACTTTTTCTGTTAATTATTAAATGAATATTTTTAAAAAGTCATCTTTATTTTATATTTAAGGGAAATCTCAATCTATTAACCTTACATTCTGTGCAGTTTCTATTATTTAAAGAGTTTCAACTACCTTCTCTCATTTCCTATTCAAATGAAAACAGTGGCCCATATGCTTCCCCAGTAAGCCAACTTCATTGCTGAGCATTTGTGTGATGTGACTCCTGGGAGGCTCTGCAGGACAGACACTAAATCTGGAGTTTTTAGTTACTGGTAATTTTAGCAGCAACTTGTGCATGATGTAGAAGGATCATGATGCAGTGGACAAAACATATGGAAAAATGTTGTCAGGGAATCACTATTCCAGAAAAATTAATGGCATTTAGATACAAGTTAACTATCCCTACAGATAGGGTCACATAGAGAGACTTGCCAGCTGTGTGACTGAGACCAAAAATATGCATATCTGATCAATTGTTTCTGGAATTTCTGCTGTTATAGACTGTATTAGACACATTCATTGGTAGCTCAAACACAACTTGTTTCTACTATGCCTCATTACCCTGCATATACAGACTTAAAGTTTTTACTTCTGTGGAACTTTGTCTTTTAGTGTGGTAGTTTCCATGATTAGTTTCCATGACTGCAAACATTACACTTGACAGTTCTCAGGAAATGCAAAACTTTGAATGATTCATTGAAGCTAGACGACTTTGAAGGTGAATGAGAAATACAAATAAAATGTCAAAGAAATAAAATGGTTAGGATATCTTCTGTGCCATCTATAGTGATTAAAATCTTGTCTGCACCAAGTGGTTCACTATTTCTTCTGTGATCTATGGTCTAGACTTCCATTTAGAAGAGAAAATACACAAAGATGGATCTACAGCAAGTCTCAGCCTGAAGACGACTACTTCTATTGATGAAAGCAGGGATAGATGCAGGATACAAGAAAAATGTCACAACAGAAAAAAAGCACTAAGACTACTGATGTTTGTTTTGACATTAAGGTAGAACACAGTAATAGATTCATACTGGTAGACTTATCTAATGCTAAACACACATGACATGATCAACAAAAGAGTGCTTCATTCTATGATAAAATCTGGGACTGGTCTGAAGATATATGCAGAAAGATCTGTTGGAGGAAAATGGCTCAAAAGTCATGGAAACAAAATATCCCATAGGTTAATTTCTAATTCAAGTAGCAATGAGTACTGACCACTCAAAGGTGCTGTTTGGGGTAGAATTGTGAGTTAAGTAGCTAGTATTAGTTCTGATGAGGTTTTTGCGAAGTAATATTTTAGGGTATGTAATATATGTTACAATATTTTGATAAATACTGAGTTACTCTTTACAGTTAATTTGGATTAGCAGAAACTCAGATGTCTTGCAGATGAATAAGGATGGCGTTTGAAAGACAAATGTAGTCTTGACAATAAATCCAGGCCTTCTGTTTTGAAATTACAAGAAATGCTGTAATTATCTAAAAAATGCCTTGCGGGTTTTTAGGATTTCTCCCTGAAATTATGTATTCCATTCAAGCACTTCCAGTGGAAATCTATATCAAGATATTAGAGCTACAAACTCCATTTAAATGTTATTTGGGCCAACAAGATCCACAGGGTTAATTAAGAAAGCATTATATAGTCCACTATTGAGGAATGGGCTAATGACTCCAGACCATAGGGGACAGAACCAGTTACACAAATATAGGACCTGAGAGGATGGTTTAATGGGAACAGCAATAAAGTGAGAGCAGAAAAATTTTACTACCCACTGACGGTCAATAGCTTTCTTAACACAACATCTGTGACAGCTTGGATGGCTGTGATCATCAGCAGTCACCCTGTGTTAAAAATCTGGCTGAATAAGAGTCCCAGAAATCTTTTTCCTCTAAGGCAAATAAGTCACTCTGAACTTCTCTCCATGAGAAACTGATGCTATTTTGTAAAAATTGTTGAATCACATCATTCAGTTCAAATTATCCTTTGCAGAGGGATTGGAGTCAATGAAACTATGCTGATTTTATAACCTGAGTGTCTGGTCTACTAATTCAACCCCTGGACTGGAAGCAGGTTTAAGTCTATTCTTAGAGCTTAAACAGTTGATGTTGAATTTCAAGACCATAATTTCAGATTTTTTTATTTTTTTTTAATTGTATGTGTAAAGCATTGGCATCTGAAAATAGAAGACTTAACTTTGATGTAAAATGAACAGGCAGTAATTTCACATGAATTGACATTTTGACAATATTGACAATTATGACAATATGACACTAAGCCTGAGAAATATTGAAAATATGTTTTCATCTGAAATAATTACAATCATTGGCTTTTTATTCCAGTAAGACCTGAAATTTATCAGGGTTATATTTTGTGCAGACACACAAGTTTGAAAGTCAAAAGAGAGCAAACATTACATTCATAGTAACAACACTAGTGATGGTACGCTCAGTATCTTTTAGCAATTTAAGAAGAAGGAATTGGATCAGATAAAAAGCAGTGAGCCATAATAAGAAAGCAAAGATAGTAATGCCTTTTGATGAAACAGAGATTGAAGAATCAAATATTCTATTCAGCATGAGCATCATCACTCTTTCTTTCCCATCAAGTACATATGGCAGAACTCAAATTATGTCAATCAATCACCCTTATCCTGTTTTGTTTTTCTAGTTCTTTTATTTTCAGTTAAAAGGATGCTTCTTCAGACATTATTACTATAACTGTGGTGCTAAGTAACATTTGTTTAGGCAAACTATCATTGGATATTCTCAGATGATTTCTTATCATCTAAGAGATCAATAAATATGTATATTTCTTTTTATATATTACTTGTATGTCCTCTTTAAAAATCATATAAAGATGCCAGAATCAAAATTTGTTCAATTTATATAGCGTAATTTTAGGAAACAAGAGAAATATTAAAATCAGTAGCATTATAGCTCGAGAGAAAATTATTTTGTCTCATTAGGTTATGCTAGTTTATTAGAAAGGAAACAATTTCAGGAGCACTAAAATATGTGAGGACTGGTTTCCTGTGGATTCAAGGTCGTGCTCTCGAGGGTTCTTACCCATAAGAAAGTGAGCCTGGAGCTAAGCCTTTCTTTCACTAAGGGTAAAGATAGAGCCTCTTACCTTTCTCTATCTGTTTATTTTTCTGGAACTTATAGTTTTACTATGAGGAATATAAGGAATTACTATAGTTTTTTACATTTGCCACTTTATCAAATTTCTATTGCATTGATGTGCGAGATACTGTAAGAAGATCTCTATGCGTGTTCACAGATGCACACAGATACATTTACATGCAGTGTTTGCTTTCTCAGGCTTTGTTTACTGAGAAAGCAGGCAAAGAAGTAGCTGAATTTCCTATTTATTTAATTCTTAAGGAAGGTGAGAATGAAACCAAGAATTGATCATATAGCCAAAATTGCATCTAATCTTGTCTACTTGAGTGTAAATATGTGATAATCTTGAGCTGAGTATAAACAAGGATGAAAACTAGTGCATCTGTGTGATGATGCATCAGAAATGTCATAAAGATACAAAAATATATTACAGTATTTCTATTCCTTTTAAATTATTGCCCCTGACCAACTACTGTTAAATGCATACTTAACCTGTCTCCTTCTCCAGACCATAATACCACAATTAAACATAAACACAAGCATACTTTGCAGATCATATACACGAACAAGTGAAAAAAATAATTCAGCCAGTGGGGAAAAAAAAAGAGAAAAATGCCAAATAGCGATAATGAAGCACACCCTAAAATGTCTAGTGGGTCCTCCCAGGGTTCTGCAGTTTATTCTCCACCCACTGCCATCGCTGCATGGAATTAGGGGTGTTCTAGGGCTTCTCCTTAGCCCGCACATACTTATTTGTTTCATAAGTGCTACCATTAAAAACAATAAAAATTTGTTAGGGGCTGATTTATTATTTATTTTAGAAATACTTTTATCAAGTTCCATGGCAGGAATTAGTTGGCTGTGTTGTGACTGATGTTAAATGGCTGGGATTTCTCTCTCCAGTGTTCCCCTCCTAAAGTTGTGAGCCCCATCATCCCTCTCCTGTTCAGCTGTTGGGATTAGCTTGTGAAGAATGGAAAGTTAAAAGCAAACCTTTACATTTTACCTTTCACATTTACAAAGTTTGGCCAAAAGCACACAGTAATCACTGGGAAAAAATGTCCAAATGTTACCTGCTCTCCTGGCAAATTCCTGAGATGAGATAAAAGATATAAATCTTTCTACAGCAGAAAAAACAACAATGAAGCACTGATCATGCTTTTAAAATGACAGATCAAAACAGTTGATAGGCCCAAAAGGATCGAGATGGCATTTACCATGAGCCTTATATACTGATAATACTTGTCAACTACAACAATGACATTGGCACTGGAGCACCCAGCAACAAGATCAGGGCAGTGGCATTGCAGCACCAGCTCTAAGAATAAGTGTCTAAACATTGTGATGTATTTTTGTGGGAGGGAGAATGGTGTCCCAGTATAAACAACTATAACAAATAAAACAAAACAGAACCGCTCTTCTTCCTGATTTATAAAGCAGAGGTCTGAATACTCTAGTATTAAAGTAGTGTATATTGTCCCAGGTAAACCTTGGCCCATCTTTGATTTCTTCAAATATTCTAATTAAAATACCACTTTATCTTTTAAAATATTTTTATGGAAAACAAAAACAAAACCAACCAAAACCAAAAAACAAGTCCCACCGATGTTTTCTCCTGCAGAAGCAAGTAGAATCAAAATGTTTGCCAGTATGTAGCACCTGATCTTAACTCCTACTGAATTTAAAAGGAACATTGTAATCCATTTTCTGGAAGTGGTCTATTGCTTTCAGTTAAGCCTAAAAATAGTTGAATGAAGTAGAAATTCTTTCTACCTACTGCTAATGAGTAAAATCAAAAATTAAAAGATAAAATTGAAAAGATCATAAAATAACCCCAGTTCTTTCAGTTAATTCCAGAGCAATATTAGGGTTCTGCATATAGAAGGTAATTACTATATATTAGTAAATTCCCTAATTTATTTATGTTTTGGCTTCCATGATCCTCCTGTAATATATGTAGGAAAGCTTAAAGATCTCTATAGTTCCCCTGGGGGAAAAAAAAAGTCATATTTTCTGCATGTTAAATATATGGAAAATTAATAAGGTTATTTAAGTAGTCTGTATGATCACTGTGCATGTTGCAGCCAACCTATGGAACATCCTGACTGAAACATGTGATCAAGTCTGTATCACTGTATTTTATATTTCACTCCATGAATTTTACCAGTAAAGCAAAATTTAACTGAAAGTTTTAAGTCCTAAAGCACAAACATAAAGTGAATCTTACAGCTAGAAATCTCAGTCAAATCCCACTGAAATCAGTGAAAACCCCTTTTAGAAAGTACTAGGTGTGGAATCAGACACGTACTGACTTACTGCCCATTTACAAATAAGAACTGGCCCTATTCAAGGAGCAGACAGTCCCCTTAGCCAGTAGACCAAAGTGGGGCCGGAGCTGTCCTCAGGTGGCTGGAAGCAGCACAGCTTCATTAATGCAGTGTTCTACCCCAGATAACTGCATCTATTTGCCCTGGCTACTTAACTCTGTCTGTTCAGGCAGAGCAGAAGCTTGACAGCTTCCAGCCTTTGGTCTGGCTTATTCACAGGTCAGTTCAGTAGCCCTGGGTTGCAAGAAAACCTGCCATCTTAATGCTTCTTTCTTGGAGCAGCAACTCAAAAATTCTTTCGCTGGGTCGTTCACAACTATTCAGCATCAAACAGCAGCAGAAACATGTATACATATTTCCTTAGATGTCAGTTATGAACATCTGCAACTGAAAAGTAACAGGATTTGCAGTTCTTATATATATATTTATTTTTTGTCGTTCTATATTCCACCACAAATGCTAGCAAAAGACTGTTTTGGAAGTCTTAGAAAGAAAACTGTAGTCCCAAGACACCCTGGTGGTAATAACAATTCATTCCTGATGCTGTATTTCTTGTCATTATAACATTTTGATGGGTACAACTGTTGAAGTTCTTGCAGCAGACAGGCACGTTCTGCCTTCTGTACTTGTGATTTGTGTACATGACACAGCTGTTGGCAGACTGGAAGTACTGCGCGTCCAGGGTTTGCAGAAAACTGATCCAGATATTTTGTAAAGAAGAGAGACAGATAGAAAATATTCCACAAAGATGAAATAACATAAACATTCAGTAGCTGTGAGTTAGCCATACAGATTCCTTGGGTTGAAGAGGGAATATCTGTCATTTTATGTGTTTGTACAGCTCCTAGCAAAATGGGATGCTGTGCCATTTGGCCTCTAGATGGTACCAGAATATAAAGGTTTAATAATACATTATTTTTTGTCTCTGGAGTCAAGGCTTTCTTTTAAAAATCTTCTCAAGTAAAAAATTCCTCAAGTCTGTGCCTCTTTCATTTCTTTTTTGTTGAGTTCTCTCTATCCCTCATTAATTCCTAGTTTGCTACCAGTATTTTCTTTCCAATTTGGTTTGTTTGCTTGGTTTTTAAATGTGAAAATATTTTGGTTACCTAAGAACAGTCCTGATGACCACATTTATATATAACAGAACTCAAGACAGTTAAAATTAATTGAAAGTTAACATTTTAAACATTCAGAAAGTGAACTACTTTCTTAATTTTATAGGCTTTCCCACTGACAGATACTTCCCAAAGTTTATACAATAAAAACAAACTAAAGAGCTGAATTAGGTGGTGCATAATTCTGGGATAAATGTTTTCATACTATCTTTATTGTTGTTGCATTTATTTCTTAAAACATGTCTTAATTTTTTTATATTATCATCTCTGTCACACAGAGGTGATCTTAAAATTCTCGTTACCTAGTCCAGCTCATAACCTTTCTGGTTTTGTTTCTTTTGTTTTTATCTGACTCAGTATGAAGCCTTTGTTTCCACCAGTAGCTTTCGGCATGCCTTTTTGGTCAGGCACGTAACACTTTTCATCTGTCGATAGCAACTGCCTTAAAGCACATCTCTGTAGTCAATTTGCTTTCAGAGTCCACCAGCCCATGTCAATCCTTAATGAAGGAGAGTGAGACTAAAGGACAGTGAAGTAGTCAGCTTGATGTGTTAACTTTGTTTCTATCAGATAATCATCAAATAAATACATATTGTTTCAACTGCAATACAGTGATTGAGTGCCTTACGTGATTATTTTTTTTACCAGAACATCATACGTGTTAGATGTTTCAATACATTTCACTTCCTCGAGTGGGTAGTTTAATAATATTTTTCCTCAGGGACAAAAAAGAAATGTGATCATCCTTGTAAATCTGACCTGACATACTGAGTTACCTGCTTACTTCAACTAAAGTAGGAAATGCACTGGAACCAAAATGAAGTTAAAAGAAAAATATTAAATGTCCTCAGATTTAATGACTGTGTATTTGAACAAAAAATGTTTCAGGATTTGGAGATAAAAAGTTATTCTCTGTTGTTCAGCTGTGAATTAGGAGGAACTCCACTGGTTTTAGTGCAATCATTCCACATTTATACTCTTGTAAGAATAGCACCTAGCCTTTGTCAGACTCTAATGACAAGTGCAATCTTCATCTCCCACTGTTTTTTCCTGCCCTGAGCAGGGCAGCCTGACAGGACTCTCACATGGAACAGGCTTGTGCAAATCTCCACTGTAGCTCCCATTCACTAGGTAAAAGTCAACACCATTTATTTTTCCTCCTTTCTCTTCGGGATAGGAGATTCATCTCACTGTCAGTCAGAATGCTTTCAAAATTCCCCATTTCAATGTATCACTGCCCCTCCTTTAGAAAACCTGAATGAAAAAGACAAGAAATTTCCTTTAATTTGAAAAATAATTTTTCCTTAGCAAAAAGCTCAGGTATGCCATATGTGTTTGAAGACAATTATTGTTTACACAGAAGTACTTAGATTTTCTTATCAGTTGCCTATTTTGTGATTAAAGTCCAGGACTGCTTTAAAATAATGTAATAATTTCTGACAAGAGAATTCCACTTATATTATTCTGGAAAAAATTCCACATAATATGCGCTCAGTTTGCTAGTGAAGCAAAGTGCCCATTTCTTTTCCCAACTGCCAGATCAGTTAACTTGAGCTCACAGAGTAGGTGATTCTTCACTGTCATATGGTAAAGACATTGTTGGATGAAAGCTAAAGATGACATATATCCTAGTTATTCTAGAGATGCTCTCTCGATATCATGAAACTAGAGCCAGATGGAGAAAAAGAAATAGAGACTAAACGTGAGACATCTGAATACCTCACAGTCCAATTAGACCTTTCACCATGATTACACTGATAGGTGTTCAGCAAAGCAGGACTCAGAGGAGAGCTGGACCTGTGCACACGAAGTCCATGACATGCACAGCTGGCTGGCACATTCCAGGACATCTCTGATGCAACACGGTTGCACTGAAGGAGCAATGACCTTTAAGGTGTGTGGTAACTCAGCACCTTGTGCTCTGTGTGTGTGCCAACTCTGTGCAACACATGTATGCATGTGTCTGTCCAGACTGAAGGAAGTGTGAGTACCCTGTCATGTGTGTCTGACATTTCGGTGATTGCAGTGCCTTCAGGCAAGCTACACAGATTAAGTTGTTTGACTGTGAAAAATAAATTTACAAAAAAATCTGAATCTGTAATCTCTGAGCAGAGCTAATTTGTTTATTGCATATTTTACTGCAGATTTACTGTGTCTCTCTGATAGATTCTAGGAACAGAAAACCAAATACATGGAGGAATGCAGGTGCCTCAAATTGCCAATAGGCAGATAGGTGTAGAATTTCTGAACCTAAATGATTGAAAGATTTTAGTCTTAGCACATTGTTGTTATTACATCCTGAAACATGTAGAACATTTTCAGGTATTATTAGCTTTGTTCCTCTGTGGCAACAGGTTGACATTCATATTTTGATTACATTTACCACCAGGACCAAATAAGCCTGTTTTGCTAATCATTTTTTCTTTTCTGTTTTTCTACTTTTTTTCCCCATGTAATTAGCAGCTACTCTCTCACCTTTTCAGATGAAGCCCAAAGTATAACAGAGCAGACTTGTTTAAAATTGCAAGACCTAAAAATCAGAAGACATTCAATAAAATCTTTTGAAGAAACAAAGGATAAGAAGAACACTTATGTCAGGTAGGCACAAGGAAACCTATCTGACAAATGTGGAGGGTGTATAGCACATGCTTTATCAGTGTCACTCTTTAGCACATGCTAGTGGCTGCAAAAAGGATCTGTGATAGAGTACTTTACCATGAAAAGGCAGCAATACACAAGCAAAAGCAGATATAGACATCACTTCGTTAATATTGTATCATCCTTTCTTTTGTGTGTGCATAATTTAAAGTGCTGTCTTAGGTTTCATGTGTAAGATATTGATTGTACAAGAATACTGCACAAATTTTGTCATTTAACAGTCGTCCAAACACAGATACTGCAGATTCATTTTAGTGATGCATTTATGGGCTGAGTAGCAATGTAAACCATACAAACCCAACAATTACTGAAAAGCCTAAGGCATTTCCCCTCTCCCCCCTCCGATGGAGAGTGTATTATAGATTTCTCAGAAAGAAGCAAACAACCCAGTCAGTAATATAATTGTGCCAAGGAAATATTCAGAGTGTGCAGAAGAGTGATCATCTAGCAGACGGCCTTGATGATTGAAACCATGTCTAAGATCAGGAATAGGAGATGCTGGAAAAGAAAACCTTTGTATACTCTCATACTATAAAGAAAAAAATTATATGTAGGAATGAGTGTGAATGGTTATGAAAGGTAAGAGGGAGCTATGGCTTCGAAAGTGACAGAGCAGGAAGAGTGATGGGAAGCTTATGCAGGTATAATAGGTTTAGTTAGAGGAAAAATTATTAAGAAAAATTATTTTAATGGTTTCTATATGTTCCTCCCTTTTTATGATTGACAGTATATATGAAGTTCCCCATTTAGCATTCAGAGAACTAGGCAATATTAATTTACAATAGATTTTTAAAAATCAGCTCACAGTCATACATATGATCATATAACTTGATTCAGAACATTATAAAACTGGGAAAAAAAGTGTGAAATTAAGCATGGGAAAAAGCTGAAATGACACATTTATATTTACAGATATTTCTATTGTTAAAAGCTAGTGATGGCTTTGGCTATTTATTAGGTTATTTAAGAGACTGCCAATTTATCTGAAGGTTACCTAGCCTCTTCAGGGAAAAAAGCCCTGAAAAATAAATAAAAGAAAGCTGAAGAAGCACTTAACTATTTATTTTTTCTCTATATAAGTTCATTTAATTTTCTCTCTCTCTTGAAACCATGCTGTATTGTTTTCTTCTCTGATCTAACAGCTTCCAAATATAATGAATAATATCTCTGTTACAAGCAATGCTTCTACTGCAGATCAATATGGACACACAACAGAAGACAAAGATTTAGTTTAAAAATTTCTAAAGGATTAGTGATGAAATACATACGTTAAACACCATGAAAAATGCTAGGATACTGTCAATATATCTAGCATTATTTTCACAGCCTTTTTTGCCTTCAGACTAGTCGTAAAGACTTTCATTTATCAATTTGCATTTAATACGGCAGTTCTGATCACTTGGGTCCTAGTCATAACAAGGCAATTGACACTAACTGTCTGCTAAGGGCCAATATGGTCTCCTGGCTCAGGAATCCCCATGAAGAATGCCTTGAGTGCAGCTAGTTCCCGAGAGTCACACTTTCTGTGAAATCTGTGTGTTTTAAATTAATGCTAGAAGTAAACCTCTTCTAAAGCCTCATTCATAACTATGCAAATAGAAACATTAACATCTTTTTATTATACACTACCCTTTAAGAACCTGTAGTTAAGCGGTGAAACAGCAATACCTTGCCTATATGGAAATATTTTCTCCCTCTGTTGGCCAGTAAATCATGGGAAAAGTCATGCAATATACATTTGTACTTGTGTTTGTTTTTCATAAATAGTGCTGACAGACATGACTTAGTCAAAGTGTCTCATAGGCTTCAACTGTTTTTAAAATTTATATCCACTCAAAAAAAAATTCAGAGGAAATTAAACTATAGAACCGATATTGAAAGGTCTATAAGTATGTTATAAATGGTTGCGTATATTAGGACAATTTAAAATGCACTGCCAGTTCCAGTGATAACTTTTCTACCACTCCTGGATGGCAAGAGACTCAGATGTCACTTTAATAGGATTAGTTAGCATGGATTCATCAAGTTCTTCTTTTGTCCACCTTTAGAAGGTTAATGCTTAACAGCTTTGGTTGTGCAATATATGGTAGGTGTTAATTATTTCTGAATAAAGATAAACCCCTGCCTCGTTAACAGCTCCTCAGGCTCCTGCGAGGCTACTTACATGAGGCAAGTGAGAAGTGTTCAGGTAAGAAAGATTTGGTGGTCTCAGGCTCAAAGATGTAAATTACAATGCTGAAAAATATCTTTGCCAATCAATCCTGGTGTTCTGGTTTTGACTGGGATACAGTTCATTTTCTTCCTAGTAGCTGGTACAGTGCTGTGTTTTGGATTTAGTGTGAGAATAATGCTGATAACACACTGATGCTTTAGTTGTTGCTAAGTAATGCTTATCCCCAGTCAAGGACTTTTAAGTTCCCCATGACCTGTCAGTGAGCAGGTGCACAAGAAGCTGGGAGGGACCACGGCCCAGGCAGCTGACCCAAACTAGCCAAAGGGATATTCCGTACCATAGGATGTCACACTCAGTATATAAACTGGGGTGAGCTGGCTGGGAGGGATGCTTTGCTGCTCGGGCATCGGTCAGGGGGTGGTGAGCAATTGCACTGTGCATCACTTGTATTTTCTGGAGTTTTATTCTTCTCTCTTTTCATAATCTTCATTTTCATTACTACTACTACTACTACTAGTAGTATGATTATTATTATTTTATTTCAGTTATTATACTGTTCTTATCTCAACCCGTGAGTTTTACCTTTTTTTGGCTCTCCGATTCTTGTCCCCATCACACGGGGTGTGGGAGGGAAGAGTGAGTGAGGGGCTATATGATGCCTAGTTGCCAACTGGGGTTAAAACATGACACCTGATTTTCAGCACAAAGCAGGATTATAGTGTTTTCACTTTTTACCTCCCAGATTAAAGTCTGCTTTAAAGACCTACTCAGGATGAGCACTTCAGTTGTCACAATAATCTATACAATAAACAAAATAATAAAAAATTAATGGCCACTAAGATATGACAGTTGCCAAAAATACACTTTTATTAGGCAGCAAAAATTATTATATTCATGCCTAAACCAATAGGAAAAGAAATTACATTTTCATTAGTAAAACTTCAAAAATTGCTAGAAAACATAAGCAATTTTGCTCTTCTGATTCTATTAGTCACATGCTGTGTTAGCATGACGGAGGTGGAAATAGGAGGAAAAGAGTACTGATATATTTTATGTCTTGCACAATGGTAAACTCCCGATTTCTGGTTTGGAAACTTCATTAGTAGGTGTAGTCCCTCTATGCCCTTCACTCTAAGTGAAAATAGCTTTCCTCGGATTCTAATGCAGAATGACAACCAATATGTACAGGGAAAATAGTGAAAGAGAGTAAGTCACAAATATCCTCTTTTTTTTATTAGTTTCTGTAAAAGCATGGAAATGGAGAGTACCTTTTTTTTTTTCACAGAGTCATTATCATTGCTACAAATAGATCTAAGGACATTGTGGGTATTAGTACAGCCTTTATTAAGTGCCAACATTCTAACTGCATTCAAGGTAGTAGCAAACAAATCTTTGTGGTTGTAAGAATTATGTTGCTGAGATACATGTATTGGGCACAATTTTTTATTGGCACAAAAGGAATCCAATTTCCAGGTTCATTACCCAAAACAACATAGAAATTTGAAACAAGAAAACATTTTAGTGCTTGAACTATAGATCAAACTATAATTCATAGGCCACATTCCCTCATGGATTGTGAGGATAAGGAGAAGGGGAAGGGAAAAAGCAATTTTTCTGCCCACTTGATCGATGTTCTATTTGACCTCTGAAATGCCCTCTTGCCATAACCTTTTAAATACCATCTGCTCTTTTTGTGAAGAGTGTGATGGGAAGGAGTCACTTCCAGACAGCAATTGATTATAAAAGCATTAATCAAGGACATGGATTATCTGCAGCATGACATTGTGTGCTGTAGTTAAGCAATTTCACCTTAAATGCGATTGGAAAGGTTAATCCCGTTTCTCAAGACTAATTTAGACTTTGTATCAAACAACTCAGAACATCGTGAAAACAGCTGCAGCAAACAGGAACTGAAAAATTGTCAGCTTCTATTATAAAGTCTTGTAAACTTTGGCTCCGAGAATAGATAAGCAGTAGGTCTGTAGTCACATTCTTAATTTTTTTCAAAATTGAGCTGATGTTACCAGCTTTCCCTCTCAAGTAACTGGAATTGTTCTTCTCCCTCTTTCCCCAAGTTAAGATAAATTTCTTTTTCAGTATTTGGTATTCTTGGGTAACATTATCTATTGCATTGTTTTCTACCACTGAAGGCTAATGAAGTCATTGATCCTCAAGATGTCTAACACAAACTTCCCACCGGGCCTGCTACCTAGGTGGGCAAACTGCAGCAGGATAGGGAGGGGAGGGGTAAGGGACTTGCACAAGGCAACATCCAGCGCCGATGGCATGCAACAACTGGAACACAAATCCAGCTCCCAGGGCCCTGCTTTGACTGCCCTTTCTCATTAACATTCCCCTTCATGTTTTAGGGTAATGTGTGAGAAGCTAGCTCATGTAGGTATGGCAATTGCTGATAGGGAATGCTGCAATAAATATGTGTCAAGTGTATTGTAGGATTGAGGTAATTTATTTTTATCTGAGGCTCCAAACAGGCTGATTATACTATGAAAAATTAGGATATTCTGTACCTTTCCCAGTATCTGTTGTCACCATCTTCAGATAGTGTAATCTGCAATTAATAAAGTGATCTGTCATTGCTATTACAGTTAATCACTGGGGAGCTTGGCAGTGGTCACTTCAGACAGCTGGAGTGGGGGTAAGTGCATGTCTGCGTCAAAGGCCAGCAAAAATGGCTTCAGACTTGATGTACAGGTTCAGAGGAGCTGGATCACAGGAGAAACACAGAAGCTCAAACTGCTGTTAAAGGCTGAATTCATATTCTGCCTGGTAAATTCCCCTTTCTGAAGTGCTTTGCCATTTTCTTATGTCCATCTATTGGAACCTATCTTGCTTCCCTCAAAGTCATTTGGTACAGCAAAGGTTTTCAGCCTTCTCTGACCAACATAAAATAATACTGAAAAATAAATATACTGAGGGAAATAGCTTGGTTTACTCTTCATACATGCCTCCTGTTTAATTGTTTAATCTCCTGTTCCTGCAGACACCATCAGGGCACCATGCAGTCTGTAAATTATGGGCATGTATCACAGATGAAAGTCCTCATCTCAGAGAGGTAAATACCACAGATCAGCAGCAATAAAAATCCAAAGAATAAATGCCAACACAGCACCAAGAGTGTCAATAACCTTTCTAAATGGAAGCCCTGTATCCTCATTATATTATCCTATATATAAGCAAAAGCAATATAAAACTTCTTGTTGAGCAAGACTAAATGCTATAATGCTGCTCCCAAAGAGAAATGTGGAGCTCAGTGCCATTTACTGTTTCTGTTGATTGATTTTTTTTTTTTTTTTTTTCTAAATTGAAAGCACTCTTCTACAATAAAAACTAGAAGCTCTGTGCTCGTACACATAAAGCAGATCAGTTACTAACACTTCAGGTGTCTCAGATGTGACAGGAAATCACGGTCCCAAAACACCTGTTGCTGGAATTTCTCTTTGTCTCTGGTCTCTTCTTCAAGTGAAAAATAATCCAGACACATAGTCAACCAGCATAAATAAAGTACATTTTGAACATAACATCCATGTCACTGAAGTCCTCCTCTTGAGAACACACCTCAATTGCAGATGCAATGGTGGATACTGACAGATACTTACTCATTTGTGGATCTCCTTAAAGTTCCTCTGTAAGATGCAGTCTTCATGAAATGATCCTGGCATAGTACCATCATACAATGTCTACTCTTCTTCTGAAGAGCTTCTTTTGCAGACCCATGCTGTGTTTGGATGTAAGAGGACATAAGGGGAGCAGTTCCAAGGGCTGGTGGACGCCCTGGCTGGAAGATCACCCACAACTCTCCTGTGCTTGTTTGCACCTTTCTGTCTCAAATGCTTCATACTGAGTTCTACTTAGTTGAATACAAAGGGATAGGTCCAAGATCAGTGAATGTTTCTGAAGTGTTGAAACGGGGGTTGATGTTTCATTCTTATCATCCAGTGAGAGAAAATGCTACTAATGCTCAAAAATTTCCTGGTAAGAAATATTTATTGGGTCGGAATGGAGAAGTTTCAGTAAATATTCACTAAGTATGAATTTCATGTCTTGAAAGGAAGTCTTAATTTCAGATATTCTGAACAATAAGAACTCAGGCATTTAAGAAAAAATGCAGATAATTTAATAAAATATTTCATGTTATCAAAATTTCTGGAGTGTTTTTTTTTTATCATGAACCTACAGTTAGTCTGCTAAATTATACATGTTACTTGAAATTCTACTAGAATCTTTTATTACCTTTCATTAGTCTTTCAAAAATTATTTATCTTCAACTTGTAAGGCATAAGGCCTCTTAAAATATGGTGGTAGTAACCATCATAAATGCTACTATAGCACACAGTTCACCAGTGACGTCAAGAATAGTGAAACTGATAATCTACCAATATCATAGCTTTGTTTCTGGACCCAGCTTTTCACTGACCTGCCTTTGCTTCTTTACTGACTCAATTCAGGTTAGGATGAAGATTTCCTGTCTTTATCATGATTGCTTGCTCTACAGCTCCATGTTTTTCCCATTCTATCTCATTCGTAGCTTTTCCTTTATTATAAATCTGTGTATTATGCAGTTTATCAGCTCCAACAGTCTTAAATATTTCTATTAGCTTTTGCAGAATATCTTGCATAAATTTATAAGATTATGAATGGTTTTATACAAAAAGCAGGGAATATGCATGTCTTACCTTCCAGGTGTCATCTCAGCTTATTCTTTTTTTTTTTTTTCTTCTTCCTTCTTTCTCCCTTATTTTCTACTTCAAGTTATATTCCAGGTTTTCTTTCCAAATTGGCGAGGGGGGAGAAGAAATAAATCCATGATGCACTTACATGATATTATGAAGATCTATAGAAATGAGAAACTCAACTGTGAAGTTGTTTCCCAGATCAGATCTCAACTTTAGAAGTAATTGAAGCCAAAAGGACCAATGAACTTCATGGAATAAGATTACTTTAGGATACCTGATTCATAACTGTTCTTGATAAAGCCCATTTCATATCTGTACATCTATAAATAAATAACCATCAAACCAACAAAATTTAGTAGCTTGGTTTCAAGTTAACTTTATATTATAATTTTTCTTAAAAATGTATATTTCAGCCTAAATCCCTTCAAGAATGGAAGCTATATGATCGCGGATATTTCACTGGCTTTGTCATGGTACAAATTACTACATAACATCCAGGCAATAGCAGAAAAACTGGGTCCTTCAACTGAAATGGAAGGGCCTGAAGTAATATAGCCAAGAACTCGACAAAGGAAGTTTTGATCTTGTTTCCTGGATAGACCTGTCAACCAGCTGAAATGTGGCCCAAATTCATCTTACCATCTTTAGGTGTTTAATCAAGGTGCCTAAGATAGAAACATCAACAGTGTAAACCCATGTAACCTTGCATGTCCAATCAGACTGCATGCTATCACAAGTCTCTAAAATATCGTGTTGGTAGCTCTTGCTCTATAGAAGCCATGAGTGATATATTGTAACAGAATGTGTAGGAAAACTATACACACTCATACATAAATGCCTTGTAAAGTGTGGTGCACTGTTGCAGCATCCATTCATTCCTTTAGAAAAATCCATTTGAATACACCTTCCAATGTTTTGTTATCCTTGAACTGTTTTGTGTCCGGTATGGTTCATCAGCTTGCATTTTCTAATTGCTTTTGAAGCAGCCTAGTGATGATGATTCATGACCACCGATTGAATATATTTTTTAAGGATATCAGAATGGAGACATTAGCTCCAGATCAAGATGCTGTCTTCCCCATAATATCTCAATTACTCTCACAAACATTAACTTTTCATTTAAATATTTAAAATATTTATTTTAATTGATATGTAAAATATCATATGAACCTCTGCCTGCAAGCACTGTCTGCTTGCAGGTACTGGCAGAAGACAGCAGACTATCAGTAACTGCTAACACATATCTGGCAACTGCAAGGGAATGTGTGTGGGGGGTTATCTTCTTGCCTGTACTCCTTTTTTTTAGACCACTTTCTGATGGTGCTTAGAACAGAGAACAAACTGATTCAGGGAATACCAAGAAACAGTGTTCCACAATACATTACTTTCCACTCTTCAGAATACACTCTTCCCACAGAGAATATTTTTTTCAGTTCCTCAAAACAGTTTAACTATATTGACAACTCCTGTAATTAGACCTCAGACAATAGAGGGGAATGAGAGCCAACAGAGCTGCAGAAATACTTGTACAAAGGAGCATAATTAGAGAGTTAAACTAAGGAGCAATGAACAGCTGCATAAAAGGACTACAAATTCATTAAAACAGTTTTCTACTGTTCATTTAACATCTATTATTGAAAAATAAACTGTGCAGGTCTCCATTGTTGAAATTACCATTCTTCACTATTTCAGTTGTTGACATGGGGTGTTAAAAATATTCACTTACTGCCACAGTCTACTCTGTGGAGACTTCAGCCAAAGCAACAGAGCTAAATATCTGAGGATAGCTATAAAAAGAGCTCTAAGCAAACCGTTACCACTTATTTCTAGGTGTGGGTACTTTTCATCATTTTGACTGTTAAGCTATGGTAAGGTGAAACAGGATAAGACTGGGAAAATTATGCCAGATTGCAATGAGATGAGGAGAAAAAGAGCCAAAAAATGTCACCATCTCTTGCAAACATAATTTTAGATCTTATGCCAAAAATAATGCATTTAAATAAGTGCCTGTCAAGTAAGCAATGTTTATTCAGCTATTTGAAATTAATGACTTTCAAATGCTTGCCATAAAATATAAAGCTGGCAATATGAAACATAAAGTTCCTCTACATAGAGAAAAATTATTCTGAAATGATGTTTTGGTTTTCTGTAACCTGAGGAAGATTTTACATACTAAAAGAGAAAAAAATTAAATCATCACCAATAATCCCAATTCTTTTTTCACCATAGTGTAAGAGTTAATTTTGGGGTTTCTCCAACTTTAATGGTCAGGAATCGGGAGAATCTGGAGTCTGTGTCAAGTTGATCAGGTGGCTGGAGCAATGCTCCATGAGTAACAGGGGAGACACTTCCTTGAACTGAGTGGATTTGTGTCAAAACTTAAAGCCATTTTATAACCTTGTGGTAAATCTTTTGACATGCTGATACAGTGACAAACTGCGATACTTAATTCCCATTCTTACACCTCAAGAGGCTCTCCATTCCCCACAATTGGTTAAGACATTTTTGCAACACTTCATGGCTACTTGTGGTAAACTCTCACTCGAACATTGCCTGGAAAAATTTATTAGTAATTTAATCTAACTGCAAACTAGAGTCCTTTTGCTCATGCAAGATATTACTTTTAACATAAGAACCATTTAGTTCTTACCTGAAAGCCTAACAAGCTTTTGGTTTTCCACTTAAAATGGACAAATCCAAGTTGATATGGTGGTAAACTGAGATACCAGTTGGCTCCATCTCTGCTGCCCAGCATGGTTTCATCCAGAACTCCTTCCCTAGATAAGAAATGTGTTTGCAGAAAAAGAAAAAGAATATTTCAAAAGTGTACCTTTTCAAAAGTGTAATTTCTGGGGTTAATTTACATTCCAGCATAGCAATTTCAACTGACATGACAAGGCAGGATTGGGATGCCACTGAGCTACACTGCTCAGCGAAGCATGTGTCAGTTGGAACATCCACTACTTAGGAGACGAATGACAGAAAGCTTTGCAGGGAATGGGGTATTTCACAGGCAACCACAACAGACAAAACCTTTCCTCCAGCTTTTCAACAGGGTTGCCACCATATTAGTACTAATATTACAGAAGAGAAGGCTTTTTCCGTTTGCATCTCAGCTGAAAGAAATACAGGGGGTTGTCAAGGTTGGGGGGTTTTTTGGTTGTTTTTTGTTTGGTTTTGGTTTGGTTTGGGTTTTTTTTTAACTAAAGGAGCTTTAAAATTGATACAGGGTGGGAGAAATGAAATGGAGAGCATGCCAGATAAAAATGCCAGAGGCCAAATCAAACAAATGTCTGCATTTGGCATGTAGATACTACAGCAGTAGAAATATTATAGATTTTTTTCCAGCTCCAGGGACAGCTTATACATTTGCATTAACTCTTTGGATATGATACATAACGGCATGCAGAGCAGAGAAATGCAGCTTTTCTTCTTGCAGGAGGGTGTCTTGCTTGTTGTCTTCCTGGCCTCATTATCTGCATTCTCTCCCATGCGATGGTCCCCAAGCCGGCCCCAGGGGCAGCAGGGTGCTGCAGTTGTTTTGCCCTGATAGGCAGTGGGAGAACCCCAGGCCAAGACACAGCTCCTGCTCACTGACAGACATGAGCTTACTCATTAGTATTGAGCTAGGCAACCAGGCTGAGCATGACCTGCTGTCCCAACTCCCCACCTCCTGACTCTGGCCCCTAAAGCCCTGTACAGGAGATGGGCGCCATCGTCATCATCATTAAATTTGAATTTAAAAGATTGGGTTTGTGGTGAATTTGATTGTGCTGGAGCACATTAACCATGCTTCAGGACACACATGTGCAATGTGCAGGTTATGAGTCCCAAACCAGCTTTAGACTGCAAGGTATGCAACTTGACTAAGGTCACACAGTCTTTGACTGTGCACACTAAAAGAAATGCAGCTGCCCAAATATATTTTGTGGATGCTGGAGTGGATTAGCATTTACATGAGATCTTCTTGCTAGCTTTTTTAAAAGCATCCAAACCTATAAAGTTTATTCATTCTGAGAGACTGAATCCCTTGAGGGCAGAGTAGACCTGAGGGTTTGAAAGTTTTAAGTTTAATATTGCACATTCTTGCCTATAGGCACTTATCAGGCTTAATTGCAATTCTGAGCACATTTTTCTTTCACTTACAGATCTATTTCAGTAAATTGCATTCATAGCACCTTATTAAGAAAAGTACAAAAAAAAAAAAAAAAAAAAATCACCAAAAACCCCACACATGAAAAAATGAATTTTAAACACCTCCCCCTCCAAGTGTTTTGCTAGAAAAAAAGGGAACAAGATTGAGGTCATCAGCCAGAATACAAATCAATTGATGGTGTAGAAAATTATATGCTTCTGTGGCTTAGTGAAATACGAAGTAATATGTCTGGAGATCTGAAAAAGAGGACTCTCTGTGGTTTTCCTGATCTGTCTAATAGTCAGACTTTCCTTGCTAACAATACCTTCTTCTTACAGGGACTAAAACGTTATTTAAACAATTATATGCTATTAAGTAAAAGATGAATTACAGAGAAAATTGCACCATTAGTAAAATTTAAGTTCTTAACTTCATGTAATAAAAGATGGTAACCTTTTTGTAATGGCATTTCAATTTACCATTTATTATAAAAGTCTAATTTGGAAGGTAAAATGAATTCTGGTTCCAGTCTTATTACTCTGGCTGTTACATTTCTATGCAAGTTTTAATTCATAACACAGCTCCAGCAAAATTAACTAAGAATATTTTAAAATCATTTAAGATCTTTGTTTCAACACTGAAGTATATTGGAGATGATACCCTTGATTAAAAAGGTAAGTCAATACATTTATATATAAAGAATGCATTATATTTAATACTGATATTCAAAATACATCTCTGATCAGTCTTATTTTGTCCTTACAAGCCTTTCAAAACATCATAATGTTTCAATTAAATGTTACAGTAACTGCTGACAATTTGGTTCCCTCGTTCCTTCTATGAAAAGCTATTTCCAGTTCATTGGGTATTAGGAAGTAACTTAATTTTTAATCCTAAAACAGGGAAGATAAAATTTAAATTTGGAGAAAACTCAGAGTAATTCTTTTTAATTTTAAAATTATTACTATTAACAGCTTGAAAATATCCCTCCCCCTCTTTTAAGCATACTTTTTTATTAGTCAGTTTTACATATGAGGATGGAGGTGGGGTGGAAAAGAGCTAACCTTTTCAAACAGCCTTTTTCTTGCATCAGCTGAAGAAGAATTTGATCAGAACCATTCAAAGGCATATAGTATTTAAAAGCACGTCAGAACACAGGTCTGATTCGGTGAAGTCACTGGGTCACTGTAGTAAGCTTTGCCAAATTAATTGATGAGAAATGTGGTTTTTGCCAAACAGCTGGAGATGAACAAATTATAAAATAGGTGAGCCCTTAATGTTATTTTTACTGTGTGATTTGAGACCTCTATTGTACCCTTCTGCAAAAAACTTTTTGCAACATTCTGAAAATTACTGTTCATAAATAAGGAAAGGAAAAGCATAAACCAGGGGCAACAATAACGGCATGCAGTGTGAGGCACCCCAAGACTACCCACCCCACAAGAACCGTAAGTGCATTTCCTCATGTGTGCCAGGGTCCTGCTGGGAGGTGAGTGCACCCACATCTTTTGGCTTCTCTCTCTGTCAACCTCTAGACTAGGGGATGGAGAGGCGGCCTGCAGAAGTATCTGTGCTGGTTTTGCCTGTGTTTTGATGGATCCAAAGGTCATTTTGACTTATTGGGGATAAGAGGTGCATGGCGCACAGCTGCTGCACCTACAGCTGCCCACAGTAGGTAAGGTAATGCCTGCAGATGTGGCAATAAGCACATCAGACCTGGCTAGCAAAGAGCTCTACTCTCGAGCCCACATCTCTTGCTTCTTTCTGTCATTAGAACAGTCCAAAGTGGAAAAAGTACCTTAAAATCTGGCCTAAAATAACTACTTTTGTAGACTTCTAACAAAACAGATTATTTCTGAATCAGTGTGCTGCTGGATTTCAGTGGGTTTGCAGAAATGAAGATGTGTTTCATAAACTGACTCTTATTTGTCTTTATTTTCACCATTACTACACTGTCTCAATGGCTGCACCTCCTGCATGCTTTATAACTGTGAAGTTAATAGCATCACATTAATAAGAACACATACATTCATTTAAAAAATAACTGATATTTCTGAATTGCAAAGCCTGAAATTCTTTCTCGGTGAAATGGAGAAGGCACAATGTCTGAAACACCTCAGACCAACAGTCACTTCTCCATGAAGCTGTCAGCATTAAAAAATTAACAAGAACACAAAGATGTACCTGAGACACCAGAGCATGTTACAAGAGTTCTGGTACTAGAGCAGGTAATGACCTCTGGTATTTCAAAGCTGTTTGATGGAGGGAGGGGATACACATACATGCTGTACCATCTTAAAAGGCTGACTTTTTAAATGCTGACAGCTATTCCTTGGTGAAATCTCACAAAACAAGACATGGTAGCTTAAAATCCAGCCAAAGATGATTTTGGAATAAAATTCAGAAATGTGGTTTCTGCTTATGAGAGAACCCTCTGTTTCTTGCACTCTGCTTTTCTTCAATGTTCATAGAAACTCAAAACATAATAGAAACTAAATATTGGTTATTTCCTTATAATATTATAAGTTGACCAGGGTTGTACTACTATCTCTATCCTGTCAATTGTTGAAAAGTCTTAGCAGTTCATTTCTCCTCTTTCAGTTTAGGTCATTTATAACACCTAGCAAATATAAACTTACAATACTGTAAAAGAAACTAAAAATAATAATGATTCATGGTGGGGTTTTTTTTGGTTTTTGTTTTTTATTTTATTAAGCACATTGGACCAGTGCCCTGGGAATCATAATGTGTGCTTGGACTAGAGAATTCCATCCACTGGCTGTACAGGTTACATGGTTAGGCAAACAACTGTACAGGATCTCCTTTAATAACCTCTGAAAATTAAGAGAAATGTCATTAGCTTTGCACAATGAAAATCTATGATCTCTTCAACCATGGTTAGTATCTATGACTATATTCTACAGCATAATTTTCCTTTTCATGAAGAGAGAGGTGTTGCTGATATTGGTGTTTATATATATATATATATTATTTTTTTACAAGATACATATTCATCAGGTATCACCCTGGTATTATTATCATTTGCTCACAAGGGCAAAAGAATAATGCTAGCACCATAATTCCTTTCTGGATGATCCTTAGTGGTGCTATATTCTTGTGAAAATTCTGATTTGAAACAACAAAGCTAACTTTGTCATCAGAGTAACAGAAGAGATGTAGCAATGCAAAAAAAGATTTTGCTTCATCAATGATTTGAGAGTTGTGTTTTTAAAAAATCGTTTTATTTTTAGGTCTGAGTTTAAATGTGAGTAGGATATTCCAGGAATTTATACAAAGAGAACATTATAGATTTCCTCATCAGTTCTTCTTAATGTTATAATAAACCATAAATATTACACAGATTTCAGTAAAAGAGTCGTACTCTAAAGAAAATAAGTCATTAAGAGAAACCTAACTGAAAAATGCTGCTATCTGAAACCATGGCCTACATTTCATCTTTTAGTGTGTGATAAACTCTCATGAATCACTTTATATTTACTGCAGGAAAGTATGTGTACATAAGGAGTTACAACGGAAGAGCTGAAATACTATGAAAATGAACATTTCATGTGTTTAATGTGACCATATACTGTCATACCTGCTGTTACAATTCTGAATCTAAAACTTCAGATTTTTTTCATCTTAAAGAAAAATGTTGTACTCCTTGTATCAAAGAATGTAAAATCTGCAATATTAGCAAAAAATCCCTGCAGTGTCTGTCCCAAGCACCTTCTGTTGTTACCTAACAGAAAGCATTTCAGGCCTTTACTTATCTATCCACTTAAAACTACTGACAAATTGCTATTAACAAGCATTTGACTGCAAAGAGAGAAAGGATACTCACCCTCAAAGGCTATTTTAAGTCATTTTATTGATTTAATATGCCTAATATTAATAGAGCTAGTAACATTAAGCAGACATAAAAGTATGTTTACTTTATTTAGACAGTTGTAATTAAACGAAGAGGTCAAAAATTACTGAAGTGTTTTGCAACAGCTGTGTGTCTTCACAAAAGAAAGCAAAGACATGTTGTGCAAATAATCTGTCATATGTGAAGATAATCTTACTCCTGGTCATTTAAGAAATACAGATGACGTAAGAAATTATAGATTGAATGAAGTAATTTGAGCCATAAAACACATTTGTCCATATTTGTGTACTCAGGACAGGTTACAAAACGATAGGTCTGGAAAAGATGCCAACTTCTTCGCTCATTGCTAATACCAGTGTAGATTAGGAGTACAAAGCATAATGCAGTCACACTTCAGTGACCAGATGCTCTGCTGATACCAGACATCCCAGACCACCTGTTTTCACATCCTTACACACACTTTAGTCTGTCATTCAAAATAGTCTTGTGCTGCAATTTGGCATTGGATATGACTATTGCTCTGGCAGTGAACCAGACTGAAGCACAATACTCTCTGTCAGTAAAATCCGAGCAAAGCCATGCAAAGCAACAAAACCTACACTTCCATTTTTATAAGCATCTGCTTGTAAAGGGATGGCGAGGAGGATGATGACTGGTTGAAAAGAATTGAAATGGTTAAATCTCTGCAGTTACTGCATAATCCATTCTTGTTAGCATTTGAAATTTTCTAGTTCCCAAACATCTCAGCTACGCTGTCTGTCACAATTTTCCAGATGATCGACAAAACACATGCTCGTCACAATGCCATGGGCATGCTACAAAACTGGGAGAATACCATGGGAGATACCAGCAACCTCTCTCTTTGCTAATATGATTCCTAGAGAGAAGAAAATCTATTACAACCACCCTTTCCATTTTTTATACCAGATAAATATTAAGGAAAATATTTGTAATATTCTAGCTTACTGGAATATAGTCAATGTTTGGACTTTTGTACTTCTATCTGTGAAATTTCAGAGAGTTATGTGGATGGATGGTTACACAACATAGTTGAGCAGATTGTGAATAGTAATTTTGACACATGCAGAAGGCAGGAGCCTTTTGTCTTGGACTTCTGCATCTCAGTGAAGGAGAAATTCCATGCATTGGGCAGTTCAGCTGGAACAGAGCCATGTGGCACCTAGAAATCATGAAGATTTCATTTTTTTTTTTTCCCTATGTAAATAAAAGTCACATGTGAAAAAGGCTGATGTGTACTAGGAGAATAAAGTAAACAGTAAACCCATGCCACGCTCTGCCTCACACTGCACTCCTCAATGCCATTCTACTCCGAAACTCTCTATACAATTTTATATTTTAAATTATAGACTGGTCTACTTTATTTTTTTGCCAATGTCATCCTTTGCACAGAGGTTAGTAAACTGATGGACTTCGACTGGGTGTCTGTGCTTAAGGTACCCAAATCTATACCCCTGCTATTCTCTGAATGAAATATCTTAACACTCCCTTCAGAGAGAGCAATGGGGTTAGGTTAAAACACTGCCAAGCCCAGTCATGACCTCATCAGTCTGTCTTTGAATTCAGTTATGAACTGTAGTGTAAACATCAGAGCTTTAAAGTATAGTAGCACTTGCTGAAAATTCATGAAACACTACATGCAGACAATCTTTAGCTGACACATCTAGATCCAGAAGAGGATATATAACTTTTTACAAAACCTTATTTCTCCCAGTATCTTCTGCTTTCATGGTTTTGTGAGAATAAAATCATTTAATACCCTGATGTTTTTATGGTCCTGGCAGTTCCCCTCACTGGAGCCATGTCGTGCTTGGGACACAGTCTGGCTAGACACCAAGCACTGTCTCCTTGATGTACCTGAAGGTGGGTGAGCTGGCTCTGGTTATCAGAGGACACCAGCACTTTCACAGAAGGCACTGAGTGCTGGGACAAGAAAATCAGTGTGTGTGTGCCCAGACAAACCCTCAAAAAGGAGAGGGCCTCGTAGCAGTAGGCACTGGGAGAGAAGGACAGTGGGTCTCCTCTATTCCAGCAAGTCACCTTGCATGTCATGTAATATTAAATCTATCTCATGAAAATCCTTTAGATGTTTTCCACCAAGAGCTAAACCCCTGAGACTTTGTGGCTTTAGAATTAAGCAGCTTCCTTAGCCTAGGAGTACTGAAATCACTGCTTGTGCAAAGTGCAAAATAATTTTAATTTTTTCTTTTATTTACCTTTTATTTTTTAGCACCATGGACACCTGTTTATCCAGTAGATCAGCAAGTGGAAGGAAACACTAGAAGAAAGATGAGAATACAGTGGTATAGGAAATTGCTGTAATAAATGTCTTCACCTTATTTCTTTTCATTTTCAACATCTAATATGCTCTTTGCAGAGTTTGGGAGCTGCTTCTTGTCTACACACAAAAATTTTTAATTATGAAAGAATATGGGAAAATATATAACAACAATTATGTAAATAAAGTATATAACTTCATGGAGCAAAATAAAAGCTCTGCTTACTTTTGGCAACAGTCTGCAAAATACATTATGAAGAATATTTCACAGTTAATTTAAAACAGCCATTAAGTGTATTATAGAGTCGATTCTCATATATGCTCACTTCTGCAGCAGGAACTGGCAGAGTACCCTGTGGAAAAATTACCTTGAACACAGAGCTTCAAAGCTTCCTCTGTGACTTATGAGTGCTCTTGTCGTGGCTCATACACAGGAATACCGAACATACTACGAAGATATTTACTGCTTGGTTGTGGGTTTTTTCTTTCCTTTTCTCAAAGGAATTAATTACCATTTTAACAAATATTTTGCTTTACTGTAGTCAGCATTCTAGTACGTTATTAAGACCATCACTATACGAAAAGTTAAAGTATTTTTAAATGGAAAAAGTGCTATGCATAAATGACAATGGATGGTGATATTTTTTCATTGTTTTACTGCTCAGGAACATAATGGATAACAATATTTTGAGATAAATTTTTCTGTCCTAGCTTTGCAAGTAAGAAGTAATCCACCTGTATCCTCCTGTTCATGAGTCTATCATCAGGATCTAGTATATCATAATTTGCTCAAAGATTTCTGTGTAAGATTTGCAGAAATTGCTGCCTACAGCTGCCTAATTCTAAAATCTATGTGTTAAAATTGTAATCCATCTATAGCTCTACCTTGGAGAAGTCAGTATTAGTGGTTTTAAACATCCAACATTTGGTTACTTAACATTTGCTTAGATGAGTCATGGTACAGTTTTTATGCTTAAGGGACATCAAGCCTTAAGGGTTGCTTCCAAACCAATTCCTTATCAGGCCAAAGAGTAAAACCAAACCAAACGAGACATTCAAGCTTAGAGCTTCAAGGGATGGCTTTCACTTATCTCTTCCCTTTCCTATTAGGAGGAGGATCTCGAGGATCCCTTGCAGAAGTGCATACCAACCAGCAGATGGGTCTCTGCCAGTGTTCTGTGAATCTGTTCCACTTTGTATAAAAAAATTATTATTCACTGCGGAAACAGAGACTCTGATCTTGTAGTTCTCAGCAGGTGGAAGTGAAAGAGTAAGGGATCCCACCCCTGCTCTCATCCACATTTGTGCAGCATTCATAGTGCTGAAGGGACAGATTCACCATCTGAATATAAATTCAGATGTGTATTCTGAATCAAGGTTCCCCCAGACCTGCACATAGCAATCAAAGTGTCCATGCCATTGAGCATTAGGGACCACCATTATTTAATATCTATGTTTTTCCCTTATTTTTGCCATGCACATCTTTATTCTAATGAAAAGGGGAAAAAAACCACAAACAACTACTTGTCCTCTTTTACATATTCTCATCTTGTCAAAAATTGTGGGAAAAAGCTTATAAATTTCCTCTCAACCTTTTTTGTTATTGCTGTAGGTATTATTTTTTCCATTTAATGATGGCTTATATAATCTTTGGCCTTATGTGTGGAAAAAGTCTGCTTTAAAAAACAGTTTTCAATTTTAAGCAACAAAAGCTTGTATAAGATTTTAGGGATATATTTTCAGATTTTCAAAGAAAAAAATGGGGACTCCTGACCCTGGCCAATACCATTCACATTAATCAAAGACACATTCAATAATGATGAAAATAGAACCGTTACAATTGGTACCACAGTCCCAAGGTGAGACAAGCACTATATTGAACAGAACAGGCATCTGCTGATTATATGATGCCAACACTTAAACAATTACAGTTGCAATCCCAAGAAAATAACATTGTTCAATATCATCTTAATGCATGTTTTGCAATATCTCATGCTGTAACTCACATGAAGAGGTCACAGATCATCAAACAAATAGGTGTGAAAGAAAATTTTGTGGATTGTCTAATAGGACTGGCTATCAAACTAATTATAAGTCATTAGACAAGCTCTATCAAGGCTTGTTCACAACATGTTTAACTGTAATCAGAGGGTAATAAAGTTCAGAAAAATTTCTATCAAAGAAGGGGGCTTTCTAAATAGAGATATGGGAGATTCTATTGAATACTTTAAATTAGAAATAGATTAGTCGCGAATCACTGAGAGAGCTTAACAAGAAACCAAAATCAACACCTTGAGTACAGAAGCTCCTTGTCAACACACAGCTCTCTAGCATGTGAAATGATCAACATTTCAATATATTCCACATATATCATATATGATGGTATATGTTCACTCTTTGATACAGTGATAGCAAACACCATTAAGTGCTTCAGAAAACAGTACAGTACCAGAATTCTTTTAAATTACTTCTGTCACTTCTGGACTACTACCAGTTAAAATGTTTGCAGTAGGACTGTTTGCATTTTTTCCTATCATATAAAAACAAATCACAAACATGGTCTGGCCTAAAGTTTATTTTAGTCATGATGAGATTTCTAATTGTCCTGAGAGGGCTTTGAATGAAACTATTTCTTTAGCTAAAGTATATATTGTTATGTAAATGGCACCATCATTCAAAATGCATTTTCCCCTCAGTTCATCTCAGCCAAATTTCCTATATTTCTTTTGTTCTCCAGATGAATGATAAAATTATTCAGACCTTCTAAAGATGGAATAACTGCCACCATTCCCTTCAGCTTTCAGGACAGTGTTCACTTGTTATAGAAATCAATGTTTCTCTGATGATTTGAACTTGTATGGCATCTTACTACCTCTTTTTTTTTTTTAACTTGAAGTCAAAACTAGAGAAACACCACATCTATTAATCACATGATCATCTGAAACTCCTATGCCAGATCAGATTTTTATGTCTTCAGGAAACCTTGCCTTCACAAGAAGCAAGCAATACAGGCTATGTTTCAGCAAAACATGTGATTGTCAAATTAGCCAAAAAGTCCCGTTTAACATGGATTAAGTTATTTACCTTAAGGGGAGCTTATTCATAATGGCTTTGCCTTACATGGTCCTAGTTCCTTCACCTTCATCTTCTGTAATAGATTTTCCAGTAGGTTTTCTAGCAACTGGTGCAGCTTTACCTGAATTCAGATTCACAAAAAGAGTGAACAAAGTGTAACAGTGCCAAAGCTGTACATGAAAAAGGTCCCTGCCACATCAATCACATTTGATTATGTAATGGCCCACGTAGATTTCTCAGATCTAATGCCCACTCTTTCCTTGAACACACACTTAAATTCTTGTGTTCTGCACCCTCTACAGGATAAAATACACAGCACATCAGAGGGAAGGGGGGGCATAAAAAGAAATCTGGATGTTAGAGAGATTATTATCTGCAGTTGAAAAATCTAATTGCTGATTTAGGCAGTTACTTTTCAATTATGTATTTATTAAATAATAGGATAGGTTCAATCCATTAGAACAGAAAGTGTCACACTGAAACACTGCTAATAAGTAGATTCGTGCTTTATGCTACGCAATAAGCAGGAGTCAGGCTGACTAGGTGCTGAAGGAAAACTGAGCACCCTTTCTCAGTATGTAATCAGTGTACTGTCAATATATCTCTAATCCAAACTACACAAATAGTAATTAAACTTTTGCACTACATAGCATGACAGCAATAAGTATATCTTAAATGCCACTTGATATCTTTTTCTGTTATTCTGACACTTTTTAATTGCTTCATGACTGACAGTATAAAATTGTGTATCAGGGGGGAATAGTATGTAAAGGTAGAATTTCAAAGTGAATAAAATGTTCTTAACTGTCATTAGTTTAGGGAACAAGGAAACAGTCCCAGATCTGAATTTTTAGACTTTCTTATGCAAAGTAAGCATTTATAATCAACACAAGCAGACTCAATTTAGAGATATGCACATAATTTTATAATACTTCAAAATGTGACATAGACTTATATTGACTTCTGAAGGAACAATTTGATTTTTAGCACTTTGTCTCATATTTCAATACAGTCGGGGGCTCTCTGTCTAATCTATTTTTCAATGTTATTATCAAGAACACAGTAAATAGGAACCAATTACCTTTCTCTTACCACCAAATATTGCTCTGCAAGTTTAACTCTTGGCTAACTTGGTTTGTGTAAAGAGTGACAAATACTCTTATAACTTGGCCATTCCAAGATGATCAGCAAACTATCAGAAACATAATTCAAGAAATGAATCTGATTTATTGGCAAAAACACTCTTCTTTTTAGTAGGATGTACCTTTTACTTTAAATGAGAGCCGCTCTTTCAGCAAATGATTAGATGTCTATCTCAGTTTGTAGTGTTCATCAAATCTGTTTACATATCACTAATAGAGGAACAGTAACTTTTCCTCATTGACAGTGATGTTGTGAGGAACGGTTATTTACAAACACTTTGGCAACTTGAATAACAGAACTGCTACATCAACATAGCTTCTATTAAATTGGTGGAAGCACTTTCCTAAACTAATATTTTTGTAAAGTTTTAGTCCCTTAGCTTACAGTCTCTGCAGGAATGCTTATATTTTGTCTCTCACAAGTCAATTAGAGTGAAACGTTCAGTTATATTTCTTTGCAAAAAAACTTATTTGTAAAAGAAGTAGGGTGCCAAATATTCATCTTCATCTTTATTATTCACTTTTGCTACACAAAGAGTGAAATATGTAAGTAGCAGAGCAACAAAGAGGAAAATAACTTTTATGAAAGGCATCCTTCTGTAGAGTAATGGATAAATGGAGTGGGGCAAATTTTTTTTCCTAAGTCAGCTCCAATAAAGTTGGATGATTTACAGCAGGGATTAATTTGGTTCACTGTCTGCCATGCACAGATGAATTCTTTCATTGAGAGCTCCTCTTAGCAACTGTAGCCACATCTTATGACAGTAAATTAAATCTGTGATAAACTTACTATAGAATACCATTGAAATGAAGCATTATACCTCTCCATACTAGTCTGATATTATGGAGGTGCTTGTGTGGAATCATCATGATGAGGCAGAGAGGAAAAAAAAGTATCTCATTTTTGGAAGTGGAGAAGAAATCAGTGAGGTAGTGTTTTTCATTTCTCTATCTGTTAAGAGACATCTGACCTTACTCACCCCATCTCTTAAGAGAGACTATTAAAAGAGAAAATATTCACTATACAATGTGGAAACCCTTAATTGCATAATGGTATCAGTTGGCAATAATTAGAAGAAGGATGTCAATGACATTTAATTCTGAGAACACACCTTCAACTTATTTATCAATCATTTCTTGTGGGAAAACCAAAAAAACCCTCAATGATATCTTTTGAAGAGTATCATTGATCACTGAAATTTACTCAGAAATGAAAAGCTGTAGCAATCACATCCATCTTTCTTCTCCTACTCCATTCAGGTTTGAATTTTGTTTTATTTCTGTTTAAAGCTCTTTGTTTCCATTTTTTTTGTCAATCTTAACATGCTTACTTAAGAGCTGGGTTTTTCTCTCTCTCCCCATGATACAGACTGTCACAATGTCCTGACAATGTCTCACTGTGCTGAACAGCTTTGATCCTAAGTAAGGAGTGGGATAGCAGGGAAATAAAGTGTCTCTGCAATAATAAATACTGGCATTAATAAGAAAAGTAAAATATTTAAATAGCTGAAGAAATTGTCAAGGAAGGGGGGGTGGGGGGTGTGTGTGCAGGGAAAGCATAAGATATTGAAAAGTGTAAGATATGAAAATAATCCAAAAATTTAAAAGTTATTGACTTTATGGAGGAATTCTTCAGTGGAGGGAATGAAAAGAAGATAAACTTTCCACCATTATTAATTACCTTTTCAGCTTACTGCATTAATTATTTAGTCTCCATAATATCTTAAGAGAGGGAAAAAAAACAACCCACAACTTCCTCTGCATGACAACTCAGAGAAGGTTTCAGTTTACTTTTTTTCCATACTCTCTTTACTGAGTATGGAAAGCCTGAGGAAAATAGACAGCTAGTTCATGTACCTGGTGACACGATTTAAGCATTCCGTTTGAAATGACAAAAATTCAAAATGGGTTCATTCATGCATTTCAGGAAGGCTTTATATGGTATATACTATAGAAGCAAACAGTGAAGCATTTTTCATGCAATCCAACTATTCTGGAAAAAAAAATTCAATCATCAAAAGGTAAAGTTAGTTAAGATCATAATGGATATTTCTCTGTGATGATGGTTACTTGGCACACATCTGCATGCCTAAACCATACAAATATGTGTGTGTATATATAAATATGTATTCGTATATCTAGAAGTAGGAAGATTTGATATGGCTGCCTCAATCACAGCCTTCTCCCATACATGTTTCTGGTTTATATCTTGATGGGAAAATAGCATTGTAACTTCCTTCAGCTGCTGTGGACACCCCACTCTAGCAGTCTTGTCATACACTTTTTGGTACAAAATACATGACTATCTGTGATATGAGGCTTGTAAAAATGGACCATGGAGGTCTAGGATGCCCTCACACATTCTTTTTCACAAAGCAGGAGAGGAACTTGGTGAGCATCTCTTAGATTTAAGTATCTTAACACACAAAGGGTGCATAGATCATCTGTGTATAATGTAGGATGACTGAACAATGGAGAATGTTATCCCTCTAAAGAGCAGTACTGTTATTCCAGAATTTTTTCATATATGAAGCTTTGCAAGGGTCATGTCTGTCAGTTCTCCGTTTAGCAGCTCAGGTAGGTTAGCATTTATCTGCTTCCAGAGAACAATATATGACCGATCATTTTGTTCTAGAATAACTTAACATTTTGAACCAAAAGAAAAACAAAACCTCTCATGTTTACATAGCATTTTGCTGAAACTCAGCCCTGTTAAAAAAAAAACTCTTTGTAGAAACACCACCATTACTTTTACATTTCTGAGTTTTGGCATGTCTGTCACAACAAAATAGAAAGGATGTCCAGATATTTTCAGATACAGTTTAGCATGGCCAGGTGTAAGGGAAATGATAAGACAAGTATTATTTTTTTCTTCCTTTCCCTTTTCCTCATATTAAAGATTGGTCATTGATGTTTTACATTCATGTAAAGTTTTCCATTTTATAGCAAAAGGATTTAAACCAATGATTCTCAAATTACAATCACTGCCAAGTAATCTGCACTTGATTTATCTGGATTGTGGCTCATTACAGAACCAGTTAAGGTCTAGTAAGATCAAGTCTGAACTAAAGCAAGTAAGCCTTGCTGAAGCTAAGCAGGCTCTGTATGAAGTATTTGGCTAATGTATCTCTCGCTATGGTGGTGTCCTTTACAATCCATATTTTTACACTGTCATTCTTTTCCCATTAACTCAGGTGGTTTGTCCAGTCAGCTTTTCACTATTTCATCAAGCCAACACACATTGATCCTCCATCCTGCTTCCCAGCTGGCAAACTGCTTTTGGTTATTTTTATGCCAATGTTAATATTTCATCGTCATTAAACATTTCAATTAAAAAAGAAAAAAAGAGAGAAAAAAAAAAACACAAAACAACAGCAACACCTCCCTGTTACAGAGGATCTCAAATAAACAACAAATCACCAAAAATTAAAAATTTATTGTCAGCACAATTAACTAGCCCTCTGCAAATTACAGGTTCAAATGTCTGTGAGAGGAGAACAGAACAACTCCCTAGAGTTTAACGACAACCCAGAATGCTCTATCACTCACCTGACAAGTGAGGCTCTCAAGCTCAAGGACCTGCTCAGGGCAACATCCCAACCCAAGTCACCTCAAGGTGTTTCCTCGGGGTATGTCCCAACCCAAGAGGAGAGGCCTCAATGTCAGCATGCTGCTCCCAGGACAAGGTCCAAATGGCTCCCCCAGGGGACTCCATTTATACCCAGGCCAAGCCTGACCTGTAGTCAACAGCTTGTCCCATTGGCCAAAGGCCCCAACTACCACGAAGCCCCAAGAACAAAGGCAGTCAGGATCTGCTACACTTCAGCAGCCAAGAAGCTCTGTTTTCACTGGGTAGATGCACCTGCCATACTCCCCCTAACGCTAAATGAAGTGCACAACTTTATGCCATGAATACATTTTTCAATAGTGAATGACATTACAAGACTAACATAACACTGTATAACAGGTAAAATGAAAATGAACCGCCCTAATAGTGCAGGGACAGCTCAGTTACCAACCCGTGACTACAAGGCATTGCTGGGAATCCACAAAAGAGAGAAAAATAACTCTACCCATGACTAAATAACTCTAAAATGGCAACAAAGAAAAACAGTTGGTTATGCAAATTCACAAGTGTGGTTTTACCTATTATGTAAAAATGGCAGCATAAAGTGAGGTTATTAGGACCATGAGTATTTCGTGCAGCTTTGCTCAGCAGCAGAGCAGTTCTCAAGCTGTTAAGTGTCAAGCACCTCTGCTATAAATCATTTCTCAGTGTCTAAACAGAAATTCAGAAATATCGCTACCATTACATTTGGATTTAGTGCTCAGGTTGTCCTAGCATGATTTAGGAATATCAGTTTTAAGCATTCATCTCCTTCTACAGGTAAGCAGAGTTAAGAAAAGACAAGTTTCACATGGAAAGAAACTGAGTGAAGTTTTTAAAACTAATCATTTTCTGTGCTTTCAGTCTTTGAAGAAAAGGAGATTGTAACCCTATTTTGTAACAATGCACACCAAAATCCTTCCCCTGTTATCAGCAACAATAGGTAAGAATATTTTTTATTGCTTACATGAAAGTTGGCACTCACAAGTAAAATGCTTATTTTAAGCCTAGAAGCCCAAAGATAGTATATCTGAAACCAGAAGAAAATATTGATATTTTTTTTTCTTTTTTTTTAGCAAAAAAATAACAGGATAAAGGGGAGCAGGAAAACCATGAGAAATAATATTGCATGAGTACAAAAATTATTTTTGTATCTCACAAACAAGCTGTTCCTCACTGGTTCTTGCACCCTTTTAAAACTATGGAAACAGTGGCCCTGCTGATGATGCTAATAGACCCAAAAGTAATCATCGCTAATTCATGTTCTGATGGAACACACTCCTAACTAAACAAAACCTAGTTTGTGTATCCAAGACAAATGATACAATATTCTTCTCAGCATTTAGAAAGTTGTTGATGGTTCTGAATTGCACTAAGCTTGAAATATGAGTATTCATTTCTTTTCAATCTGTATTAGATTAAGATTTTTAAGGAACATTGTTTTTACAAAGTGAAGATCAAGCATAAAATACAAAATTTAAATATTATTAATATATTAAATTAAGATACTGGATAAAACCCATCTCTTAGTACCTTTGATACGATTTTTTAAAAATAATCAAGAGCTTTTAATCACCACCAGAAAAAGATGACAAATTAGCAGTCAAACGGAATTCAAATGAATCCTTGCTCTCAAAAAGCAATCTTTCTACCCCTTCACAAAAGCTTAGATCAAAAGAAAGAAGTGGGACTAAGGGTCAATTGATTTGAATTATTTGGGGCTAGGGAGAAAAGCAGGTTCCATCCACAGAATTCCCTTGCAGTGAAGAGCCAGTAATCTGTTGTCTTTAATGATGAGCTCCAGCTTCAGCTTTTGTGGCCAAAGCACTATCAAGAAAGAAACAAGGCCACCTCTGAAACAATACACCTCAAGTCATTTAGGCCCAAAATGTTAAAGAATTAAACGTCACCAGGAAACAACCAACCAGCCAAAGAAAGTTTTGCAACTCTGGTGTCATAAATTCTTTGAAAATACACTGGTAAGATATAATGATTGTTCCAAGTACAAAGTTTGATTTCCAGATATGGTTTTTAGAGACACAGAGGAGGGAATGGAATTTTAGGGTTCTCAGTATGCCTTGAGACAGAAGTGTCAGAAAGCAAAGCTCATACTCTACCAACAAACTGTTTGGAGCTTCGTCTATCTGAATAAAATAAAAAATTAAAATTTGCATTATCTCAGTAAACCAAGCTAGTCAGTGCAGCTGCACAATTTGCAACACATGAAGATCTGTCCCAGCAGTTTCAAAGATATGGATGAATAGGAAAATTAAGAATATATGGACAAACAACATTTCAGTGTACAAATTGCATCAATTTTAGAGTTCTTCTCCAGTCCCCTCCATGTCCTCATTTCACCATAGCTGTATTCTAATCTTATATTGTTATTGATTATATTACTTTTTTTTTTTTCCCCTAGACAGTTTTAAAATATACACATCCTAATGGTTGAGATGCTTAGTTTGGAAATTGGTGCAGGAGACTCTTAGCCCCTCTCCAATTATATCTTACAAAACAGACTCTCTGGAGATTGTCAATAAAATGTTCTTTCATTATCACTCAAATTACATCTTCACGTTTATTGACAATAATCCTGAGGAGGGTGTTTCTTCTGTAAGTCAGCTTTCACCATCAGAAGAAAGGATTTAATGAAAACATGTATTGAAAAATATACTGCAGAAACGGTAGAATTCTATTTCTGAAGAAAGTTACTGAGTAAATGGCTGTACTATTGCACAGATCACTCTTACAATATCAGAAAAAAAATAGCCTTATTTACTATGAAACATTATTCACCAGCTAAAATTATAAGCTTGTAGATGTAACGATGCATTATTAGCTAAACATTAACTTACAAATTCATTTAGAGATTAAATGAAAAAAAAAAAAAAAAGATTGTGAGCTGGATTTCGGCAGGTATTTCTAGTGTTTGCTATGATGGATGAGTATTCATGGATTTGCATTGCTTCAGTGATAATATCCCATTCGATCTGGACACCTGGGGAAAGAGGCATACAGAAACACATTTAAGTGGGTTTCTAGAATGAACATCTAATTTTCACTCTCTGCTTCCAAACTCTACAGAATCCTTTTAGCATGTGGTTGACAAGCTGCTCAGCTTCACCCAGACTCAGAGTAATTTGAATTTGTGCAATTAAAAATTAGCATCTTAACTGATGTTTGGGAGATTTTTTAGTTCTCACTTGACATTTAACTAAAAACTTTCAACACACAAGGGGTAATTTAAAAAATAGCTTTTTAAAAAAAAAAAAAAAGAAGAAAGAAAATTAATACAAAAATCAAAATATTTTAGATATGTAGGAAATAAATTAATTTCATATATTGAAATAAAATTTGACCATATTTTGTATAAGCAATTTCAAACTCCAGAGATTTCATCTAACCCAAAGCAGAAGGAAAACAGATATTTTTTTTGTTTTATTCAGTTCAAAATTACTTTTTTCTTTCAAGTTTTGCTCTTCAGTCATCACATTAGAAATCCATTATTCACATAACTCTCACTGTAGTGTCATGTCTTTAAACATGTAATTCCACCTTGCTGGAGCAGCTGTAACAATACAAGTTAGAGTGGAACTGGTCTTGAATTCAACATAAAATTATTCATTATTATATAAAATAGCCATGTTCTGTATTTTCTAAGGAAAAGACTTTACCTTTATTAAATTGAGAATTACAAAGATGCTATGCTACAGGTCTGATCCTACCTAGTACCCAGTATTTCCTACTGAAAAATGTGGAGGCTGTAAACCTTCCTCCCTCCACTCCCAGAGAAGCCCCCACATTACCTTCCAGCATTATCATTATCACTGATCAGACACCTGTAGCAATGCCTGGTGGCAAGCAAAATCACCCAGTCTAAATCCAACCCACCTCCCTGGCTCCTTTAGCTCCATTATTACTTATTTGTTCTGGTTAACTATCACTTTTGTAAATTACAATTTAAAGAACAACTCACAGAGTTGTGTCATTTTGCAAGATGGACAGCACCAAGTTTCATGCATATGGGAGCAACTGACAGGGACCACCTGCCTCCAGCTATAGTACCTTTAAAATGCACACTTCATAGTTCTGTTGTCGCTGTTTCATCTGGCCTTCTATATGTGGTAAGGAACAGTTTCTGAAGAAGAAAGGACAGGACAGAATAAATAATATTAAGCAGCTTCCAAGGAATAACTGGAATTCCAAGAGTGTAATTCTTCAAAAAGATGGTGTAATATAAAACATGACTATCTTATCATATATGACAATCATATCAATCCCACAATTCATGTTTAAGACTCAGTGATTTCAGCAGACACTTTTCATGAATGAAGAAAGTGATACTGCATGGGAAACTGTTCTGACCTCCAGGATACTGGTTCCTAGCAACTGGTGGCCGGTTGTGTTCTTAATGGTCCCTTGGAGAATTCTCATTTCTACTTGGTCGGCAAAAAGCTGTGTAGCTCTAAATTCACCTGTTTTCATTATGGCTGACATGTCTTCCTCACAATTGTATATAAAGGATAATGAAGAATCTTCTCTGGTTTTACTGTGAATCTCACAGGTTATTTTATACTATTCGTGAAGATTCATGAGTTTGTAGTTCGTAGTTAGCAAAAGTCTTTTGTTTTAAGTGCCTCTCCTTTTGTAAAAATCAGTTGGATAGACCCTAAAAGCTCAGGAGTAAGAAAGGAAATTAAAAATCAACAGAATCCATTTGAAGAACGATTTTAGCTTTCAAACTAGTCTCATTAGGTTATACTGCTCAAGTCCTGACTTCTAAGTTCTTGAGACTGGAAACATGTGATTAGAAAGTTGCAATCTCTTTTTAGCCTCAGGCCCAGTAATAAGCAGACAATAGCTGGGCACAGGCTGACTGTCATTTATGTTAGTTCACAAAGCACAGATGTATCCCAGGCTCTTCATAATTTCCTGAGATTTACCTGCATTAGACTAACTATAGTCTATATAACTAGGAATATTTTCTTAAAGATGTACAGCTCTCTTAAAGGTGCACCTCCCTTTCTCCTAGATTACTTTTCTCTAACCATATTTTACAGTATTATCAACATGATTTACAGAGAGATTTACTCTCTTTTACTCACTCACAGTGGCACACAGAACTCTAAATTTAAAAGAAGGAGGGAGAATTAATGTTGACAAGGAATTAGGCCTTATTATGAAAATTTGTCTTCTCTTCCCAGAACTATTTGACCAGGACAAACCTCCAGAGTTCAAATCCTAGCCCTCCACTCTCCTAGAGAAGAGGATGCACGTTACTGAACCCACATGGACTGGTCAAGACAGGGTTTAACTTGACAGAGTCCAGAAAATCCATAGCCTAAATAGGGGATAGGACAACATATTTTAGCTGTCTCTGAATACATGATGAACTAGCAGGAGGAGTAGTAATGTTGGGTGAGCTCTCTCATCTCATGAACATATATACTGAAAAGATGGAAGTGGCTTCCGGTAATGTCTGGCCACAATTGCACAGGCCAATGAGGGCAATGAGATTTCTCAACCTGGGAGAACATATGGCCCCAGAAGGCAGACCACTCATAAGAAACTAAGGCTAAAGAAAGTAACACTAATCAGAGGAAGATGAGGTGAAACACTGCTGGGATGATTTGAAGATAAAGAATCTAGGAGAGGAATCAATCCTCAGGGGAAACAGTAACTTTGTTCCCTCTCAGTGTTGCTTGTCATTTAAAATTTTTGAATACTGACTACTGAACACTGATCAGTTCAATGATTTCATCTCCCCTCTTTGGAAAATGCATGTGATTTAGGCCATAAGGTTTGCAAGAGCAGTTATCTATCTGCTTGAGGAAACCAGGGGTTGGGAAGTTCCCAGTCTTTATGCTGAATCATAACGTTGGCTACCATTGGTCTTTCTTAAAGAAGTATGATTGGAATGTCTCAGCAAATTATGATGTCTGTGTCCAGGACACCAAGCGCTCACAAAGTGGCTATGAATTGCTTTCTGGATTAGCCTAAAGAATCTGGTTTTGCTATAATCTTCTTTACAGGCAACACTTCTCAGCTGTACCTGAAGCCAAAAGGAACAGTTTTTAGGGTACAGCCTTTAACTCTGTTCTTATTCCGAAATAATTTCTAACATAAAATTAGTGTATACTGGCTATAATGCAAGATGTATGCAAGCAAAAAGTTAATTATCAATTTACTTCTCTTTAAAACACTTTACTGAGGAAATGTAAATGAGATGAAAGAGGGTTATAATTGAGCAACAAGACACCAGCTTCAGACAGCTCTTTTTGTTGACATAATGGGATAATGTTGTAATTATGTTAATTCAAACACAAGATACCTGAGTAGTGGAAGCATAAACTGACCTCTCAGGTTGAGCTACACACATGATCCTTCCTCCCATATATTTCTATGTTGCTGGATATATGGTGAAAATAACCAAAGAGAAAAAGAGTTGTGCTGCAACACAGTTTCTTAATCAGGTGTCATTCCACACAGAAACCAGGCCGGGAAAGACATGCAATTGATAAAATAACTAGATTTTCAGCACGTTATCCACTAGAGATTTGGAATTGGATGTTAAAAACACTCTGAGCAGATTAATTTATCACGGTTTGCTGGTTAGCAACTTGATTAACTGGGTATCAAAAATAATCTTACTAAACTTGGGGAAAAAAAAAAACAAAACAAAACAACAAAAAACCCCAGACTGCTTCATGTGCAGGAGCCAAATAAGGCTCCTGATCTGACTGAGAATGTAGTCACAGAATCACAAACATTTATTGAATATGATTCACAAAGCATGTAAAGAATACACCAAAAGTAGGTAAAACCTGGGTCTAATATTATTTCATTGGATTGTGCTAAATGCACCGGTTACAAAATGCCTTTTTTATAATGCTGTAAAATATTTCAATCTATTTTAAGAGCTTTATTAATGAAGCACCTACATGAATTCAAGTGGAAAATACTGAAATACTCTGGATTATAGTGTATGGTTCCTAGAAACTGTAATTTTTAAAGGCTTTGTATAAATTGAGCTGAACAGAGATGCTGTTGGACTACTATGACTAAACAAAGTACGTCTATTTCATGTCTAGTTTTAAGTATGCTTTTAATTTCATGCATAATTTTAAGCATATAAAATGCTTTGATATATGTATATATGCAATTACGTTATTGTTCAGCTCATTTTTATATAATCAACTTGTTTGCTAACCTTGTGTGTTAGTAGACACAAACATTTATTTAGATTAAGTCTGGATAGGCTAGACTGGCTGCATGAGGCTGGAAATAACACCCAGATTTGCTAAGCCAATCAGAAAGAAACTGATCAATAATGATATATTGATCAATTTCTATTCTGCTGCAACAACATCGGATTGAATGATTATATCTACATTAACCATTTAGTATAACAGAAACAAAGCAGTAGTAAAAGGGCATCATTACAGAATCAATTTCTTCCTACTTTGAGGTTAGTTTTCTCAGAAAATGCTGCAATTTCCTAAAGCAAATTTCATGATGAATATTCCAGGCTGTTTCATACAAAGCTAAAGTTTTAACAGCATTAAAACAGAGCTTCCTAAAGGTCTCCCTTAAAATACATTTTTCATACACTTTCCACAGAAGGAACAGAATTAAAGTCTCTTACCTTTCAAATAGAAGATGTAAAGTAGTCATATATGCAACCATTCTTCAGCTGAGGATGCTGAATACTGCCACTATTTTTCATCCCTTTCTCACTTCTTGTTTCAGTCTTTTTTAAGCTGACACTACACTTTCCTGCTATCCAGAGAACTAAGCAAAGATCAGGATTTTTTAAAAATAATTTCTTGATGGCTTTTCATTTTTTGTAGCATGTCATAAGTCATACTAACTAAAACCAACTGATGGATATGTTAGGATTTATTATTTACTCTACAGCGTGGATTTATGTTAGGAAATTAGTGACCAGAATTATTAGACACTACTATTAGTCTAATATAGATGTTACTATTTCTTTCATTGTTTTGTGTTTCCTTTTGTCTCCTATTTCCCCACCCACCCACCCCATGTGTCAGTTAAAAGCATCCACACTGCCAACAAGGAAAACATTTTGTTGTCAAAGTCAGAGGCTACAAGGAAGGGAGTGACTCTGCACTCTGTATCTACCTAATGCAATCTTTCTGAGCCATTTTTATGGCACAACTACACTATTACCAACAGAATTATAACACAGCTGAGAAATGTTAGCTATGAAGGGTAAGTTTCAGAGGTACAATGCTGATGTGACTAGTCAAGAGTGTTTCTGGAGAATGGCCTATTTTCTTTCTTCTTTTTCTTTGCTGTGTCCCTCTATGGCCAACAGCTTAGTTCAGTTTTCTTAATAATCAGAAAAGACACAGTGAAGACCGGACTCCAGCAACCGAAATGCTAGTGTCTTGAAGATGGCAGCTAGCCTACAAATAAAGTATAATTAATAGTTAAGGGTCTTAACTGGGATTAAGCAGAATACAGTAACAAAACATCCCCAATTTTCACAAAATATTAAACATATCACAGATTATGTATTGTTATTTGGTGATAGCTGATAATTAAGATGTTTCAGAGTGCCTAGTAAAATGAATTTTTTTTTTTTTTACTTCTGTGTACAAAACAATATCAAGCTGTGATAAGTATCTCCTTGCATTCCAGAAGTTCACCCCAGGAGAGAGAGAAAGATATTTTGCAACGAAAAATGTTTTTGCAAAGAAAGCAGAACAAAAATCTAGAAAACCGTGCAGTGCTCTTGTGCCATGGTGTATTCTTATGGCCTGATCCTAGCCTCTGCTACCTCTGTCAGCAACATTTTGTGGATTGACTTTTGCAAAAATAAAGGTGTTATCATGCTTATTCTCCAATTTAATATTCTTTTTAGAAAATTTTAGAATTTGTTGTGAGCTGGCTGACTTCACTGAGTCTGTCTGAATGCATCAATTCAGCCATACACAGAGCATCACAGAACTGGAGCCTAACAGGGCATGGCGTAACACAGTGTAAAATAAAATGTGAAAGTCAACATCTAGGCATCAGAACAATTCCCCACCACATGTATGGACTAGAATTCAGATATACCTGCTGAATACTAATAGATTTTTATTTTTTCTATGAACCTCTGCTCTTCTAAACCTAGCAGTTTATTTTTCAAGGACATTATACTTGTTTGATTTCTTTGGCAACATATGCAGGACATAGTGAACTATTGAGCAAAATCTAAAGATTCTGCTTGTGAATCATATATGTTCCTACTAAAAATGAATTTTGCTATTCTTCTTTTCTTCTAAAAAAATGGCACGAATCAGTGTTTTATCTATGGTTTTGTTGAAACAAGTGTTTTTATTCAATGCTGACTTTTGCTAATGCCCCAAACCCTCCTCTCTTCTTTTTTATTTCAATCTGTACCTTTTCCTATGATGAAAAGCAATGCCTTCCTCTTTATAACTCTGATTATTGTTTTCCCTCCTTTTACAGTGTACATTTTCCCTAAATGTTTGCAATGTTTTGTGGCTTTGTGGTGGTGGACAAGATGTTCTGTGGATCCTTTGGACAAAACATCTCTTTTGCAGTTGGTTTTGAATGTGGGGGTAGGCCCTGAGTGCTTCTCTCACTCCTGTTGCATATGATCGTGACTGCCACAAATTATAGTGGTTTTACTCTCAGCAAGGCAATTTTAATGCTAACACACCCTTGCTCAAGTTGCAATGGAAGCAATAATCAAGCACATTCTTCCCATTGTTCTTCACACATCTTCCTCCTTAAGCATGGGAGATTAGCTAATACCGCCTTCTGGTACTTTTTGTCTGAGATGAGCAAATAAAAGTCCCTGCTGTTGTCACTTCATCACATCCTCCCATGATGGATCAATGCTTCTCTGCCAGCCTGTCAGGGGAGGACAGCAGCAATCTGGACTTAGATTATAGAGCTCTCAGGAGAGAGATGTTTCAAAAAACCAAAACGGAACTGTATACAACTGCTTATCCTGACAGCTGTTATTTAAAAATACCAATCCCCTTCAAACGTAATACCCTACCAATAAGGAATTAAGAAAAATATTTTAATGAAGCTAGGTCACAGATTCTTTTCAAAGATTTGTCTTGCTTCCAAAAAACTGGTCTACATGTACAACATTTGCGTTTGTTGCCAAGTGTCAAATTGAAATCAAGATCACCTCCAAAAATTGCCTGGAATTTACACCAGAATCTAACTACCTGCTCAGCTACAAATTATGAGAATTTGAGCATGTAACATGCAAGAGTAGCACTTTACTATTTCTCCCAAGTAACAAAGGTACTTTTAGACTCCTTCTGTAGTCTTCACAGCCTTCTGCACTCGCAAAAGTACCCAGAAGCATTCAGTGCTTTTGTGGACTCTGTATTGAGCACCAGCAGGAAATTTGCTAAAATCAAGTTACAGAAACAAAAGATATCTAGAAAGCATAATCTGCCAATAGATATAACGTCAGACAAAAATGAGCACAGGACATCCACTGAGTGGACCTCCTTTGAAAATCTGTGTCCTAACCCAGAATCTTAACCCTCCGCAGACAGTCTCACAACAAGGTGGTCTGGCGGTCTTGGAAGCAAATCCTTCTTAAATCACAATAATAAAAATTTAAAAATAAAATATAAAATAAAAATTAAAATAAACTTTAAAATAAACTTTAAACTTTAAAATAAAATAAAATTATTTTTGAACACAAATTATTCCTTTGATTCTTGATGCACCTTCTTCATTTCAATAACTAAGGGTCTGGCTATGATTTTTTAGAATGTACCTGTACCAAAGAGTGTCAAAAGTTAAATGTTTGTGGACAAATCCCTGTCAAAAATATGTAGGTTTTCCTGTGATAATGTAAAACTTTACAAGTTGTGAAATACTTCAGGAAAAAAAAAAAAATTAATCTGCTCCTAGCTGAAATTGATTCATCATCTCAGGACAATGGATATGAAACATCAGAATTTTCATTAACAATTTGTGTTCACTGCTCTTGAACTCTTTATGGTCTATGAGGTGTCACATGTAACAAAAGTTCACAGAGTTTCAGGTTTTTTTCATGTTGTATTTCATAGCTGCATTTGTTAGTGTAAAAACTCATTAGAATTCCCTGCACATCTCATGGATAGCATGCACACAGTGTAAAAAAGAAGGAATAAATCTATGAGAATTTCATAAGACCTGAGAAAGGAAAATATTGTTTCTGTAGTTGTAGAAAATTTTTAAGTATCTCATATACAAATGTTTTCTATATTACTTAAAAAAAACCTTCACAAAGCCGTAAAGACTAGTGCTCATATTTGCTGGTAAGTCAATCTTTCTTTCAGACATCAAGAGATGACCTCTTAAGACCCAAAGATTTATCAAGTCAGCAGTTTATTCCCCTAGGCCACCATCTTCAGCCTCTTCCTCTTCCAGTCACGTCTATTGAAGGACTTTGCAAACCCCCATGAGGAAATGGACTAATCTACTTCTTTCTAAAGGACAGGAATGATGCCTATACTGACTGCACTCTATGGGATGAGAAAGCTAATAAAGGGAAGGAGACTACATCTATTCGTGAAAGATTCAGTGTGATGTTTGTATTATAAGAGACAGAGTTAGAGTGCTGTAGCTGTCAATCAGAAAAGGGGCATTGTTGCCCAGCATCAGCAACTACTACTGAGAAATTTTTGAGGTAATTCATTCGTCTTGTTACTTTATAAGCATAAAACATCCCTGAATTGATAGAAAAGTCAAAGGACTGAAAAAAATATAGGTTTAAATCTTTCTCCTCTCTTCTGTCCCCTATATCAGTTGATTCATTAAGAGGTACATACACATGACAATTTAAAGAAGTGAAAAAATTAAAAAGAAAGCCCAATTATTTTTTAGAAAATAACATATTCATTTGCACTGTATAATTTTCTATTACCTTGTTTTTGCTCTCTGCATTCACCTGTTTATTTCCCATTGTTATGTGTAAATATTGCCAATGTAAAAAGGAAATGGCAATACAGGCACAGAAATACCTTTGTCAATACTTTCTTACAAACCCAGATAACCTGGATAGGGAATTATATGAAAGGAAACAAGGGATTTTGTCTCTATTAGCCAATCACTAATTTCCAATAAATAAATCAAAACAACTATTTTACCTATTGAATGAGTGAAAAAAGTCTGTGTTATTTTTTTCAGGCAATTGCATAGGTTGTTCTGTTTGGTGATCTCCCTAACTTCATGTACACGTCTCTCTTATTAGCGTTCACTTCCTATATTTTTCCATCTACCTTTTTTTAAAATACAAACAAAAATTAACTTCATCCCCTTTCTTCATATCTCGCCACCATGAGATTTTTTTCTTTTTAGTCATGGCAGACAGCATCTAATTTTCAGGTTCAGAACCGCCCCATTATCTACTCTGCTGGCTGCTACTGTGCTGAAAAAGTGTTACCATGGGGAAGGATAGAGATCAACCTGCAAGGCTCTGATAAGCAATTCTTTATGGGTTTTTTTTGAAAATTCTATGGCCCCTGTCAGTTTAGGAATCCAACATGTGAAAATATATGAATCAAACCAATTGGAATTAAAAAAAAAAAAAAAAGGTGAATTTTTTCTCACCCAGTTCAAATTAATAAATAGAAGATCCTGAAATAAAAAATAGTAATAATAAATAAAATCTGCTTATTCTTTGTTTCCAAGTTAAGAAAGAAGGTAAAGAAGATATTACCCTGTAATATAGTTTAAGTTGAAGAGTTATGGGATGTGCTGGAGGGAAGCTGGAGGGAGATAAGATTCTACACTGCCAAGGGTGGAGAACTTGAGTGCATCAATTGAAATAAAATGGCAATGATAGGCAAACACAACATAGATAACATGTGGCAAGGGAATCATATTTTAAGGGTGCAGCAACACTTTAGCAACTGAATTACTTTTCATGAATCATAATGGGACAAACTAACAACAGTGTTATGTGAATATTCACATTTTCTTTCAGTTCTGTGATCTTCTACCCTTCATAGTCACAGATTGCCCATACAGATATTTGGTAAAGTGCATGGCAGAAAGCAAGCACTCCTGAAGCTTTCCATGGATCCAGGACAATTTGGACGTCTCAGCACATTCCATCAGTCAGTGGCCACTTCATGAACTGTGTAGCAGCCTTTCACTTTCCCACAACAGTGCCAAAAGTACCAAGGCTATCCATCTGAGGGCCTCCACAAGCAGTGACAGTGACTTAAAAACAACTGACTGAACTCATCTGCTTTCTCTAACAGCCTTGCTGTGAAATACTCAGGTTCCCACTTCTCTGAAATTTCAGAGGAACCTGGAGAACACATTCATGGCTTTCTACAATCACTCTGTCAATTAAAGACAAGCAGCTTAAATTAGAACAGTCAAATGAAGTCTCACCAAACTGCAAAAAGGAGTATCGTAGCTTAAAATGAAGAAGTAAAAATATCCTAGTAAAAATTAAAATCATTCAATCAGGCTATGCTCCCATTTTCCTGCTGAAGTACTAGACACAGCAGAAAATGCTTATAAATATACAACATGCATATTAAAATCATACAAACCATCTGTAAGTGCCCAATTTTAATTAATTTGTTGGATACATAGAAAATGTGGAAATCTGACAGAAGTGCTTGGGTCAGACAAGTTAAAATTGAGGAACCATTCACAAACACCTGTAATAGAATTACTTGATGATAGGAATATGAAAATTATTTGTAATGTTGCTTTGTATCCTGAGGAGGTTTTAAAGCAAATTACTGTATAAGAAGTTCATTGACTCATAAATTCTGGTCTTATTTGCTGTCTCAGACACCAGTAACAAAATGTGTATTTTAGTTTAACCATCTGACCAAAACATCTGTTACCTGTTGTTATATTTTGGACCTTGAAATCTGCCTTCTTTTCAATAGATCCCTACTACGTGTTTTACAGTCTGAAAGTGGCATAAAAGTACATAGCAGATGTTACTTAGTATTGGACTGCATGACTTCCCGTTGTCCAAGGCAGCAAATCTTTTTTTAATTCATCACAGAACATAAGGATGCTTCCATAATCCAGCCTTTAACACAACTAAACCATCTGAAGAGACAGTCATGGCTTACAAATGACTTACAAAATGCTCTTTTCTGTGTTTTGTTCCATGAGAGCAGCAGTCCATAAAAGAGCTGTCTCTGCAATCCTCACACTAAATAACTCTCTCAAGCCTATTTCTGCATATCCACTATTGACTATAATTAAATTGACTGGATCAACATTTTGAATGCATTTTTCTCTGCATTGCCTATGTAAGAACTGTGTTTACTCTGGTTTGCTGTGATCTATATTCTCAGCAGAAGGTAGAGCAAGAAGCTAACATTATCACTAATGAAATTCTGCCATCATATGCTGATTTTGAAAAGGAAACTAAAATGTATATTCAGTCATTAGGAAATCCAGGAAAAAATTTCAAGTCTCACACTAGCCCAAAAAGGTCAAATAAACACTGCTGTAGTCCCTGTCTTACTTTCTGGGTCTTTTCAAAGGACTGGTAACTACCAGCTGAGAGACAAGAGGAAGCAGACTCCTAAACTGCATCCTAGCTGTAACTTCTTCTCAGGTTCTGGTGTATTTATCTTAAAATTACCATTTTTTCAGGCTGATTTCTACTCTATATTCCCCTACTCAACCTACTAAAATGAAGTATTGCTCTTATGGTGACAGGGAAACTGTTGAGAAGATTGCAAACCATCTGCAGCATCCTGTCAATGTACTGGAAACAAAAAAAAAATACTGAAACCCAGATCCCCATTCATGTCTGGGAGCAGGGAAAGATCTGTTCTCACCAATCAGTGTCCTCTGAGGCATAACTCTGTTGCCCTGAAGTCCCACAAAGGTCTCACTACTGCCTCAAAGCCACACCACTCAGTCTCACTCCCTCCATCAACTTTATCACACCCATTAAGAACAGAAATTTTAAACCCTGCTAAGTAGTATGTTGCTCTGCGAAGAGTTTTGCCATTGACTTCAGTGTAAGAATTCTGTTTTCAGTGGATTGAAGAAAAATAATAAATGAATAAAACTAGAATATCTTTTGCTTCATTTGCATTACACTTCCCTAAGCACTTGACTTAAAGACTGAGCATGGAAGTGATTTTGTTTAGTACAAAGATACACACATTACACGCTTATGAAAAAAAGATGACAAGAGATGACAAAAGATGGAAAAAAGCATGACAAGCAGCCTGAATGCTAGCAATTGCTTTCAACCTCTTTTCTCTTTGTAAATTGTTCATATAATTTAGAATGAAAATTAGTTCTGACTCTTTTAATGTGAATATGTAGACATTCAAAGCCCTATAAGCCACTGATGAATTGTCAGCATCTCAGACATTAAGTTCTTGCTGTCAGTTCCTTAACAGCTTTCTACATTGCTTTTCAGCTAAAACTGGCCAAGATAATATGTCTAATGCGTCTATCACTAAACTAATCTAAACTGACTTTGCACCAGACTTCGGTCTGCAACCTAAATTGCAGCTATTGTACTTCCTTCATCCATCTAAACTATTGTCTGACCAGGTGACTCTTCCTCTCCTACTCTATCCCAGTATAAAATTAAATAAATAGGTTAACCTGTCATCTTAGGGAGGAGATGAAAAACACTGAAAAACTGAAAAATAGTGGCAGTACACAAGTGTTGTTGTCTCTGATGTAAGACTGGTAACCGCTTGCTTCTAGTTTTAAGTTGGACTGAGTAGTTTAAACTACTGTGAGTCTGCACAGAAGAGGTCAGGGGAGGATGACTTCCACCACCAGGAATCAGGCACCAACAGAATGTAGCCGAGAGGATGGTTTCTTCAACCGAACGCCCTATGGAGAACTGCATGGGATGTCGGCTAATGTGTTTAAAGTGGCTTGGAAGCCAAATGGAAAAAGGGTCCTCATACAACCACACACTAATGCCACTTGGATGTGATGCTTAGGAAGATACTGTCTGAATTCTGGTTTTGGTAGGGTGTTTTTGATTGGTTGGTTGTTTTTTTCCCATGAGCTTTTGAAAAATAACTTTGCTCCTGTAAATGCAGCATCTGTAAATGCCAGCCACTGCTTCAGTCTGGTTTGCTTCCACATCTTCCATGCACTTCCATTTTCATCTTGCTGATTCCTCCTTTCCGGCTGCTTTCAGGCCTGGGCTTGTTCCTTTGTGATCTGTGGATTACTGATCCTCTCTACCATGGTCTTCCTCACCAATGAAAATATAAGCTCTGATACATTTTGCAACTTAATAATCAGAAACTGTCTTTTTTCCATGTTTAAGTCCACATCGGAAGTGTCATTCTCAGCTTTGGGTCCTTCCTGACTGCAATCTCATAAAAAATGAAAGGTTCCAGAAAGATTCCAATTTTGCATATATGGGAAAGACAATTTCACCTCTGTTAGTCACTTTAAAGCTTCACAATTAGCCATTTAGAGGTTTGAGTTCTTGTGTGGAACAGAAAACCTTCAGTGGTTGCATTCCTTAAAGGTATGCAGCAACCTTCCAAAAATTTGCTGCCTTTCAACTAGTTTATCAGACAAATGGTGCAACATATCAGCACCAAGATAAAGAAAAGCTAATTTTCTATGTTCTTTAATAGCATTTCCACTTGCTTTTGTGAGGCTTTTGGTTTGGGTTTTTTTTTTGGGGGGGGGGGGGGGCTCTATGTGTGTGTGTCTTCTTTTTTTCCCCCTTTCTAGTTACTCAGGAACTATGCATTCTGGAGACTTTGTCCTCTATTCTGCAGTTCCATATTTCCCAGTATTTTCATTTACAGACACACTACTCCACCCGCTTTTTTGTTACTCAAGTTTTTAAGATGCGATTCATGGGAAACATTGCATATAAGAAGAAAACTACTAAATATTTGACAAAATAATATAAGACGTTTCAGACAGAAAGTAGCCTTTGCCTTCTAAATAGCTAGTTAGCTTTTATTAATTGGTGGATGGTCTCCATCAGACTCTGCCTAGGGAATGGTGTAGCCTTGCTGGTTTCACAGAATCACATAATCATCTTGGTTGGAAAACACCTTGAAGATCATCTAGTCCAACCATTAACCTAACACTGACAGTTCCCAACTACACCATATCCCTCAGCAAAATGTCAACCCAATTCTTAAAGATCTCCAGGGATGGGGATTCCATCACTGCCCTGGGCAGCCCATTCCAACAACTAACAATCTTTTCTGAAAATAAATACTTCCTAATATCCAGTCTAAACCTTCCCTGGTGCAACTTGAGGCCATTACTTCTTGTCCTATCACTTGTTACTTGGTTAAAGAGGCTCATCCCCAGCTCTCTGCAGCCTCCTTTCAGGTAGCTGTAGAGGGCGATGAGGTCTCCCCTCAGCCTCCTCTTCTCCAGACTAAACACCCCCAGTTCCCTCAGCCGCTCCCCGTACGACCTGTGCTCCAGACCCTGCACCAGCTTCATTGCCCTTCTCTGGACACGCTCGAGTCATTCAATGTCCTTTTTGGAGTGAGGGGCCCAAAACTGAACACAGGAATCGAGGTGCGGCCTCACCAGTGCCGAGTCCAGGGGTCAGATCCCTTCCCTGTCCCTGCTGGCCACGCTATTGCTGACACAAGCCAGGATGCCATTGGCCTTCTTGGCCACCTGGGCACACTGCTGGCTTCTGTTCAGCCGGCTGTCAATCAGCACCCCCAGGTCCCTCTCTGACTGGCAGCTCTCCAGCCACTCCTCCCCAAGCCTGTAGCCCTGCTGGGGGTTGTTGTGGCCCAAGGGCAGCCCCCGGCATTTGGTCTTATTGAAACTCCTCCAGTTGGCCTCAGCCCATGGCTCCAGCCTGTCCAGGTCTCTCTGCAGAGCCTCCCTACCCTCGAGCAGATCAACACTCCCACCCAACTGGGTGTCATCTGACTGAGGGTGCACTCGATCCCCTCGTCTAGATCATCAATAAAGATGTTAAACAGGAGTGGCCCCAAAACCGAGCCCTGGGGGACAGCACTCGTGACTGGCTGCCAACTGGATTTAACTCCGTTCACAACAACTCTCTGGGCCCGGTCATCCAGCCAGATTTTTACCCAGCAAAGCGTGTGCCCATCCAAGCCATGAGCAGGTAGTTTCCCCAGGAGAATGCTGTTGGAGATGGTGTCAAAGGCCTTACTAAAGTCAAGGTAGACAACATCCACAGCCTCTCCCTCATCCAATAAGCAGGTCACCCTGCCATAGAAGGAGATCAGGTTTGTCAAGCAGGACCTGCCTTTCATAAACCCATGCTGACTGGGCCTGAGCATCTGGTTGTCCCTCATGTGTTGTGTGATGGTACTCAGGATGAGCTGCTCCATCAGCTTCCCCGGCACCGACGTCAAGTTGACAGGCCTGTAATTTCCCTGATCATCCTTCCCACCCTTCTTATATATGGGCGTCACACTGGCCAATTTCCAATCAGTCGGGACTTCCCCGGTCAGCCAGGACTGCTGGTAAATGATGGAAAGTGGTCTGGCGAGCACCCAGCCAGCTCCTTCAGCACCCTCGGGTGTATCCCATCTGGTCCCATACGCTTGTGTATGTTTCTGTGATGCAGTAAATCACTAACTGTCTCCTCCTGGATTGGGGGTGTGTCTGTGTGTTTGTGTGTCATTTTCCCAGTTTCTGTCTTCTAGCTGAGGAATCTGGATTCCCTCAATACACCTAGTCTTGTTGTTGAAGACTGAGGTAAAGAAGACATTAAGCACCTCCGCCTTTTCCCCACCATGTTGGCCTTCTCCCTGACTCTAACGCAAAGAACTCCACCCTGTCTTCACTTACACTTGTACTCAAAGCAGTCATAACAGTCCCTAACATACAGAGCCACCCCACCACCTCTCCTTCCTTGTCTGTCCCTCCTAAAGAGCTTGTAGCCATCAACTGGTGCACTCCAGCCATAGGAGACATCCCACCATGTTTCTGTATAGCCACTACATCATAATTTTCCTGTTTCATCACAGCTTCAAGCTCCTCCTCTTTGTTACCCATGCTGTGTGCTTTGGTAAAGATGCACTTCAGATGGGCTGATGTCCCCAGCTCCTTTTCACATTTAGAGGTCCTAATTCCAGCCTGACCTTTCACAGGTGTTACCCCAGTTACCAATCCATCAATATCCCTTGTATCTTTGTTGTGCTGCATGTCTCCATCCCTTGTCTCCACTGAGATGGCAGGGTGAGGATCGTTGCTGGCACACCAGCCCACAAACTCTGGTAATTGTCCCTGGGGCTTATATCTGGGAGTTCCAGTTTTGTCCCCTTCCCCCTTCAAATCTAGTTTAAAGCTCTCTCAATGAGCCCAGCTAACTCCTGCCCCAAGATACTTTTCCCCCCTCTGGGACAGGTACATCCCATCTGATGCCAAGAGGTCTGACATCCTGTATACTCATCCATGATTGAAAAATCCAAAGCCCTGCCGGTAACACCAGTCTCAGAGCCACAAGTTCGTCTGTTGCCTGTCGTCTTGGTTGAGAACAAGCATTCAAGACAAAGTGACAGCAGCACAGAATCAGCACTTGTATAATTAGAAACACCAAAGAGGAGGTTTAGGAAGTAATTTCCTCCTATTATTTGCTGTCTTTTAAATGAGATGAATGTCTGGTTCTAAAAGTGTGGATTGACTTAGAGTAAGTGAATACACCAATGTAGTGCACACTCAGGATGTTGGCAAATATATTTTGAAAGCGATAAGAGATAAAGACTTAAATCACGTTACTGCACAGACACTTTCTGACATAAAGAACAAAAATAGTATGATTTTTTAACAGGTTCTAAGCGATTTAGGATCCAAAATGCCATTGTCTTTCAATAGGATTTGCATTATTTGTGGCTATACATTTGCAGGCATTCAGGACCCTGGTCCCCATTCCCCAGTGAAATCAAGAGACCATTTCAAGTGTTGAAAAATACATGATTTGAAACAAGTTTAAGCAGGTACTTACCACTAATTCTAGATTCATTAATTTTTAATGAATGTGTGTGTACGTATTCTGCAGAAACAATGAAGGACATGATAACTTAATAACTAAAATAGCTCTTTTCATGCAAACTGCTATGGTAATAGCATTTAATCGATCAAATGCTAGTACAACCAGAATTTCTGAAAAACCTTTGTTCTAAAAGTACAGGGGATGTTGTCTTATTCTTCACTACTTGCAATTAGATTGTGCTGCTTTGGGAAGGTAATTTATCAACATTTAAATCTATTTTATAGCTGAGTTGAAATTGTACTGAATGCTTTTCTAAGAAAAATGTTACTCTCATTTCAGCGTGTGCTAATTTCAGGTTCTAAGATCCTATCACGGGATCTTAGTCCTCTGCGTAAAATAGTTTTTAATGAAAGTTTTTTTCTTTGAATTGTAAACAGAAACAACATTCCTTCTATATCCAATCTTTCATTCTTTTTCAGGTGTCTGATATTTGATTTTTTCTTCTGGAAACTAACAACTTTTACAATTTGATAAAAACAGTCAGAAATGCAAAGTGTATAGGCATTTCTTAACATTTGCATTAGTTAACTGATAAAACATTAAGCTTTTCTTCAGGGTTCCAAAATGTCAATAAAGATGTCCTGTACCAAAAAGAGTACTGGTGAAATGGGATACAGCTGGCATTCTGATCAGAGACAGTTTTCCTTGGGGGCCTTTTCATTGCTTTAACACTAATCTGTGACAAAAAGGCCTTGTCAGATTCTTATTGCGTTTAAGAAGCTTTTGGTGAGATTTGTATTGATTTGGAATAAGGCAACTGACAACATTGCAATAAATTTTTACTACTTAGTACTGATCAATATGGATTTTTTCAACCTTTCTCAAGAAAATTGCTTTCTATTGCTTCAGATATGGCCAAGCTGCTCCTAAGTTAATTATATCTCATGCAACAGGTCATGCACTTTATCTATTTCTAGTCTGATATGAAACAGTTTTTAACAGTCTAGGAAAATTTTACTGTCTGCAACTGAAAAAAACCTGAAAACCTGCTGCCCTAAGAGGACTATGTCAGTAGCAGTATCTCTCATTAACTGTGCACCATGCATGCCAGATAAAATGCTTTTGTTGTATCAGAAAGCGAAAATTTCTACCACTACAGAGCCAGTCCAGACTCTTCAAGGATTTTCACTAACCTTGTTATTAGCTTTGAGGCACAGTAAGTGTGGTTTAGTTTACTCAACTAAGGACGCGACATCATGTTTACACTGTACTTCAACTCCAGTTGGACACTACCCAGCTGTGTGCAAGAATAGAGTACCTCTGTGCTTTCTGGCATACGGTGCTGTAGAGGTCTCTGCCCAAATAGATATCTGATCCACATGCAGTACTGAAGCACAGGCTGTGTCTACATGAGCAAGTAGTGTGAAGACAGGAGCACGGACAACCCACACAGAGTGAAAACTTCCATGTTGAGGACATGATGTCTATACTATCCATGGTTCAGGTGGTTTATTTTGGACTGACTCTGGTCTGGTCATGTGGACTTCACACTTATTCAACGGTGGCAAACGCTTATAGTGCATCTTTCAGGTTAGTTTCATCATCATGGAGGGCCGTTTGTACTCACCAAAGTATTGATGCAAACCAAAACACTGACATTTGGTATGAGTAAAAGTACATGTTTGATCCATACAAAAATGTTGCTGGGAGACATCTACGTAGACTAATAATCTTATTCAGACACTACTCAGATGTTAATGGACCAAAGGAACAGAAGGAGGCATCTTGCATTATGGGTGAAAGTGCATAAACTGGCTGTTAGTGGATGCATACATGCAGCTTGCGTATCACTGAGGTATCAAAACCACATAATCTAATGTTAGCGATCTCCAGTCTCCTTTCCACAAATCCTCCTAAATTTCACAGGACTTCAACTTCAAGAACACAGTGCTCTGCAGGATATGCACCTTAAAATTCTAAAATCTTGAGGTCAAAATGCAGACATTTTGGTCTGGATGCTGAGTGACCTCGTGTCTCCATGTTCCTTGATGAGCTAAGCCAGGTGCCTCACACAACTGTCAAAACTAACCCATCCAATGTAAAAATTATTTTCAATGGGTATTTTTTCTTCATGAATTCTATTTAAAATATGGACAAGTTGTTTGGGGAGAAAATGGAGTCTAACATATATGCAATCAAATTAGAAACCACTAGCAGAAGGCTTTGTAAGAACATCCAGTACAGCAAAATAAATATGACAACTTCTCCTTATATGTGAATAGGAAACAATTGTGAACTATTACAGAGCTTTTATATGCTCAGCAGGAATTGCCAACAGTCTCATTGACTCATGAAGGAAATTTAGGTAGGCAAGTATTTGCAGAAAAGCATAGAAAAACCTAGTCATACTCCTCATTTTAACAGAACTCATGATGAAATAATCCATTAATGGAAAACATACTACTTTTATTTGCCCTTCTTCAGTCACCTGTTACTATGCCTGAATGGATTGTTTTTAGAGAGTAAAAGGAGCTGCTTGCCTTGCCTCAGCATCAGAGAATGTCTGATCAAAGAACTTGTGCAATACTGGAGTTAATGATGAAACTATAATCATTCCATAGTATGCCTTGTGACCTCTATGCATCTATTTATCAATTCATCTTTAGAAAAAACATGAAATTTGATTCCTTTAGAAAATATTAATTTGATTGAACGTATTCTTAAAACATCTCCACTGCATGGGAAATCTGCCAAACATACCAATTTTAATTATTAAAATTAGAGTGAGTTTAGTGACTGTGGTTGTGTCACTATGTGATTATCCATCTATTTTCTGACCTATCCGGTTGCATCTAATATTATAATTTTAACTCAGATTGAAAGTGTACCCTAAAGTCCCACTTTCTAATCAGACAGATGTGCATGTTTGCTTTGGCATGACAGTAACTTAGCCAGCTGTGAGATAAAATGGGTTATTTAAATTACTTTTGTTAGGTTAAATAATCACATAGGCTATTGGTGCAGGTGTATCTCAAGCTACAGCTCAGTAACTTTTAAAGTGGCTGCCACCTGTGAAGTAGAGCATGGCAGAGTTGTCAGGCTACCATGAGGACCTCTTCTCTTGTTAACCTAGAAAAATCTATGAAACTGATTTGAGAAATCAAACAATTACTCTCTGAGATACACTTCATATATGTACTCTATTATAGATCTATTCCACTGAAATAAAATAAGGAAAATTCTCAAGGAGAGTTTAATTTCAGTGGTATTTCATATATGAGCTTGCAATTAAAATTGACTTTTGGGCAGTTTTTGGTGGAAAAGTGCAGCTGTTGCCAAAAAGCAGAAAAGACACACATGTTAGTTTTGTTTCTCTAAGCAAATAACCTGACTTCCTAAAAACCTCTGGTCTTTCTCTTCACCTAAACAGATTATAATATATCTTGTAGGGATACGTGAAACAACTTGCATTTCACAGTTCACTTTGTTTTGATAAAAAGAGGCTTTAGCCTCTACTAATATCTATCCAAACCTGGATTCATGTGCATAATATTGCATACAAAAGATTATGGAAAATGTAATGTTCTTACTGGATTGCAAGCATTAGAAAAGAAATTAAAAAAGGGATGGAAAATAGAAAATAGTAAATGAAAGTAGCTGTTTTAATCTTCCTTGGTTTTGTACATTATTGAATAAAATAGGCAGTTAAGCCAAATTCATCACAGTGAGATCTTGTCCTGGAAATACAGCTCTTTTGCTATTAAGGAAAAAACCTCACTGGTGTTGCCGTAACCAGAAAAATGAGGAAGCTAGAACTGCCTCAGCCAACAGGGATTTTTCCACATTATTCTGACTGCTCTAAACAACAACTGGTAGCTTCTGATGGCATTTACCAGCTCTAAAGAAGCAGTGGATGACAAAGACCATAATCTCAAGGATAACAAGTTCTCAAGCAACCATTTGTCCCTGTCAGAACAATCTCCAGTTGAATGTCTATTTCTAGTATTTTTCTCATGCAAAAGATACAGAAGAAGGTACATTTAAAATAATTTTTAAAACTCAATGAGTTGAACATGCTTTTTTCTTTAATGTTTTGGCTCACTAACAACTTAGACTTAAAAAGGGGGTGTTTTCTCTTAGAATTTTATACTAAGAAAGTTATCTTGATTTAGCTTCTGTTGTAGGACAACTATTGGCTTAAGTTACAGATACAGTCTAGTATAACATAAATACAATTTTAAAGTATTTTAAAATACTTTATGCATGATGGCCTGAAAAGGCCAAAAGCCACCAACGAAAGGTGGCTCATGTTCTTCCAAGTTCCATATAACTTTATTTTTGTAAAATGCTCTCAACAGCGGATATTACATGCAATTAAGAGGTTAAGCAGGAAAACAACACTATCTTCACAAATTAGATTTATCAAATCTTTATAATATGATAAATCTGTGTCAAGCAAAATGAGATACCGTCCCAAAGATATAAATGTAAGCCTATATTTCTTCATATATGTTGTTAAATAACTCTCTAAGACTCTAATCATAATGAAAAGAAAATATATTAACAGTCTGCCCTTTTACCCACAGGCAAATCATAATGATACCCCCGCTAATTAAACCAGGACTTCATTAAAGTGTTTCTCATTATCATTTGCAATATTTTATGATAATTATCTGCCTTTTATATAACAAATTAAATTAATGTTTTTAATAACACCTTTAACCTTAGCTTAGGTAAATTTGAATGACAATGTAATGAGTACAGTTAAATGCATACTTTAATTGCCCATCACATTAATTATATTATAATGAAATAATTTGGGTAACATTCTCATTATTTGTTCTTTCTGCATTCCAATTAAACACTCGATATGCTTCATGAGCAATGTTAACACAGGCTTAAATTAGTTCAGCTGCATTAGTGTATTTATAAAATATCAACCTTGAAGGATTCTGCAAGTGACATTTAAAATTTCTATTCCTTTTATGCTGTTCTGATTGAATTAGATTACACTACTGAAGCAAAAGAAAGGTTGAGTCCCACTTTTCCATCAGGTAACAAGCTATGACATCAACTCAGCAAAATAGTATCACCGCCAGAGATTAATAATTGCGGTGAAAAACTCAAGACTTCAGCAAAAGAGAATAAGCCTTCTATGTCTGAGATGTAAATCATCTACTTTTTAGACACCCAGTACCATCACTTTTGGTCACCTATAGCTGAATCATTTGAATTCCAAACCTCAAATTTCCTGCGGTAAACTGAGGTTTGCCCAGCCAGACATGATTTTAAGATTAAGGCTCACAGGTCAGAAACCAGCAAAGTCTGACCACAAAGTTTGCTTTCAGGCGCATTGATGTAACTTCCTCATTATCCCCCCATCCGAGCACAGCACCTTATCAAGACCAATACAGTATGGAGCTAATCCCTGTATTAATCAGCTGACAGTGTAAAGTTTCTTTACTTCACCTAATCGAAATCTATTGGATAACAAACAGACAAATGAGAAATAATAAATTTTATATAATCATGTTGGCATCTTCATGTTTTAAGAAGAACAGTTTTAAAACATAAATAAAAGAGAGACTGAAAGAAATCCTTTTCTTCCTGACAGATAACACAATAGCTGTCACATTGGCAGAACGAGAATAAGGCTAACAGGATGGTAGCTGCAAGCTAATTCAGGAAGGGTTGGGGAACCAAATAGCACAAACAAGATCTAGGTATTTTCCTTGATATTTGCATACAACAGAATAATAATAATACAAAAATCTACTTCTAAGATGTAGATTTCAGTTCTTATTTCATGACCCCAGCTGAGTTGCTTAGCACAGCAGAACTGATATTAAACTAATGTTCACATTCTCAGAGTGCATTTCTACATATTCCTCACTTAAACTGGCATACAAATAAACTGATTTTTTACAAATTAAATTAGGTAATTGTCAGATGTTGCACTGACTAATTTTAGAAAGCAAAAAAGCAGTAAGTTTCCATACACATATGATACATGATAAATTTAAAAAGGATTGGGCAACCCATATAACATTAATTCTCATCAGACCTAGGTGTTTCACTTTACACTATACTGAAAGGCTTTCCCTGTTGGGACAACCTTTTTTATCAAACAGCTATTCCACTAATATAGAAGCAGTGTAGATTAAGTTTGCCTTGACTTTGCCTCCTCAATATGGGTAGGTGACAAATGGCTTCAGCTTGACAGTATTCTTAATGTTACTGCTGCAGCAGGTGTCACCTAAGCCATTTGCTATTTTCTCAGCAGTTTCAAATCCCAAAATATTTGCTCAAAGTTGATTTATGATACACACAATACATAATTTCACATAACAAGAAGTTTCAGAAGAGAAGGTGTGCTTGCAACTCTCTGTGAATATTATTACTCAGGTGATCAAAGGACTGTACTTGATAGAAGTATAATTCTTTCTCAATCAGTGTAAAATGCATTCTAGAGCATTTCCAGGACTCTCACACCTCAGGAAAACGTTTAACTGATTCTGGTATCTAAATATGTCTAGGCATAAGCTATAAGTGTCTGGATAGACTTGACCACAACATATACTGATCTCCGTTTAACATAAAACTTTTATGGAAAAGTATCTCCATGATCATAACAAAGAACACAGATATGAATAGGAGAGGTCTTACAAACAGCCTAGTTATATATATGATCAGTGTACAGAAAAGCAAAACATCTTTCTTTTCCCCCTCCATGCAGTTAGACAGAATGATATGTTGATTCAGCACTTCCTGAGTGAAGGACTGTTTCACTGTATATCCAGACCAAAATGGGATCTTATTTTAGAACTGCCAAATGAGGTTGTCCATACCTTACAATTCAAGGGTGTCCTGCCAGCTGAAAGGGGATGCAGCAGAAGTAGCTGGAATACACTTATAAACACTGAAGTCAGAGACAATCTTGCACTGGATGGATTGGGAAATTACTTGGACAGGAGCCTGTACAATTTGTTAAAGATCACTCTTGTTCAGGCAACGTTGTAGGCACACCATCTGGGCTGAGGAACTAGCTCCCTTTTAAAACCAGAGAAAAGCAGAGACTTTCGGACATGGTACTTTTGATCTACTTAAGATATTTATTCTAGGATGTAAGCAGAAGTGGATAGCAGTGCCAGCTCCTTTTCACTGATGACAAAAAAAAAAAAAAAGTTGGTGATTAGCCAGCTGTAGATATCTAAGTGTTAGATGTACAAAGTTAGATAATTCCCACACACACTATCTGTTCTTGGATTGACAAAGATATGCGTGAAACCTCTTAATCTCTCCTTACATGCATCAACATACAAACTCATACATACAACGTCAGCATACCAATTAGAAAATTGGGTGTTCAAGCTTATGAAAGCTGTCCCTGGTGAACAACAAGCAAAACTGTAAAGTGTGGGATGAGGGAAAAAAAAAAAAAAAATGTTACAAAGAATTCAGTTTGGGACACACAGTAAGCTTACAAAGGATCCTCCCTCCCCCTCATATGACCAGCCATAGAGGTTTTATCCTTCTCGGGTTTATAAGAGCATCAAAGATCCCAAAACTTCTATGATCTCACCATCTCTTCTCACTTCTAATCTTACATTCCACTCTCTGTATCAGAGGTCTTGAGAGCTTTTGTATTCCTTAGTCTTTGACAGAAAACAGGATAAATTCCTCCCCAAAAATACAAGCAGCAGGTAGAACTATCAACATTTATTTTTTTTCCTTCACTTTTCATAATCGAATAGAGAAGCAAGATTTTGAAAAGGATATTTAAATTAGATCAATGTCGTTTAAGACCTTAAAAACAATCAGTAAAAACAAGTAACTTCAAATCTTAATAGTCTTTTGGAAATCTTGGTCTTGATCTGTTTCTTGAAAGAGACAGTGATAACATTAGCTTGAGAACTACATGTTCCCTTTATGTTAGAGGTAGTTATGGTTAGGTATTGTTATAAATCAGTATGGTATTAAGTGTTTTATGAGTCTAAGCATTTCTGTATTATACATAACTGATTACCACAAAGAATATATAAGCTTCTGTTTTAAATTGACATTTTCAGCATCTAAATTAAGCAACCAGAAGAGGATAAGACACATAAGGACTCTTCAGAAACCTTCAATATGCCATCACCTGGTGAGGACACTGAAACAGTATTTTGCCCCCCAGAGAAACAAAAGTGAGTATATGTATGTGCATCTATATATGTATGTGCATATAGATATATACATATATGGATGTTTTCAGAACTCTCAAAAATGTCATATTTTGTTAAAATCAGTGATAAAATCCATTTACTTCATTGAGAGAAAATGTGAACATCAACATTTTTTAAGCATGACTTAAAACATAGCCTTCTGATACTGCCTCTACATTGATCACTAAATAAATCTAATAGCTAAATGTGTACACACACTTTACATCAAATGTAAGTGAACCTTCCAACAAAATACAGAAGACAAAACTAAACTCACTTTGTATAACTTTGCATATGCATATAAAAAAAGAAAAAAAACGCATCTTGCAAAAGAGAACTTTCCGATACCCTGAAAACTAATGTACTATTACATAGACAGTTCAAACATTTATCCTCGAATCACTTTTTACTGCTTGTGTTCAGACAGCAGAAGTTGTCAGATGATGTGTCATAGATACCTATGTTGCAGACTGAATAAGGTACAGACTATGTTATCTGTGCTTTTCAGGGTGCCTTTGATGCAAGATTCTTGCATATTACCATAAAAGCATTCATATGCAATATTAACTGCTCCTAAGTACAAACTCTCTGGTGAAGTATTCAGTGAAATCATTCAATACATACCATTACCAAAAGTGTGAATCAATTTGCTTCAAATCCTAATTCTTATACTTCAGGAACTGTCCACCACTAGAGACAGAATATTGGGCCTGAAGGACCTTAGGTACAATTCAGAATAGTTCACCTGTTCTTAGGCACAGCCACCTCATATGACCATACATGGTGCACTCTGAGGGATGGTTAGTATAGACAATTTAAAGGAATAAGCCTTTCATAAACCACAATTACAAAAAGAGATGAGGAAATACCGGCTATGTTTTAATCAGCTTCTTATCACCTTTTCCTACCCACTTAAGCAAATCCATTCTTTTTTGAGAAAATTCAAAGCTGGATTATTTATGGAAAAAGTATGAAAAAAAGGAAGCTGCAGCAAAAGCCATTTAAAGCCGATTGATGATACACTTCCACCAAAACCAGAAGCACCATGGTGCCAAAAGGGCAGAGGCAATATGTGACTCTGATCAACTGAATCTGAGAATTCAAATATTTTCCACAAGCCAGTTTTAAATCTAATATCGATGTCTGCAGCATTCTACCAGTAGGTTTCATTATAACCTGTTATATGACAGTTCCTTACAGAATGGGCCAAATTCATAACAAATTGTAACACCTTGTAACCTTTGCTAATACTCAGTAACTGGTAGTCATTCAAGACCATCGAACAATTTATTTTTAAATTATTTCCATATAGTCTGTCAGCAGAACTTCAGAAATACCCTATTTTGACAATCTAAGGAGACTCAGTTACATCTGAGGCACAATTTTGATACTGTTTTTGTAGTAGTGTTTGTAATAGATTGTTGCTAAACATGATGATTTAAAGAAAGGTCTTGTATAAAACAACTTTCAAATTACCTTTTATCAGAAATTCTTGGAAAATTATGGTCTCCTATAAGACTAACCTATTGTCTCTGTGTTCCATCAGAAGTTGTCACAAGGAGAATTGAGTCATTCTCTTTTGAAAACAAGTTCCATTTTGTAGATGAGAAAAAAAAAAAAAAAAACACCTCGATATAAAGAATAGAACTCCTGTGAAAATACTTATCATTATGAAAATATATTCTTGACTTACAAGCCTCTCTATTGTTACATTGATAATGACACATGTTGTTGGCATTCATGAACACTGACTAAAACCAGAAACCTTTTCTCCCTCTTGGAATAGTATATAGATTTTGAGGGGTTTGCAAGATGGTTATAGGACTATAACTAGAAAGTTTTGCTGCTTGTGAGAATTAATGTAAAATATTATTTATAGTATATAATTAGAGAAACGTACCTTCCAAAACAAACAAACAAGCATTTAAAAACAGTCAGACACATAGTAATTGTAACTCTTGTTTTATTTTAGGACTTTTTCATTATTAATTAATTTTATTTTCTATGCCTTGTACTTTCATTGACATTCTCTCAAAACAGTTTACCCAGAGATTGCAAGAATTTCCACACAAAATTATTGGGGTATTCCCCCCTCTTATTTCCTTGAGTATTTGTTGAAGCTATGTTTTACTCTAGCTATCATTTTACAGTTTCTTCCTAAAATTACACAGGTGCATCAATGACCTACTAATGCTCACCTTTGCAATAAGTCACAGTTTTATTAATATTTAACCAGCCCTGCCGAATCACAACAGCTGGCAACTTGGTACCTTACTTTTTAAGATTCATAGCTAAGATGAATTTTGTTAATAATTCTGCAAATGCTATAACAAACACCTGATTTCATTAATTTGTGTCTTGTTGTTTGGTGTGACTATCAGAAATGACAGACATTGGAACTTTCCCATTTTGGTTAAGTAAATGCTAAATAAAATCCCAGTATGTGGGATGACACTGGATTTAATGCAAGAGTATTTACAACCTGGGACATGTTCCATGTTCCAGTATGGAACCTGGGCACTTTTTCAGACATAGAAATTAACTAATGTAGTCAGATTTAATGAAAACAAATGTTTTAAAATTAATTTACTACATGTATAAATAGTTTAGAAACTTTAGTCTGTAACAAGCTTTCAATTAGTTTTTTCCTTTTATTATTATTAGATTGTCTAATGGTTATATCCCTTTTCAATCTGAATTTAAATAGATGATCATGCACACATTTGCATGTATGCATTGGCATATCTTCTTGTTTAGTTGTTTTTTAATCCTACACGTACAGTAAACTCTGCTGCCTTTCCAGGCCATCACTAATCTGTTGTGACATCTAATAGAAAAGCCTAATGAAGATACTCAACTTGGTCAATGTGCTCATATTCATGGTGTGGAAAAAGGTCAAAACCAATATTGGACTGCAGTGGTGGGAGGAGAAGGAAGGCTTTGACACAAACTAATCAAAGAAGGAAATGTTTTTTTTGTGAAAATTATACATTATTAGCAACTATTGTGAGAAGAGACATTAGTAATTTGCCATGTAATACAAACTTTATCTACATAACAAGCTTATTTTTTGCTGTCCTGTGAGTCTCACCTTCTGAAAGGTCAGTGGCAAAATTCTTATTTAACACAATTTGAAGAAGGGTATTAGAAACATCCTACAAGCTCTAAATTGTACTACTTATTGCATTCTGTTCCACAAAAATATGCTCTATGATTTTTTCCCCCTCAGATTATGTCTTTAAAGAACATGAACCAGGTTTCCTTATCTTGCATATACAAGATTGCCCAGGGAAGTGGTGAAACTTCACTGTAAAGGCAGCTGTATAAAACACTAAGAAAACTTTTGTAGGGATGAAGCGTCTTGAGTTAAAGACCACAAGGGCCTGTTTGTTTTTCTCCTTTTGTGAGAGTCATAACATCCACAATCATACTTATCACTCGTAGACAAGTTTAGGAATAAAAATATGTATATAACCTCACTCAGTAACTTCCTGGACAATTTGCACAGTTCACCCAGATAAAATGTTCTCTTATATCAGTCTTACAGGAAGATTGATTACACTCATGAACCACATCAGGATAAAAAGATTTAATCTAATTAACAATTTCTTTTAATCCTAAATCTCCTTTCTTGTAGAGATTTTATCAAGAGTTATTTTTAACTACTTAGAATAGATTCATTACTTTTACTCTAATAACAACATCTTCTTTTCAACTTAGTATGTTTGAACCATAAACTAAAAAACACAGAGGAACTTTTTCCCTGTCTTCCAAGCAGGTGTCAGCATACAGTCTCATTTTCCTAGCATAAATTTTGCTCTAATATATGCAAAACTATCATTAGCTATAATTGTTTCAAACTCAAATTGTATCATTTGTGGCACCTCTATTTATATTTAAAAAAAAAAAAGGTCATACACAGACCTTTATGTATCATTACTTTAAAAACATGAATAAATCCTCACTTCCTAAAAATTCTGAAGGTGGATAGTTTTTTATACTTTTGGAGCATGATCTCTTGTAAAAGGGCAGCATTTTTAAACACTTTCACAATGCTTATGGGGCTTCTTCTGAGAGTCTGTTCTCTACTGTCCTAGTCTGCATTGCTGCTCTGGTCATGACATTTTGATTGTTCAGTCTTATTCAAACTTAGAAACACTCCCAGTAGCTATATTTGACTATCTGTATGCAAATAGGATCCATAAAACTAGGGTTGTTTAGTCTTGAAATCTTTCTAACTACTTTTAAAATTCTTTGTGGGAATAATGCAGTTTTCTTTCTTACATTTCTTCCTTAAGAGAAATTTATTTGCTCTAGAAAAAAAAAGTACTTTACACGAAATATATAAATAAAAACCCCACTTAAATGTGAAAGTATCATCATTAACTTGAAATCTATTTACATTTAAGTGCTAGGGGCTCTTACTTTAAAGACGGTCATATTTTACTGTCACTTTTTATTCTCTTTATTGGCTATGTATTTTCCCGTATTGTCTTCCTGGCCATACCTTTATGCAAAAGTCCATCAAGTACACAAACTGAGGTGTAAAATGTATTAATGGCATTTTTTGGCCTCACCAATAGAGGACCCAACAGCCTCATGGGCTTCATCAGGAATAATGTTGCCAGAAGATTCAGGGGCTTAATCTTTCTCTGCTCAGCACTAGAGAGACAGACTGGGTCCAGTGCTGGGATCCCCAGTACAAGAGAGACAAGGACATACTGGAGCAAGTCCACAGAAAAACCACAAAGATGACTAAGATACTGGAGCATCTGTCCTATGAGGAGAGGCTGAGAGAGCTGGGACTGTCCAGCCCAGAGCAGAGAAGGCTCAGGGGATCTGATCCCTGTACAAATATCCAGTGGGGGGAGTAATGGAGAGACAGACAGGCTCTTGCCAGTGGTGCCTAGTGACGGGACGACAGGCAGTGGGTACAAACTGAAATGCAAGGAACCTGACTAAAACATAAGAAAACACTTTTCTTTTGTGAGCATCATTGAACTGGAACAGGCTGCTCAGGGAGGTTGTGGGGTCTCCATCTGTGAAGGTATTCAAAACCCAACTGTACACAACTCTGAGCAACCTGCTCTGGCTGACCCTGCTCAAGCAGGGGCTTGGACCACCTGATCTCCAGAAGTACCTTCTAAACTCAGCTATTCTGTTATTTTGTAATTACTGCAAAACAATGGAGGAAATACATCTTTCATCTGTTTCATTTTATGAAAGAAAACAGGAGCAGTCACAGCTAGGGTGACATTTGAAAGTCTCTGATGAGCTAATATATATGTTTGAAAACACTGCATTTTGATCTCAAAATTGTCTACCATTGCAATAGTTTCTGCAGGATATTTTCATTTACTTTTGAAGTGAGTTTCTGCAGCAGATGCATATTTTCAATCAGCCGTCTGATTCAAAATAAATTCCATTTCTTCTTTAAAACAGAAGAATATTCTCTGATGCTTTGGCCCCAGATTTCAGCATACCAAACGCTTTCTACTGAGATGCCCTGGTCAAGCTGAGAAATAACAAGGAAGGAACATCAGTATATTTTACTTCTATTCTATGCATCAATCACAGGTATTAATTCATTTAAATGACTATGTAAGGCAGGAATGGTTATATAAGGATGTTTTATTAGATGTTATGAATTTCCAAAATTCCTCTCTGTATCAATATTATTATATATTCTATTCACAATAGGAAAAAATTCAAGTTGAATATGAAAAGCAGATGCACCATCACCTTTGCTGGTTTTACACTTTAAAAATTCCTTAGGCATGCTATATTTTTCACAAAGCAAATAGTTTTATTAATAACAGTAATCTTCTATTACTAGTTCAAGAGATCCAATGTAACGCACTTGTTATTTCTGACAGCAAGACTTTCAAACAGCAACCCTACCCACTGAAAATGACTAACCATGCCACATATAAGAAAGAATTGTCATTAGAAGTGTCCTTTGGAAAAAAAAAAAGAGAGAGAAAAAGCACCTGCCTTTCATTCCCAATAACTAAGTTAAATATAGCAATTAACTTGTTATCTGGCAGATCTGCAATCATCATCATCTTTTCCAAATAGGTAAACTCATCACCATGCATTTTAAGCTTCAAGATTAATGTATTCCAAGAACACACTGAAGAATAAAGGTACTTCATGGCTGTCTGATTTTAGGCATCCTCCCATCACACTGAAGTGTAATCCCCTGGAGTGATTATGTGTGAATAATTTAGAAAAGTGCACAATGCCTGAGGTTTATAAGCATAATGTAATCCAATATTTGTTCAGTGGCATGTCCATAGCACTGCAGATAGACTGTAATGATCTTGCTGAGGGCACAGTAGATAGTTCACATCTACATGGAACAATTTTTCACCCAAGAGATTCCTCTTTTCCTCATGAAAACGAGGAAAACAAGGACTGCACTATAATAAATATCAAAATTCCTTCCTGACATGCATTTAAAAAAGAAGTCATCAAAATGTAGCCTAATGAAAGAATTATGAAATATAAAAGAGATACTGAAAACACCCCAAACTGAAAGTCCAACTTTCAACATCAGTAGCACTTGGAGCTTAAATGCCTTTGACGTCTAGCAATAGGGTTCAAGTGCTCAAGTCTCTTTTGAAAGCAATATGTGATGTCCTGTGTCATGTAAGTGACATATTATGTATTTACTGTTCATTCTGAACCGAACTGAACACAGTGATGACTATCACTGTACCACTAGAAATAGCTCATGCCTTTTCCTTTCTCCCCTAGATCCCTCTGTTTGTGGAATAGTATCTTTATTCATATAAAATATAATATTTCCTTCAGAAATGTCACTGAGAATCTCATCTCTACACTAAAAATTAAGCTAAATGAAATCTCAGCTTTTTATGGATCTGTGGGAAATTAACATAAAAGGGGCATAACAGACAAAAAGGAAATTTATGTTTATGAGGTGACAATCTAGAGTATTTGTAAGATTGATATTTTTCCTTCTCTACTTACGTCTACATGAAATTTTCTGTCTGTAAAATATTTTAGGTTTTCTTACAGGAACTCTGTTGGCAAGACTTCTCTTAAGAATAAAGTCTTACATCAAAAAGCTTTACAGATTTTGGGGGTTTTGGGTTTGGGTGGGGTTTTTTTTGTTTTTTTTTTTCCCTGTTGTTTCACTGTGCTGGCTCTTTTTGACATACTTTCTTGTCCTTTAGTTGAGCTGGAATTGCTAATTTTGCCCATAAATGTAAAGAAAAAGACTTTAAGTATAATTTTGCAATCAAGAGGTTAATGCTGAGGAAGGAGGAAAAAAAAACCCAACTCTTAAAGACAAGTGTCTATAGACCTGGTTTATCAGAAACATTAAAATTACTTCCATAATGGTAAAAGTGTCATTTTGTAATGGGCAGCGTGTTCAATTCCATCACATGGAAAAAACTGTAATGAAAGCAAGTGAAATATGTAAGTATCCATGGTCTTCATGTGATAAAGTAAATTCAGATCTGAATAATAGTCTATATTGCCTATTATTCTTAATATTTCCCTATTCATTTATATTGGAGGATTCTGGATTTTAGGATCATGTATCTCCAAGGGTCAACTTACAAATTCCAAGGTATAGCAATATTCAAATGAAAGAAATTAAGTTAGCTTCTTACATAAAAGAGTGGACATAAAATCAGGTTAGGATTTTAATATCTGCTCCAAATTTTGCATGGGATGATTTAGCATTTGCCTGGAGACTCATATTTAGCTTTTCATATCATCTAGCATTTCTGTTAAAAGTAGGGTTTCCCCCATTATCATCATCTGAATTGATAATTTATTTATCTTTGGTTTGCCTACTATAATCTTTTTGGAAAGAAGACAAGTTATTAACAGGTTGGTTGGTGTTATCTGTGCATAATTATTTTGGAAATTGATTGGTTATTGAAGCTCCATTATGACAACGTGCTTAAATTGATTTGTTCAGTACTGCTGCATACTTTCTGCATTCATCTTAATAAAACTTTAGAAATGTTAATAAGGCTAATATATTTACAGATGTTCCCAAGGTGCTATTCACATGTTAACAATGAGATATTGACTGTGCTGGTTTATTCCTACATATAGAGCACATATTTATCACCGTAAAATGTTTACAATATATCAAAACAATTGATTATATCAGAAGGCAATCAACTGAAAGACATATCTGGTCTTACTTTTTCACACTGTGTAACACCTTCTGAAGTGACTTTTGTCTCAGGACATGGTAAGGAATTGGCCCTATGGAAATGATATATACTATTTTTGATGCCTTCTTAGGTTACCAGTTATCTAAATAGAATCTAAATGGAACAAAGATACTATTTGACTTAAAAATAATTCATGCTAACATGACTGTAGTCAGTAACTTGCATTACTGTCTGCAATGGGGCACACTCTACTGTTCTAATTGCCTTCTCTGAATTAGAAAGGTTTACTTCTCATGATACTACAGAAGTAATTTATCAAGCCACTGTAACTATTACTGCATTTTCTGAATTTTCACGCAGTGAAAAAGGACAGTAATAAACAAAAGGGGGAAAAAAATTGAAGGAAATCTATCATGTTTATGAGAATACACTATCATATTTCAAGTATTTATTTCAAAATAATGTAGCTCTTACATAAGTAAAATATAAAATTTTACTGCTATCTGCTTTTTTGCCATTTTAATATTTTATATTTATTCAATCTCTGTAGAAGACACGAGTGACTAAAAGAAATGGACAAATATTTTCTTTCTGGAAAATAAAAATTTATACTCTTTATGCAATGCATCTTTGAGTTTTGAGTTCCACATCTCTAATTAGTATGACTAATCTCTAATTAGTAATTACTAATAAGTATTAGTAAAGTTTATTTCAAATATTTTTTCTTTTTTTTTTTTCTTTATCTGTCTAAGCAAACAGCTGATAACATATTCCCTTTTCTCCTTCACATCAATTTAGTTTTTCTCTTCCTTGGATGGCCTTAAGCCATACTCTATTGAAAAAGATAATTTTTGAACTGTCATCTGCTCATTTCCCTTCTCTTCTGTTAAGAGATTTTAATCAATACACAATTCCTTATGTAAGAATGGCACTTGCAGTTATAAAGGGTATCTCATGTTGGATTGTCTGTTTTTGCTTTAGAATCTGACTATGGAGAAATAATTCCAGCCAGCTGGAATTGTTAACTTTGTGTACTATGACTGCTCATTAGAACCATCAAGTTCAATCCACCACACATGCAGCACCAATAGAGAGAAACAACCTATTCCCCAACCTCAGAGTGACCTCCCAAGTTCCATATTAGCTTCTAATAGCTGCCAACAGCCCAAAGAAGCAGAGCCACAAGGCAGGGGCTTTCATCCATATCTCCTCTATAGCAATGAGGGCAACGGATGATGCTAAATGCTGGTCCTGCACCATTAAGAGAGCGGCAGGTCAAAATGGCAGTTTTCCCTGGCTTTGACATGCCAGCTGAAAGACTGTTTGATTTGGTTTGGGTTTTTTTTTCCCCCAAGAGCAAAGCACACATGTAAGAGGACAGAGCTCTGGATATCTATCCCAGCCCATAATTTTTCAGTGGTGCCGAATTCAAAGTTCAGATCCAAAGCTGGCATTCTTGCTGGATTGGTTGGATTTGTAGGGACTCTTTTAGCATCCTGTCTTCAAAAGCAAGGTGTGACCCCCAAATCAGACCCACTAAAATGTCACTACTTTATGAAGAAAACAGATAAAAAAATACAAAAAATGTCTCAGAGAATGCTTTCAAGCCTTCTGATAAATTCCACCCAGTGTAAGCGAACTACATAGAATTTATAAAGATAGAAGCTGTGTATCCAGTACATTCAGTTACAATTCCTTAGAAGTGTTCAACAATAATCACTCATTTTTCAAAGGTGTGATTAATGCCAGTTTTAAGCATGAATTTATGAAAACATGGGTTGATTCTTCCCTTGAGGAATGTTTGCCCAAGAAATTTTATTTAAAGATCATGTGGCAACACTTCAATCATTCTCTGATGCAAAGTAAATTAGAGTTCAGAAAGCTAATTCCCCCATTGTTTGGGTTACTTATCTAAGCGTCTGTTATGTTCTAAACACAAAAACTTGGATCCAATCCAATTTACATCTTCTGGGCCTTGAATTACAAAGCAGTCAAACACTAGCTTCTCTCAAAGGTCAGCTTATAACTCTGATTTTCAAAACAATGCAAAGGAGCACAGTACACTTCAGAAAGACATAATTCAAAAAACAAAAACAAAACCACAAAAAACAACCTCCCAAAACCCCCAAACAAACCACACAACCCTTTCATTGATATCAGGCAGAAACAACTACTGAATATTTTGCCATGCTACATAATATTTAGAGAACCAGCAATTTATTTTGATTTTGGAAACATTTTTCTCTTGCCTCTTTTCTAAGCTGCTTTATTTGTGTGTTACAGCGGCAGACAGATAGCTCTTACAAGTGTCATCCCATCACTCATAGGGAAGAAAAAGCTTGGGAAACATTTCTTGAGCTTTTGTTATCTTGAACATAGAAAATACAATTCCATTAACTATAATGGGATTTGAGTAACACACGGTAGGATAATACTTTGTATGTTTCTGGTAAGATCTACAAATGGCTGCAACATCATTATGTCTGCTTATATGTATACATGGACACACTACCTCACAAACATACAGAAATGTAATGGGGAAAGCTATGCATGACAACAGCAACCTTTTTTTTTCCTACAAGGTTTTCAGTAATACCTCTTATCTGTTTAGATAAAGTAATTAATTAATGACATGTTTAAACTTCTAAGTAAGGTTGAAACCTAAATCAATTTCAATAGATGTGCAGTAATTATCATTACAACCACATGAGGAGTGCTAAAATGAGCACTTATTATTCTGCGCACCTACACAACTTCTTTCTTTGTACAACACATTTTATTAAATCCTTGATTCAACCTTCCAATCTTTAGTGTTATAAATCTTTGAGCAAGCTACAGAAGAAACTCAGCCAGAAATTTAATTAGCCAAGATATTTAAACAAAAATACAGTAACATAGTTCAGAATTTATAACAGCTTCAAACTTAAACGATAGAGTTTAGCAAAGATTGATTATTTGTTTTCATTGCTTTTGACAGAATGCTAGCTGGGTTTTTGCTGTTTATTTTATTTTATGGTAACGTAATATAATTGCAATATATTTTTTAAAAAAGGCATCTCAAAGTCAACAAAATATGAAGCTGTAACAAAGGAGATTTAAACATAGATCAATCTGAAAGGGACCTGGGCCAATTTATAATTCATATAAAGAGTAAATGAGCTGTAAACACACACAGACTAACTACTCCCAGGTCTAATGAATGAACTCAGTAATTTCTTGCTGTACGGCCTCTTTCTATGTTTCCATCCTCACAGCACGAGTATAATTTCTCACAGTCCAACAAACTTACTAAAATCTGGGCCCAAGTCCTGGCTGACACTCCAGCCCCCAGCTCTCACAGGTGTTGTAAACTCCGTCCTCTGGAGGGAGGGGGGTCAGTCCCATCTGAGGTGGGGCAACCTCTGGAGCCCCACGAGGTTTCCTGCAGTGCAAACACCCTGCCTTCCCTGGGGACCCCTACACCAGACTGCGGCACAGCGCTGGCTTACAAGGAGAGAGTCTGGGTCACCTAACAGAGAAACAGATGCAGATGGACTTTGTCACCTTTCCCATCTGCTTCACATATTGTAAAAAGCAGAGCCACTTGCCCTACATGCTTTTGTTGAAAGCTGTCTCAAATCCCATAACGAGGGGTTTATTTTTTGAAAAGATAAGGAAAATAAGAACTAGTGAGCATCACGTTTACCCTCCGTCCCCCACCAAGAAGAAACCTGATTTTATGGGATACTGCCTTATCAAATGCTTGGAGAAGTGGGGTGGATAAAAGAGGAAAAAAAGAAAGAAAAAGAAAGAGTACATGAAAATAGAGTCAGATATAAAACCAGAATCTTTGACACACATATACTAGACCCCATGCAGCTCTGTAATAGCAATTGTCTCTATTTCTGATCGTTCCCCTTTCCCTTGGTACTCAATCTGAAAGTCCAATTTGCCAGAATAATGTATCTGGTGTGAGAGACAATTTCTACGACTGAAGTAACTGTTTCTTAGCAACCAGAAAAGCTCTAGGAACAGGTTTCATTTCCCCTGTACCCACTGAGATACAGAATAATTGTCAAGATAATTATAACACATATGTGGTGTTTTACATGGGGTTTATATAATTATTTATAGAAGTAGTCAATAAAATGAAAGGGTTAACTGACCACAACAATCAGAATCAACACTCAATTTATAGATAGCGTCTAGAAATCAGAATGAATTACAGCTACTGTTGGCAAGGGTTACGGATTTCAATCCCAGCAAATACATTGTTATTTTCTATTTGTATCATTATAATAGTGAGAGATATAACTGACTTCTTCCTCTTCCCTCCCTCCCTGAGGTCACAGTGCTGTTGTACCAGGCGCTGCACACAGATGTGCAGAAGGACAGCACATCACCTGAAAACCTGACTGTAGAAATACAGAAGCCATACACAGCATAGGAAAAGGAAAGTGTTGCCCTTGTCAGCTTACAGAGGGAGAAACAAAGCAAACAGAGCTGAGGGACCAGAAATTGGGTGCTCTCAGACACAAATTTAACAGGTGGTTTATGAAGCTTCACAGTTCCAGTTCTCACTGTTGGACACAACCCATAATACATTCCTCAGCCACATACTATAGCCAGGGTCATGCTGATGATCACTCCCTCTGCATCAGCTGTGGCTCCAGGGCATTGTAAGAAATCCAGGCTGCTACCCACTCCTTTGCTCTGGTGGAAGGCACAATCCCTTCCCCATCCCTTGCAACCAGGTGGCTGTGTGGTAAACTGGTTCAAGGAACTGATTTGATGGACAGCTACAGCAAAAGAGAGCAAATACAGTGTCAGGTTGGCAAGATGATCTACTTCACTTTATGATTAATATCGACACAGATGTGAGGCTGGAATGCCTCGTAGGAAGGGAAGAAGAAGATGGGCAGGTCCACCCCTTTTCATATCAGCACAGTTTCTTAGCTTAAGCAGGTTATGAAGCTGCAGCTCTACAGAGGAGACCTTATACCCCTGACTGCTGTAATACCTAGCTCTTAGGTGCTTGTAATTACAGATCTACCACATCAGCAGTTGAGACCCTTTTAAAATAAAATCATTTTAAGTGACAGAGTGGCTAGCCCTTCTACCCTTCCTCTTGTCATCCAGTTTTTCAACACTGAAGCCAATATAAAAAGACGTTACCATTAAAACATATTTCCCAGGTTCCTGCCAATGATTAAAAAAAAAAAAAAAAAGGAGACAAGATGCAAGATGGAAAATCTCATGAGAAAGTCACAAAATTTACAAGATATACCAACAGCCATTAGTAGTAGCTATGGTGAAGCTGCCATTAACAAATGAGAAAAAATACATTTCCTGCTATCAAAACAATCAAGACATGCATTGCATTACTAACCGATAGTTGTAAAGAATTGCTAAAATCCAGGAGATTTATCCACACAAAGGTGTTTTATTGTCAGAGCCCACAGAGTGGGACCTCTTCACTATGACAGGAATTGTTCCTGATGCCAATGTTTGCTTTTTTTTCAGCCAGTACAAATCTCCAGGATTAAACTAACATAAAGAATGTTCACCCTCAGTCTGCAATATATTTGCTTTTTCAGATGGATATGTCAGTCCTCACACTGTCCGTGGAAGACAAAAACCTCTGACAGTGTCATTGTACCAATATTGTTTACTTAAACAAAATTAGTCGACTTTCATGTTTCGACCATTTTTTCTGTCCTCCAAACACTTCTATTATGATTGGATCCCGAAACACCATATTACTGCAGTAGAGTTTCTCCATAGTTTTTGTGCCAAAATGGCCCCAGGGTCTGGTCTCCCAGGTAGTTGTAATATCCTTTTGTAAACCTTCCATGAATGATTATGGTAAATCTTGCTTGCAGCAGTTTCTGTCCCCTCTAGCACTTTTTCCACCCACCTGTCTGTGCTTTTCTTTGTTGTTTTTTTTTTTTCCCCCCCTGATTTTCAATTCTCTATTTTACCATATACCCTACAGCCTAACAGGCTGTCATAATACACTTTTTTCCCCCTGCTGTCTATTTCTCTATGTCAGTGAAACAGTATGATTTTTCAAACCTACCAAGATAAGTAATTTTTGTGCTAAAAACATCAGTAGTAAGCATCCACAAAAATCAAAATCACATAAAGTAAAATTACATTAGAAACAATTTTGGTGTTGCCATTCATCTAAAATGATCTTTAAAAATGTAACTATTGTTCTTCCTTTCATTGAACTTCTATAACAAAGTCAGCATCTCAAATGCTGAAGTAAAACTGATGCCCAAGAACAAGCTTTAAAAACATTATAAGTACTTTACAAGGCTAATAGTGTTTCTCTTTTAATTGCTTATTTTAGAAGGAAAATTCTAATTTTTTTAACTCAGCACAAATAAATACAAACCTAATATGACTGTGTATGCCAGCTGAAAACTGGCACACAATATCAGTGTTAAAATCAAATATTCAAGACTTTGGGAGAAGATGGGGATGAGATCGGACTTGCATGTCTTGGCTAATTGCTAATGAAGTGTAGGATCTTTACAAGCTAAGTAGGGTTTGTAGTAACAGTGGACATGGTAGGGCCCCAGCTTCATATCAGCTGAGGAAGGCGATCTCACTCTTAGAAGGAATGTTACTAAACTTGGCTCAAAATCCTGAAATAGCTCAAACTCCTAATGTTCAGATTCAGTAATGAAATAAAAGACACTGGCTGCTTATTCAATTAATGGCTGAATATTGTCTTATGTGTCCTGATAACATTTTTCATAATTATAAGTGATGCATGTACAGGAATCACTTCAATTACATGTGAAAGGAATAACTTCTAGAATAGAATACAGCACCTGCTTAACACCAGACATCGTTGCTCCAAAACACTTTTAGTTGAAAAAGTGAAAATTATCTTCCACACTCAAAAAGATACATGGAACCTTTAGGTCAGTTGTGACTGGATTTTAGCTGGGATTCCTACATGAAGCATTAAGTCTTCTGAAACCAGACATGGGAGAAGAATGATTCTCAAACAGAAACTAAGAACATAAGTAGTAAACAAATAAGGGCTTTGGTTATTAGCTACATACCTCAGAAATCCAAAATAATATTGACAGTGGACTTCTGTTTTTGAAATTAGGACTTAGTCTGGTTTTCCCTCCATTTCAAAAACTAGCTTCGTAATACATATACGAAATTGTAACTTAAGTAGCTAGAACAGTTGCTTTTTGGGCTTCTATGTGAGACCTCTGATAGTTAGCCAAACTGGCTGCTGACTTCTCTTAATTTACTCTGTGGATGTGGATTGCATGCTGTTATCATAGGCAAGGGAATCAACCTTAGCAATCTCATCTAAGCAAAACTCCCCTTTAAACTAACCATTTTTTTCCTTTCTAAAATATGATTTTTTTTTTTTTTTCCTATGGAACTAGTCTGCCAACTTGTCAGTTCTTCTAAAAATTGAATTGTTGAAGATTTTCAGGGATCATTTAAAATGTGAGTGATATAGTAAGCAGTTAACTAAGTTTACCACACTGGAGATTTTACATACATGTAGACTCTAGAATTGAGTTTTGTTTTCACCTATCGGGCAAATATCCATTTGCCTTTCAAGTAGAAGTGATGCTGGATTATCAGTAGAAAACTATATATTTCATTTCATGGGCTTTTTAACCTCAGTGAATAATGTTTGTAAAACCTGATCTTGAACTCCTTGCGCATATGCAATTTGTATAATACATTTACTAGCCTACCCGCTGGATTAGGAGGAGAGTGGTGAAATATCATCAGATTAAAGTTTTTCCATCAAGCTTTTACTCCAGAGGCTTGATCACATGAATGGAAAGTGATCTTCCTCTCCTGAGTATTATTAGGAAGGTCATTTATTTCGTTTGGGGATATTTTTTTTTCCCTAAAAAGAATGTATTTTGTATGATTTCTCCCTTGCTGTTCTTTTGCTTTTTCCTTATTTTTTCTTAGGTTTGCAGTCACAATCCATTCTTGTTTTGGTTTGTTGGTTTGTTTGGGGTTTTTTTCTTAAGTGTGCCATATGGGGGATTTTTATGGTTGACCTTGGCTTTTTTCCCCATAGGAAGAAGCTATTCTGATGGAAAGTATCTTCTTGCCTCTGCATCCCTATATCAACAAAATTGCACTGTGAAGAGATTTATTTTCTTGTTTCAGTGTTTATTAGCAAACCACTGAAAAGTTTTATCTCATGAATCTAAATATTATTAGAACATTAGACACTAGTAGAATCACTGTGGCATGAAACGTGTCATTCGGTACTGCTAACTCAAAAGTATTAACCAGACAACATAAAACTATAGACTTTAGTAGAGGGGAGCCATAAAATTCTAACTATCTTCTTTCTACCTCTTTTTTAGCACAATATACAGACTTATGAATAAAGAAGTTTAACTTCCCTTGAAAAAGAGAGAAGAACCACAAGCTTAAAAATACAAAGTCGAATGCCTACAAAATTAGTGCATAGAAGCTCTTACAGTTCAGCTGTAGATAGGTCTTAATGACAAAGCTCTGAACACAAGTGCTGAGTTGCATTCCCTTCCACATCTTCATAAGCATCATGTTTTACTTTAGCTTACATTTCCTCACGTTTCACTAGAGTTATAGTTAGATCTAGAAGGAGACAGAAAAGTAAATAGGGAAAGATAACAGGCCCCAGCTGTTTCACACTACATGATTAGGAACACTAGCTGCAAGAGGTAGTCCTAATGAAATGTTAGTGGGACTTGCCTCGATGAGATGGTGTTTGGTGTTGTTCTTGATATATTTCAAATGCGCTGTTTCAAGAAATCAACGTGAAATTAAAATAACAATACTCCTAAAGTTCTAATAAATTTTTCTTTTTATACAGGCTATTTTTTCAGTCTTAATGAAAAGATTCTTGATATTCTAAGGTAGTAATTTTGCCTCACGGTTTAACAGTTCTATATAAACCACCATTTCCTTCTGTGAGTGGTTCATGATGGTAGTACATGGTGAAGAAGTTTGTTACAGAGATCCAAGTTTGTAAAGCTTAAACCGAGATAATCCTCTGTGTAGTTTAGTTCCTTGTGCATCTCCAAGAAAAGAATTAAGCTGCAAAATGTCCACAGATATGAAAAAAATGAGGAGAAGAATGTTACAGAATGCTGTCATAAGACTCACCTTGACAAAAATTAATCCTAGCCTCAAGAAAAGACATATTTTTTTCCCAACAAAATTCCGAACAGATACCTCATCTTCCAGAACAATATGAACAGAAAAACGAGGTTATAAAAGGTTTAGATTTGGTTACTCCAAATAAGCTGAAAATTTTCCCGGTCCCTAAAGGTCAAATGTTACTTGTAAATATCAGTGACATGAAAAAGAGCATGAATCCATGTTTCCAAATATTTTTTTTTCCAATACAATATATTTTATTTTGTTACCTACAGTAGGAGGTGTGTATGCCCTGAAGGAACTGTAGTGTGTGGTGAGCCCATGAAGGACCAGGTTCATCCTAAAATACTGCAGCCCATGTAGTGAAAAGTGTGAGGAGGAAGAAGCAGCAGAGGGGAGCTGTTATGGACTGACCACAGCCCCCATTACCCATTCCCCTGCACTTGGCAGGCTGGAGGAGGAAGAAGAGTAATTGGGGCTGAAGGAGTGAAGTTGACCCTGGGGGAAAAAAAAGGGAGTCAGAGAAGGTGTTGTTTTAACTTTTCTTTGTTTCTCACTATCCAATTCTATTTTAATTGAGAATAAATTAAATTAATTTTCACCAAGTTAAGTCTGTTTTGCCTGTGATGATAATTGGTAAGTGACCTCCTTTTTTTCTCTTGACCTGAGCTTTTTCGTCTTGTTTTCTCCCCCTGCCATGTTAAGGAAGAGTGAGAGAGTAGCTGGTTGAGCATCTAGCAGACAGCCATGGTCAACCCACCACAGTACCATAGGTGTTTGGAAAGTAGTATTCAATTCTCATTACATGACTATTTTCTAAAATAGGCTGTTTCGTCAAGATTTGATTATATCTTTCACTAGGTTAAATCACTGCCCTGGCTGAATGAAAGTTAGAGCTTTCTAAGTGTGACTTTTTTCCTCATTTCCACAGTCTGGGACTTCATGTGCTTCTTAAAAGACATGCAGAAGATTGATATCTAAACAAGAATAGCAGCTCAACAGAATTCTTGAATCATAAGCTAGTTTTAATAAAATGACAATTTCTTTTAGTTGCAGTATTTGTTTCAAATTTTTCATTTATAAAGGCAAAAGGAAAGCTACCAATTTATGTGATGAAGACAATTTAACACTTCTATAAAACTGCAGTTTATAAAGTTAGCTACATAAATCATTAGTGCTGGAAATCTGCTTAAATATCACATTGAAAATTGTTAGTACCTTAAAAGGTCTGCGTTGTGTACTCCAATCCATGGTAATATCAAATTGGATGGGATATAAATTTTTCTTTTATGCAATCAGAATGAAGCCTGTCAACATCAGGCATATATTCTACAGGTGCAGGCTGTTCGCAACAGTGTGCATTAAGGAAGTAATTAAGGAAATGTCTCATAGCACTGGGTTGCCAAAACCAGGGAAGCAGGGTAGAAAGCCAATAGCTCTTGAAATATGGTTGCTGTACTGTTGAAACAGAACAAATCCAAGTCCCACAAAGTGCTCGTACTTCATTATCCCAAGCAATGGAAACCAGAGTGAAGGAAAGAAGGAAGAAAAAAATAAATCAGGAAATTCTCAACAGATAACAGAATAATGCTTTAAATCCTCAAATTCCTTGAAGCTTCAGCTACAACAGCCAGCAGGAATCCTGATGCAGATATGCTGAGTTTTCAGGGAGAATACGTTATCGGATTTGTCCCAGGTAAAACTGCAGGTAGTTCTGACCATATGTCCATTCAACTTCTTTTCTTGCTCCCTTTCAGTTGTGATACCCATTCCTTTGTTTTCTTTCTTCAAAAGTACTTAAGTTTTTGTACCGTATTTAAGTCTTAATAATATTCTGCAGTGCAGGAAATATATGATGAAGTAGACAAAATGGAGTCAATCCCAAGGATACATAATTCAACATCAAAATTGTAGGAACTCCTAGATTATTATAAAAGCAGTGAAATTTAACTCATTGAAAGTATGAAAGAGATAGTTTATGCAGTGAAGACTTAGATAACTTGATAGAGACAAAAAGTAATCTTTGAGAATACTTTCCAAGTGACCAAAACTTGGCTACGCAGACTATTCCTAAACATTACTTGTAGCTGTATGATATAATATCTACATTGATTGGTCTGAGTACATTTTCACCTGCCAAAGATAAGCCACTTCTCTTTTTCACACAGCTTTGATTTTCCTCTTCAGCCACTCCGCCAACTGTTATCAATTTTCTATAAACATTGAGGCAGTCATTAGTAAGATATGGCCATTTTTAGTTTTCACTCAATAATTTCTAGTCACATAAATAATCAGTTGTGTTTTCTCTCATTCAGCTCAGTATTTGTAATTAAGTTTCTATTTTTCTTTCAACCACTAATTAATCTAAAAAAAAGAACTCACTTCTTATCCCTAATAGAATACTTTTTTAAAAATAAAAGGCATAATTTAATTTAATTTTAATTTAATTCCTGTCACTATATTGACTACTGATCCTAGTGCTGGTTGTCTCCTTTAAAGAACTCAGACAGATTTGTGAGTCATGGCTTCCCTTTACAGAAGCTATGTTGACTCTTAGGCAATATTACTCACACTTTTTGCCATCTTCTCAAGGTCTCGGCACTGTAAAGAGCTTTGACTGCTTTCTAATAAGTCCCTCCAGAGTGTCTCACACCCAACCTGGCTACTTTCTTGTACTCTAGCTCTTTCAGTTCACAGGTGTGCTCATTCTAAAAATGGTTTCCCTTACTGATTTTCTGGTGAGGCTGCTACAAGTAGAGTGCCTCATGGATCAGCTCTCAGATGTTTGTCTTCACAGCATGTACAAGAGGGGCCTTCCAGTTTTACTATCTGGTTCTGTAACTTTCAGCCTCTTAACCTTTATAATTTATCACAAAAGTATTCAAGAAACCATATTTATATTTTAAGCAATAATAACAGTAATATTTTATCTCGAAAATTAAAGTTGACACTTGTTACTCTTTTAGGGATGCTGTGTGTGAGTGACAGGATGAAGTCTTCTCATGTCCAAGACCTGTGAGGACCTTCATGGAAACTTAAAGCTACAAGCATGGGAATCCCATGGGCAGTTGTAGATACAAGGTGATACAGCAAGGTCTGTTACCTGGCACCAGGACCTGACTGCAGCGTGAAACGATTCTGACATGGGAGCTGTCCCTGTAATGCATGACCATGGTTACTACTTTGCATAGATAAGATTTGAAGAGCTTGGACTGCAGGTTTGGTGCCCACTGTCTTTGATATGGACACCAGAGCAGCTGTGCTATGTACAACCTCTTCCCCGTCAGCTCCATGATTGCTGCTTACCAGTCCCATCCCATGGTCAGAGCAACAGCAGGCTGCTCCACCAGCACACAAGTCTCTCCCTCTCACCCCTCCTGGCAAGAGACATCATGGGCTGACTTTACATCTCAGGAGAAGAAATGGAGCTACAGGTCCTACTGCAAGAGGAAACATTAAAGGTAGGAGTTGTGTGCTCAGCATGCTCCCTGGGATAGGAAAAGGTAGTGAGCAGTAGGAAGAAGATAGACTCACAAAGCTAGCAGAATAAAAAGTGACGGAAAAGAAATCCCATGACCTGACAAAAAAGCAGCTATGGGAAGGAGGGAGAGGAAATAGAAGGAGAAATTACTAAATATTTAATTTAAAATAACTGTTTCTAAGAGAATTTTCCAAGCAAAATTTTAGTCACCCTTGACATTCAGAAAATATTAATTATTTCTAAAATCTTTCAAATCATGTTTGGATATCATTGGATTTCTCCAGTTTATAAAGACCTGAGTGCTACATGAAACAAGGAGTTCATGCTACTGAAGACAGTTACACAAAAAAAATCCCTCATATTGTCATTCATTTTCAAAACATCCCAAATAAAACAGGACAATGTGGTTTAGATCCATTAAAAGAAAATATCTGAAATATTTCAAAAGTCTGTTCTTGAAATTGAGACCATTTTTTTCACCTACCACTTCCTGTGGTGTTCTTGTTTTCTTCATAAACTAACTTTTATTTTTCTAATGTCTTGAGCTAGTAAATGTCCTAAGAGCCATGGTTCTTTTTATTCTGAGGTAGTCTGGTTATATTGTATTCATAAATATGCATAAGGATATATGCAATTAGCAGAACTATTAGCACTGAATCTATTTTATGCCTCTGTGAAGATTAGTAGAAAATAACATTGATTTTGTTTTATTGTAAGTACAGTTGCATATAATTATCTCTATATTCCTCCTAGAATACTTATCAATACATACTGTGTATTCTACAATTATACCAGTATATGCTTCTGACAACTGTAGCCTTTGAATTTATATCAGAAGATATTAATTGATTCACACCACACCCTAGAAGCAATTTGGAATTGACGCTCATCAGATTTCTAATGCACTACAGTTTCCAACTGTCATTAGTGGAAAGAGAGAACTCATGTGTGATAAATGTTCACAGAATATTCTACATGAAACATAAAGATATAATTATGTGCTGCAGTCTGCAGCACGTTTCTGCCTATCCGTGCAGCACATACTTCACTGATATTTTCAGATTATTCTTATAATTTTCTTACTACTTATACATCAGTTTTGCATCAGCCTAGCTGTAGGTAAATCAGTGGTGATGCATCAAATTTGTTGTTAGTTCAGAAACAAACTAAGCTTATTTTCTGATTTCAATTCAAGGTTAGTTCATTTGCAAGAAGTGATACAAAGACCTAAACTTAGTACTTTGCTCAATGGCTATTATGAGTACACTGCAGTTCCCAAAGCTCTGCTGGAGAATATGGTAGAATAAAGAAAAAAATTCCCATGTCTGTGGGGTTTTTTTAATCTTTCTGATCAACACTTCAATCTATTCCAGGTAAGTCTGCTAAAGCATCTGGAATAAAAAGCGCTACATTTGGACTGGACTGTGAGAGACTGAGGAGGCTCAGACATCCTTCAGTTGTCCTTAGCCCTAAAAGAAATATATAGACTTGTCAGCTGCTACTTTGGTTTAGGCAAGACAACTAATTCCACATAGAAATAGGTCAAAAAAACATTAAGGCTTTGCGGCTGGTTTGTTTGCTTGTTTGTTTGTTTCAATGTAGTTCAGAAGAAGGTAAGATTCCTTCCTTTCCCTGTGCATGTATTCTTAAGGACAGTAACTCAAATAAGCCAGGCTTTCACATCTCTGAATCTTCCCAAGACCTAGAATATTCATCAGAATTTATTAATTCTGATATCAGTACTTTGGTGGATTAGTATTTTTCTGTCTCCATTATTAGAAGCAGTGTTGTTATTCCTCTTCACTTCCTCGCATCTTTATGCAGCTATTCACAGATCCCAAGGTCACAAAGGTGGCATATAATATGTTGCAATTCAATTATTATAAAGTTGCTATTGTTATGTTGCTGGAGTGCATTGGTCTTTATTCTTTCTATTCTAAATGATGTTCCATGCAGCAGATCTCCGACTAGACCCAAAACAGTGACAAGGTTGGACAATTTTTGTGAGGATTTTTCTGCTCAGCAACTGCATTCACATTGGAAAAATGGGGCAACTTAAATAAATGAGATAATGACAGTCCTTTTCCTCATCATAGCCAAAATTCCAACTATGCTGATTAAATTAAGCCCATTGTTAAAAATAGAACACTTTGGCTGTATTAAAAGAGATGGCAGCTGTTCAACACATTTCCGGAGTCAACTGTATAGAATTTAGATACAGCCTGCTCTGGAGCTGGAAAGTCCCATCACCATTATCTTGAGGTTTAAGATATCAAGTATTTCCAATACTATTATTTTCTGGTAATTGCTTGTAGGAGACAGCAACATTCTGAAGTTGACCTTTGCCAGAACTGTGAAGGACAACATATCTGCTTAATAAATCCCAAAGGTGGGAACCATCATTTTATGAAGTCCATCTAGGATAGGATAAAGGCCTTAGGTTATAACAAAGGCACCTTAATAGCTGTAGATGTGAATCACACAGTCTACTTGCTATGGTCATAAAGATATAATTGAAAGATGTATCACTACCACCACCCTCTTTCAAATCATAAAATGTTGCTAATTTATAATTATTTTACATGAGACAGTTCAAGTATAAAAAAAGTCTAACTCATTTAGCTAAAGAGCTTTTCGGTTTTGTTGCGTGCCACAGATCAGATGGTGACTGTGTTGTACACCTGTGTAGGAATCTGAATAGTCTGTTGCATTTGAAGTTTGTAAAGTAACAACTAATTCGGTAATAAGGTTTAAATCACATGGTAGATATTGTTTCAATAAATACAAGACTTGGTTTAATATTTCTGCTCATTTTTGTGAAGAAATCAGAGTTAACAAATAGCTTGTTGAAAATGGAAAGATTTTTATACTATTTGTCACTGACAAAATAACACATCTGCAGTGTATGATTTATATGAGTAATCAGGTGCAGGATCACCCTGACCCAAGACAAGATGCACTTCTTTCCGCAGACAATGTGACAGCAGAACTAACCTTTTGTGCCACAGGGTATTTTAAACTCTATCTGTTGACAGTGGAGGAATTAGTCAGTCATGCATGAGTAACTCTGCTGCTACTGATGGGATTTTTATTATATAGTTGACCATAGCATAGTGTTATTAGTATCAAATAAAGGAGACATTTAGCTGATATGAAATGGCACGATGCTTCCCCAGGAACATGCTGCAATGTCTGCTCCTCTTCTCCTCTGAGCTCCCATGTCAGTATCTGGAAGAACAGCTGCCATCAGCCTTCATTTTCCTCCCCTTGTCTCTTTAAGGTAGTTATTTTATTTGTTCCATTTTTTCATGTTTGGGAGCATACCAACAATTCTGTGTTAGCGAAGATGCTAAAGAGTGAAGCATGAATGATAAATCTCACCTTTTGTGTTGCTATCAGCATATTCCCTTGCATTTTATCAATATGTCCACAGAATCAGGAACGAGAAGGAGAATTCTGAATAGTAAATTAAATCTAAAGAAGAATCCTCATGGAAAAAAGCCTATACCTGAAAAATGAGTTTTTTAATACAGGGAGGACAAGCAAGGTAGTGAGAGTCAGGAGACAAACAACCTCATTCTGCTTCTGCCTTGTCTTGTAACTAAGTTCACAGCCCTACTCCAAAGCCTGGAAGCTTCAGGAAAAGCAATGACAATTTAATGAGCACCAGATCAGATATAGAACATAAGTACAAATGAGACATTACCTAAAAGGTGGGGGAGGTGGACAGTGAAAAAGCTTGTATTTCAAAATCTTAAGGGAATTTCCAAATCAGTGTTTAAGGCATTTTCTATTAAGTTTTGGTCATTTCCCTCATACCTTGCTTCCTTATAGCACAAGCAGTAGGGGAAATTTCTTTTTGAGATATCTATTTCAAAAAGTGCCCTCAACAAGTGCCCTAGTAGCTATTTCACTTTTGTTTCTGCTACTTTCACATTCTTTGCTTGTCATCAATATTGCACGGACAATAGAAGCTGTAAAAGTAGTTTGCTGCATTCATACCTTTGATATATTTGTTTTATTATTTTGCTTGGCTTCTTCTTTCGTACAGTGAAAATTTCAGGAGCTAGGGTGGGCTCCAACAAAACGAAGGGATCAGGATTCCCTAATGTAGGCATGTGTACCCAAGTTAGTCACTTCAGCTTTCCTCAGCAGATAAAACCTGTTATTTCAAGGTACGAGTCCTTACACCTCAAAGTAGCTTAGGATAAGAAGTATACTCTAAAATTGTTTCTTTCTCCCTTGAGTATGAGGAAAGTCTGACATCACTGGCTCAGATGTAGGTGCCACATTGTAAATGTCTACTATCATTTTTAAGAAAATTACAAATTTCTCTAATTTTCATCCTGATAATTAGTTCATTTTGTTTTCAATAGGTCTTATTTTGTATTAGGACACTAATATTCCCTGTGATTCTCTTGGCTTCACTGGAGCTGCAATAATTTATGCAATACGTTGAGTACAGTCATCATCTATAAGTACTCCTACAAGTTTTGGAAGAATTACACTAGAAATACATGACTTTACACTTTGAACAAGAATAGCAAGACTGAGTCATTATTAAGGAAATAGCATGTCTACATACTTCATTCAGGTGAACTTAATACTACAGGTATGTACTACTTTTGCAGTTGTCACCATGAATATCCACCCTAATTAAAAATGAGACAAGTGAAGATGTAAAATTTTTAAAATATATTGTTTCCTTTACACGTACACAGCGTTAAGCATCAATTGTACACTAGGATCACCTTCTGACTTCTAAATAAAGATACTTAAGATTCTTTTTAAATATTGGAGAGATATTTTTTGACCTAGTGTTATACCACAGTAAAATTACTTCCATTGGGTGAAGAATAATTAGAACAGTAAAGAGCACAAAAACTAGAAGCTAGAATTTAACTACTAAATAACGAATACCAGGTCTTAATTTATAGTTAATGAACTGAACTCTACCAATCCACATATTAATATTTCATATAAATTTTGAAGAAATTAAGGAAACATTGAGCATACATAAAATGAATAGCTAGTTAGTAATAACAAAGCTGAGTATTTCATGTATACATAAATCAATCTAGAAGTCTGTGTATGAGGCACAGGGAACATTTTTGATATTTTGAACATTTAATGTGTTTAGTTACTGCTCTGGGATTAATTTAACTTAAAAAATGTAAAGAGATTTTCCACAGTACCGCAGAAGCAACAGAACAATCAATTTTTCCAGCCTTTCAGTTTTACACATAAGGTTAGGAAGTAAGGAGTGTGATATTCTATTGAGGAACTATATTGTTCAGGAATATTTTTATATTATATTTATTTTAATATATGTTATATATATATTATGCTTTATATATATGTTTTTTATATTTTTGAGGAACTATATTTTTCAAGCTATTCCACCAACATACTGCACACTTACATTTTCTAAAGACTTGTAAAATAGATGTTTGCTTTCTCTAGGTGGATATTAGTACATGTTTGGAATATGAAGGGATTTTCAACGGAGTTCAAGGTCAATGACAGGAACAGAAATGCGTTTCTGGATGGAGATGCAAGAAACAACAGGAAACCAGCATAAGACCTGGTTGTGTTCAAATAGCACGTGTGATACAAACTGGGTGAAGAAAGGGAAAAATGAGACCATGGTGATCAATTCACATAGTAGACCTTCCTTCCAGTGAGTCTGTATAAGTGGACATTAACTTGCTGCTGCAATCGCTTATGTAGATCAGGGAGGCATGGAGAACCCCAAACTTTGTAGTTTTTCTGTAGTATTGTTCCAACATTGTTTTTCCATGCTTAACTCTCCCCCTTCAGGCAAGCAGTGTTTACCTTGATCATTGGCTAATTACCAGTGGGAATAACCTACTGATGCACCATCTGGTGACCAAAGAGGTATTGCAGGTTTTTCTGCTTCTGTTTTAGAGCTGAAGGTGTGGGGTGTGGAAGGAATAGGAAGGAGGAAGACATGGGAAGAGAGAGGCACTGCAGAAGTCACAAACCATTACCTATTCTGAGAGCTGTCTTTGTGGCCTGTGTATTTAGCTGTAATCAAGAATCTAGAGGGTGTGAGTATGCAAAACAAGAACTACTTTTTCAAAACTCTTGTACTGCCCACACACAGCTTTGAATATTGACCTGGAATTTGGAGCAAATGAAAGGGCTATACTGATTTTTCTTAATAACAGAACCCAAATACAAAACCATTTTTGTTTGCTTATCTGTGTCCTTAACAGCTTCTACATTTAATAGGTTGTACTTTTACTTTTGTTTCTGCTAATTAACTAAATTTTTCAAATCATTTGCTACCCTCCCTGAAAACATGAGCAACCTTTGCCCTACTTGAATGAACTAATACTCTTTGAAGCTTACCAATCTTCTTACCCTGCCAGGTTATATGAAGGATATAACTTGGAGGGTTTTCTCAAAGTTACCATTAGTTATGTTACACTTCTGTATTTTGTTTTTACTGCATATCTCTAACTATTCTGAAATGCAAAACTGAATTTAGTGACTTAAAGAAGCATAAATGACAGCAATAGGCTAATATCAGCTAGGCTGCCAAATCATCTACACAAAGGATGAATGACTGATATTAGGAAAGGAGATAACTTTTGATTCCATTGCTTCATATGGAAGCAGAAAATAATGAGCCTGGATTTTTAGCTGCCTTAGAAAGAAAAGTATGAACACAAAATAATCAGAAAGCAACCACAGTAACGTTACTGCAACAGGAAGATCAGACATGTAAACCGTGATACCAGCAAGTTAGAAAGAAAGAGTAGTCATTACCACATAAAGAATATGGGTGAGAGGTGAAGAGACCCACTGTTAGCTGCTTCTGACTGCAGATCTGTCTTTCTTTCTGCACACACAGAAGACAGATGAAAAACTAACCAAGAATCCAATGAACTTCCAGCAGATCTTAAACCCCACTCTGAAGTTTCACTACATAATTGTTATGTATCTCTGTCAATGTGATCTATACTAGAGCCAGACTAAGTCTCAGTTTTCCTAGTGCTATTCATAGCTGGACTATATCATGACATGATCAACAGCCTTCCTCTGTTGATGTTTCTGGCTTCCTCAAAAGAGGCCAATGGGGAGAGAAGAACACAAGAAACAGCTCGATATGTCTAGACACGGAACATTAAGCAGATTCCTCTGTATTTCTGCATCCTATGGAAGTTTTTTCTTGTCAGACCTCAGAGTTACAGAGTTGGTCTTCCTCAAGCTCTCTACATACTGCCCAACAGGCACTGAGGGGTTGGTACTTTTTAGTAAGAATTCAAGGGAATTTCTCCTTGCTTATGTCATAATCATACTAGGGCAGATGAGAGGAGAGCTCAATGGCTTACAGGCTTTCAGTGAGGAATGACCAAAGGCACTAGAAAAAGCATCTGAAAAAACAAGGACAAGGCTTATTATAATTTCATTACAACTTCTTTTTAGGGTAACTTAACTTCTTCAATGGCTTCAATAAATCATGTAAGTATAATTACACAAAAAGTAACCTAATAGGCTGTGATCAATCCTAGTCATCAGAAACTATCCATAGTATTACGAAACTTCTACCCACTTCATAGACTGGCTCAAATCAGATAGCTTTTGTCATAATGTCTTACTGGCATAAATATATATATATATATTTAATTAAGTTCTGCAAACCTGATAAAACCTCTCATAAATGCAAATTGCTTTGCCATTTTTATGTGGACTAGGGACTCTGAAGAACATCTTCAAGTCACGTGCCTTTCTTTTGAGCTCCAGCCTCCTTTTAATTCATTTTAATTGCTTTCAGTTTTAATCCTTCACAACACTTACAGCCTGCAAATCTGTGTACTGTAATATCAGTATTACATCTCTCATACACCATTACGCTTCAACCTCCCTAGCTGAGCAGGACCAAAATCAGCTGAATGTTACTCCAGTTGGTGCAATTATCTCTACCACTAGTTCTCAACATCACAAACACTTGGATCCAAATATAAGCTCTTTTAGCCAACCCAAAACTGTCATCCACTTAAAACTCTCCCTCTTGGCTGAACTGGAGGTTCTAATTCCAGTGTAAGAACTCCATATACTTTGCAGATCCCTTTCTCCTCTAGTTATTCACCTTTCACTTTTCCAGCCCTTTTCAGTCCCTTCTTATGACCAGCAGAAGTCATTTGGCTCTTCTAAGAGGCTCTCCAATCTAATTTAAGGTCTGCATCAAAAGTGTTTCTGTTCATTGCTCAAAATAATTTAACAACTGTCATTACTTCCCCACACAGACCCAATTCCAGGTGACCAGCCTTATAACTGTCTTTGAAATATTTCACATTTAATCAGTTAAATACTTTGCTCAACAAGTAGCTCCATCAATTACTTTGGAGATAAAAGACCATTCCAATAAAAGGTAGGAGGCATAATACAACCTGCAAAATAATTGTGCCTGTTAATTTGAAATTCTAAATGTGACATTTCAAACAATAGTTATGGCTACAGTGGCTGTGAATTGTGAGATACTTGTGTTAATGACGTTATAAAGTTAAATTGTCTTGCATATTTTTGTTTATGTCCTCAAAATGAGATTCCGAGTAAATTGCTTCAGGTTATATTAAAAAAAAGTCTCTATTTTGTGTTGCATAAAGGGTGGCATTCACACACAAGAGAACTTTTCTGAATAATTGCTCAAACAATCATAAATAAAAAGAATACTGTAACAAATATGAATGTCATGATGTGTGAGCTTTTTCATCTTTATTTGTTCCCAAGCTTAAAATAAGACAGTGATTGATGGATGTGTGAAAACAATATTCCTGCTACCATTCTTGCCCCTTAGTAATCTCTCTGTACTTTTTTGTGCTAGTTCAAATAATCACAGACTCAGGTGAGATGGTGAGATACTAATGAAGATGTTTATGATTGCCTTGAACGAAATGCAATATTTTAATTTAAAACTGATACTGATTCTTATTGCAATGGATGCAACTACAATAATTTATAGACAGCACAGCTTTCTTATGTGATTTTTTTTTTTTTTTCACTATGATGAATCTGGAAAAATATGAAAGAAAAGGCAGACCTTTCTCTTTTCCAAGAAAAATGGTCTGGTGTGAATTATGTCTTTTTAGACTCTTCATGTGGCCATGCGCAAAATATTTTGAAAAATTTATCTTTATTCCAACCATCTAGAAACACTGATATACATGGGGAACTTTACTCATAACAGTGAGATTACTCATATCAGTGAGATGACTTGTCCTCATAAAACAGAATGAGGTTTTGATCACTATGGTTGGATGGCTGTTACACTACAAGATCTATTATCAGCACCTACTGCAAAGGAAAATGTCCTTTGCTGGAAATTTAACTTTTTTGGTATTATCTGAAGTGATATTTTAAAACCAAACCTTGTGTTTCTGATTCAGCTTTGCATAAGACTGATGGGGAAAAAAGTTAAATTATTAATTCAAAGAAAATTATTTATTTTCAGCAGAAAAAAAATGAAAATTTTCAAAAAATTGCATTTTCTTGTTACTGACGAATTTTCATAGTGTTCTGTGAAAAAAATAGTGAAAGAATGTAGAATTGCCTGAAAAGTGTTTCATTTTGGCCAACTTCACATTTAAATAATGTAATGAAAAGGATTGTCCAAAGGTGTTATTTGTGCTGTAATCCCTCAGCCCACAAAAATTTTCCATACTCAGAGATTAAAAGGATCTGTGCGTTCACTTACAGTTCAGATTCCCAGCCTGATCCAACACAGTGCATCTGCACAATCATGCAGGACACTGTTTAAAATATCTATTGAAATAGTTCCAGATGGCAATTGTAATCTGTTATCATGTACTGATCCAGTTTCAGTGTCCTGGAAGTATATCTGGTTTTTAAGAGTCTTTTGTCCTTCATTTTACCAGTGGGAAATAGGGAAATGAGATGTCATAGTCTATTTTCTTGGATAGACCTTGCACAAGCTTTGAACCAGAGCAGAATTAGACATTATTTCACCTATTTCTCCTTCTGTTCTCATGGAATGTAGGGTTCAGTCTTCAGTTTTGTGTTCACATGTTTTGAATTATATATGTAACACCCCCCCCCCCATGTTTCAGATTTCCATATATACCACCATGTAACATAAAGCTTCATATAATATCTGGTTTATACAAACACAAATATATGAAAGTAATCTGCAGTGTTTGAAACATCCAGGAAAGAGAATGTGTGAACAGCTGCATATTATACAAATCTGCAGATCTATTAACTTTGAAATTACCTGTCTGATACTTATGAAATGCAGCCAAAAAGTAAGAAGAGCTGCATGTAAGTGCTGCTGATTTAAAGGCTATTTTTTCCCCATAATGTACTGGATGACAAAGGTCTTTCATGTCTTTTAAGTTTTTCTGCCTACAGCAGAAACAGCAGTTAATGGCCCTTCTGTGTTACAAACCATCCCAGATTATAAAATTTTCAGTGGGACAAGAAAATAAACTAGACTAAGAACAGAAGAAATAAATTTCAATATTAGCAGGTCAGCATTCATTTACGTTTCTCCGAATAGCATCAAGTAATTGCAGAGGCTAATCAGAGTCTGCTTGTAAGAAATATGAGTTTAAAGGGCAAAAGACCTTTAAGATCCTTAAAGGATCTGATATGAGACAAATCTTCTGAAGTAATATTCTTGGTTCTTCAAGCATTCTGCTTTTGTAATTTGTTTTACATTCCATGGGCTTTTTCTCACTTATTAGTAACTTCTGTTTATAGGGAATACAAACAAGAACTAATAAAAATAGCCTGAAGGGCAAAATACACAAACAAGTGGAAAGAGGCCAAGTAGATCTGCAATACTGAGTGCTTTATACATTTCACCTTGGTTGAGTTAATAGTTTCCAAGTAAATTGATCCAAAGTTGTCTTCCTTAATAGTATTAGAAGAAAAATGTAAAACATACATGGTAAATAAAACTGTTGGTCTGGAATAACTTGAACAATTGCAAACAAAGGATGCTATAGTGTATGTATTACTCTTTTGTTATTTTAGATTCTCTTACTAAATATAGTACCCTATCTATTTATGAGAAATATGGTTTACATTTTCAAGGACAGTGCTGTGGAAATCTGAAGGGCCTTCTTTCTTTTCTGTTACTCTGCTGCCAGGCAATTAGTCGTAGGAGGAGAAACGGAGAGTGTATTTCTCCTTGAAGCATACCAAGATTCACACTCTGAAGAAGCAATTTTGCAATCCTGAATTATGAACCGATCACATGACCTTGCAGCTGCCTGAGTTAGGAGGCAGTTCCCATTAACAGGTTGACAAAATGTCATCTTTGTCTCTGAGCGGCAGTGGAAGGGAGGGATGTAAATGTTCTTTGGAAACAACCAACCAGGCTGTCAGACCTGAGCAGGTCTGATTCTGCCCAGGACTGTAGAAGCTGGCAGACAGCTGCAGATGTGCTGTTCACCCAAAAAGTCATCCCCTGCACCTGTGGGAAGGCTTGGGCACATTGCCTTCTCCCAGCAAGTGAGGCAAAGCCTGGGTTCCCAGTGTCACTGTTCCAGCATACCAAAATGTAGGGCTCTGGCTAGCCTCAGCAAAATCAATAACTTCAGAAGATCTAGTCCTGTGGTGGATATGTTTTCATAGGTTTTCAAAATCAAGATTTATATTTGCAAATGAGATTTCAATAGACAAAAGTACTCTTGTAATAATAAAAGTTTTATTAAAAATAAAGATCCTAATTCCTCAGTTCATCACTCCAGGATTACATTAATGAATTTTCATTGAGTTACAGCCAGTGAAAAACTCCCCAGATTTGCACCATCATAAACCTAGTGTAATGTACTCCAGAGTTTTTGCCCATTATGTGTGGAGAATATGTGCATAGCAGAACATTTTCAGTGGTGAAAGGCAAGGTTTGGGTGGAAGTAGAAGGGTGGGAGTAGGCCTTTCTTTCTTTCTTTCCTTTTCCACTTTCCTCTTTTTTTATATATTATAAACACCGTGTGAAATTAATTTGCTGATCAAGTGTCTGATGCAAATATCATTTTAGTCTATGGATTAAGTTACCTACTTGAATGAATCGTTTTTCACTAAATGAAAGCAAGCAGGAACAGATGGAGAGCATATTAGTATCTACACATTATTATCTCTGATAAGATTGACATTCACTGAAATTTAAGACTATATGACTCAACTGTTTTAACAAGAAAATGCTAATGCAAGGCAGTTGAGAGTTTATTTTGAGGATTTAAAAAAACCCAAACTGGCTTGCAAATCAGTTGTTGATGTTTGTCTTTGTAATAGAATATATCACTTATTGTACCAGAACACTTTGCTCTTCATCTGTGATGTGGAAGGAAATACTATGTATTTATCATTTTCAATTACTTTATTCATAGCACTAAATTCAACACTCAGAAGACCATATTTATGAGATTGAACCATAATACCCAATCCTACCACCAAGTCACAAAGAGCAGGGAACAGAGAAGAAAAGTTGCAGCAGTAACATCTCTGAGTGGTGGAATTAGTGTCCAAATGTACTTGTGAATACCTTTACAGATACATTCCTTTTGTTATTCATTACAGCAAATAAAATTAAACTACTACTGGAGTTGGTCAAACCATGGAAAAACATTTCCATTAGATGTAAAAGAAGACAAATTTAAGATAAAAAGTTTAATCCATTTTTGGTAGATGAAAGTGTGTAAGCGAAAGTATAACTTTTCTTTTGCCCTCATATACGGAGACATCTAAGAGGTGAACCTGAAAGCTGTTATTGCATGTTGACTACAAGACATATGAACAGAATGAGATTAGGAATAAAGGAAACCCTCAAAAATGCTAGAAGTCCACTCAAGGCATTTGTCAAAAGCCTATACTTCTTATAGTGTAAATCTACTGCAGAAGTCTTTCTCTTACCTCTTTGTCATCTCTCTGCAACAAGACTATTGGAAACAGGAGCAGTTTAGGAGAAGTTAATGCCAGCATGCGTCTAATACAACACCTGGCTCTCCTGGGAACAGCCCATAAGATGCTGAGAATTGTTTTGGTTCCTAATTGTTCTAGAGTTAGCAAATGGTACTCAGTCACATTTTCTTCCAGATGTGCAGTGATACAAACATATTATCCAGCACATGGCTACCAAGTAGACAAAGGATCTGGGAAAGGGAATGACCCTCCTGATCTCAACACACTTTTGCAATAGTGATATTCCTCTAACTGGCAGGGACATAATCTTCATTTATCCTGCTGTAATCAGAAGATGGTACCAACCCAAAGAATTCATCACAAGTCTTATCACTTGGGTCACCAATTCCAAAAGCTTAACAAAATATTTTTTAGAATTGCTTATGCACTGTAGGCACAAAACCTTGAAGCACCTGGTTTCTCTGACTCCATTTGAATAAGCAGAGTGATAGAAATGGCAGACAGACAGGCACATATGAAAAAAGATACACTTGGGAGATTTTAATAGATTTTAATATTGCCCAGTTTAAATGATCTAACAGAGCCAAATTACTTCCAGTGATATTTTGGCACTGCTCTACATTCAAATTTACTAGGACTTGTGGAATAAAGTAGCCTGAAAAGCTTTTAAAAATAAAAATTCACTAAAGAAAGGGAAGGCATTCTAACTAGAAAATTATGATAGAAAACCAGTATTTTTATTGTGGTTTAACCTGGAATATAATACTGCAAGGTACTGTATGTTTCTATCAGTTTCCAAGTGCTCTGAAATTTTTAAGCTTACACCACCGACAGGATGGAAATCAACAACTTGTAGAAGAAAACCACCAAGGAAAATGTCCAGATAGACCATAAATAAAGATTTAGTGGCTTGACAAAGAAAACTGGAACATGGTTTGATCAGTACAGATAACAAAATATCACAAGCAAAAAGTAGAGTCCAGATTCTGTTGTGGTTTTGGGCATATGTAGATGTTGTTAAATGAGTAATTCACTGAAGGTTTAAAAAGCATTAAAAACAACTGGCAAGCATGACATTAAGCCTGCAGCTTAGCAATGAGAAGCATAAATACTTGTTTCGTATTAATAGAGACAGAGGGTAAATTTGAATATTAAAAGAAAAAAAAAAAAAAACACAAAAAACACAAAAAACCCCAAAGACACCCCAAACAGAACATGGACTAATTCTGCCTTTTGAAAAGATAATTTTTAACGTTTTACTATTGAGGCAATAATGGACCAGAGGAACTGCTTACTGAAATACTGTAGGCAGTAGTATAAAGGTCACTAAATCATGGGAAAAACACTAAGTTATAATTACTTTAAAACAATTAAGGTTCTGGGTCTACCTAGAAATACACAGAACACATTAATTTATATATTCAAAGGAGCCCTAAGGAACCTCTGGGGCAGCACACCTATGACATTCACAGAACATTTTGTGGCATGCTTTGAAAAATGGGCCTCTTCAGGACTAATGAATGACAAAAGCAATGTAATTCAGGTAAATTAAGAGTTCTGATGACTCTGATGAGCCTTTATCACATATTTTCACACATCATTCGGTATGAGAAATGAGGAGGAAAAGAGCAAGTTGAAGCAAGGGTGTGTACATATGAGTCTTTCATCAATGAACAGGGGCCTGGAAAGATCAGCAGTGGGTGATTCTTAACAGAAATATCTCAACTTCGCAAGACAACTTTGACAAGTCTTTAACAGAAGGGAGATTTAACCAAAAAAAAAAAAAAAAAAGTATGTACTGAATAAAAACAAAACAGTGTAAAAGCTTAATAAATTGACAAAACTAGACTTTCCAGGAGAAACGATGAGCTGGAGATGTGAATCATAGAGAATGCACAGAGTAAGACTATGACAAAGTAGAAAGCTATGATTACTCTAGAAGACATTAACAAGGGAAGAAATATCAGGCCCGTGTTAATTCCATTAGAAGCATATAAATTGTATTTTGAGTAAAGCTGAGGCTTTACTCAAACCCACAACCTACTGTCTATAGCATCATCACCCTCATATGAATGAGATACATAAACTTTTCCCATTAGAGGAGGAGTATTATAGGAAAATATTTCATGTATTGTAGGTTACAGGAAAGCAATTGTAACATTAAACTCTTTAATGCTTACAGCACAACTTACCAAGAGATGAACACAAACCTATTTCATGTTGTATCTCTGGACAGTAACCACCACCTCCTACAAGGGACAATGAGGAAGTCCCAGCTCTATTCTCCCTCCCTGTTCAGTGCCCTTCAAGTATCATGTGAATAAACATACAAAAGGATGATTTTCTTTAGATTTTTTGTGGGATTTAAAACTCTCTTTGGTCAACATTCAGAAATCCAACACAAGTACAGTTTAAGGTAATGACAATTAAGTTGCTTATTTTTACAGTAGATTAAAAATATGAAGTATGACCTAAGGCTACAATAAAGACAGTGACTTTCAGATGTGAATGATTTAGTTACTTCTCCAGTAACAAATGAGATTTTAAGATTTCTTTTCCTGCTACCATTATTACTAGATTACTGCTAAGGTTTTATTTCTATTTATTATTAAGTAATTATCAACATGACTACTTGAAAAATAATTCCTCTGTTATGCAAAGACCTCCGTGTTCCCACAGAATAATGCACATTACTGATGCCACAGCCTTAAGAGAAACCATTTCTAAAGTCCTATTCAACTTCAGTAGAAGTGTGGGTATCTGGCCATCCATAAAGAACATAAAGCAAAACTGTAACTGCTCCAATATAAATAAATATTTTTATGCTGATTTTATACCTCCATTACATTAAGCTAAAAAAAAAAAAAAAAAAAAAAAAAAAGAGATGGGTGTTAAATGCTGCAGGAAGAACATAGTGGACTTACTGGAGATTATTCTAGAATGAAAAAAGAATAATCCATCCATCCATGTGTCAGCAAAAACAGAACCTTTACATTTTACAAGACAACTGTTTAAATGGATATGTTACATAATTTTTAAGGAGTTGTTGCTAGTATTGCTACATGTTACTTTTTTTTCCAAAAAAACCTAACAACTCTTAAAGTGTTTTTGCAATCTCTGATAACTGAAAAATTATTTATCTGAAAATTATTATGCTATAATTTAACATAATTTTAATACAGTCTAACTGCCTTTGGTATAATTCACCATTTCTTTAGATGGCTGCATTTTAAATCATTATCTTCTGTGAATGCAATGTATATTTATTAATAAAGTCCTCATAAACAGCAAGACCACTAAAAAAGTGGTGTTTCACCTGCTCTGAAGCAAGTAGAAGAAACATCATCAACCAGCAGTTCCACTGGGGTCTAAATTCTTTCATGGTTGTTAGATAAAATAAATAGTGAGGAATCAAAGATGTGAAAGACAGCCAAATTCTCTATTCCAGGCTTCCCATGTCATTTCTCTAATCACCAGACAACTAAGAAACCCTCTTTCAGTCTGGCCCAATAAGCATTCAAATAGTCATTGTGAAGTCAAATTAAAGACTTGCCTCAAAGTGCCATAGTTTATTCTGTGGGCTGGGGTAACCATGGATTTAAATCTTTATTTCATTCAGCCTGAGGAGAACCTCAACTTCAGTTGTTCAAGTGACAGAGGACATTCTTGTCACTGTGATTTTGCCATGAGGGTACACTGATGCTATTAATATTTCCCCTCTATACCACACGTTAATGTGGTCTACAGAAGAAGGAAGCTTCACTGACTCCTTGGGGCACAATCCCAGCTCTGACCCCAAGCAGACTGCCGATATTAGCAACTCAGCCCTTTCAGGAGTCGGACTGAATGGATTTGCTGCAGGTGTTGAGTTCAAGAACCATTAGCACGGTGCCTCACTGACCAGCTCTTTTGAGAATCTGCACTTCAGACTCGATATCAAAAGTAAAAAAGCACTTGAATGGATTTGTGAATCCAGAATAATGTTTTAAATACTATCTAGGTGTCTGAGGTCTAGTGAAATAAATGAGACTTCAAGTGTCTCAGAGACCTCAAAAATCCAACTAAGAACCGGTTAAGTAAAATGCCCAAGTCAGCATAAAATTAAAGTGCACGTATTAGTCTTTGAATCAAGAGCAGGGCCTGGATATCATATTTAGAACACTCACAAGTCCTCCCCATTCTTTTCCTCTACTCTAGAACTCAGATGACTTCATGAGTATGAATATTATCTGTCCAGTTTTAATGTTGACATTACAAGGTACAAATGTGTTTGTGACAAACACTGAAGAATTTTAGATGAGATGTGGATGCAAATTCAATGTTTTTTCATCAGATTTCCTATGTAACCTCCAAAAAGGCACTTCAAGGCTCTCCTGTTCAGTCTGGAATATGAATCTGAACAACATTCTGTCTGGAGCAAGTAGAAATTATAAAAACATAGTAAAATAAAACATGCAGAAGGAATAACTGTATTAAGAAATCCCCCAAATCCCACTCCTTTATAAACTACTAACCAAAACAAAAATAAAGAGATCAATAAGCAACAGCATTCCACCAGACCTTATCTCTAACATTATTTTTTTTCCTATACAAGGAGACAATAATGAGATGAAGCAGAAACACAGATATTCAAAGATGAAACGAAAGCATATATGAGAAAAGCCCTGCAAAATAAAGTAAGATAAAATAGTTTGGTTTAAGAAGGATTAAATAAGAAATACTACTAAAGTACTATACAAGTATATGGTGCCAAGATAAGTGCAAAGATACTATTTATTTATTCTGCTAATATCCAGAGAAGGAACAGTAGATTAAATTAAACCGAATGGAAGAATTAAAAACTGATAGAAATGGTCTTTTTATAGGATACATAATCAGCCTTCATCCATTACACCTCCTTCTATCTTTTTCTGAAAAATACAATAAATAAGGTCAAGCCACACTATACAGAGAGGCTGAGGCATTACTATGCCTTCTGTGAATGAACGTAAGTCTCCTCTATTAGAGAAAAAAAAAAAATTACGGTGACTGAAAGGACTTCCCATGGGGAAGAATCATCATTGTCCACTATGAGTTTCGCTCTAGTAACCTTGGAAACCAGTGATACTGCTCTCTACCCATGAAAATATAGACCTGAACTGGTGTGAATTGGCTGAAAAATGTCTCCATCCTAAATGCAGCATCATGAAAAAAAAATCTAAAATCTTCCTTCTCTCCCAAAACCAATGGAAACATTACCATTGAGTTTGTTTAGAGCTGAACAGGAGTTTAAATATGGATTTTCTTAATGATCATGAATGTTCACTCTTGAGCTACATGAGTTTCATAAGCAGTATGTTGTGAAGTTGAGTCAGTAGAGTTACTTAATTGTTTTAAAGGCTGAAGCTAAGATTGTCTGGAAGTGCAACTATGAAATAAGACTAATTTGAACATCAATTTTAATGAAGGTAAAGGTCAACCTAAAAAATCAACAATTTTTGAAAATTAAGTTGTCTAGAGACTTAAAATAATATTTTTGTTTATAATAAAAAATTAACTTCTTGATAAGATGTAGAGAAAGCAGAGTGCTTCTTATTTAAATCTACAGAAAAGTTCAAAGGAATAAAATGCCTGCATGGGTCCATATGTGTTATGTTCTGGGGAGCTGATCCCTGTGTACATTCTGTTGAAGTTGCCTTGTGCACTGCAGTCTAGCACTTCCTTTTGATACCTGTTAAATACTGAAGTGCTTTACTGAATACTTACAAATTTTAAAATCTTCTGCAGCAGGAAGGAAAATAAGAGAATGTTTTACCACAGCAAGGAGAAAATTCCTTCTTTATGGTAGTTGAAAAAAGTATCTGAGGCACTGAGATGAGGGGAAAAACACTTCATTTCATATTTTTTGCTATTTATTATCAAACAAATTATCAAAGATGGGAAGATTTTTTTTTTTTAATATTTAATACCCTGAAATACAAATATTCTATGAGAAAACAGCATGGATCTAGATTAGTGGCTATCTTTTGAGTACTAAAACATGTAAATTTTTATCTACAGCACTACATTACACTATGGTTATTAAGTTAAAGCTCACTGCAGTAAATGGCTGTCTTCACCTTGCTTACATATATGCATAGGACAAGCAAATACTGACTTACTGGACAGAGCATAGAATTAAAAAAAAATAAATTGAGGAGTAGGGGTGTTGTCGTTCAAATTCCTGAACTGCTACTGGCATCTGACACAAATCAGATCAATCCTATTTTCAGTAAGGTAGTGAACTGCAATCTCATAATCTGATAGGCACATTCTCCCCAAATTCTTCCTCCTTATTTCATAGTCCTTCCTTCTTTTTGTCTTAATTTGACCTATTCCTGGGTCCAAACTACAATCTCCATCACATTTTCCAGCTGTGATTTTATATTTTACTGTTCTGCACTTCCTCTGGGGCTCTTTCTTTTCTAATTATCACACTAAGTAGATCTGGCTCTCTTGCTCACAGCTTGATCACTTTTTTCATGTGTGATACCATCTGCCTAATAGACTTTCTTATGTGGTGCAAGGGGGGTGGGGTGGGGGGCGGTGTGCTATTGTAAATTCTGCTGTGTATCCCCAGAGATTTTAATCCATGTTTTCTTATCATTAAAAAAAAATCCCTTCTCATTTTATAGCCGATTTCAGCAACAAGTTTTTTAGCCTCATGTAACAGAATATGCCTTTTCTGCAGCATATTTATATAAAGTTCATAGCAACACTACAGCCGGTTATAATCTTTTCTATTCAAATGTGTACCTCCAAGTAGAGATAGTCATCATATGCATGCTCTGAAAGAAACGTATTTCCTTTATTCTGTCTACTGGCAGGGTAAAATTCTCACCTGGCACAAATCAGTGTCGATCTGATTGATTTTATAGATTTTAATAATGTAATGCTGATTATGAGAGCAGACCTAATAATTTTATGATGATTGTTTCTGTTAGACAAATTAATAATATAAATGCTCCAAGAAATTAAATACTCAGCTGTCAGTGGGGAGCATGGGTGCCTGGGGCTGAATTGAGATGAGCTTGTACAATTCCATATCCCTTCTGGAAGAAGGATCCTGCTCTTTGTATGCAACAATGCCCATGGCATAAAAGCCAGAATATCACCATCTAATTTATTTACTGTATGATTCATTGATTAATCATTTCTTTGCATTCAGTGATACAGAATACTATACAGAAATATTTGCTAATACACATAGAAAGACCTCCTCCACAGTACAACTGATTTTGTATATCAGAACAGTATGAAAACTAGACAGACAATAATAGCAGAACAAATTTGTTCTGCAAATTTTAGTTTCATGAGGGATTGTTTTAGTGTTTGACCTTGTGAAGAAAGTTATAACTGATACTTGGAGATAAAACACAATATAATTCAGTCTGCAACAGAAAACAGGAAAACAAAGAAGCATCATGCTTATTTTCTGAGGCTCACATCAAAGGTTAACCCTTAGAAACAGTTACTGTACTTTTCCTCACACTTTATGAAATCCTGGCCCTCTCAGATTTCATGGCAAAGTCCTTCTTGATTTCTAGAGGACCATATTCATATTAAGTCATTATTAGATATGTTGCAACCTTTTTTATAAATGGCATTATGCTTATATAAAAACTGTGTTATAAATATGGTTGTGACCATCTAGCTTCAAATTGATGAGCCCTCATCTTTTTCTCTCAAATATTCTACTTGTTACACCGTAAAACCGACCAGACAAAACACCAGATTAAGATGTAACTTGATGAAATTACTTCAGCAAGGTGTTAGCCTTGAATTTTTGGGGCGTATCAAAACACATATGCAAGGAAATGGTACTTAGAAAAATGGCAATTTATCGCAATAATGGGCAAGCAGCAAAAGATTTACAGAAGCCTTCCCAGTAGGTTTGATAGATGAGATAAGGCATCTAGAACTGTGCAGATTTTGGTTGTATAGCATATGTCTTACAGGCGCTTGCTTTGATTAAGGTCATAACATAGGTTAAGATTAATTCCTCGCCTTTAACTAGTAAGTATGTGTAGAATCATCATTTTCTGTTTCAATTGATGCTTTCACATTGGAAGAAATCCACTTATCACAGAGTTTAAGCCAAGCTTATCTTGTCCTTATTGATATTTTAACCCAAATCAGCCAACCTGCATAGACACATACATAATGACAGACAGAACAATCTGTTGGTCCAGACAGCACAGGACTGGTGTACGGACTGCACAAGAATTTGATGAAGCTATTCCTTCACCCTTAAGTGGAAATGCAGTTGTGTTCCAGTCACCTGAGTGCACTGCTGTTTCAGCTGAAATATGCTTCAGTGCACTACACAATTATTCTGCCATCTGCACAATGCCAGTACAACTAATGCACAGGGAATTTGGATATAGCCACAAATACATTAATTGTAGTGGTAAACCTTTTTCACAAATCAATACTGTTTCAGTAGTTCCTCTATACTAACCTGAATGCAGTGCAACAGAAGCCAGTGAATCTCAGTTATTCATTAATTCTGTCATTAACGGTTCTATACATAGCTCCATTTTCATTACTGTTGCTTTATTTGATATCTCTGTGGATATTGAACAGACTCTCACAAGTATTCTGGTACTCTCTGATGAATTGTTTGACTTTTCACCTATGTTTCGTAAGAGACTACGGTCTGACACAATTCAATATCTATTAGCTGTAGGTTAGTTTGAGTACCTGTGAAAGACATTCCTTCATTTAGCTTTGACTTAGAGGAGCCTGTTAATTTTAGAACTGCACTGTGAGTAGGACATCTGGAAAGACATAGCACAGCTGTTCAAATACTGACCACCCAGATACGTATTACATTATGGTCAGGTCAGCCTCAGTCTTGAATTTATCCACCATCATGCAAAAATATTCCGTTCAGTGAAAAAAACCAAAACACTCTTCTGTCTCATCAGGAAGATTGGCCTAAACTTCTAGATGGGGAGATTATAGCATGCAGAGATAAAAATAAAGTTATGAAGAAAGCATAAGAAAGAGAAAACTCTCCACAAAAAAACCAGTAGTTTAAAAATAATAATTACAGAAGGAATATAGGACAATGGAGAAAAGAAATACAAGAATCAGGTGAATCAGGTTATCAGCATCTATAAAAATAGTATGGGTCAATTAACATTGATTTTTTTAAACAGAATTTAAAAAAAAAAAAAAAAAGGAGAGAAAGAAAAAGCAGACAATATGGGGAGATTCTGCTCGTTCTACTACCTTATGTGGAAATTCTACTCTCTCTCAAAATAGTTAATACCAGTACTGCTTCGTAAGATAGACTGAATGTTTTCCTAGAAATGTCTTAATTTTAAAAGCTCTTCTATTTTCCAGAATGATAGCGGTGTGGTAGTACCAATAAAATGAAGAGTAAAAGATAACATTGGTTCTTTCTTTTACAGTTTTCTGTCTGGTTTGGCTGCAAAATATTCTGTAGTAGTTCCTTTCCTTTTCTTTTTTGGGACACAAATAAATATTGGAGATAATGACAGCTGCAAAATGTGTTTCCGTTTTTCTAATAATTACTTTTTAAATACAGGATTTTGTTCCTATGATTGCCTTCCTGAACTGCCTGATAGGTTTTATGTATGGAAACAACTAGCACCTAGTCCAGACAGGGAGAAGGCCAGATAAAAACGTCTATTCTGAATTTGTAGAAAGCTATTTATTTGCAAGAACCTGCAGTCATTGTACTCCCTGATGCAGAGCAGTTACATTAGGTTCTAAAATCTTGGAGGATTACCTTCTGAAAAGCTAAAATTAGTAGCCTATGAACCTACCTTTTTGAATTTCTTAGGTCCTTTTCTAGTCCAGAGAAAGATGGCCAGTTTATGAGTCAGACTTAGAGACGTGAAGTACTTGAGACAGCATTATTAAACCCACATCATCCATTTTAATGTTTTTAATCTTAATGAAGATGAATGTGAAAAGAAAAAATAACCAAAGACATTATAACTGTATGACACCTACTTATAACATATTCAAAACTTAAGTGTTTGGGTTTTAATAATATTGGTTTTCGTAGAATAAATTAAGTGCTAACCTTTTTTTTTTTTTTTTTTTTGTGATTTTTAATGTTTATTCATATAAATTAATGAACTGTCCAATCTAAGAGAGTCCCAGAATCACATCTCAAACAGCACTAGCAACCAAAAAATATGTGATGCAGACTGCATGGTTTAGACCCTGAAGTCAGTGTTTAGAAAGCATGAACACTACCTGAAACTGAGTGGTGACTGCCAGTGTGGGGTGACATTCCCTGCACCACCTCAACCTGAACAGTGTCGTTGCCAACCTAGACCCAGAAATGTGGCAGTTCCTCAGAAGCTGAGTCTTCTCAGGAAGCCACCTCTGAGTGAATTAGAGCACTACACATAAACACCAAAAATATTAAGCAAGGATGTATGCATCTTTAGCATCAAAGATACCAATGTAACATAATAACCAAACCTGACAATTCAGCCACTAGAAGCAGAAGTTCATGGAATAGGTGGGGTGGATTTTTTTGTTTTGGATTTTTGGGGGGGAGATTTTTTGGTTTGTTTTGTTTGGGTTTTTGCCCCATGAAAAGAAAAAAAAGACTTGTTACACTATTCAGACTGTAGGAATTCACTGGCTCCCATGGGCAGCACCTCATCGCAGATTTAAATGGCAGTCCAGATGGGAGAAGTTTCCTCCTTTCCCATTAAAGCTTTTTTAAGATGAAGTGAGAAAGGCTAATTGGGCCAAAGACAGGCATTATGCTTTTGTGTGGCCTAGGAGACACTGATCCCCTGGGCTTCCCTGTGCAGTTAGCATCAGAGTGCCTTTTGATACTACATAGCTTATCGTTAAAAGACAGTGAGGGGGAGAGAGAAAGTCAGGACTTCTTCCTCCATGTGAGTCTCTCCAGCACTGCACTTGAGAGTCATATACCTGCATTCCTCCTAAATCTCAAATGGGATATTTAAATCTTACATCTAACTTAAGATTCCTCTGTATCATGAGTCTTTCGCTGTTGCAACATATGTTAAGAAAAGAGCATTTATAAAATGTAACAGCCCAAATAAGCGTTGTTAGTCTAATGGATTTTGTTCCTGCAGAGTGAAATAGCATACATACAGCTATGTGGTACACACTCAAGTATTTTCCTAGTAAAACTATAATAAACATCATATCTGTACCAGTAAAAGCTTGTTAGACAAACCTACTCATGTTCTATTCCTAACTTTTCAAGGGAAGACAAATTTTCTAAGAGCCCTCAATTTTAACGTGTACCTTGGACAAAATTTTAGCATGCTACTGGCCCAAGGTCTTCCTAGCACAGACAAGCTTTTACTCATTACCCAACCAGGTCATTCATGACTTTGCTCTGATGGTTTTTGCAGCAAGTTGCATTAAGCCTAAAGAGTTCAGAATAATCTTTTTTATGCTGTATACCACTGAAAGAGTTTGGTTCAACCCGAGAAAACCAAGAACTTTCTCGTTTTGCTCGGTGCAATATTCCGACATATTTGTCAGTATTTATGGCTGAACTTTCAAGATGTTTTAAAATCTGTGTTAAAGTCTGGAACACAGACTAACTGTAGTTCTGGCATTACTTACAACATAACAGTCCCTCTTCCAGGAGAAAGTTTTGCATTACTGGTTAGTCAGGCATTAGAAAACATTCCACCGGTAAACACAGAGCAGAAGAGCTGTCATCCAAAAACTTCCCTGATGAAAAAAATTTTTATTTAAAATAGAAAGAAAAAAATATAACATTTGTTTATTCTGTTCTTTGACCATATTCAAGCATATTGTTAAAAAAAAAAAAAAAAATAAGAAAAACAAACAACAAACCACCAAACAACAAAAACAAACCACAAAAAAAAGCTGGTTTACTTCCATTTAATGTATGGACTAAATAGAGATGTAACTGCTGTTAAGTTTCTTCAAAACATTCTATATATTATAGATACTTTGATCTGCTAAAGGGGCTCACTTGCCAGAATCTCCATCACACACAAATAATAGATATGCAGTGTTACCATAGAAATGGGTCAGCACCACAGAAAGAGGCATATAATCATGTGTGTATCTTGAATGAAGACACACATAACTATGCATGGGAAGCCGACATGCTGGGATTACTTCCTAAAATGATGATGGGATTGCCTCTAAAATTGCTGTTCATGGTATCTGCAGTGTTAACAGTGTCTGACTCCAAAGCAGAGTGCAAAGGGGAAACAAAAGAAAACAGTCACTGAGACTCCATACAGAGGATACATACGGATAAATGAGGAAAATGCAGTATATGTAAATCTAGCAAATGACAAGAGTAGAAGAAGAAAAAAGAGACTAATTTAAAGAATAAGGGACTGAAGGAATTGTAAGAGTGAAGTGAAAGGGAACACAAGCAAGAACTGAAGGGAGAGTGGAGGATGAGAAACTTAACAGCAACAGAAAACGTAGAAAAAACAGACTTGAATGGGAAACAGAAAAATGAGAGGCAGTGCAGGAAAGTGAACAGAAAGAGGAAAAGCAGAGATGAGAATAGCAAGGAGAAAATCCCTAGGAGAAAATGATGGAAAAACGAGGTAGTGAGAAGAAAACCATAAGAGGAAATGCCAAGATTTAGGAGGAATTGTAGTGCTGGCTGACTTAATGAAGAAGCTACATATCCCATACTTTGAGGGCACAGAACCCAGATATATTTACTTTATAAATATATTAATAACAAAGCAATGTTGTACCTCACAGTGTCTTTTTTTTTTTTTTTTTTTTTTTTCCAAAGTTCCCTAATATTATAAACACAACGAGCAGAGTTTGTAAACTTTGATCGCACTTTTTATTTCTGGAAAATGACCATCCATGTTTTATGTAAGAATTACATATGTCTGTCAGTTATATTGATTGCCCATGGATATTCCATCATTTAAAAAAAACAACCAAACAAACAAAACAGAGACCTGAGATTAAGCCTCCAAACCCATCTTCAGATACTAAGTACCTGGCCAGTTTCTCAGACATTTGAAGGATCCTAATAGGAATAGCAAGATAAAATAGCAACATAAAATAGCAAGAACAGCATTTTAAAAATTCTGTTTACTTATTTACATGTTTAAATAAAGGATGTGGGCTCTTTGGGGGGATTTGTTTCATTTTTTCATAAATTCTGGTCTAAACCTTACATGGAGAGTTCTTAGGGAGGATAAAAGAGCACAGACAATTTTTTCATAAGTAAATAAATATGATAGTTTAGCTTTTCTGGTGTTATTTAAGTTTAATCTCTCTATAATTTTTATCTTGAACAGTGTCATCTACTCTTACACTTTGAAAAATGATGTGATGTTGAGAAGATTTTTTAGCTTTTCTTTTAGAAGTTGCCTATAGTGTTTTTGAGAAAAGAAAAGGTTGCAGTTATTTTAATTTTTAGTTTGATGAGACTCAGGTTTTTTGCAAGACTGGAGATATTTTTCAGTCCTTTACAGAAATTTTCTAACTTTTAAACATGTGCCATGGTGAAATACAGTGTCATAAGACTTTTTTAAAGAATTAAAATAATCTGTAATTGTAGGTTGCATAATCTACAAACATTTTAAAAAACTGTAACAAAACAAAAATTAGGAATCAATTTATGTGATTTTATTTAATCCAGCCTACTGAGAAAACTAAAAATTGTACTAAAATAATAGCCATAGCTGCCAAAAAAAAAAAAAAAAAATAAAATCCCACTATCATATTATTCCTACAAAAAGATATTTCTACTCCCTTAAAATGATTTATTCTTGTTTTGACATCACACTGTGTGGAAATTAAGACCAGAATATCAGACAATGAAAAATTCAGGATTAAAGTATATATACCTGAAGGCCTGACAAATGATAAATTAGAAAGGGAACCAATCTGTTAACTTTTCCCATCCTACACTCAGGGACAAATCTCTGAAGGCATGTCCACTGTTGTCAAAGTTTCATTAAGACACAGAATCCTTCCCAGGGTTCTTCAGGTGCCAATTTGATGGATGTGCACTACACGATGTGTTTCTGGGCACTGAAGGTGCTTGAAATACCTACTATACAGCTGTCAGGTGTTTGTTAACTTGAGCACTTAAACAACAAAGGCCATGTAAATACAGGTGAAAAATGCATAGTAAACAAAGGCATAAAGCTGTGCAAGAAAAACAACACCTGGAGAAGTCCATAAGTCTGGGGAATTAAGGTTGCTATAGGGAGAAATTAATTTTCTGTTTCCACTATGCTCCTAAGACTTTCAAAAACAGTTTCAGTAACGACTTTTTAAAATTTTTGTGCAGTTTTCAGAATATTGAGTTAATCTGCAGTCCATATACTCAAAAGCAGTAATTGACTATTGTTTCATTTTTAGCTTGTTATAGTCTCACTATGAAAACATAAATATATATATATATGATAAAAATGTGTTAAAACATTAAGTGTGACAAGTCATTTCCCATAGTGTCAGGTATGAAAATAAACTGTCAGAAGAAAAATCAGCCTAAAAATACATAAATCTTTCTGTAATGTTAATTATATTACTAGTAACATAGCTTCTCTCAAATTCCAAAGAGAATATAGTGATAATGAAGGTCTGACCTTCTGCTTGTATTATCAAATATGCAATAGCAATATTCCTTTTCTCCCATACTATCACTTTAATGTTTATAATTGAAAATACATTTGTTAATTTAAAGAATGTGGTTACATTGTTAAAGGTTGAATGAAAAGCCTTATAGAAAGACAGTGCATCAGTAATATAGTTGTCATTGCAATTCCCCGTGAATAAAATTCATTGCGATGCATAAATTAATTTGTAACCGTTGTAATCAACAACATCCCAATGAAATCACAAACATACTGGGAAGAATTAACAACTTTGGAAGACTTAGCAGTTATGTTAGTAGCCTTGTTACTCAGTTAACATGTCAGTGGAAAGAAATTATGTGAATATTTAAAAAACCTTTAGTGATCTTAAGTTTTACTACTACAACTTTTAAAAATAGGATTTACTCAAAGTTTACATTTGAATAACATTTATTTTAGAGAATGCAATGAAAATAGCATTTAAACTTTTAAACACTCACTGAATGTTTTGAAAATCTGCTTACTGTAAATGCTTACATGTAATACATGCAAAGAAAATATGTTTATTAGTGTGATATAAACTTAGTGGATTGATCTATTTACATGAAAGTGGCTAAAGCATACACACTTAAACATAAATATATAGATTTTAACTTTTCAGAAGACAAACAAGACACTTTTGCTGAAAGATTAAATGCTGATTTCCAAAGTATTTAGTTGAAATACTCTGCTGTAAGTTTAGACTCTCAAGAAAACGGGAAACAGGCTGAAAGAGAACTCTGGTTTAGGTGATTACTTCAAACAGTCCCTTCTGCAGTCCTGTAACACAATTTCTACTGTACCCAATTATATTCCCAGCACCTATTTTTTCCTGTCTTATTGCTCTGAGGGTTCGAAGTCTGCTTTTAATTTTACACATAAATTCATATATGCTGAGGCTATCTCTATTTGTCCTTTGACAAGTGTTATCTTTTAGCTGAGAAGAATTTTCCCCTGCTCCGTGCTTGTCTTTTATATATTTAAACATTGCTTTTATTTTGCTAGGTCCTTTCATTGCCCCTATAAGCAAGGCTCCCACTTCTTCAATCATTCTGTTACATTTTCACTTAATCTTCCTGAACACGGGCAACAAGAATTGCACGTGGCGCTGCAAGTGATATCTCTTCTGTCTCCTGTATGAAAGGGCAAGAATGTTCTATTTATGCTGGAAATAGCTCACTCAGTACAACCTCCATAATGTCAATCGTATCAGGGGAAACAACCTCCCCTTGCTGCCAGAGGCTTCAATTCAGAGATAGGGATCTCTGATGAAGGTCTCAAAACGTTGGGCAAAACACCAGTGACCTCCAAAGGTTTTTGGGACGAAGCCCTGAATTCTGTGCTGTTTTCTTCCCCTGTGCTTGTTTTCTGTCTTCTGAAGCTGCTATAAGAATCATTAATGTAATTCTCCTACATACAGGGGTTTGTTCCCAGCACCCAGTATTTTGCTGTTGGCACAGCTTCCCTGAGCTTGGAAAATGTCTGTATGCTAATTCTGTGCTTCATTCATTCTATATGTCTCATATCATGCTAGTTCCTATGATTGTATGGGACTGGCTATCTATTCTGCTCTCAAGACATTCAAATTAAAATTAGTTTTCCGAAAGTTAGCTAAATATTGTGTTTGCATTATTTCCTTATTCCTCATTTATTTTTGTACTCTGATGACACTCCAAGTCTTCCTACTTTAGTACAAAATCAACAAATTTGATGGGACATTAGTGTGTATTTTATTATTTTCTAGTTTGGAGTAATTTTTGCAACATCTGTTCATCTTGCAAGCTGTCTGTTTCTACATGAGAGAAGATGATGTTACCCACAAGAACTCTGTTCATAAAGAATTACATCAAAGAACTGTTGTTTCTACAAACATTTCTCCTGCCTCGTGGATGTAGACACTTGAGAATTCTGAATTCAACACATTGCACCATGAAATTCATATGAGGTAATATAAAATGTTATGAGCAAAAGAATACATAATTTCCTCTATTTAAATACATATCTGTACATATATGTATAACTACTTGGAATCCTTGAGCCTTTAATTTTTGTTCAGAAGCTTTTAGATTTGCTATTTCTGCACAGTGATATCAACTAAGGAAGACTTCTGTTTCAGCAAGCTGGAATTATTTTATAATGTTTATTTATAACTTGAAAGATAAAAAATTATATACTTTTAACTGCCTATGAGATTTGTATCACACTAGTTACTGAAATCCAAAATAAAACCTAAAGCTTACATAGCTCTTCAGAATACACTACAATCATTCACTAGAAAATATTTATTGGGAGAAATCATATTTTCTCCCAAAAATTCAACATCCAACACTTGTTTTTGTGATTGAGCTTCTTTAAAACAAGATGTTTCATGGTGTGGGAGTGACAGGGGTGAAATCTCATTAGTCACTGCAAAGCAGGTGGTTTTTAGACCCAGGCTTCCAAAAATCCTTCCTCTCAAGTATGCTGAGTGCTGGCTGGAAATGGTGTTTGAGTTGACATATCTCTTCCTGGCACCAGAGGGAAGGGGACAAGGAATTGCCCTCATTCTTTCAACCTCACTTGTCCCCTTGCTGCAACAACTTTGAAATTAGAAACGGGGCAGAGGAACTCCAGGATAAATAAAACTTTCTACTTCCTGAGCAAATACTCTAACATTATGCAAATAAATGAAAACTACTTTACATGTATAAAATATGTATGCTTATAATCACAACCACCATATTTTCTCAACAGTGGTGTCATTTTAAAGGGAAATGTCATACATGGTTATTGCTGCGGATATCACATGGAAGGCTGGGATCAGTCTTGGCTCAGGTGCCCAAGAAAGAGGGTAAAGTACACCTCAAGTTTATTTTATTTTTTCTTTTTTCTTTTTCTCAGATTATGGAGATGGCAGGGCTAGTCCATAGAAGCAAAATAACAGCTGTAACCATGAATAGTGACTCCAGCCAATGATTTACTTTCTCTATGATCCTGTGTTCAGCAGTGAGCAGCAGATGCTACGGAAGGTGCCATCGGACTGTGGTGCCCAGGACCTGCAGACAGACCTACCAGTCATGAATCCATCTGGTCTACACTGCTTAGTCACTTAATCCTCAGCTTCAGGTACCATAAAGGCCAAGTACCTAAAACATAGATGTTGCAGTACTCAGTTCGTAGATGCCCGAAATTTTAATTGCCTAGCCCTGGCATGTAACTGTAGGGGAATATTTTACCTTTAACAAGTATTCACACACGAAAATGATCTATGTCTCATGAAACTGTCTCTTCTTCATGAAAGAAAAAAGCTACAGGGCAAAAAATGTTCCACCTCTTTGAGAACTTACGAAGTGTGATTTTCTGCAGGTGATAATTTTTGGCAGAGCTGTAGCCACTGCATAACCTGCAGAAATATCTCCCTAGCCAAATATCTCCCCCTGCTTTTTACTGTGTTAAGCAATTTCTGTTTTGCCTTCTTTATCCCTTATTGCAAATATCTGCTGAAAAAAGGTGCTGTACATACCAACATACTTTAAAGGAGGCTTAAATTTCCTTTGTAATTTTCTCTGAGAGAAGGATGGTTAACAGATCTGGTATTAAAATTATGACTATCTATTTTTTTTGTAATGATTATTCACCACAAAAATTTGTTTATAGACTGAATCGTAACTGGCTTTTCCCTTCTCTATTCCCATTTCAACGTAGGTGTAAGCATAATGATTCTGATTTGTAAAACATCTGTGGTGTTTGTCCATGCCTCTCCTACTGTTTATTTTCAAGCCTTTATACATTTACTGTAAAAGAATAAAATTAAATATAGTAAACCCTGCTTTGAAACACCATTCTAGCAGCATTCTGAATAAATAATCTGAATCACATGCAGCATTTTACAACTCAGTAAGAGATGAAAAGCAATAAAACTTATAAGAAAGCTAGGAACTCTAGGAATATTTTTTATTTCTCTTACAGTCCATCATGGTGGTATTTTGCATATTGATGTTACTAAGTTTTAAAGGAGTCACATTTTTATCTAGGCGGTAAGGTTCAGTCAATTTATGCCTGCAGATTTTTCTGCTTTCATAAACAGGGACAAAAGTTTGAATTTAAGCTCCATCTCAAGTATGTCAAACGTAACACACGGCAGATTGAGTCTGCTGCAGGGAATTAGAGCTAAATTGTGATAAAATGGGATCAATTTCACTGGTTATAAAGAAAAAAGGTTACTTTCTGAAACAAAAATGAGGGGGGAAAAAAAAAAAAGAGAGAGAGAGAGGGAGAAAAAAATCACCCTGATAATTACTTTCTTTCTGAAACCGTCATTGGAGTCTTGGATAAAGGCTAGCAGTTCTATCCAAAAATAGTCCATTACAGTTTTCAGTTTCACAGACACTTTATCTTCATGTTTTACAATGCTATGTATGGAAATCAAGGAAGGAAAGAAAAAGAATGAGATAAAAATACTATATAGATGCATACATATCCTAGGAAAACTAGAAAAATATGGTAAATTGCTCTGAAATGTCAGCATCACTTCTTTCTTCAGGATAAGAACAATTGTATTTTCGAGGTCATTTTAATAAGACTTTAGCTAGTAAAACTGGATTTGAAAAAGAATGGTAATATGATGCTCCTTACGCTTTCCCGTAGCTGATCCCTTCCCCAAGACTGATTCTCAGCATCCGTAAACTACAGCCAATTTGCTTAAAACATGTTACAAGTGATAAGGAACCCTGTATATGTGAGTGAATAAGAAGTAAATGTAATTGAAACATTAGATTATTTTTAGAATATTTTTATGCAAAACAAAAAAGTCAGGCAATTAATGATTTTTGTTATTATGTTTTGCCTCAATTTTTATCTGAGACCAAACATCCCTTTAAATATATATTTACCCAATTACAGATTTAACTTTAGAATAGATTAAACAAAACATTTACTGAAATAATACATGTATTTTGGAAATGGTAATAGAAAGCTAAACAGACATTCTGTGTTTACACTGTTGCAGTTGATGACAATTGCACACATTTAGTAGACAAAGATTAAGGGAAGATAACTTCTTTTACTTATAAATAGATTTTTAAAATTAAATACATAAATAAGCAGCAGATTTATAACCAAATATGCAGATAAATAGAAATTTCTCACTGTAAGGCTTAGACCTATTTTTGCATGTCTGTAATATCACCACTATCATAAAGTTTGCTCACAAACTATTGAGTGTTTGAAGGCAAACTTATAGTAGCGTTCATATTGAAAATAGATAAGACTTCTAGGTCCCTTTACATACATCTGTATATATTTGTATATATGTAAATATATGTATGATTTATGATATGTAAATACATACAAATATGTATATAGAGACACATACTCCTATGGCATTCAACGTCCTGTTAAAAACAAGGCTGGTTTAAGTGTTATCTCTAGAAGAGCTTCTTAACAGATCTGATCCTGTTGTCCCAGGCATGCAACCTGACTTGCACTGTGACCAGAGAAAGTGTCAGCCACTCTCTGTACTGGAAGGCTAGTTCCAGTCACTTTCCAAGGGCCTGCTGTAGTCCATAAAAACCTGTTCAGTATGTTTTTCTTTTATCATTAGTCTCAAAGCTACAAGCATGTATCAGATCGAGATGGTAAATTTTAATACTAAAATCCCTGATAATTACATAAACCTGTTCACAAATAACCTAGTAATAATAAATAAAATAAAATTGATAACAACATAAAAATACTAATAATAGTATTCATAACCATTTAAAAAACTGGATCTTGAAAAGATTTCTTAAAAGTGTGTTTTGGAGCTAGAAGACAAAATCTAGTGATTGTATAAGAGAAAAGCATAATCTAAGAAATTGTAAGAAAATTCTTATTTATGGAAAAGATATGATGACTTCTTGCAATTAACAAATGAAAAACGTTTTAAAATGTTCTAAAAATGGCTAAAATTAAAGCATAAATGTTCAATAGATAAGAGAAGCAACCATGAAAAGAATGTTAGTATATGAACCGCAGGAAGCTACAGTAGGTGTCTGAAGCAGTTGATGATTTTCAAAAGAACAAAGAGAATATGAGGGGCTGTTAATAAGTCTTTCAAGAGAGCTGGACTTGAGCCACATAGTGCTTGGCCTGCAAATACTATGTTTAAAAATCAATCCTTTGCTTCACAGGAAGCCAATGTGCTTTTGACAAAATTAGAGCAACATGAACATCTGTCTTGGAGTCAGTTAACCATCTCACTGCTTGTACTTGTCTGCTTTTTGCTTTTCTCCCATAGAAGAGGAGAGTAAAATTATAAACATCCACAGAAACCCAAAGGTTAAACATTTACAGTGAGATGTCTGTATGAACATTCTTTAGGATCAGTAACAGAAAATTCAGGAAGTCATCAGTGCAAGACAGAACTTGAGGATACAGCCTGAACAAAGCTAGAAGCAATCAAAAATGCTGATGATAAATGAGAAAAGAGCAACATGGGATGTCATTTCACATCTTCAAAGTCAAGTTTTAAAATATTTCAAATATGGTTTTAGGAAGCACTAACTACAAGATGTTGATGATAGAATTTAACTTGCAATCTCTGCCTTCAATTAGATTTTCTTCCAAACACAGGTTTTGAGGGAAAATATTTTGGTGGGGTTTTTTTTGGTTTTTTTGTGAGGGTTTTTTTTTTCTAGACATAGAGACATTAATATTGTAGGGGGGGGGCAGAAGTCTTCCTGCCAGGAATCTTTTTTACTTTCAATATATTTCTACAGAGTCATTATTAACCAAAGGATAACTATAACCATTGTTCAACGGATCACTCTTCTCTCCTTCCAGAGGATGCAGATGACTTCTATAAGGGAACATGATCAGGTTCAACTCTGCTTTCTGGTTCTGCCCTGGAGACCATCTGCCCAAATACTTGCATTTGACTGTTATTCCCTCTGATAGCATTGCTACTTTCCCTGGGGCAGGATTTTGCCCTAGCTGTTTACAGAACCATTTTGATGCCCTGTAAAAAAAATCTGATTGCAGTGTCATTTAAGAGAGAGAGAGACATGCAAGTCAAATATTCGCACTGCAAAGCTGTGATGCTTGGGATTGAAATAGGCTGTAAGGCTGGTCCCTGAACCTCGCCCTGTCAACAGGTCTCAAAATCCTGCAGCAAGCTGCAGATTAAATATCTCAGCCTTAGTGGAGCAGACCCATCATGAATATTGTGTAACACACTGGGCAACCAAAGGGAAGAAATTAGATGCTTCATCTGAAAAACACACCCAATTCTTATGCAGCACTGCCTGGCAAAAACTAAAGTTTGCAATAGGCACTGCCACATCTACCAAAGGCATGCTTAGTTCCCATGGCCTCGGCCTTTGTAAACCACAACCATTTACCTACATGGAATTGCATCTCTTAGGAACTTTTCTGTGTGGCACGTTTCATCTCGGGATAGAAAAAATATTTCAAGCTCTTAAAAGAAAATAACCACGTTAAGAATAAAATTCTTATGTGAAGAAAAAAACAAACAACAACCTGGGGAAAAAAGAGCCCTAACATGGAAGAAATACAGCTACTGGATCTCCCTTGAAGTTAAGAATAAGCAAATAAAATAATTTCATGGACATGCAAGCTCAATATTAATCTAATGATTGTTTTCAATTTAATTTCCTGTTTGTTGCTATTAATTAGTTGGATTCTTGTTCTTTTTCATGAACATGAACAGAATAATGAAACTAAATGTGGATTTTAGTAGTTTGCATGACCCTTTCCTCTTACTGGAGCGTCTGAATTGCAAACAATGCACTGAAAACCATCAAGCTCCATTTCCTCCCATACACACCTGCTTAAGAAACCTTTGAAGTACACTGATCATAGGTCCTTCTCACCTGGAAAACAGTTTTTGCTTTCTTTCCTAGACACCAATTCTTCTCTAGTAATTAAGCAAGCCAACCAAACAAGGAAGGTGAAAATACAGATCCCTTGACTGCTTTAACACAATTGTGCTGTCTTATGATAAGGCACAGTACTTCCATTTCTTCCTTGGGTGGTAGCTCATTAATCACTTTAGAGTCATCTTTGTAAGTTAAAATTCATTGTTATATCACACCTTGTGGGAAAGTCCCAGAACTCTCTAACTGGGTGCATTAAAGGTCAATATTAAATTATATTAATTTTTCTCTACACACAAATAAAAGGCACTTTAATAAGTAGAGAAGGCAATAAACAAGGCTGAAAGGAATGTGATTATGACAACTTGTCATGGAATATTAAATAATGTAGCATTGGTATAATTAAGGATCAGAGATAGGGATACATCAAAATAACTTATGCTAATTATTTCATTTGAGAGTTAAGAAACATTACATATGTATCTAGACCCATATTTGTGTCCTTATTTACATATTTATAGCATTTTAACTACACTAGGACAGTGGCTATTTCCATTTTACTCCTCACAGAGCCTCCCTGCAGTGCTAATCAAATCCTGACATCTGACTCTAACACTAAGAGTTTTAAGATAATTAAGCACTTTAACCTAATGAACTTGCATTTTAATCCACTGTATTTGTTTAGGGAAAACCCAGGAGACTAGTAATGAGATATGGAGTTTTACACACATTTATACTGAATGTTCAGATTAAGCCCGGGTCAGGATCAAGACATATCTGAAACTTCATCTTGCAGTCACAGTACATTGAAGTGATGGCAGAGTACATTACACAAAATTAGATTTTTCTTGCTCTAATAAAATGCATTAGTTGTTTCAATACATTTCTTGCATATAGCTCCCCAAACTAAAAACTCCACTGCAATTGACTTTAATTGATGGTCTCAGCAGGCCAAATACTGAATGGAAATGGAACCAGCATAAGAATTTTATGACTTTGGCTGTGCCAGAAAAAGGGTAAGGCATGCAGTTGCAACAGTAAAGGGAAGCTTGCAGTTGCTGTTGCTGCATCTTTGGATACCAGTCCCAATGACTGTTTCATCAGCACTGCATTCCTTTACACAAAATGACATTGCCAAGAGCTAGAGGCAGGCCTCTAGCATGCTGAAATCCATGCTAGTGGGCAGAGTTATCAGCTAAAGAGCTCTACAGGGAAATGCATTATCTGCCTATTCACAGCAAGCCTCAACAACTAAAGGGGATGTAAGCTGGCTGTTTCCTCAGATTCATAAAGATTTACCGCTCCAAGAGGAAAAACAGTTCCAGGAAAGAGATTGCTTTGCCATCCATGCCTAACTTTTTTTTATTATTATTAATTTTTTTTTTCCCTGCATCCCAGAAAAAGTTTTCAGAATTCTTATATTCTTTTGTATATTCTTTGCAAACCAAGACTACTGAAAGGGAAGATAAGAGAGTATCTGCTTTCCAAAAAAATTACTGCTCTGTATATGATTCAGAGAGAGGAGTTAAAACTTAATCTTATACTTTATGGAGACATCTCCTAGCCAACAAGATTTGTTTATTACAGCATGAACACTTTGGAGATTTCCTCTTTGGAGATCTTTTATTTTTTTAAAAATAAAACATTTTTCATCATCATGGCTCTGTAGCCCTGTAACACAGCAATGCATGAGAGTCTAAGGCTGAAGTCACTGCGGCTGCAGGGTGGGATGACTCCTGCGGGACAGACCCGACATCTACACTGCTGAACACCCAACAGCCTGACAGTTGGAGCACTCCCCCGGGCTACAGAAGACTGGTTTAAATTACTGTACTCCTTCAACATGTGCTTTGTGCCACTGATAATATGGAAACAAAGACACCAAGTTATGATGCATAGTAATTCAGCTGTTAAGCATTCAAAAATAGCAAGCTGTTCCCCTCTCCCTAAGCATCATAGCTGTTCTCAGGTTACCTCTCCTGGTTCTCTGGTTTCTTCTTTTAAGGTTAAAATTTCAAAACTTTCACTACACCCATGAAGAGTTGGGAATTTCTGCATTTGTCAGCTAAAGCTGTCAAGAAATTTCTTGATTTTCCTTGACAAATTTAAAAAAACCCCACCCAACCATTGTAGAGACTGTAAAGAAAATATGAAACAAATGTGAACTGGCAACCTTGAATGCAGAGTTTCTCCTCCAGCAGCACACTACACCATCAAAGGTGGGAGGCAGTAGGAAGTACAAGCTATCTTGCCAACAGTCAACCATGCAGCAAGCACTAGGGAACACCCAAATCATCAGGTGTATGGCTCTGCTTGCATTCAAATCCAATAAACTGATGATACAATTTGATTTTTTCATTCATTTGTTGCAATACATTTTCCTCTGTTAATTTTGAAGGAAAATTTTATAATAGTAGAAATGGCTTCTGTAGAATAACAGTCAAAGGAATCTTTTCCATTCTGTTTAGAAAATAAAATATAATGAATCTTTAAGGTAGTTCATTTATTAAAGTTTTTTACAGTTCTGAGATGAGACTAGTATATTTTACTCTTTATTTTCCTTTTTTTTTTTTTTTTTCCTAAAAGATGAATATACACCATATCACTTTCATTTATTTGTGCTCAATACTATATATGAGGACATTCTGGTTTGTTTCTTTAAGGCTGTCTTCCACAGCTAAGCCTGGGTACAAATCTGCTGTTAAACACTCCCTTAGGTTTTGAAAATAACAAGCAGAAAGACACACAAAATTATTCTCAAAAGTAATCACAACAGTGGAAAACTGACCACAGAAAATTAGATATTTGTATATATAACTTAATAAGCCAATGTTAACTGGTTTTCTCATAGTTAATGCCATCACTGAGATTTTGGTAGAATAATTGTAGCCTACTGAGATCACTACAAAGAGCCAAAGGCTTCTGATAAGAGCACTTATGTGGATTATCCATTTATACTGTAGCTCAAATAGGTTATCTAGCAGAAATAAAATCAAAGAGCCCTCCAGCCTGAGTTTCTTGCAGATTTAGCTAAGCTGATTTTTTTTCCCCACTTTTAACTCATATTTTTTCTGATATAATCTTAGCATTCTGGTCTCCCTCTGGATTGCCACCCACCATCACCACTGTCACTAGTTGGCAAGGCTAACCCGAGCATGCAATCTGATGTGCATATGAAGAACTGATTTTAAGAATCATACACCAATACATATACCCATAAAGCATGCATTAATTTCAGAAAAAAAAAACCCAAACAATTTCTTCGGTCATATACTGAAATTTCTACAACATATTTTTTCTGATGTGTCTCATTACAACTACAAGATGATTTCAAACTAAATGTGAAAATTTACATCCAATTTAATTTATGAAAACAATTATATATTATAGATGTAGTGGTTGTCTTACCAGCGTCTGGTATTTATGTATATGTGTGTGTACACACATACATATATATACATTTTTATTTAGGAGTTTTAAAACTTTTAAGTCTTCAAATTTATTTCATTATGTCATCTCTAGTCAAAATATACAGATGAAGGGTTTCATTCATAAAATTTTGTGACACATCCATTTGTGTGACAAATCATTTTACTAAGGAAACTATGCTATTGTGTATTGAATTTTACATTAAACATTGAATTAAGACAATTCAGTGGTATACATGATCAGAACAGTACTCACTAATTTCTGACACACTACAGAGACGGTAACATATTTAAAATGCAGAGGAAAGTATTTAGCTAATTTCTCATAGATTAAAGATGTGGCAAACAGTTGTTTGTTTCTATTTGATGGTGATCCCATGGAACCATTAAAGGTTTGGTTCCAGCTATTAGTCACAATTCAGTGGCAACAGAGCTCCAGAAAAGCCAAATGCAACACATACTTGTGTCATGCTGCAGTGAAGAACTGATGAAATATTAATCACTCAGGCTCCACATGCAAAATGTAACAAAAAAAAGTCAGGATAAGAAAAAAAAGCACAGCAGGGGTACTGTATATTCACATCAACAAGCTACTTTGAAAGGCTAAAGCAAAATGCAGCAACCCTAGCCCCACATGTTTGTAATTTTAAAACTCTTGTCATAGCTGAGTAATAGCATGGCCACAGCAGGATACACCAAAATTAAAGGTAAAAGCTCTCCTAAGGGGTGAAGAGAAGATGTAATAGTGCCAAAACGGTCACTGAAAAGGCCATTCAGCTTTTTTGAGAGAGCGCACACTCAAAGCAAAAGACCTAGATTCATTACAAAGATTCATTTACTGTTATTATTTTTTCCTTTATGACTCCTGAAAACCTTAGCTATTATCTGCTGTTGCAGAAATTTGCTTTTGTGTAGACATTTGGTCACTCATAAGTATGCCACCTTTTATGCAGAAATGAGCGGTGTTCTGCAAATGACACTGGTATCCCCAGCTCAAGAGCTATTTTGGATGAGATGGTTCAGGAATCTGTGATGACTCACTTTAAATAAATAAATAAATAAATAAATAAATAAATAAAGGAAAATAGTGGTTGTGAAAATGTTTCTGTACGACAGAAATTTTGCAAGTCTGAAGTTTCCTAATGCTTCAAAAATTTTCTCTTGTAGCAAACAAAAATGGGAGATATAATAACGATTTGCAGCTCATCTCTCTCCTCCAAATGTGCTTATGACACAAAACATTTCCACATCAGTTTAACACCAATCTCACTTTGATTTCACTGATTATGTAGTCCAGTGATTACAGCATCTTGAATTTTCTGGAGTCTTGAATGTCAAGAAAAACCTTCAAAATATCTGCAGAAGACACCCTTCATTTTGTTGGCTTCATTAGAAGTTTTGTTAAATATTGTACAGCCTTTGCATTAGATAATGGGTTTATATCACATCATAACTTTTTCCAAATATCAGCCTTGCAGTAGTAAGTACATGGTAAGTATTGCCCCATTGAGTTCATCATCTTACTTCTTCTGACTGTCCACAAGCCTGTTTCTCATATTGTCTAAGGAACTTATTCAAATTTGATGCATATCATTGTTCTCAAATTGTACTTAGATCCTAAAATAACTTATTCGCTTAAAAGATTTCAGCCTCTTGACATCATCAGGATTTCCAGTAAGCAATATTACCCATTATCTGTGAATACACTTTCTAACAAAAAGCTTACACTGATTTTTCTAGATGTGATCATCAATTGGTGAATTAGATGAGCCAGTGTGTTTTTCCAGCTATAAAGTTATGCATGAGAATACCTCGACATTACTCCTTCACTTAAATACTGATCTCAGTCACAAAACTCCATTAAGTGAGTTTCGTAACTACTCATTGTTACAATATGGTCATCAGTTCCCATCTTCATATCTTTACATAAAGAACCAGTAAATAAAGACAATTTCAGTCTAGGATTATTGCTGATGATCATTGCTGCTCAGAAGATCTTATTGTGAAATTCCAGCTACAGTAGTCAAGTTATCAGTGCTATGAATAGTGACACACAGCCACCATTTCACATAAAACACAAATTTTGAATTCACCTTGCAGTATCTAAAAATTTTTACCAGGTTACAGATCAAACCTACTCACTGCTAATGAAGTTTAGAGTGTATATAGGTTATCATTAATGTGATGGAGTGAAAAAGCAAGTACAAGTAGCACCTGTGTCTTTGTTAAATTATGCATTGGTTTAATCAAAATCTGGAAAGACAAGAAAGTCAGTCTGGGTTAATTTTCAGTTCCATATAAGATTTATTCAAACAAATGGATAGATGTTGTCTTCACTAAGGTATAAACCAGGCACTTATGCCTACAGTAAAATTAATTATAGGTAAAGAGGAGAGTTTTCTTGATTTTTCAATTTTTATTTTACTATCAATCTTAACTGCAGAATTTCACTGATCTCTAATATTTTCCTTCTTTTTATTGGGATTTTTTTATCAAACAGGGCTTTCAAATGTGAAAGTAGCAAGAAACAAGACAGTTAAATGATAGAGGTTCATATTTTTTCCATTGTGTGACCTCATATTGGCTGCTAGAATGTAATATAGGAAGGGTGAGAGTAAAGGGGCACCATAGCTGGATAAGTAATATTTGAGGAGTATCTCAGAGTGTCCAGTTAAATTATGGGCAACAATGAAATTCCTCTTTTTCTTTGATACCATGCTCGGTCTTCCTGTTTTGTAATAGCTGATTATGCAGCCTTGCTGCATCTCATACTAGATTGATTTTTGTGACAAATACATGAATGAAATGGGAGCTTTCAAAAGAAGGAAAGGATATCAGCTAGAGATCAGCAAAAAATCATTACAATCCCCTTTTTCTCTAAATTGAAACTCTTCTACAAGCAGCACACCGAAGGCCCCTGCCATTTGACCTCCACCCTATCTGTCAGTACTAAAACATTAAGATAGTAAGCCAGAACCTGGAGATTTTGCAGGTTTCTTGTAGCCCAGTAGATGCAATTTTTTACACTTCATAATGAAAGGCCCCAGACTTTTTATACACATGACAGCATGGGGCCACAGGACTTGCGTGGGCTCGTCTCGGTGTGCCTGAGGCCCGGTGGCAGCCGTCCCACCACCAGGCCACCATGGCACTTGCTCCTGGCAGTCAAGTGCTCCAGGTGCTGGTGACTTGCTGAAACCCCCTTTCCCCATCCTGCTGAACCTTTGGGGCCGGGAGGGGAGATCAAGGGTGACCATAGCACCAGAGGAAAAGGGGCGGGGATTTGCAAGTTTTTGCATAAAAATCTAAACTGGATTATTAAAGGGTTTTTTTCTGCACTAATTAGATCATTTGGCTGAAGGCATTAGTACCATTGCAACTAGACTGAAAATAACTGGATTTCTTTAATCAAGCTGTTAAATTTTAATTAGACTTGCAATAAATTCTTATCTCCACATGTAAAGTGTGTTCTCCTTTGCCATAGCAAAGTTCTGAATTTAACATCCTTTCCCACTTTTCAGTTTTGCATGGTAGGGCTATTTACCATCCTTTACTATTGCACTGCTCTGCCCTCCCTTTCCTTTTGCAAATGTCAACTGTCATTTCTGCTTAGAAGACTGAGAAAGCAATTCTTCTCTATCAGTTCATAAAAGACAACTGTCCTATTAGTGCTTATGAAGATAAGAGTGGCTAGAGGTAACCTTAAGAAAATAATAAAAGGAAGCATTACAATACGCTTTTACAATGACGTGTCTTTTTCCAAGTTCTTTGGTTTTGATTTTACATTTTTAAAATGAAAAAGTGGGCCCGTAGTGTGAATCCCATGTCATAGTGAAAGGCATAAATATTTAAGAGAATTTTACTGAAAGATTCACTGTAATGACACCTATTTTATAAACAAAGTAAAGGATACCAAATGTGCTAATCCTGAAAACTAAAGCTTACAGGAAAGAGCTGTTTTCAGTTTATTTGCAATGCTTAAGATGCTCACCAGAAAAACAAAACAAAACAAACACACACCCCCCACAACCCCCTCACAAATCAAAGATAAGTAACCCAGTTCTAGAACTGAACAAGAATTTGTCTCATTACTTTACATCTGATTAGTGGTGAAAATTAGCAGGTAGAATAATAAGCCACTTCTAAATGACAGCACAAGTCTAGATGGCAAATGAAATTTTGTGGTGCTTTACTCCTACAGGTAGTGCAGACTTCCAAACAGTGAGTCTGAGCACTCTGAAATGGAGCAAATTCAGTGAAATCAAAGATTGTCTGTTTTCTTTTGGTAAAGACTTTAGATTTTTTGTCCCCAACTGTGTCATAAAATTACAATAGCAATTTACAAAGTAAAATACAGGTTTATAAATAAATATTACCCATATTATTCTCTTTTTCTTAATGCACACTAAATTAATCCATTGTGCCCTTAAATAAAAATTTCATATATGTCTAAGTGCACCTGAAAAGAAATTATCCTTTTCATGAACACCTCCATGAACAGAAAATAGTACATAAATTCTTGAGTTCTTCTTATGTACTGATTTACACCTACATTTAAGTGTAAGTTTATTAATTATGCTGTACATACAATATTGTATTTAATAATGGTAAATAATTTAAGTAGTTTTTTATCAGTTTAATAACCATCATGTGTTTATATGATTGGTTTCTAAGTAGCAGTCTTCTGATAAAGACTGCAAAATAACAAACAAAACACCTAGAAATCTCTCAGTTTTTAGGGTGTGGAACTCTCTCCATCAGGAATATGGGCAATTTCACAAATAATAGTTTTAGATTAATCAAGGTTATACAGCTGACAGTGCTGGGCAGTGGTGCAATTAACCAGTAAGACAGATAAGAGATATGTTACTATGAGATAACAAATGTCTCACAGGTACTGGCAAATTCTGAAGCCTGGAATAAACAAAAGAATGGATCATCATTGCGACATTTCACAAATTCAAGGTTATGTTAAGAAAAACAGCAATATAGCACAGAACTTTTTACTTAAGGCAAATACTTAGTGTTTTCTATTGGAAGAGTACAGAAAATGAAACTCTTACGAACTCTTACTAACACAACAAAAATGAGAAATCAAATTAAGAGTACGCAAAGATTTTTCTTCATTTTAACTCATAAAAGCTATCATATCTTTGGTTTTGTTTAATAGCTATTTGTTAAAATATACATTTAAATGCTGTGGTGGTTTGACCTTGGCTAAATGCCAGGTACCCACCAAGTGACTCTATCACTTCCCCCCTTTCCCCTTGTTTTCTCAACAGGGCAAAGAGGGGAAAGGAAATAAGATAGACCAACCTTTGTGGGTAAAACAAAAGCAATTTTAATATAAGCAATGCGAAGCAAAGGTCTGCGTGTGGAATCAAAAGAAGAACACAGATTTATTCTCTAGTTCCCATGAAGAGGCGCTGTCGGGCCTTGTCAGGCAGCAGGGCTGCGATAGGCGCAGTGGCTGCCTCGGAGGGCCAAGGGTGACCCCAGCCCCTTCCTCCTTTCTCCCAGCTTTATACTGAGCAGATGTCATATGGTATGGAATATCCCTTTGGTCGGTTTGGGTCAGCTGTCCTGGTTGTGTCTCCTCCCAAGATCTTGCCCACCCCGTCCCACTGTGGGGGGAAATGTGGGAAAGAGCCTTGGTGCTGTGTAAGCACTGCTCAGCAGCAGCCACAACTCCAGGGTGCCATCAACACCTGCCAGCTCCCAGCATCAAACAGCACCGTGAGGGCTGCTGTAGGGGAAAAACAATGGAGCTGTCAGTCAGACCAAGTACAAATACTTAGCCTGGAGTAGAACGCTGTGCCTAAGAGTAACCGAGACACCATCTTTTAGTGGTGAATTATCACAGTGGCGAACTATGAGTAATATTTTTGAAGTCAAGAAAAGTTTGTTCTCATTTGGTTTCTCCCCAGACTAAGAATGAAATATTACTTCAGTTTCAGTTACCATCTAGTAGAATGGACATTTCAGTAGATTAAGTACACCAAATAGGTTCATCCTGAAAAATACTAATTATTTCATAACATCTAAAAGATTTAAGTGCAGAAGACATATGCGGTAACTGCATCTCAAAACAAGCATACACATGTGCAATTCAGGTTCTGTGGTCTTACCTAGGAGTGTCAGGAAAATTTCATTGCAGTAAAAAGGATTTTATATCAATGGAAACACAATAATCATGATTACCATATTACCTGTTCACTCATCCCAACTCCACACACAGGGAGTACCTTCTTCACTAGTTAGCACTGTCTCTTTGCACAAGGACCAGTAATAAATGAAGAAGCAACTTAGGAAATGGTGGACTGGACATCCCCAGTTACTGATCACATGAAAATCCATATATAGTTGACAGTTATTCCACTGAAACAGTTTGGGTTTTTTTAAACTGGGCCCCCATGTGCATTTTCTACTGACATACTTTGTTATTGTGGCACTTCAGATACTAAAAGTACCATGCCTGATGCTGTCCTGTATTGTTACTATGTACATATATATGAAAATGTTTAAATGGATTTTCACTGCTAATAACTCGTAATTTATGTAAGAAGTGCCCTGTGAAGCCTGCTTTCCAGGTGCCAAGGTAGTGAGTTACCTTGAAAAGGTTCCAGTATGGAAGCTCCTTGAAAGACTTGGTATGATAAACCACGGCTCATCTCACATTGTATTTGGGTCAAATGGAACTGCAACTACAACACCAAGATTACATTAACTGAAAAAAAAAAAGAAAAGCTGTCTCTAAAATGAGAGTTTAAATTTTTCCTTGTGTTCTCCTTTTCACCTCAGCTATGCCTCTCTGCCTTCTTCAATAAAGTCTTGTCATTTAAGCAGGAGATTGGCCTGGATGAGAACATTTTTTTTAATTATTATTTTAATAAGTCATTATTTCTTTGCCCCAGTTCATTATGCATAAACAAAACCACCAGAAATATGCAGTTACCTTCAATTATACCACATGATTTGGCTACTAAAAAGTAGAAATGGGAACTACAGTCTCAGGCACCCATAGGAACAAACAGATCTCTGTCGGGTTCCATGGTGGAGGGAGGGATGGAAAAACAATCTATCAGCCACATCAAGGTTGCATGAGTAGAAAACAGATTAATTTGTCTCTTTGAACGCCCGTCTACAGAACAAAGAGAGTGTTATCTTGTTCTTTTTTTGCTCTTTTTTTTTTTTTTAAGGCAATTTGCATTTTCTCCAGAATCAAAGCAACTTTTCCATCTTATGTCACAATACAAAAAGGCTGATCACCTTGAGACAATATATGTGTGAGACAGAATATATAGTTCACAAAATGTTATTTTAATAATTCATTCTTGGGTGCACGAAGGGAAGCCCTGTTTTAAAAGTTAATTTTCCTGCATGGTTGTCAGTATAAAAGAGGTAACATTACAAAGGCAGAGCAGCAAATGTTGGGTGGGCTCTCCTGAGTACAGAAACCAGGCCCTTTTACTTGTTCAGAAATTTACCTGGTGTCCAGAACCAGATGAACAGCACATTTGCAAGCATACCTGAGTGGCTGGTGTGTTCCCAATTTCAAATCACGGGTTGGAGGTCACACCTGCAGCCACAAACTGCTAGTTGAGTCTGTGCCATCCGAAGTCCAAGAGTTGTTTTCAACTCTTTCTCATTCTGGACGCAATGCATCAGGGCAGCTTGGGGGCACCTCAGGACCTCTTGGCTCAACAGTGACTCCCCAGTAAAAGTGAAAAAAGGGCAAACACAAGCCCACATGGATGCTGAGCCAGCTGGTGCTGCTGGCGCCAGAGTCTGAAGCCAGCCCAGATAGTCTCTGGTTAGAAGCATTAATTGGAGATTACAACCCACAGTCTTCCTCACGACTGCTGCTGCTGCTGCTGACAGGCTGGAAGTGCTATAAAATCTGTTCTTCTTGGGGCAACAAAGTAGGAATGCAACAAAACAAAAGAGGCTTTTGATGTTTGTTTCCTAGGTAGACAGACCATTGTTGACCATATTTGGGACATATTTAGCAGAAATCAAAAGGAGAAAAAAAAAAGAGAAACAGCTGTAGCTTTTATTGCCGCAGTTCACAGTCCTGCTGAATGTGGTAAATAAGGTATTTTAAAAGAAAGACTAATAAGCAGAAAGGCTGGTGACATAAAAAAGAACAGTTTATCGGCACAGCTTCCTCTTTTGAGCCATGGCTCTATATTGACAATAACAAGAAACTGTAAAATAAATAAGAATTTTAGTCTAGAACATGTGAGATCACAGCTCTCTAAAACATTTATAGAGAAATGTTTAATATTTAAACATATAGGTCTTAGGTTACCGAAAATAATATGGCAACATACAAAATTAGCAGACAAGGTATAAAAATGACTGTTTCAGTGAATGAGTCTCTAGAAAATAGTGTATAGTGGTGACTAAGTAGCAGCATTCCGTACCAGTACTTTATAGCTCATCAGAGAGCTTTATTATTATCAGTTATAAAAAAAAAAAAAAAAATCTAATTTTTTAATGTAGTGATACATTCACATAAACTTACCACTAAAATTTTTATTCCCTACAAAGTCATGCCTTTTCTTACGAATACCTTAGATGCCTGGGACCACTTAATGGAAATCAGAAATATAAATGCTAGAGATACAAGGAAATTAATCTAGCAGTGTATGCAGGGGGGAGGGAACCAAAACACAACCCAAAACTATGACATCGGAATAAATTAGTGTGTACAAAAAGCAAAGAAACAAACAGTAGACAAAACACTGATTGGGGACCCAGGCTAAACCACACTGTAATCTATAGGAAGACCTCCTTTTACTTCCATGGTCATTTACTTGTATACCTAATAGGGAGAATAGTGGGAATCTTATTCTGGATATATCATTCAACACTATTTCACTAAATTGAAATTGAGCAAAATCACGAGGCATCATCCAAAATAAAATTCTGTTGTATTTAAGATAGATAAAGGTTTTCTTAAATTCACAAATACTTTAGCTATTAAAATATATATACTGAAGGGTATTTAATGGTAAAGAGACCAATTAAGCTGCATGACCTCTTACAGAAAACAGATTGTTTCCAAGATCTGCAAGTACAGTCTATTCTATGGATTTGTGCCAGCAGTAAAAGAGAGAAAAAATTCCAACTTGGATCAATTCAAGTCATTTAAGTCATCTACTTTTACTGTTCTCACATATTTGTTGCTGATTTACTGCGAAACCTGTGTCCACAGTTGGAGGGGTTTTTGCCTGTTTCAAATTGCAAGCTACAAAAATACAGCTTCAAAAGCATACAGTTTAAACCTGAAACTTATCTGTTATTTTAAAACTCTATATCAGTCAGCCAGCCATATAAGTTTGAATTGTTTGCAAGTCACTGAGACTTGATGAATTTTTCTGCTGAACAGAGGGAGAAAAAGCAGGCATGAGCAATCATCAGGGGGCAAAATCTCTAACCAAGACCAAGGATCCAAGATCTGGCATTCCTCAAGGAATGCTAATTTGTCCTGTCAAGTTCCAGTGACTGAAGTAGAAAAGCTTTCCTACTTAGCTGTAATGAAATATCAAACTAGAAAAGTAGAAGTCTGATGTCAATTTTTTCTGTTTGGAAATCTATATATTTACACACATAAAAGATTCCTGTTCTCAATTCACGGTTCAAATTTGGATCTATAGGCTTCCCATCAGCCTCACCAAACATAAACTCCTAAAGAGCCAGCAAGCTAAGTGCTTTGAAAGTCAGTGTGTTGCATCCAGGTTTCTAAGGATAACATGATACAAGACTTCAGCTCCAAGGTAGATATAATACTTCAAAGAGTACACCAAGTGAGATCAGATTTATGGCCTAGGGGCTCCTGCTTTAGGAAAAAAATCAATTGTCCTTAACACAAATGTCCTTATGTCATGTATAAATTAAACAAATACATAAATAAGTACATTTATTTTTTGGTAATGAAAAGTACTCTTAAATTAATGGTTCTGTTTTCCACTGAAATATGGGAACATATAAGGAATTAAACACAAGTGTAGAAGGCAGAATCATGTCAGCAGAGTGTGTAAGTATTTCCTCCTACTAGCACCAACTCACAAGCCAATAATTTGGTCATCAGTGCTTATGGAGACCAAGAACTTCCGGGGAAGCCGCTGAAATGGTACAAAATTATTTTGACTTTTCTTTCTAAGGGCAGCCTACAAGTTTCTAATATTTAAAAGAATTACTAACCCATGCAAAATGTCATATTGTCAAATTCATGAGGCAACGGATACAGATCCCTGCCTTTCCCTAATCCCCTCATAACTATCTGAAAAGTCTGTTCTTAGTTCACCATACAGCGATACTTCTGGTAACAAGGCAGTGCCCTGGATACCTTTGATATTATGAACTTTGTACTTTAAGGAAGCATACGTAAACCATCCCATGCATACTTCAGTCTTTTAGAAGTGATGACCAGTCCAGGGAATATTTCGCGCTGACCACCACAGCAACATTGTTGAAGAGATTACAATACGTTCATTTTAATGCAGATTAAAATAGGGAAACTGCAGTCTTGGTTCTCAGAGCAGAGCTCCTGTGCACTGAACATCCCCACCAACTTCTACAGGGGCTGTGGCAGGGACAGTAAGGCCAGATTCCTCCTCTCCTGATTAAGCTTTCTACCATGTGCAATGAGACTGCACTGGCTGGAATTGCTGAACTCCGTGTTACAGAACATGACTCACTGATTATAATGTTTCATAATCCCTAAGAAACCATAGATTTGCTTTACTTAGGGTATCTATTTTGGCCTTAAAATTGTGATAGGTTGAGAATTGGTACACATAGCCACAGTGCCTTTTTTTTTAATGCAAAAGGCTTTTACAAAAATACATAGACCCTAATATTGAATAAGTAGATTTAAAACATGCATTCATAACAATTCTTAATTAACAATAATAGGATATTTAAAGATAGGCTTTCCAACCTATGTATTATGGCACCATCCAGCCACTTGCTCGTTCCCCCCACCCCAGTGGGATGGGAGAGAGGACTGGGAAGGTAAAAGTGAGAAAACTCAGGGCCTGAGATAAAGACAGTTTAAAACATAAAGCAAAAGCTGTATGCACAAGTGAAGCAAAATAAGGAATTCGTTCACTGCCTCCCACTAGCAGGCAGGTGTTCAGCCATCTCCAGGAGAGTAGGGCTCCATCATGTATAACGGTGACTTGGGAAGACAACCGCCCTCACTCGCAGAGCCCCTTCTTCCTCTTCCTTCCACCAGCTTTTATTGCTGAGCAAGACATCATATGGTATGGAATATCCCTCTGGTCAGTTGGGGTCAGCTGTGCCAGCTGTGTCTCCTCCAACCTCTTGGGCTGTGTCCCACCCCTCCAGGGTGGGAAGCAGAAAAGGCCTTGGCACTGTGCAAGTACCGCTCAGCAGTAACTAAAACATCACTCTGTTATCAACACTGCTATCAGCACAAATCCAAAACATAGCACCATACAAGCTACTATGAAGAAAGTTAACTCTACCCCAGGCAAAACCAGTACAACTTTAAAAAAATCTGCACATTCTACTAAATAATGTGTACCTCCTAAACTGTAATGAAATTTATATTCCCTTATAACAGCAACAACAAGAAGTTACAGAAAAACAGACAAGGAAATTAAATCCAAAAGTTATGTTAAACATAATTAACATTGTGACATAAACTGACAAAAGCCAGGAAATTGAAAGCTAAGGCTGACACTCTATCTATAATGCTCTCTGTTTTAACATGACATGACTTAAAGCCAGAGTTACAGCCTTAACTTTAAATTTCCTGTCTTTTGTCAGTTTGTGTCACAACCGTCATGTTATTTAAACATAGGTTTTGTGCATTTAATTGTACGTTGCCCTTTTTACTGCTGATTCACATTTCAATAAATCAGAACCTTTTAAAAATACTATTGAAAAAAGAACTGTATGAGTTTGAAGCTGTCCGAGTCTAACATTTGACATTCACTACATATTTTCTTCAAATGAAAGTTAGCAGACAATCTTAATTTTCTACTAAACTGTGAAAGCATTTTCTGTTGTCAAACACAGCTATTTCATTTATAAACAACATGTGATCAAAATAAATCTCTAGGAGAAAATAGCAAAATCTATTTTCAGGGAATAAACCATTTTTCTTTACCATAATTGTTATTTATTACATCTGTACATCCATCTCCTATTAATAATTTTATTATCTGAGGTATGGCAAAAAGATGATAGTAACTGTCTCTATGGAGTTCAACATATGACTGTAAATGCTCCGCATGGGCCTCAGATTTCTCATATAAATGAGCTACTAACTTTCAAGCAAAAACTATTACTGTTGCATCATTTCAAAGTTGCAATAGTAGAGGAAATGTGCTTCTAAAACACATCAGCAATTTCAGAGCACTACAAAAACTCAAGACTATAATCTATTCTGTTCAGGTAACAGAACAAGCAAGACCAAATTAATTATTAACATATATCTTGCTGCTCATAACTTACTGATTTATTCCAAAAGCTTACAGTTTTCCCATCTCTTTCTAGATAATAGTTTAACACAGAGATGATAATTTAAAAGATAAAGAATACAGCTTTGTCAAGCTACGCTACAGACTGCATTTAAAATTATTTGGTACAGTTATATATATTTTCTAATGAAAACTCACAAAGATCTTAAGCCTACTGAGAAAACATAATCTCTATTTACTGGCAAAATATTTCACCATTTTAGAAGTAGTGTAAAACAACAAAGTAATAATGTTGGCTGTGTAAGAGAAGAAAACGAGCAGAATGCATTTTATTAGTTCTAATTCAGCCAGTAAGTAGATAGGAAAGAGCACATTAGAAATATCTTTCTACAGGTCAGTAACATCACATATGAGGAAGCTAGATTATTTCTTATGTGTTTAAAGGGACACATTTATTCAGTGAATTCATTGGAATTACACCAAGAATCTTCCTTTAGGAATAATTTTACCTGGTAGTTCAGATCCTTCTCTGGTATAAATCCCCCAAGCTACTTTGATTTGATTTATGACCACTATAAATGAGGACCTTTGTTCCTAAAGAACAAAATTTTTGTTCCTCAAGAAGAACTACCAAGATGAAAAGTAAATGAATCTTAACTGTAGTAATTGATAAATTCATATTTTCTCTAAATTTATTTATATAGTCAATCCTTTTTAAATAAAAGTTTTCTGAAGGCCTAAAGAATATTATACATATTTTAAAGTATAGCTTACTAAATACATTATATCAGAATAAATTAATATATTTCCTTAGGAAGAAATCGCTTTGACCTTAAAGCAAATTCATTCACATCAAATCTCTGCATAGTCCAAAGGACTCATCCACACAAGGCGTGTCTAATAAGCAGGCAAGTGTAATGAAATGGTCCAAGGTTCACTGACCCAGAGCATACCTAGACCCAAAAATGAGTCTCCATGTATCTCATCTCATTACCCAAATGAACATACATGCAATTTGGCCTGGGCTTGACTCCTGGCTGCTGAATTCCAGGACAATTCATACTCTCCGAAGAGGATCATGTGTATAGTAAATGAAGAAATAAATTAAGAAAACAATTAAGCTGCACTGTCTCTCAGCTCATTTGTGTTCACAGCATAAATTCAGTATCTTAACATATCAGTGGCCATGGGGGAAAGGATTCACCTGGTCAGTGTAAACAACAAAATCTGAGCTTGCCTCTCAGGCTACCTGTAGCATTAATGGAAAAATACAAACATTAGCAGTTCTCCTCATGCATAGTAATTGTCAAAAACAAGTTAGCTGGCTTACTAAAAGTGGCAGCACATCTCTTTTGACTTAAAGGCAGGTCAAGGTACCAAGCTCAAATGCAGATGATACAAATCCCACCTTATGTAACTGAAACGATAATATTTTTTTTTTTTCCCAAAAAAATGTAAGCAACTTAAAACCAAATATGCAGACTTTTTGACCATTTATCTTATTCCTTTGGTTTATTTTCCAAAGACCTAGGCTTTGATATATACCATAGGAAGACTCTGACTCCTTACCTCTAGATCCATGGCAATTTAAGTACTGCCATTGTAGAAACTGATATGGGAATGGATTAAGCAAATGGTTCATTTCAAATAGAAGCTGCAGTGTATGTGAAACATGCTTTCTCCAATCTGAAGCAGAACTACCTTTGAATTTACATTAAGGACATAACTGATTTATTTGTAAAAATCTATGCTTTTTCTCCCTATAGGCCACTGTTGGATAACCTGTTCTTTCACCATTTTTGCAAATCTTGCATGTGCAGTAAAGATTTTTTGGCAATAGTTTAGAGGCTTCCTCCCCCACAACTTCTTATGAACTCCATCTGGCCAGAATGAAAGAATCTAAATCGAACAGTACATCAAATCCCCAAGCGATGTACTCCTAAATCCATTGTTTCTCGTAATGTTTTAAGGAATTATGTTTGAGTAAGGAAATTGAGGGCTTAGTAATATATTGATAATTAACGCAGCAGATGTTGTATAAGTCTTGGCTGCAATAGCATTTCTTTCTGAAAAGAAAATAAGTATATTAAGCAACAATAAAGACATTTTAGTGGCATTATTTTAGGGGTTTTAAAATAGTTTAGCCTTATAAATGGCTTGTTTCATGTATGAAATGAAAATATTCAGCCGTCCTCACAATCTGCTCTTTATTCTTTTTATTTTTGTCTTATTTCATTTAAGTTCAAAATGAATCCATATTTTCTGTGATTTATTGGGTAACATTGTAAGAAAGGCAAGGCAGTAACCTCAGGCAAACCATATGTAGTGAACAGGTTCCAGAGACACTTTATTGCTTTCTACCAGTAGTAGGTTAGCACTGGCAGTCTTCCTTCTGAATAGGTTACAATGGCTATCAGATACATCTGTTCAGCATTTTACTGCAAAGAGAATGTAATGCCAAAACAATGTTAAACTTGGATTGCCCATTTCCTGAGATTACTGCTCTCAAAAAGTTCACATAAAGTTTTTCTCTCTGTAATTTTAACATCTGACAAACAAAATTTGAAGCAATATTTTAATTTCATACATTATCCATAAACTTCTGCAGAAAATATAAGTGTAATTAGTATAATCACTGTCATCTGCCAGCAGAGAAAATAGATTCCAGAAATAATTTATGCTGAGTGCTTTATTTTTATTTTTTTGTTGTTGTTTTATTTTAATGTAGAAAGCCTACATTGCTATGCTCTCATCTTGCTGGTTAGACCTTTCTAGACAATTGCCTGTACTTTTGTAATGAATAAATGGTTCAGATTTTATATCATAATGTTTAGCTATTTTTAATAACTTTTTTAGAAATATTTTATTTCACAAATGTCAATCTTAATAGAGCCTTTGTACTCTCTGTTCCTATAGCATAAACTCTTACAACCTTATACACCCCAGACAGTCCTCAGGTGCTGAGACAAAAAAAAACCAACAACAATACAAACATCACATTAAAGTCAATCTTACTACATTTATCTTCCCAAATGTCAATGTCTTCACATCTATAGAGATATGATAACAGGAAGGGACTACTATGAGGTGCGATGGAGGCGAAGCTTGTAACTTAGTGGCATGATAAAGGTCAGCTCTGGAACATCTCCTCCCAGTGACTTGTGCTTACTGTCTTTCTGCAGATTCAGTGGCACAACAGAAAAGTATTGTGTCCTGTAGTCATGGCTCAAATAATATATATACTAATACCGAGTGCACACATTAATTTTCCCAAAACTACCTTTGCAAAGCCCAGGTAAATTTTTTTTTTTCAATTATGTGGGTACTCACTGTTGTGGTACAACACCTCCAACCCAGATGGTCAGCTGTAGTTTATACTAAATGTGTACACATCAATACATGCTCAGCTTTGCCCCTGGACACGCCTGGGGACATGGAGCTGCAAAAGCTTTGCAGCCGCCGGGGCTCAGCTACTCGTAACACCCTGCACAAGGTAAATTATGAAATGCTGTTTCATCACCTGAGTTCTCCAGCCTTCACAGTTTACTTGCAGGCGACAAGTCTCATTGTTATTTTTGATGCAACTCTAGGCAATGCTCCATCATTGTGTCTGAAATGAGAGGTAATGAACAAAAAAATAGCTGAAGAACAATCAGAGCAACAATTTTACTTTTATATTCCTGCCTTTATCCTATGTCCAAACACAAGTGAACTGGTGACTGAAGTAGATGGAAAATTACTTGAAGCAAGGTAAGGTTGAGTCATTTTTCAAGGCATGATGCACTAGTTTTAGCAGTGTTTCCAATGTTAAATTTAACACTGGAGGACAAGTAGCTCCACTTGCTTTTATAAAGATGAGAGAATGTTTTTACGTTCCTATCTCTATCAGACATTGAACATGGCACTTACATTTTTAAATCTCTTGTTATTCCTCTGTATTAGGTTTTCCTGGAAGGGTGGGAAATATATGAGCTGGCAGGAAATACCAAATACATATACTATTATAGTTATTTCTTATTATTACCACTTTTATTAGTCAAGAGTGTGAGGTTTCATGAAGGTAATTTTTATGGGTTTTCAGAGATACAAGAAGAATGATTACAGCTATTGCTCTTGTAAATGAAACATTTTTTCTTCCTACAAAAATTTCCTGCTCACTCTGTTTTAGAAATATTTTTTGATAATCCAAAGATTCAGCAGTTCCATAACATCTCCAATTAAGAACAAAATCTTCTCAAAAATATCCTGCCAGCCCATATGTGTGTGTGATTATGTATATCTGCTGAAGCAGCTGACAGAGTTTCCATAATGCTTAGGAACAAACCTTGCAGTCTGCAGCCCCTCAGGTTCAGAAAAGCCAGGGAACAACCAATTTTACTTGGAATAGAGGAAGGGTTTCTCTTTATCTATACAATGTACACAGGAAGCCAAATCAGTTTAGTATGAATTATATTGCATTCTCAATGTATAACTTGCCCACTTTCGTCCTCGTACTACACAAAATATCTCCTGAACACAGGTAAAGAAAAGACTCACTTTTAAATACATCATTATTTGTTCTTTTCAGAAATAATACCATTTTTGTGTTATAAAATTTTGAAGTTTTAATTTCCATAACCCCCTTGAAAAGCAAAATAGAAAAATATTACATGGTGTATTTAGCATGACATTCTAATAATAGTAGTCAACTAAGAAAAGGACAGGGCTGAAAAGTTACTAAGGTTATGGTGACGGAAGTATCCAATTGTTTTCTTTATATCAATAAATATGTTTAAACTCGGTATATATTATTTTAGTTTGGTAGAGTAACTGAGATTAACATTTGCTTTAAGTCACAGAATCACAGAATTGTCTAGGTTGGAAAAGACCTTGAAGATCATCCAGTCCAACCATTAACCTAACACTGACAGTTCCCAACTACACCATATCCCTCAGCGCTATGTTGACCCGACTCAAACACCTCCAGGGGTGGGGACTCCACCACCTCCCTGGGCAGCCCATTCCAATGCCCAACAACCCCTTCTGGAAAGAAATGCTTCCTAATATCCAGTCTAAACCTTCCCTGGTGCAACTTGAGGCCATTCTGTCTTGTCCTATTGCTTGTTACTTGGTTAAAGAGACTCATCCCCAGCTCTCTGCAGCCTCCTCTCAGGTAGCTGTAGAGGGCGATGAGGTCTCCCCTCAGCCTCCTTGTCTCCAGACTAAACAACCCCAGTTCCTTCAGCTGCTCCTCGTGCGACATGTCCTCCAGACCCTTCACAGCTTCAATCTTTGTTTTTTTTTTTAAAATGTATTCTGCTTGACAATTAGAATTCTTAAAACTGACAGTTCACACAGCATTTGGCAATACCACTGCATCTGATCCATTTGAAACACATTTCTACATCACATTTCTCATTAATTACCATGCATTGGCTGATACCTGAGCAAACTTTGAGACCTACTTGTATTTATCACTGTGACTATCTCACCTCAGATTCCACTGCCCATCCAGTCAAAGTTGTATCTATCTTTTTTCATCAGATATATAAATACCAGTCTCCAAATCAGAGAAATCAATAGCAATTTCACCACTGTCCCTGAAATGCTCAAGTTCAGTCTATTACTATTGCAGCTGAATAAACATCTAGGAAGGATTTTTTTGCTCTCCTGAGACAAAATCTCCATAAATTATCCAACACTATAATTACTAAACCACTGGCAAAATCATACAAGGCAATTAACACCCTCAGCATCTTTCTATCTCAGTGAAACTCAAAGCTGATATTGAGGAAAACATATTAAGCATGTATGTAACTTAAATCATAAATAAATCAGTTGCACTTAAGCATATGTTTTCAAGGTTTTCCTGAAAGTTTGATTTCTGCATGTCTTGGCCTCAGAATTTAGTCGGGTCAGGACCTGCAAGAATTTCATGTGCAGTTTTGCACTACTCATCATGTGTCCTAATCAGTGGCACTCACCTATATTCTAGTCCAAAGTGATTCACACTTGTAAAACTGGGATAAAAACCAGGCCACGCTACAGAGTTAACATAATCAATCATAAGTGAATGGACAGTGGCATGGTCCTGCAGCTACACATTAGATGGTAGCAGTAAAACAGAGAGAGGCTATCCTGAATCCCAGTGAAGCCCAAAACAGTCTTTCTGCTTCACCCTGCCTATGCAAAAGTGTTTTGTTTGTTACCATTGATTTTTAAAGGCAATGTCACAATTAGTGACTCAAACCTAAAAGAAACTAATCCAAATAGCTTCACAATGCAACACAAGATATTACCAGTGTGGCTGATTACATTAGTAACTCCTGCATTACCATGCATCGATTTATACTGAAAAATTCATGGATGGTGTACTCTGGTTGAAAAATCTGAAATATGTACTTATTTTGGTGGGAAATTCAGAAGACTGAAATGCTTTCTACAAGAGCAAAAAACTATTTGGCAGCTGTTTTCATACAAGAAATCAGACAATTACAGATTTATATTTTTAAAAAAGAACAACAACAAACAAAACAAAACAAAACAACCACCACAGCAACAAAACCAACCAAAAAAACACATTGAGAAGCCTAGAACAAAAGCACACTCTAAATTTCAGGTTTAAATGCCAGAACAGTTGGAAGATCATCTTGTGTGTTGATATTAGAGGAAGGAAATAATAAATTCTACCTATGATCAGGCATGGACCTAGCATACTATAGGACAGCCTGATGTATTGTAGATATGATTTTCTTTTTTTCATAAACAGTGATTAGCTTAATGTTAAGCAGAACACTTTGTGAGTGAAACATATCAACTGGCATGAGACTAGTTCAATCTCAGCCACTGAACAAGCTGTTAATAGATATTCAAATTTCAGTACAGCTACATTTACTTTCCCCTGCTAAGTATAAATGTGTTTGGCATTCACTGCAGCTGGTGTTACTACAATGATGCTAATGATAGTTTATCTGCTTCCCACTCTTGCATAGCTCAATCCCTATATTTAAATCAGTGATGCCAAAAAGAAAATTATACAATATATCCCAGATCTAAAGTTAATCTTCAGTTCTGGCATCATCGACCTGAATATAGAAAAATATTCCACCCTTTGGCAGATGTAATTGCTGTCATAACCACTCATATAGATACCTTCATTGTCTCCTCAGTCATTGCCTTTTACTCTGCAACAAAAATGCTTCTGTTTGTGCAAATAGTGGTTGGTTTTGTTGCTTTTCTACGCCCTCCTCTTTATTGATAAAACTATCTTGTTGCCTTATGTAGTATATTACTTACAGTAATTTGATTTTCATTAGTAATTTAAACAACTCTAAACCTCATGAACTCTGGGACCACTAGGTATTTGTTGAAACTTACACCTCTGTCATTTCCAGCTCAGTTTTCTTACTGTCAATCCTCTCTCTTCTAAAAACTGAAGTTTCTCACCCAAATTCATGACACATCAATGGGATCTTCCTGTAACAGATCCCTCACCAGCACCTCAACCAGGTCTATACCATCAAATAACAAATTCATCAAAAATTTTTGTTTAGCATCAAAACAGATTTGTCATGTTAATTTTGGTGATATACAGAACGTTTTTGATAATGTAGTTGAAACTGATTATCTTCATTCAAACAATGCCAAAGTAGCTGTTTACTATTACTTTCAGATGAAAAAAATGTGGATTTGTTTTTTTTTTTTCCTTTGAAATTGTCCCTTTTTAATATAGCTACCATCTTGAGCGAGCACAGTTTAACTTTGGAAAAGTTATTCCAGATGCAAGGAAGGTTCAAGTGGAACACTGTTTTATGCTGAAACCTGTTTGGATTTGTTAGAACGAACACCATCATTACAGAACAAAACAAAGAGGATATGAATAGAGATCTAATTTTCTAAGCTTCTGATTCTTTACAGTGTAAAAAAGACTCCTGAAATTTTAGGACAAATTGCAAATTCTCAGTCTTACCTGTCATGTGCCACCCCAGGTCCGGGACACCAGGGAGTTGAACCATCCAAGCACACAGAAGTGCATGATGGAGGACGGGGATTCATTACCAGAAACTTGCCCCATTTCAAATTGTGCTAAACTCAGTACTAAAACCAAAATATTCCACAAAACACCACTGCTTCTACACCGAGCTTGAACCATTAGGCCAATATCAATATAAATAGAAAAACAGGTTCATCTTCTCAAATCAAACTAATTTTAGGGGTTTAGAGTATCCTAAGAAATCTCTAGGTATGGTCTCTTTCTAAAAATTCCAGCAAGGTCTTTGGGTAATTTCCTTTAAATACCTACATATATAGTCTGTATAGAAGTTATGATGCAAATCTGCAACAGAATCATAAGAATCCTAGACATGGGTTAGATTTATCAAGATACATAGTCCATTCCTGGGACACAAAGTAATATGTTGAGCTATGGAGGAGTTTCAGCCTTCTCAGAGACAACTCACTATAGCTGTTGCAATATGATATATTTAACGTATTGCCCTATGCTGTGCACTCCAGGTATATTAGACCACTGAAATAATCATCAATCCTCTTGTTTATGAAATTCATCCAGACCTGTCTATTAGTCCCATACCTCTTATGCAAGCATACATACAGAGATGTGGGGAATCGTTAGCACTGCACCATTGACATGACATAAACTGGAGCTTGAATATGATAATTTTGATTTATGAGAAAAATTCTACAAATCTGTTATTAAAGCTCTAAAGATATTTGTCTACAATCTAAACCCTACAAATTGGGCCCATCATGCAGCTAACATTATTATTAATCATACCTGTAACGTTCCTAAAATTAAAAAATGAACAAACAAAAAAATTTGTGCAGTTTACAATTGTCGGTTTTATATAATCCTCATGCACTCTATTTCAGTTTCAATGTTGATTATATCCCCAACACATGAGCAAGCTACAGAGCTACAACATACAATTCATTTACAAAATACAAGTATACAGAAATATGTATTTATAGTATAGCAGTTTGGCAAATTTTTGTGCATTCAGCTTGCTGAAATGAATATTATTTTGCAATGCAGTGAATAAAAATTGTTAATGCCCCATGATGATTGATTAATCATGAAAAAAGGCAGACAAATAGACATTTGCATCTGTGCTGGTAAATTTTCATGACAATTTTGCAAGGCTGTATTATGCAGTAATATTAAAACAATTTGCAGTAAATCAATTTCCTCCTCTTCCCACTAAATTAAAGTTGGTTGAAGCCAAATATTTTCCCGACTTGCACTTACTGAAATACTGGATCACAAGGATTTTCTATTTTTTTATATATAAGCCACCATGTATATTCACTCTTTATCCACAGTATGTGTTTCACTATTGCCAAAGGAATGTGTCTCATCTGTAAGTCATATTCTAAAAAACAGAGAATTAGATTCTGATAATAAGCCAAAAAGATAAAAGAAAATTAAAGTCCATTTGTTGGTTAGGCAGCTCTACTCAAGTAAATTTGAGCAGGATAATTTTTCTAATACTAATTCCTAACAGTTCTTGCTCTATATCTCAAATACCTATCTCTCTTCTTGATTATAATATGGTACCTCTTTGTTTAGTGTAAAATTCTTTGGTTTCACCTAGCAATAGAGAAAGATCACTTTTTCTCCACTTTAAATTTCTGCTTCTGCAAGTTCTGATATATCTATGCTGAAAGACTTCTTTACAATGCTATTTTAAATGTCCAAACTTTTCTACCCTCAAAGAAATGGTTGAAATTGAACATGAGAAAGCTCATGGGAAGCACCAATGTGTAGCAAACAAAATACAAAAAACAGAAATTTATACAAGGATGTAGAGTATCAAACAGTGTATCATGAAAATGTATCCTTTGAATGACATTTGGAGTCTGGGATTCCAGCCAAAAAGAAAAAGGTTTTAGGTTATGTTATTTCAAGATCAAAAGATCAAAAGTTTTTATAATCTATCAAGCAAGAGCCAACAGATTTACAGCATGTTTTCTCTTGTCCTTTCAGCCTTAAACAGAATATTAGGTAGGAAGACAATAAGAACAGTCTGGAAAAAAAATGTGTAAGTATATTAGCGATATCCAAATATTTTATAATATTGATTTTACTGAATGATCTTGTAACTTAATAGATAAATAGGTAGATCAAACACACAGTAATGCCTTGGTAAGTTGTTATGTTTCTATTCAGATAGACATCTTTAGGAGTGCTATTGCAGTGAAGTATAAGGGGGATAATTAATTTTATCTTGTACAACTTTGTTCCAACTTGAAACTATCCACATGAAAGATAAAATAAGAAGTACAAATGGATAAAACTCAGGTCTAGTTTTGCTGATTAAGGATACCAATTAAATTCAGACACCAGAGTGAAAAGAGTAGGTGTATTTTACTGGTGATAACCAAATAATGTAACAGTGTAATACAGGAGACATGCAGTAAGAAAAAGAGAATAGTGCACTTAAAGCAACAAACAGGAGAATACAGGGTAATGGATCAAATCATTACTACCTGAGAGAGAGAATAGTGACTAAGAAAGATCCATCACCACTCGCATACATTACCATCATGCAGACCCGCAGTGGCTGGGCAGCCCCGGTTACAGCGAGGGTTTGGAGAGCCTGTCCCGGCAAGTGGGAAATCCTCCGCGGTGCGTCCACCTGTAGGTGAGGCTTCCAAAGTCGCTGTGAGCGGATCCAGCCTTATATACCAGAGAATGGCAAGGCAAAATAGCTGGCACCTTTGTTTTGTGCAGAAAATTTCTGGTTTCATTCTTCTTTTGGATTCCACCCAAAGCCTGGCCAGGGCTCGGGGCAGGAGGACAAGAGAGTTTTTAGCAAGGCCAAATACCTGGGTTCTCAGCCTTGAACAAGGCTAAACAAGGGCAGTTGGATACATTATCTCCGCATTTCATCCTCAGTACTGATTATATTTTGTCTAAGCTGCATCTTTCACTAGTGAGTTTACACACTTTGTTAATGATTACACACTAAGTTAGCAGCTTCAGCTTGGGGCTTCAGTATTTCAATGCTTTTGCACTTTTTACATCACCATAAGTGGGTTATTATAACTTAGTACAATACCTACTAGCACAAGGGTTTTCAGTTATAAAATATACAGGATTCATCTATAGGTCAACTCTGGCTTGGGCCAGTTGTCCCAGACTTAGCACTTCAGGTCTACCTTCGCAGCTTTATCGAGCTAAACTTATGTATCCTTTGTACTTTAATGCATTAGTTCATGCAGTGATGCTCAATGAAAATACAACTGGAATTTAAGACCTTTATTCTGTTTTATGTTTTCAAGATAACTCAGCAATCTGTGCTAGCATAAGTGAATGAGGATTTTATGATTTTTTGGGTCCAGTTTGGACATAGCATTTGTTCCTTAGTGGACTTAAGAGTACTCTGTTCAAGGTTTATATTCCTTCTCTGAACCTTGATATATATACACTTGGGCTAAGTTTAACCCACTCAAGTCCAGGTCAGACTTTCTTGACATTGGAAGAATCATCAGCTAGCAAGCTTCAACTTCTTTTTAGACATAATAGCAAGGTCAAGAGAAGTCCTGACTTTAAAACAAAAAATAACATACTGTTAGTGGAGTAGCACCTTTTTTAATAATTACAATAGTTTTCAAAACAATAATAACAAGGCTAGAAAGGGAAAACTGAAACGTGTAAAGCAAGTAACATTTTTATATCAGCATGCATGCTACTGTAGTGTTAATCTCATCTTTTGCTGGTTACTATTATTTTACACTTGGATAGATATAGATGAATTTGTCAGCCAAGAAATATGCTGATTGCTTATGTGCTTGATGACAAGGCTTAAGGGTGAAGCAGAGAATAAGCAATGGGAAGAGGTACAAGGGCTGGACTTTGAACAAAGGGGAATCTGCCATGGCCAGTTTACCGTTGCTTGCCAGCCTGAATAATCATCTATACTGCACAGAGCAGATATATACCATTTATGTACCAGGACTGAAATGTTTCATATGAACTGCTCAGGAATAAGTGGTGCAAGCTGATCCCTACTGTCTTGCAGTTTGTGCAAATTTTACACCTGTGGCAAAGCAGCATGAAACACAGCTTTTTCTTGCCTTATAAGGCTTTATGCTCTCAGGTTTGAAGTATAAATGATGGTACATGTTAGTGGTCTGGGAGATGCTGACTCTTTCACAGACTACTCTGTTTCTACATTACATCTCTCTTTCTTATTCCTGCCTTAACTCCTCTAGGAGTTTGGGAGCAGGATTGTGGCATCTTCTGTACTTGGAATGTGCATTGAACAATAATGAGCCATAATAATACATATTTTGCATACTTTACTCAGATTAATTTCTTATGCATGCCTGTATATTTTTAAATAAAATGCTGATATGAAAAACAAGTTCACATTGGAGGTAATTATGAGAGGTTTTTAAACTTTAATCCTATACAGATGGATTCAAAAAAGATTCCTCTCTGCAGTATTGTCTTTACCTAGAGAGCAGGCCCTAATATTTCATGTGCTGTTGTAATTTATGTTAACAATATCTTTTCCTGCACTTTTCTGCCTTAAATATATATACTCAGAAGCAACCACCAACATATATGCAATTTTAATTTACAATACAGATTAACTCATTTGTGCCCAATGAGGCTATCAAGTCAGGCTACCAAAAGCACAAGGTTTATTTACCCTAAGTCTAGGATGTTAGAAAATATATCTCAGACTTTAGGATATATTCCTTAAAGTCCTAGTTCCTTCAGTCATTTTAAAACAGCACAGTCAGGATTAGGATTTCATAATGCCTTAGGCTGGCAAAACCAAGGTTTGCAGAACTCACCCCCAGGTTAAAAGATGTGCTGGAGCTATCAGACCTTTGGCCATGGTTCTCACAATTCTGTTGGAGCAAAAGTAGTCTTTGCAAAAGCCAGTAAGACTTTGGCTGTACATTTGCAGGTTGGGAATCTGAGAGTGAAAGGAAATGAGCTGCAATGCTGGAGAGCAACTGAGGAGTATTAAAATGCTTGGATTCTACTCAAAACTCCTCTACATTCTTTTATACAGTATATGTGCATAGGAGACCCCATGTCATGCTAGAATATAGCGAATAAACATCTGTTTGTGAAACATATCTCCCACCATATTAATAGAACATATATATCAGCTGATTTATTCATGATTTATTCAGCCAAGAAGGAGAAATCTGAAGGACAAAACTTCATTAAAAAAATCATATCCTGACACTTCATATTTCGTTTAAACTTTGCTATCTGACACTTCTATTCTCTACCAAAAAAAACCCCCCCAAAAAAACCCAAAAAAACATAACTACTGAAGCCCTTTCAGATCTTGTTTGGATTTTCAAAATGTCATTCCAAAGAGTGAAAAGTTAGCAATGCTTTTGACTGTGAATGTAGTGCTCTCTGTCTTTGATGCATAATCTATAGTCTTTTAGTTAAAGTTCGTCTGATATCTGCATTCAGTATAAACTCATAGTATGTGATAGATATACTCACTGTAGCTAAAAATAGCTACAGCCTGAATCAGAGAACCATTCTGCTCACTCTTTTTGTATATAAGTGAATGAATCCAAAGCTAGTAGTAAAATAGACTGGTAGCAGATATTTCCTTTGTTGCCTGTCTATTCTACCTGTAAATGTAGAAAATACCTGCTCACACTGAAAAAACCCAACACAGTTGCCATTTTAAAGAATAGTTCAGTTCCATAATGCTAAAAATAAATCACTGTTCTTCCACAGGAAACTCTGTTCTTTTTTAGATTTTTTTTTCTAATACTGAAATGTGTGGTTTTAGTCCTGTAGACTAATTTTTTTTTTTTTTAAATAGGACCAGCAAGAATTATTTGGAAGCTCTTTTACATCTACAAGACATTAACACACACACACACACAAAATGCTTCATTTTTGGTCTGGGAATTCTGTTGAAGTAGTGACTAGTCTAATAGGTCTTCTCACTTTTGCACTTATGAAGGTAACTTTCTACTTTTTACTCCTCTGTTTTGTTTCTTTTTTTTTTTCTCCAAGGTTCAATGCATCCAAAATATTGGTAGTGTCTCTGTGTGTCTAAACTTTTCAGAGGTATCTGAGATACAAGGTGTCTTCTTGGCCATATCTGAGATATGTTAATGTTTAGAGCTAAAGCCCCATCAAACAAATTGTATTAGTCAGGTGTCTAAAATTCCAATAGAACTATATATATGAAGCAGCTGTGCAGTGTTTTAAGTTAACTGTAGATCAAAGTTAATTAGAAATTTCTCTTTTTCAAGCAAAATTGATACAGACTAAACAACTGGAGAGGATCCTTCATCAAGTTAGAGTATAACTCCATTTCTCAGCTACTTCTCTTTGAGGAAAAAGCAAAAAAAAGCATTCATAAAGGCGCTCCAAAACATATGACCTAACCAAAGAACAATAGCTAAAGAGCAGGAAATCGTGTCATGGATTGCAGAGGAAGCACTTGAAGACTTTAAGTCTCAAATTATAGGACCAACCTTAGAAAGTGAAGGTCTTCACAAAAAACACATGAAATCTGGTTTTATCTATACAGATTCTGGACATTTCTGCTGAGGTGGCAGTTTAAGGTGTGACATCCTCCTTCCCAAAACAGCTTGTTAATTTTCTTTGCTTTTCTCCTTCATGATGAACAAGATAGATTTATTTCACAAAAATCATATGGACACTGATATGGATTATCACTGACAGTTCAGCTAGGATTTTCTCAGTTAGCTGAATGAAGGCAGGTCCTTAACATCCTACCTTAATTTTTAAATCTATTGGATGATCTATACTTTTTTGGATCAGTTAATATTACACTTCACTGGCTTCAACACCTGGGCAAGAGTTTTCCTCTCTATGCATAAAGGTTCTTTTCTAGTTTGTTTTTGTTCTGGACAATCGCTACATTCTTGCCCTAAAATAGTTATCAAATGTGACAAAGTGTGAAAGGAGAAATCTTAAAATATACTTAAATAAGATCAGAAAAAGTATTTACTTTGGAACATTAATATATCAAGTCATAACTATATGCTGAGATTCTTTGGGTATTTTTAATCTCTGCAGTCTAATAGAATTAAACCCTACATTTCTGTTGGCACAAAACCTGGTGGTAAAAATAGCACTACACATTGAAGCGTCCTTCCTTCTTTTTACAGACTGTAAAGGGAGAAGGGAGGGAACCCTACTTCCTTAAAGGGAATAGAAGACTTTAAAACCCAAACCCAAACAAAACAGATCTCCAGAGCAGCAACTTCCTCTGGCTGTTTGTTAAAAAGCCTGAACAGCTACACAAGGTCAAAATAGTGTGGTAGGAAGGGATTTACTTTTTCTGTATATAGGATTGGATGTTTAAGTTCAAGGTCTCGACTTTTTCATTTACATCTGCAGTACCTCTGGCAAAGAAAACAACCTGTTCTTTTTCACAGTTTATATGACCATGTACATACTATTACATTTCAATAAACTAGTGTTTACAAGCAGGCAGTAAAATACTAAGAAAACAATGTTAATAACTGTCCAGATATCAGGTTCTCTATTAAATCTTTAGTTATTACAGCTTGCTGTGGAAACACAGCAGTTTAAGTGCTGAGTATTAAACAGTTCGTGCTGTGCTATAAATTTCAGATGCATTTATATTATATAGTACTGTGCAAATCATAATCTGAAAGTCAGTTTCATTTGTGGAATGTGTGTTTTAGTAGAAGAAAAACAGTTCAAGCATGTATGTCTTCCATTTTTATAAGGATTTGAAAGGATTACTTAAATTGAAGGAAAAGCAGCTTCTAATGAAATCTGAGCTATAGCATGAAGAAAGGATCACAAGCAATAGCTGATCTGGCTAAGCACTTACTAAAACTCTACCTTTCTCAGGTTTATGACCAATTTAAATATTTTCTTTAACATTCCATTGGGGGGGACACAACTAAATTGCCTTATGATGTACTTGGAGGAGTTGTACCACATAAATCACTTAACCTGGTTCTGTGTTAAGGGATTTGATTCCTGTCAGTGCTCAACCACTGATTGTTTCAATCCACAATTACTTTAGTAAGCAATATAGCCTTCTTCCCTTTAGTCACAGAGAAGGAGTGCCTTCCCTGGTTTTGTTTGCAAATGAAAAGGTAATCTGGAAAGAGAAGAGAAGGTGCCAAGGGAGAAGAGTATTTGCTTCACTGCTTGCTCTTTGCTTGTTATGAAATCCTTCAGTCAAGACAAAAGAGAGTGGATCCAGCAAAAATCTAGTTTCCACAGGAAGTACACAGAGGACCAAGCACAGTGTTAATATGGCTGGATGTTAAGGGAGCAACTGTTATGCCTGCTGCAAAGGCAGACAGCGTAAAAAGTACTTTTCTCCAGCAAGTCTAGAGCATTCCATCTTTTCTTTTGATGAAATATAATATACTTCAAGTTATGGAGCAGAAAAAATAATATCAATAATAAAAAAAGAAAATAATGAGAAGAAAAAAAAACGGAAAAAAAAATTTTAAATCAGGGGAAAAAAAAGGGGGGAAAGGAAAGAAAAACCAAAACAAAACACCAACCAAAACCCCCACGAGAACTGGGGGAAAAAAAAGGAAAAGCAGAAATAAAACCCACCATGTTTTCTTCTCAGGACATCAAAAGGTCATGAACCAGTGGTACAGGAAACCAAAATGTTGCACCAAGATGAGTCAGCAAATAAATTGCCAACCTCCCCCAAATATATCTAACATTTCTTGTGGCAACTCAAGGACTAACCAAACTGCTGACTAAAGTAATTGTTGACTTAGTTTAAACATCTTTAGCAAAATAATGATTTGACATTTATGAAGCCATAAGGTAAATATTTCAACAGTGTGGAGCTGTAGCAGTTCTGGAGCAAAGTCACCAGAGGCAACAAACGATCAGGATGTGAGGAACAGAGTACCGAAAACTCCCAGTCATGGAGATCTGAGGGGACAAAAAGGTAGCTCTATGACTAAGAGGTGGGACCAGCCAGAGGTAAGCAGTGTTGGAGACCCCAGCAACTGAGAACTGATTTCTAGGAGGGTGCCCCCCTTTCTCTTCTAGGCCACTCCAGGACCCCAGCTGGGGCAGTGTGGGAGACCCCACAGTGGGAGTGCGGGCTCACATGGCTAACAGAGGGGTTTTGCAGACCCTAGCAAGCTGGAAGAATTTAGCAATTTGAGGGTGCCTGTCATAGTTTATATTACTGTGATGCCAAAGTTTACCAGAGCTATATGCTGGCAAACATATCCATTGTAACTGTATGTAACATTATTATGCTTGAGCAATTGCAGTTGTACCTTGCAACACTTACATCATTAAAGGATCACTACCGTATGCACTTTTGCCTACAGTCTTTTGCTTCCCTAGATAATGCTATTCTTGTGCACATTTTTGCCAGCAGCCATCTGTATGAGTTGTTCTTCAGCTAATAATTTCAAGGAAAAATAAACTGGGCTATATTTTGACTCTTCATTCACTATTTTGAAGAAGGATATGTTTTTCCGTGGACAAAGATCCTGAATGTTGCCTCAGTTACAGGATCTGACCAAAAGAGGATCCTAAATAAAATATAGGTTGACAAACTTCAGAGGAAAGCTGGTTTATTTATTTTTAAATAGTATCCAGGGCTCTTAACAAGAAAGGATAACACAGCACTCTTAGCAGAGAGACCAACCTGGCTTCTAGATCTGAAACAGACCACAGAAATATTTCTTTTGTCCTGTACAAGATTTCTGATGTTTTGGGATTAACAGATAAATTCTAGCAAACTGTGTGGTAGCAGTTAACACCCTCCCCCTCTTCTTTGCCAGAGTTTACCATTATCACAAGAGTCAGGAGAAACTATCAGTGACAGAGTATCTGAGCTAAAACAATATACACGCCTTCTCCTGCTAACATTGCTGAGAGGCAGTATACGTTTGGGACAGAATGCACATCTGGGATTAAGAACCTAAATTACAATGGCAAGGTTTGGCAGTACTTGATAATAGCAGTAGGTAAACACACTGCTTCAAGAGTAATTTTGCAATTAAGCAAAGGTATTATGTATATTGAATGTTAGCCCAAATGTATAGCGTTAACTTAACAAAGGGCTAGTTCCCATGAGTAGAAAAGAATGCAACACCTTCAGATAGCTACCCATCCAGCAACACTTGAGAGGCAACACAAGGGCTGACCCCGTGTTGAACTCACCAGACCAGGTTGTCAAAGAGGAAAGGCACAGAGAAAATGAAAAGACAAAGGATTTCAAACTGGTTTGAAAAGTCCATCCTTCAGAGCACAAAAGCAGTTACTCTTAAGAAATTTCACTCAGATAAAGACCACTCCTACTATTTATAAAGAAACCCAAATTCCTAGGTGGCGAGGACAGACTGAAACAAAATAATCACGAATGTAGATATTTTGGTTGTTGCAAACTACTCTTTCTTAGTGTATTGTGGTCTCACCATTAAACAATAGTTTGAGACACCTTTCTGGTCACCATTTTTGTCACTGGTTGTGAGCTCCAAAAGCTGCAGTGGGAGTTTAAACTGATCCAGGGATCTCACATGCCAAATGGCCATACGAGTTACACGTGGAATTGCACTGTCAGCCAGGATCAGTGACAGTCCAGACCTGATCACCACTGAGGTATGATGAAAAAAGAAACAAAAGTAAAAGTAGCCCTGGAGCCAGAAATGCAATGTGGTAAATAATGCTTTGATAGTACTTTTCTTCCTGGAGGACCACCTTTAATAATACTACAGATCCTATTCTTACTTATTTAAGGCTTCTTGCTTATTTTTAAGGCTTTCTTTTTTACCTTATACGATTTTACCTAGAAAAATTACTTGTCAGAACAGCCTAAACTACTTATGGTAAAGTTCCTTATCAACACCACTGACCTTCTTTTGTCATTCTAGTAAGACATATTCTCGAGCAAGTCCACTTTAGCCTTAAGATCAGGGTTGATGATGGTCTTCATACTGGAGTTACCATTGTTTTGTATACTTTGGGGGATATACAGAGTATCACGTATTTCCATTATGCACTTGGCACATAACTCTTAGAAAAGCATCTATGAAGTGTAAAATGATTCCTCTGGTCTCAAGCAGATTTATTACTCCAGAAATGGTAGATAACACAAGTGGTTAAGGAGTCCAATTTTATTTAGATTCAAGCTTCTAATCTGACTTGCCTTATTTTCTTGACAGATAGCTCCAACAAAGGTAGTCGGGAACCTCAAAAGCTTTGTAGTAAATTCCACAATTGCAGGCCTCCTGTGGTGGTTTCTTTAAGGAAAGCATTCTTGGGGGAGGGGGGGGAACCACCAAAAAAACCCAACACATGACAGTCAAACTAAGGTACTTGATTCAGCAATGTATTTGACCAAATCCCAAACACTATCTTCACTATTGACCAAAAAGGAATCCTTCCCTCCTTAAGAGTCTCAATTTAGCAGTCATCTATTTTGGATTGATTTTGTATAGGGAACAGAGATTTGAAAGCAGCTACTCCCTTGCAACATAATTGTTTCCAAGTAAATTATACTTTCTCTTGCCTGTAATAAAAGGTCACACACATTTTTGATGCCAAGGGAGGAGTGTCTAAATTGAACATTAGATACAATAGATATTCATATAATGTAATTAAAAATATATTGGCTCCATTCTTGGAGAAATTCCTCTGCCTGATGCCTATGTTTTAGAGTATTTCTGATAGCTAATGTGCTGCGACAGGCCAGGGAAACGAGGCCAAAGTTAAAAGAAATACCATCCAAAGACTTGGTGTTTAAAATGGCTAGGCCAGACAGCAAAAAGGCTCCTCACCAGTCTACAGAAAAAAACAAGAGCAGACTGTTAGAAATGCTTTTGTCTCTCCTCCCATCTAAGGGCAATCTGATTCCCAGAACTCTCTGTACCCAGAAGAAAATCTCAAAAATCTCTTTTTCTGGGGAGACCCTGGTTGAATGCCCATGAAATTCAGCGAAGATGCTCCCACTGACACTTCTATGCATGGTTTATGCATTCATTTAACATCAACTAGGGTCCTTTTTTTTATACCTGTATTGTTATAGCCATAAATGTTTATTACACCTAAATATATCTAGAAACATATACACATGCGTATAACTGCCATACAGACATAATATTAAGTGGAAGCTCTGTGATACAGCTTATTCTTTGCATTCAAAGACTTGACTGGTACTGGGAATTTGGTGGGGACAGATCTCTGGAAGTTGCATCTCATTCCTGCAGGAAGCAAGGCAGCACCACAATGAACAGCCTGGTGAGTGACTACTGAGCCCATTTCACAGGAGAAAAAGACATCTTTAAACAAGGAAGAAACCTCTTTTAGTTCTGTTTCAGTGACAAGTAGCCCAGCAGGAAAATTAGGCAGCACTCTTACAAGAGCTATAAAAAATCTCTGTGGTTAAAACGTAGTGGATAGGTTGCAGCCATGTCCTGGTCCCATCGTTATTTTTGTTTAGCCAGTGAGAGTTTAATGCAAAAAGCAGCAGCCACTAAAAGACAAGAACAGAAAAACAGAGAAGGGGTAGATCTGCCTTTTCTGTTTGAATTCCCACCTCCCAGGACAGGAGTCCTGCCCTTGGCCTAGAGCTTGGGTTATCTTCTGGAAAGCCAAAAAAAAGGAAATTATATCCATGAGAATGAGGAGAGCACTGAACCTGTCTTTTACTATGTAAAAGTCAGACGACTGCAGTAGAATTTTTCTATGACTTTGCTTTGTGAAGAACCCAGTCATAGAGACATATATTTATTATGTTTGGAGCAGGTCTGTCAAATAGACAACGTTCAGCACCAATAAGCTTGTTTTCTGGTCCCCAGTACCCAGATCCCCTACCTGCTCAGTCTGAGGAGAAGGACCAGTAGCACTAAGGAAATTCCTCAGTGAAACTGAGATTGTATTACAAAGCAAGGAAGTGGAAAGGTTTGGTACAGGTTGGCAACAGGGCACATGAAGTCCTATTGCACTTTTACCATTCATTGTAACAGGGTGTTGATCCAGCCTTGAACTGAAGAATGAAAGAGTGCTTCACTTTTAATTAATAGCAGTTCATTGTAGATATTTACTCTCAGCACTATATTGATGGCTATACAGCTATTAACAAATAAACAAACACTGAAATCTAGCCTATAGATTCAGTAGGCTTAGGCTGGGCCCTACACCATATTACTAAAGTCTCACCTATAGCAGAGCAGATCAGTATATTTTTCCAGAAAATTAAAAAGATAAAAATAGAGTTTCAGACACAAATCAAATCTCATCCCTGGTAATGGATCTATAGGATAAATTTACTGTTCAAATTCTTAAAACAAAAAACTCTTACATTCCCTTCTCTAAAAATATTATCAATTGCTTTGTAAATAAATCTCCTGCGTTCAGTACCTGGTCATAGCTTTGCTATCACTTGGGACTGAAGACACCTATGAAACAGTACAGAGCTCTGAATTAAAACAGCCACACACCCGGGCAAGAGGACTGAATTTACAGCTCACATGAGAGGCAACATTCAAGTACTATAGTGCTGATGTGCACATCCCTGATTCATCCCATTTCAAAATAGTACCAATTGTTCTGGCAGATCTTTTGTAGCAACTTCCAGTGGTTATTACAATATAAAAGTGAGTAACCAACTAAACATAGAACCCAATTGCTGACAGATAATAGGAATAATTTTTCAAGTAAATCTTTGAATAGTGAGTTTTGGAATATAAACTGCCGAGCCTTATTTCGTTGACTGACAGTTTTTAGTATTTGAGTAGGTAAAGAGCTGTGAAAATTCTTCACTTCATAAGCATTTTGAAAGTGATTGCTGACATATAAACTTTTGGCAGCAATTTTCAAGGGGGTCATCTAAAATGACTGATATAGTAGTTAGTGTGATGCAGGCGTAGCACATTTAACAGTCACTGAGCTTCGAATATGACACAGTGTGATCCTAATTGCAGCACTGCAAGGAAGGCATAAAGGAGCTGCTCATAGTGCTTGACATATATTTTATGACTATGAAAAAAGAAAAGAGGCTTCAACTGGTAAAATCAGAACATGGTACAATACCTCCACTACATCTTACAGATAAGAAAATGCCATTTACTAGCATGACCAAGGCCATTAAAAAGGAAAAATAAGATCAATTCCAACTTATTTTAGGGTTTTTTCAGATCCTAGTTCACATATATTCTATTCTCAAATGTCACAAAATTATTACAGCATATTGTAGTTCAGGTTTTCCAACACATTAAGAAATATGGAAGCTGAAGCGGTAAGATTTGGATTCTGGAACCAGCTCCCATGCCAAAAACTCAGTGGTGTGAAGAATTGCTTCTGTTACGTGTTGTTTTATTATAGCAATGCACATGATTTATACCAGGAGAGACCTTGGGTCTATGGTTTTAATTCAGTTCCACTTATGGTTTTTCACTTGAACTGCTCAATGCACATGAAGTCAGTGAGCTATTTTTGTGAAGAGTTTTGCAGCTACAAAAACGGTAATTGGATTGCACCATGGTATTATTCCTGGAAATATTCATTCTGAAGGGAATCTGGTGAGCCTTCCTATCATGTTCTATACAGGTATGCAAAGTCTGAGATCCAGAAAAACTACCTTTGGCATTAAACCAACAGATGGAAAATATTTTGAAACTGACCTCGTGTTTTTTGACAAAGGTATTGTCAATGAGGTTTCCACACCATTTCTATATTTTTGAAAATTGATAGTAGTTTCTGAGAGATAATTAAAAAAAAAAATTAAAAAAAAAAAAAAAATCAAATATTTGTCCTGAGCAGGTTTTCATGTTTATTTTTCTCTTGTTTCCCTCCTAAAAAAATTACTGTTCAAGCCTCTGACTTCTATTCTGATTTTATATTTTCTTCAGCTTTCAGAGAAAGCAGCACTTCACATTCTAGAGTCACGAATCCTTCTGAGGCCTGATGTTGGTTTAGAGCTGGGCTGGTAAACATGGAGAAAGTCATGGTGATAGACAAAGTACAGATGTTATATCTTTCTGTTTTATCTTATGTATTATCTTAATTCTTCATGTTTATGTTTACATTTATTTGTCTGAAACTTAATAAAACTGTGAGCAGTCATCTTTTCTGTTTGTCTTTTTCTATTTCAACTGTTCTTTCTTACTGTGCTAAAATTCCTCTCCATTACTGGTTTGGCCCAAACATTTAGTGTATGCAAGATATGTGATTATCTTTAACCCACAAGTACTAATGCTAGACCCTGTGAAGCAGCAGCTCCAGACCTTATTCTTTCACATGGACACTTCTATTTGCTCTTCTAGCAATCTCAAGGGCAGTGCCAAGTGCTTGCTATTCTGCGCTAACCACACGTAGGCAGTACATGTACGTATATGTAGCACATCTTCACAGGTTGGCCTAAGGGTCAGGGAGCAAGACACGGTTCATATTGATAAAGTAGCAACAGATCACAGCAGCATTTGAGTGCTGATATGACTTCAATTTGCTATTAGGGGATTAAAGTCTTGACCAGTGATCAACCAAATACAGCAACAGAGTAAGGTCAAACATGGACTGCATATAATGGCAAATGGCAGTACAATAGACAACTGAATTGGTTCTCAGCCTACTGAAAACTAGGTCAATTAAGAAATATATAACATTGGTGTTAATTTATAAAGAATCTTTAAGGTCTTTGGAAAGATTAATTCATTTTGTGCTTGAACAGCACTTTTAGAATTGTCCCAAACCTCCACGATGGCATTTTTTCTTAGAATTACAATGTAGTATCTCTGACATGGTGAAGAGATAGCAGAACATTTTCTTACCTCTGTTTTTCCAATCAGTCCTCCTCAGATCAAGTGTCCCTGTCATTTAATTTGGCCTGGGAGAACTTCTTAATTGACAAGTTTGGAGACCTGCCCCTGCTGCATCCCAGTGCCCTGCCAGGGTAGGAGCCAGTTTGGCACCACTCACTCTACATACACCCCAATTCCTACAAAATAAAATAATGATATAAGCCAATAGAAGTTGCACAAGCTGAATGGGAGACTAGACCCAGGTCCAGAGACTGAGGAATCAGGACCATAAAACATGCCCATGTGAGCTCTGGCATCTGAGTCCAGACTCAGTCACGTTCTTGGTGGTCCGGAGCGAGCCTTCCCCACTGCACTGCACAGGGAGGGAGCGGCTTGCCCTGCTGGGATAAGACAAGTAAACAGCAGCCCCTCTTTCCAGCAGAAATTAGGAAAATGCGCATTGCCTTTGTTCTGGAAAGGCGATACCTGAGTCCTTTCCGGCTGGCAAGGGAGCTCACCAGCCACAGGAGCAAGCAGGTTGTGCCTCTTAACAGATTGCTTCCCACAAGGCACGGGAGCTCTGGACCTCAGGCCAGAGTGATTCTGCAGTGCCTCTGGCCCAGAGTGACGCTTCAGCCATTGCAGTCTAGGCTCAAATGAATTATAAGTTTATTTCACGTCAGACAAAGTAAATAGATTCATTCAAATGTGCTTTATCAAGCACACAAATTTCTGGTTCATTCTTTAATACATTTAGATCCGTAACCGAGGTCTTAGCATATGTAAACCTGATTAGACTGGAATACTGCATAATAAATAATTTTTTAATGCTGTTTCTGATTACAAACTGAGCTTATTAATGCAACAATAGCGATAAGGAGCCTGCAACCATGCATCAGGATACTGTGCAAACAAAAAAATAAAGATGGCCCCTCCCTCAAATGAAGGTGTAGACAAAGGAGTCAAAACTGTGAGTTTTAGGGAATAAGTCATCAAACATAGTGCTTCATACTGGTTTTCCATATACGCTTTAATGATTATTTTCCAGTGCAGTGGAAGTTGCTAAAGAAAATAGTTTTGTTCATTTTAATATGGAGATTTTTTTTTCTTTTTACACTCCAGGGTGATCCATTAGGTTAAACTGTATTTTAATGATCTGATTTACTCAGAGTATCTGAAACATCAGGAAGACTTGCCATGCATCCTATTAAGCCCAGGATCCAACATGAGCATGCAGAAGCACATGGATAAGCAAATCAAATGAAAGATGTGAAGAAAGTTGCACAGAAGCTGCATAAATGAGATCTGTGTATCTGAAAGGCTCATGGGAAGGATAAATTATCTCAAGATTGATTTAATGCAAAGACACAAGCTGAACAAGCTGAATGATTTTTCTCATTTTCGATTCTCTAAAATGAGGGACAATGTTGACTCATTAATTTTCCTGAAGTGACAGACACATGAAGAAAAGTGAAGAAAGAGCAACTGAGATGAATAAAAAAATTCTATTAATTCAATATAGAGAAACTGTAGATGGATGATGTTACTCTTGCTGGTAGTAACCAAAGTTAACAGCTTGGTCATAATATTTAAACTTAAATATTAAGAATGGTTTAGTCATTTGGGTTTATTTGCATTTTATGGAAGGTGAGGGAGAGAAAATTAACTGAAGTAGTTCTAGTACTGAAAACAATAAAAAAATACCATGGGACATATCCTACAAATATTTTTATCAGCAAATTTGTCTCACAGACCTAAGTGAGATTTGCAGTGTAGAAGGACTGTAGAATTCTTCAGAAGGCAGACTGAGGGGCTTTCACTGATGTAAGAGAAAGATGACGACTATGCTGTGGCAAACAATGAAAGCTTTGGATTTACTCAGAAACAAAGCATGAGCTTACATGAACAACTGTGTATCTGTTTCCACCTCTGGAAAGAATAGCAGAATCCAACACAGGTACAAATAAAAATAAAAATGTTTTCTATGCAGATTGCCTTAGTCAATCCTTATTTCAGACACTGCTACACAGAGATGTCTAACTTTTTTTAATACTTGAGATCAAAAAGATTTTCAGCATTAGCGTCTACTTAAAATATCTAGGAAAAATAATCCATAAATCTCAATATACATATATTTTTATGCTCTCTACAACATAATTGCTGGTTATTTCTTCAGGAGATCTTCTATGTTCCCTTCTTGACCTTCTTTTAAGATACAGTCTTCCCTGACCTTAATTTATCTCAATCTGGGAAAGTATTTGCAAACAACCACTAAGACATTTCTTCTGTGAGAAAACTTTTTCAATTTGCATTTTCTACTGATGTTTCCACTGACAGAAAGATAATTTTACTAACCTAGAGGAATGCATTTACCCAGCTGAAGGCAAGTTATCCATACAAATTTAGAGTGTTAATTTCCAGACTCTACTGACATTGACAAAATATTTGAAAATAATTATTTTCAATTTCTGTCTTTTTTATGAAATAATTTTGAAACTATTTTCAAATTTTGTCTTTTTCTTAATGAAATATAGTCTGTTGGAATTGTATGCATATCAAGCAAAACAAATTCCATTTAAAGACTATAATATCTACCATTTTAAATAAATGGGATGGTTTAAAATGTTTTCCTTAAAAATAAACCCATCGTTTTCAGTAGTTGGAGAAACCACCATTATTGCAAACTGTCTTTGGAAACAAGGATCAACAAATCCAAAATACCAACCTAAGTCAAAACCTAGAGATAAACATTGCCAAAAACAGTGACAGATTTCAAGACTGCTCTAGGATTCCCTGTATGCCACCAGAGTTTTGAAAATGTTTGGGTGCCCACTCGGCCCCAAAAGCTTTCAGGACTAAGTTTAGCAATTTTGAGCAGGCTGCTTTCTGCTGGCTTGTTTTCCTCTAAGCAGGGAAGTGAGTACCCTGCAGCATGCAGCTCTACCTGGCTGGGCACAAGGCTGTTGGTCCCGGGATGCTGCTGAAGCCAAGGGCCACCCAGGCTGTGGGCTGATGTGCCACAGCCCTGGCCGACCCAGCTGTGTCCTGTGTACACACACACACCCCACCCCGCGCTGCTCCCACAGTCACCACCAGTGGGCAACAGGCAACCAATCCCCTGAACACTCCTGTCACCCCCTCTTGTCACGTTTCCCATCTCCTCATTAACCCCGCTTGAGAATTTCAGGGACTGGGCTTCTAAGTCACCACAGGGCATATCGGGCAAAAGATTAGCACCTGAAGCCACCCAAAAGTATGTTTTATTCTATTAATGATGGATTGATGGGAGATGTAGTCTTTGTAATGAAAGCTCACTCAAAGATCCTAATCTAGAACTATGTCCTGAGACCCATAGGTATTTATGCACCACTAGTTTCCAAAAAGAATTAAAACCTAAATAAAAATTAACACTTCTTTTTTTTTTTTTTTTTTTCTCCAGTGCCTTTAGGAATAACAGGCTTGATTCTCCTTTTCAACAGAAGTACTTGATAAACTGCTATTTAGTTTCATTGACCAGCTAAACCTGATCCAGCAAAATCATTCAGAAAAGAGAGAACTGTATATAAAAGTTCCCTGGTAAGGGAACTTCTTTTTGACTGTTTACGTTAACCAAATCATTTCTTTCAAGTACTGATTATCAAGACCTGGTCTTTAGCTAGGTAATGTATCAATAAAACAAAATCTATTTTCTTGGTAGCTTCATTATTTTCAATTAAAATAAAAGTAATGACAAAAACCAGAGCTTTAGGCTCACTTTAATTGATACATAATGAGAAAGAGAAATTTGTCATGCTATCATCCTTTTCTGAGGCTCATCAGCCAGTTCCCTATTTGATTCTTTTTCTCATTTACCTGGCAGAAGATCAATCTAAAGGCTGGTGGGACAAGCTTTCTCTATTACCGACTAACCTGCCAAAAAGAAAGCAATGTCATATCACATCAGTAGGTCAGTAACAATTTCTTTATGGTTCCAATCCCACAGAATTATCCCAGGGGAGTTCACTGACCAGATGTCACTTTTCTTCAAGAGTTGCCCCAAATGTCATGGAATAGTCCTTAATCCAAAGTATTTCATCAATTTCAAAAATCACTATTGATTTATTAGATTTCTCTTTTTATAATAAAGAAATTAGTCATTAAAACATTTATCCTGCCTAGGTAACTACTTTATTGCTATATTAGGATCCGTGTCTTTGGTGACCCCAAGAGTTTGTGACTTTTTTTTTTTTTTTTTCGTTGTGAATGTAGGCAAGTAGATACAGGCACAGACACACAGTAACTATGTAGCATTTCATCCTGCTATTGATCTGTGCTCAAAACTCCTATTGATATGCAGGACCAGGCACATCTTCGCCAGATGGGATTTTTCCAGACTAACCCCTTGAAATTTCACAGTGCTATGTAACGGCCACACTTACCAGCTTAATTGAAAAAGTAACTGAAATTTCATTGTAAGCTCAGATTTGTTGATCAAATCCTCAACAGGACAGTCCAGGAGAGGATGATGTAAGATTCCTGTGTACCATTATACACAACACTCTCTCCCAATCCTAACACAGCTAGAAGGATTACAGAGCAGTATCTACCCACATGACATTGGCCTGACTCACCAAAACAAAGGAATATTTTATTTTCATGCCTATTTACTTTGCCTGCCTGTCAGCCTGTCAAACAGCAACCATCTGTGACTATAAGGAAAACCAGTCCTCTGATCAAAGCACTGAAATACAGTGAGCAGAGAAGTAGTAACATCAAAATGATGATTATGAAGGTCTCCATAATCTAACATGAACCACCTGTGAATTTTCTGGATTGAAATGAGAGCAGAAACAGTTCAGCAGGTGCCTTTAGGCTGAGAGACTAGCACAGCTGAAAAAAATAATTGGTCCCTTTGAGTTCACATGACTCCAATCTTCTTTTTAAGCAGTGCTGTCTTTTTCAGCAGGCTCCACTACAATTACCAAGATTAGCCTTTTTCTATGTTGTTATGGTATTGGTCTGTTGTGGTGGCTACAATCCTGTGTTGCCCTTAACACTATTTTGTATGAGATCCCAAAGCTCCTAGGAAATAAGAGCTTTTTTTACCCTCCCATATGTTTCTGCTGTGTTCAGAATACACTTTGTGCTGAAACAAAAAACATTGCTTCCCATAGCATGGTATCAAATTACCATTCCTGGTATATTGATATTTTTTGGTAGTAACACCAGGTGAAGTATTCTGTAACTCTAATTATTCCAGTCCTGTTTACATTTCCTTCCTCCTGTCCTTTCAAAGTGATAACCTTTCCAGATTCCCTCTTAGAGTCCTTTGCTTCCTCAACACCCATGATGGCAATGAAAAAAACAATAACTTACTTCAGTACATTATAATTAGTTGAAGTATAAACAGCATACTGTCCGTAACAAAGGAAAACGTGCATCCCACTGATGTTCTCTAGCCTGATAAAGAGAGAAAGAGGCACTCCAGGGTGCAGTTCCCTACCATATGATCCCATTTGACTGCAATGCAGTTGTTTATATCGCCTGCATAGTACCTGATGTGAAAACTGCAGACTGAATTCCTCCCTGTGCACTGTTCTGCCTCAAGGGAACAGCCAAGCCACAGGAAAACTGAACAAGCGACATCAGTCCCAAGGCCAAGATCACCTTCTGCTTAGGCAGAATGAATGACTTGCACTTCTGAGACTGTCTCCAATGACTTGAATGAATCAGTTCCTTCTTCCCATCACTTACTAAGGCCCAAGGATGACAATGGCTTTTGATCTACCAATGGCACAACCGCATTAATGCCACATGTTTATTGGAGAGTGATTCTGTGTCCATCTATTGAATAATAATTAAAATTAAAAATACCACCTACTTAATAATAATTATTCAGCAGAGGACTTGAGAGTTCCTCTACTTAACTATATTCATACCACTCTTGGCATACTAAAAGATAAATAGGGTCTGTGCAATGGGGGAGCACAAATAAAGCAGGTACTCAGACTAGAGGAGACCTGAGTATATGAAAATCACACAGTTCAATGAAAACTCAGAAGTGTGAGTTTGGAAATAGCACATCATACATCACCACAGAGTCAGCTGTGTAACTCCCAGACTCAGCCTACCTCACACAGAAACAGTCCTGAACATTCAGTTTTGATGATGGTTGAGGTTTCTCTGCCATCTCTGCTTGGACACAAAGTCCTCCCCTCCAGAGTAAAACAAATATTCAGTACCAGTGCCTTGGCAATTCTGGAACAGTGTTTCAGGTCTCATTATTTAGTATTTTTTTCAGCCATAAACAACTGCTCTCAAGCTCACAGGACTCTAAGCACAACTTCATCGGCACCAGCTGAATGAGATTCATTCACAGCCACTAATGGTGTTTGGTTCAACAAATAAACTGGAACTGACTCATAGATACTATTATGCCGTTGTATACCTTACTTATTCCATATTGTTATATTTAATACTGGAAGCAATAAACAATTCTTAACTGATTTATTTTTTTAATTGCATGTGTAAGTCCAACAATAAAATTTCTCACGTGAAGTACAACCGAACTAATGCTTTTTCCCAGACAAAATCAACAAAACAAACTCCTGCATAAATTTATGACCAAGGGTAAATGTCACTCTGAAAAACATAATATATAGAGAATAAAAAAACACTGAGGGATTTTTTTTTTTTTTCTGAGCCAAAGACTCTGGAAAGGTAACATTGGCCTCTTTTCCTGGAATTCTCTAAATTGCAGTCTTAGACTCTTCTGGTATCACCCTACCTGATTTCTAATGTTCAGTTGCACAGTCAGAAGTGTTTTCCTGTATTTTCCTGTTTTTTCCTTTTTCCTTCAGAACTGAGACCCTGTGTTGCAGAAAGCCCTAGGATCACAATTTTTCAGAGACCGAATTGTCTTCCTCATTTTAAAAACTGTTTATTCTGAAGCCAAGATTAGGGTCTTGGGCAGGGCAGGATTCAGAGGATTCAGTGGCTGCGTGTCACTCCAGGCTGGCTTTGTGCTGCTGATAAGATTTTAGTTGCCATGAAGACAGCAGGTTTTTCTAGTCAGAACACACAACCTGGAAAAGAGAAAGAGAATGGGGGAAATTGAACTTCTTAAATGGGACTGCTAGGTTAAAAAGGAAATTTACTTGGTTACATCCATAAGATATTATGCATAGTGTATTTATAATGTAAACACACTTCTTATTAATAATGCTCTTAAAGTTCTTTTTTACAAATCTTAAAAATCTTCAGTGGTGAGGTGTTTTTTGTTTTTTTAAATATCCTTGTATAAAATCTCAAAGTCAAAAACATATTCATGGATACAAGTGAGATACTATTATACCCTTGTCTAAAAGCTATTTCCTTCCATCTTTCTGAATACCTTTTTAACCAGCACAGATTATGTCTGCACTCAGCAGTGACATGGAAGCAGAGGCTAAAAGCTCTAGAATAAGAAATAGCCTGGGTTAGCAGATGGTGCTGAAACTCGTATGACTGGAGAATGCTCCCAAACTCAAACTACAACCATCAAAATTTCATGCTTCACTACTAACAGCCCAGGTCACTGTCAGCTGTGGTTCTGCTCTGAGGTGTAAACCTCACATGGCAAGGCAAACAACACCCTGAAGACTTTGTAACACTGAGAGGTCAACTGGTCAGCAAGCAATCTAGTAACTCAGAAATATACTGTAGTATTTTAGAAACAGGATTGTGCATCTTTTCCTCAATTCTGTATTTTTCTGGTCCACTGCTGGTAATGGAAAGGCAATCGAAGGCCAAAATAATCAAGGGATACTTGAGGTAATATAATTGTTTCCAAATATTCTCCTCTGAACAACTACGGGGGCAGGGGAAGGGGGGTTGCTTGCCCAGGCTATCTTTGCCAAACCTGCTATCTGATACAGTCCTGATAGGGGAGCAACTGCTTGCAAAGCACATTACAGCCCTCCTGGCCAAGTACAGTTATGCTGGAAGAATAGATCAGCACATGCAAAACCACAGAGTGAAAAAAGGCCAAGCTGACTTTCTTGATGAGCTCTCATGTATGATCCTTGGATGCAAGCTGCAATTACAGCCCTGTAGTCTAAATTCCAGTATGTACCAATGATATCTTTGTTGTATACGACTTCGTTGTATATCACTAATTAAGTTTCTTTCTTTTATTTCGTGTATACTTTTTTTTTTTTTTTCACTCCAGTTCCAAGTTACAGTTAGCATACTTTGCTTTGTTGCATTTCTGGATGGCTGTGAGGCACAGGCCTATATGAGGCCAAGCACTGGAAAAGTTTAGAGCAGCCATGGGAGAGCTCAATCAAGAAGCAGTACCAGAATGCAGCATCTGCTTACACGAGCCTCAAGGCCACTGCTCCCTCATTTTTTAACTTCAGAAGATCCTGGTTGTTGCCATCCCAACATCTTTTTATAGAAGAGCATTAACTGTAACTTCACCTAAATCCAAGCTGCTTCAGGAAAAAATACAACAGCAACAAAAGGCATAGGAAAGGATTGCTCTGGAAGCAGAGGCAGGCTGATGAATGTCTTTTCAGAAAGCAGATGTTGAAGGTAATGTGCTATCGTTATCACTACCCTTATGGATAAGTACAGCAAAACAGAAACAGAAGAAATAATTTTAAATAAACAGTTTTCTGTGAAAAGGGGAGAAAAAGGAGGTCTAGTGAGGCAGTTTTATATCTCAGTATCACTAATAAGTTCTACTGCAACATACAAAAAGAAATACTAAGATACAGTTTTTACTTGGAATGTAAGCATAGAGTTGTGTGAAATATTTGTGGTACTAAAACTAATAGGAAACATCAAGATCCATATTTCATACAGTGTACACAAAACAGGTTTTACATTACATACCCAATGACCAAATGTGCTTGTGAATGTTGCAGCATTCATGGTGGATCCTTGCTTCACTATTGTATTAACCTTACATTTTTATCCTGTATTTGTAAAACATACAGTTCACCATTACCACTTTGTGTACTCTTACAAATTTGATTAAAATCTAGAAGAAGATGACAAACATCAAAGAAATAAACAGAATGGAGCAGGTAGCACATGAGGGAGGATGAAGGGGCATAGTAACCAGGAAACTGGGCTTAACATTATTTCTCCTGCTCTATATGCTGATAAGGTGATTGACGGACCCAAAAGCTGGAAAACTAGAGTTGGTTGATAAAAAGAGGCAATAATTAAGGAGTATCTATGTCCCCTTTATTCAGGAAGGGGACAAAGAATGTGGTTCGTTGTCATACACAATGTCACATCTTTTCAAATAATATTTATTGCAACATTTTCATCAGCATTTGTAACTTTTTTTGTTGGCTCCAGCCTTTATTTCTCTCAGAACCTACCTTGTGTTACTATTCCAATGTAGCTTCTAAAGTCTTACAATCCCTCATATGCTCTGGTCCTTGAACATTATTATGCTTCTGTTGCCACATTCCTTCTGTCCAGTACATGTAGGTGCAGCATTGTTCATCCTTATGTACCATTGCAGCACCTCTGAAAACCTTTAATGAAATTTTAGGAAAAAAAAATCTGATTAAGAAATACAGAAAATTTGCTTTTTATCAAACATAGTTTAGCTAGTGGATGATTTAAATATATAAGATATTATTACCTGTATGAGAAAATGTTTATCTTACCATTTAATATGTGTGTTCTCATCCAATTAAAATTTCCAAATTACAAAGCAGAAGACTCTGCTGCTGGTCATTAATGATTTGCCTGTTATTAAGTGAAACACTGATGCCCCATTCACTAGATTACACAGGTGCAACTTCAGTGGCCATTTTGCCTGCACAAATGAATTATATGTTTTGACATTATTGTATATTTTGCCTTTATACCCACGGCTGAAAGAAAGGCAGGAAAGGGCCCTGACAACTCCCTGCTCTGGAGCATACAAACAGATTGAGAAGTGTATCATCTGCACATGTTACTGCAGCAGCCTTCCCTTTGTTGTCAAACTCAACTCGGATTCATTCCAAAATATCCAAGTCCAAACCTAATTTCTGGCAGGACCTGCAGGATCAAATATGTCTCCTTGGCATTCATTTGCTGCCAGAAAGCCTCAAAAGGACAAGGAATGACAGCCAAACTGATTATCAGTTTCAGCGAGTGAAGGTCAGTAAGTGTAACATCTGCCTTGCTGGTGCTTGCCTACATATTCATGCGCAACTTTCTGCTCATCCAGAGGTCACAAAAACTCACAGAATGAACAAGATCCCACTGGAACCCTCTGTTTCCACAGACATGCAGACAGATTTTTTTTTTTTTTTACTCATTCAGTAAGATTTTTTATTTTTTTGAGTGACTGAAGGAGCTACATGGGTCAAAATTACTCTGGACGTTTGTTTTTTTTTTTTTTAATTTGATGATGCAAAGACAGGGAGGAGGAGAATAGCAAGCACGGCATAGGAATATTTCTTCTACCTTTTACAGCACATGCTGATTCACTGAGGCAAGAAAAATTCCTATTATTTCCATAGTACCTTTCCTATGAAAAAAAAATAAAAGAAAGAAAAATAAAAAAAAGCTGCTTCAAGCATTTCAGATCATCATGACATATAAATTAACATAGCTCTGTCATGGATTAACACTGAATACTGTCCCCCTATGTGTATAAGAAACAAAACCCCAAAATGCCAGTTATAAGCCATACAAGTGAATAAGTAGTTTCTACAACAAATCTCAAATGCTGTTGAAAGTGCACTGCTTCCTCTACCATGATATAGGAGAATGACCTAGTCCCACCATGAAGGACTTAAAAATAAATGCTTTTGGAATGCAGTTTTTTAAGTTTTACCACATATTGTACTACTTTAATGAGTCCACACCTAAATTTTACAACTTGAAAAGGTAATTTTGAGTTCAGAGTCCAAATACAAACGAGTTTCAGAACACATTTCACAGAGGTCAGACTATTTTCTCTGGAAATCTGGAAAAATGGGATACAGTAGATATTAGAAAATTTATAGCAAAAAGAAACAGAAACAAACCTGGATATTTCTTCAGCTGATACCCATTAGATTTATGTTTTGATTATTTTGGTTTCAAAACCTGTTTTCATAGTTTGGGACAATATTCCTGAAGTTTGCTAAGGAATATTTCCTTTCATAAACTATACAGAAATCATTCAATGCATTGGTACATTCAACACTCCTTAAATTAGTTTTCACAATTCAACAGCCCAGACATGCATTTCCACAAGCAGGCAGTGCAGACAAAGTAGCCAAGTTAGTACTGGTCTGTATTGGGTACTTTTTGTACCACATTGCTGGAAAGTGGCTGTGTATTTGCACAGCCTCCTCAGACCCCAACGTTGACAGGCAGCCCTTCAACACCATGAAAGATGATTGCTGTCAAAACCAGGAAAGACTACAGACTTCTAACGATACATAGTTTTTCTAATAGCCTTTCTCTTTCTTGAATTATCACCACATGTTCTCATTCCGCTTCACACTTTCTCAGTATTATTGCTAAACAGCAAAATCAGGGGAGAACTTTGATCATCAACACAGGAAATAAAATGCTTTAGGTTCTTAATGGAGACTCTAAAAGAAATAAAACAAAATCTTATGTTTGTTAATCAAAACTGAACACTTAACAGCTAGAAAATTTTCATACTTGAATTTGACAGAGGGAAAAACAGGACTACATCTAAGGCAATTAGAGTATTCAAAAGCATCCTGTGAAAGGCATAAGCAAAAGAAGACATTAGTAGTTGTGTAAGGTGACTCCAATAGATAGGCTGGAAAAATCAGTTTCATAGACATGGGTGTAACTTAATTTGAGATGTGCCTGACGCAACAACAAAAAAAGTTAAATTCCCTTTCTCAGTCAAATTGTATATTCTTGCAAGTTGCTATTTCCTATTTTTGTATTATATTAGCTAAACAGAACCAAAAGACATCAAGGTGAGACATAAGGATAAGGTTACCTCTCCTTTTGCTGTAGGCATAGCACAAAAAGCATAGCAAGAGATATTCTTTCCCTGAAGTCAGTGTGCAAAACAGGATAATTTTTCTTACTTACCTAATATAATTTCACACATATAACATATAGCTTGTGAATGCTATGAGAATTAAATGATGAACTTTATTCTTTAAGCAAGTGTAGCTTTCCACTCACGAGGTCCTTAATGCACTCCACAAAGTTTCCTGAAAACTTTCATTCCAAGGGAAGATATTTTTCTTCTTCATTTACAGTAAATTACGTGAATGGCATGTTCCTTTAATCAAATAAATTAATGAGCAGCTTTAATTAATTAGTAAATACTAAGTGTTTGTTATTAATGATCATTCTCTTGTCATTGTCCTGGATTATATCAAGTGTTTATTAGAGCAAAAAATAATGAAAGCCATGATTAATAGTTGTGTTTATTGTGGTAAATTCTAATTAATCTGTAGGTAGTGTGGTCCACTGTTGTAACTGCTTAAAAAAAGACAGCATAAGAGAAAGATATATAATGTAAATAAACTGCAGTATGTAATTGCAGGAGCCATCATGGCTCCACAGTATTTCCGGAATACTCCATTTAGCTAGGATTATCCATCTGGAAAAGCAAAAAAGAAGAAAGGTTGATTACATCAGATGAAGAGAGAGGAGGGGAGAAAGAAAAATATTTTTAAGTAGAGCTGGAGAACAAAGACAGGTGAAAGGAAGGAAGGAGAAACAGTTGCAAGAAGCAGAAAAATTTTACACAACAGAAGAAAATGTCCAAAAGCTGTTTATCACTCCATCTTCTAGTTGACACCTACATCCTTATAGCTGATTAACTACACTTCTGTCTGATGAATTCTGCTTGTTCTTAACCAAAATATTGTGGGGTTTGGGGGCTGAAAGTGAATTTTCATTAAAAGTCCACATGAGATTTAAGCGTGGAGGAGGGAAGATCTTACAGATGGCCCATTTTGATATCCATTTCTGAGACGGGGAAAATGTAGCTTTGACTTGATTCCCCTTCACCCACTTTGTTGTGTGCACAAGCACATTCTAGCTTAGGTTGACAGCTGACCTGCTAGAGATCAAAGACAGTCTTCAGCTTAATCACAGGCACAGATAACACAGCTGGACAGAGAGCAGGCTGAACATTTTTTACTGAAAAATTAATTATATGGAAAAAGGCTTCTCCACCAATTTCTTACAGTGAAAAAATTGCTTTTAACAAGCCTCTTAAAAGATAATAATTTTATATCAGTGATAATCCATTGGAAAAAAGGCGTTTTATCGATTTTCATATAAATCTTCATTTTTCAATATTGCGGGAAAAGTGTAACTTCTGAGTAACATGAGCAAAGGCATGGAAGATGTGCTCTGGAGCAATGGTCCATTGAAAAATGAAAAAGTAGATGAGCTCAATACTGTGTTATATAAGAAGGCACTCTCCATCACTGACTGAGAGAAACTGAACAGTCATAGCCATTTGCCAACTTTCAAAAAACTGTTCACTTCCATTATTTGAAATTAGATTAAGCTTTCTTTCCAGAATTATAACTTCAGGGACCAATCACTATATACATCAGCTTTGGGCCAGGTATGTCTGTCAGCATGATGTCTGCCAAGCAAAACAAAAGTTTTATTTGAGTACATTTTTTGTTCTAATACACAAGACCCTTGCTCACATGCTTAACTTCAAACATTTCAGAGGAGCTGGTGAGGTTACTGGAAGTTAACAGGTAACTCATGACCAGTGTAGGAGATGACATGGGAATGGGGCCACACATCAGATAACCATATGCTATATACTCTTAGGAAATGTGTTTGGTTTTCAGGTTCATTTCACTGAGTAACATTTTCAGAAATATAGTATGATTTTGCTCATAAGTTAACATGCGGCAAAAAATATACTTTCAGCTAAATAATATATAAGGAAAAATGACTCTAAGCTAAACATCCTATTAAATCAGTCTTTAGTTGAGTCATTTACATGCAGTGCATGAGGTCAAACAATATACTTTTTTATGGTTAATTACAACTTTTGAAGAAAGCTAAAAGGCCTTCATGTTGTGTGTCTCCTAATAATTACCAGTAATGTGATTAAATTCATGTTTAATGCTTATCTAAATTAGCTCATTAGCTTGTATGGATGTTTGAAAACCTCCAAAGACTGAAAAATATTCAGCTTTCATTATGGTCCTGATACTGATCTCACAGGCTGTGGCTACCATATTCATTACTCTCTGTATACACAGTACTGTATGGAGCATCACTTGTTTCAAACCAATTATTATGCAAATCCCAAGATCTTCTTGCTTGCCACTCCCCAGTGACTATGAAATCTTGTTTGGCTTAAATAATCATTTGGGAGTCATTTACACTGTGAATGAATATTACAGATTTTGTATTGTAAGGAACTATATTTGCTTTCATCAAAGAGTAACAGGAAATAGCAAACATCAATCAGAAGAATAATTTAAGTTTCCCTGCAACTAAATTCTGCTGCCTTGATACTTTTTTTCTGGAGTATATGTTACTAGATGAAAATAACAGACTGGTCTAGTTAGTCTTGTTTATGCTGCCTATTTTTTGTATACTGAGAAGCTTCTTATCATGGACTGAATTCAGTGACATTAATCAGAGAGGTAAGTGCATCTACATAACCTCGTTGCTATTCCTTCCCCCTAAAGAGAGTATAAGAAAACAAAAGAGACTTATGTCTTGTAAAACCATAGCAGATGTATAATTACATATCAATATATTACAAAACTGTTTTTTTCAAAGATATGCAATTATATGCCTATATAACTTTAAAATTATTAGATATATACAGAATGTATTGATTTTCTTTTCTCTATTTCTTTTAAAGTAACTTTTTTTTTTTTTAATTCTGCATGACTCTCTGAAGAAAATCTGATTTTTATTCTGAACTTTCATGAGATCAAAGTTAAATCTGTATATGAAACCCAGTTGTTAGACTAAAAACTCTTTAGTCTCTTTAGAGCAGCTGTTTAAAGCATAGCTTTATGATTATACACTATTTGTCAACATATTATAATATTCTTTTTTTTTAAAATTTACATTTAGTATCATGCATGTTGTTACTCTATTTCTTGGAATACTATGTACTGTATTAAAAAAAAAGGAAAAAACCCCAACTTCAAGGCATTCATTAAAACCACAAATTAAGATATAATTAAGCAGATTCCTGCTGGCAAAGCATTATGACAAATTAATAGAGGAAAGCTTTTTGCTCTAACTTCTCCACAGTCAGGAAACTGTTAACTGTATTAATAGTGCTACATTAAAATATCTAGATGTAAAAATTTTTCATCAGAATTGCTGACACATGAGTTTGTGTTTAGATAAGACTCCAAACTTTCAGATGCATGTTGCATTTGCTCATTCTCCTCTCCAGCTATTTCTAAGAAATACTCATTTCATGAAGTAAAAAGCATAGCTAAATCTCTTCTTTACTATCATTGGTTTCCACATCAATAATTTTTCTTCAGAATAGATGTTGTAGGTTGCATTGTATTTAATAGCCTGAACCATTTCAGAGCCACAATACAAAATAAAATCCCCCCAAAACTGTAGCCAAACAAAGCAGATTCTGTTGTCTGGTACCTATTATCCTTCCAGCCATCATGAGGCAAACATGACCCATATAATCATGAAAAAAAACCCCATCAACCAATATTACTCTTCCATCTGATGGAGGTAATTTGTCTTCAATATCTGTAAATTTCAAAGCCAGAATCATTCCCCATCTATGATAAACCCTTTCACAAGTGGTCATCAAAACCAAGGCTTCCTGTGTAGGTCACTAGCACTGGAGGTAATTGAGAATGCCCCGCCTTTGGCAATCAGGAGCAGCCTCTTATGCTTCTTTGAAACACTTCAATTTAGATGCAGTGGTTGCTTCAAGAATTAGTGGAATTCACATCAATATCTTCTTGTTCCCACCCTTCAACGTAGAATTTTATAAAATGGAAAGACTGGAATCTTGTGGTACTTCCCTGGAAAGAATAATTTCTATTTTTCTCAGTAAAACATTCTTGAGCATTATAACATTCATGGGACCCAAAGCTTTCCCTGAGGATAGCAGTCCATCTGTATTTTATTTCCAGGTTAAATTTTCATTGCAAGCAGCTAGGTTATGCCCTCTTTTTGCTATCTGTTCAATACAATAATTTATAAATTAGAAATAGTGTATGGAAGTTATCCTTCAAATAAATTATTCCGAGCCATTCTATTTGTATGGTTATGCAGTCAGGAAAACGTGTGAATAAAAATAATGTATTCTACACAAGGTGTAAAGTATATTGCTCTGAATCAAGCTTGCATTTGTATTTGGATGGAATCATCGAATCATAGAATACTTTGGGCTGGAACAGACCTTTAAAAGTCATCTTGTCCAACCCACCCTGCAATGAGTCAGGACATCTTCAACTAGATCAGATTGCTCAGAGCTCCAGCCAACCTGACCTTGAATGTTTCCAGGGAGGGGGCATCTACAACCTCTCCGGGCAACCTGTTCCTGTGTTTCAACCATCCTCATCGTAAAAATTTTTTTCCTGATATCTAGTCTAAATCTACCCTCTTTTGGTTTAAAACCAAAATTATCCCTTGTCCTATTGCAACAGGTCCTACAAAAAAGTTTGTCCTCTTTATTATAAACCCCTGTAAGTATTGAAAGTTTGCAATAAGGTCTCCCTGGAGCCATCTCTTCCCCAGGCTGAACAACCCCAACTCTTTCAGCCTGTCCTCATAAGACAGGCTCCAGGCCCCTGATCATCTTCACGGCCTCCTCTGGACTCACTCCAACAGGTCCATGTCCTTCTTAGACTGAGGTGCCCAGAGCTGGACAAAGTACTCCAGGTGGAGTCTCATGAGAGTGGAGTAGAGGGAGAGAATCATCTCCCTTGATCTGCTAGCCACACTTTTGATGCAGCCCAGGATACAGTTGGAAACCCCTTCATTAGTCAACCTTCATAACAGCATACAAAGCTTTACGGCCCCATAGCCCCATCTCCACCTGGAGCTTTCTGTCTGCACTGGCCTCCTGCCACCAGGGATGCTTGCCCTGGAGACTCCTCATGCTGCAGGGACTGGGCAGCTCCCCAGCGCTGTTACTTTCTCTGGCTCAACAAGCAACAGACTGGAGGCTCCTGCTATCTCCCTCTTTCCGCCCTGTCTTTGAGATAAGAAGCTCAGCTGATGCCGTCACTTGCCCAGGCCCTGCTTGTGCATGTACACCTAAACACACTGCGACAGTGAGGCTCTGCAGAGATCCTGATTACCAGTTTATCCATGCACAGCAGCTGAGGTCTCTGGAAATCAGGGACCCGCCTTCCTCCTTGACCTGCCTTCAATCCAGCCCCAAATCCCATTTCTCAGCCTGAATCGTCCATCAGTTTTTTGGGCCAGGTAATCAGGTACCAAAGTAAGCATGATCACACACACAGCTTTTCTGTTAGAAAAGACCAACAAAATATTTTGTAGGTTTAAGAAAAATTTCAGCTACAGCCAGATAGCTAGTTTTTCATTTATCCACCATAGCACTGTTTAGAAAGAATTGTTTGGGTTCTCCTTGGCTGAAGTACATATATCATGGTGCCTGGGAGACTACTCCTTGGCTGGTGTGAGTGAAGGAAGTTGGTAATTACATATATTGGGAAGCCTGCTTGGACTGAGCATGGCATACAGGGAGTGACACGCATAAGAGATGCTCAGTACGTGTTGTGACATACCAACGAAGTACACGGAGACACAGCTTAACATTATAATAGAGAAAACCAAAATCTTTCAATTAATTTTAGCAAGTTGACACCAAAAAAAAAAAAAAGGATTTGTGTCTATTTGAAATGCTTTTCTCCCTAAGAACCATATAAATGCAATATTATAATTTTAAGAAATCTTTAGATTGTGAGAATCGTGAATCTTAATTTCTTGCCTTTGAAAAGAAAACATTTTTTGAAAAACTAGTTTTTAGATAGATTATAATTTAATAATTTAAAATTCTCAGTGATTTTTACCTTTAAATATAAATACTTATTTCAAAAAGTTCTTAATAATCTTTTCTGAAAAAGTATTTATTTTACATACTGGTAACATAAAATTGGCTGGTTTGACTTCCTTATTTATAAAATACTGTACTTTGATTGCCAAAACACAACTGTAAGGAAATAACGTTATAAAGGCCAACTCCTCTATTTAGTTTTCAATTCTATCAGCGTTAATGTAAGGACCATTTGTGCTGAACTGCCAGAGAACACATCAAAGAACATTTCCTGCTGTTACCAGCAAGAATATCTGTCCTACTGCTGTACTGGAGCCTGGAGTTTACCTATTGTATTGAATATCTTGTTTTCACTTTTAAAGCTTAATCACCTACTATACACTTTCACTGCAAAACAAGACCTTAGGCTCATTTTTCACTAATGAATATGCAGTGATTCACAAAATATTTTTTTTTCTAACCATGTGCAGTAAGTACATACTTGTTAACAGCAGAGAAAGGTTTAAATATGACTGAAAGTAACATTTTCATGTGGTATTATCTTTTTTAAAATGTCAGAAATGCAGCTGCAGCTAATGCCGCAGTTACCTATTTTATTACAGGAGATAAATGTATATTTTATGCAAATAAGCAGATTTGGGGGGGAAACATGATTTTTTTATCTAAATCACAGGCAAGTAAATGCCAAGAAAAGAGTTGAATCATATATGAAAGAATATATAGAACATTTAAGCATATAAGATCAACTTAAGTTTGGACCATTAAACAGCTGTAATGTATACATTTTTCTAAATATATGAAAATATATTATGCCTTAAGGAAAATATTTATGCCTTTCTGTAAAAAGGGTTTTGGTACAGCTGACAAAATCATTAAGAAAAATGTTTGCTGTTTTAACTACTTCCGCTTCTGCAAATATGATTCTAGAAGAAAACAAGAGAATTCAGAAATGTCACACTATATCTGTGTAGCTAGTGGCTATTTGGCTCTGATCTGGCATGCATTAACAGATCTGAAATACGTGCAGCTATTCATTTGCAATTCAAAATGTCTGCATAACAATATCACTCTATAAGAAATACAATCTATTAGAATAAACTATCATTCCATAATGACTTGGATAGTTTAGGAGTGTTGATTACTCAAGCCTTCTGTCTAAAAAAAATAATCAAATTGTGATAATTAATCATTTACAGAAACTGTAAGACACTCTGTGTGTGTGAGTACTTCTTCTAGCCCTTTTTTAGCAGTAAGAGGAATCAATGTTTTCATTTACTTATCATCAGGGGTAGGACATGTACCAGCAATTCCCACTACCTTAGTACAATTCATTCATGTGTCTATATGAGTAACATCCTGCACAACCACACCAATAAGAGATGTGCCAAACAAAAAAGAAGCCAATCTGCTATGGTAACTTTAGGAGTAGTCATTTAGTCTGCTTTGACTCTTAGGATCTCACTAGGTTTTCTTTCTGATTTTCAAAATAAGTAATGGGATCTTCAGCTGAGAAAGAGCACCTGCTTCATTGCATTGTACACTCCAGAATATTCAAAATACATGCATATATAAAAGACTACAGGCAAGCGCTGTCTAGGTATGTATCTGAAATATAGACACAAGTATTTTCTTTTCCATTTGTAGAAAAGGAAGTGCCACAATCTTTCAGTGCACTTTATATGTTATCCTGCCACAAAGGGACAACCTGCTGGGATTAATTGGAAATGCATAGGAAGGCTGCCTCAGCCTCCTAGCACTGCTGAGCCTGTCGTCCTAATGCTAGCAAATCTGGAGCTGCTACCTTCTATCCTCCACACTTAGAAAGGAAAAGAGACACTTTGGACGCTCATACCACGGTATGAAAAAGAAATAGCAGAAATAAGAAATATACAAGTTTCTTCAAACTTGTGAGGTTGTTACTTTTTTCCCAGGTAATACCATTCTGTGTAGCTGAAACATGATAAATTGAATAAAAAGGAAAAAATGTGATATTTACTGGAGATTTTCTTAAGTTATTTGCGCCAAAGCATTTGAGAAATTAACATCCTAATACAAGATACACTAACAGCCTCATTTGCAAGAGCTGCTTTTTGATAAGTTTTTAGCAAAATGCTCCACAGTCTTTTGGATGAGAAGAGGGAAAAGTGGTGGTCCGTACTTTAAAGGAAGCAAACAAAAAAAAAAAGGGGGATTAGGACAGGAACTATTAGAAGAGAAATAGGATTGGCATTTGATGTGAAAAAATAGGAGCTAACTCAGAAAAGGTCCATGAATCTAGTAAATACAGGAAACTGGGGGAAAAAAAAAAAAAAAAAAAAAAAAAGTTAATTGAGAAAGCATAAAATTAGATTCATGTGTGAAGGATATTCAAACACTCAAACAAGGACCTAGGCCAGGAAAAAGGGGAGAAAAATATTAGCCTATCAAGACGAGGAAAAGAGGTGCAAAAATCCTGAACAAAGGATTGAGATGAAGAACCTTAGATGAAAGAGTACAAGCTGAAGAGCACAAAAAGGGGCCTTTTCATTTGCTGATCGTGAACATGGGGCTTTACATTGGTAGTGGAGGGGAGAGTTGGCTGTACTGTGAAGCCAGGAGGAAAGTAGTGGAAACAGGAGGTGGCTGGAATAGGCAGACACACAAGAGAGTCTCATTGAGCAAGGACAACAGAAGTTGTTGATCACAACAGCACAGTCCATTCAAGTGCTTGGAATGAAATCCTGGACTCCCCACATACATCCAAATTGCTACATTGAGGATCTGTTTCTAGTTCCTAGGTTCATGTGTGTAATCCAGATCCATCCCAGCCAGCCATGGACAAAAGTAGTATGGAGAAGAAAACCAGTGTGTATGGATGTATCAGAAGCCCCGGCATGCGCAACACAGTACTGGACAGCACAGGGACCACTGCCATGGGTGCACCAAGGAGAGAAGCAGCCCTGCCTCAGCTGCCTGGCATGGAGAGCTTAAGTGAATACAGGATCCTGTGCAAAATCAGCACAGAGCATTCATGAAAGAAAATTTACATAAAAGGGAACAGGAGTGTAAAAATTACAAATATACTTAATCATGCAATTTCCTATGGAATGAATTTTAGCTTTATTATAAGATTAGAAATGTGCTACCATGAGAACATCTGCTTAAGATGTTTCAAAGTGATGCTTACTGTAGCATTTGCCTAAAGCTATCAGCAAATATTTATAAAATGCACCAGCTGAGTATGTCCAAGTATACCAGTAACAGTTTGCACGCAAAATAGTGAGCTGCTACTGCTATTAATTACCCTGTTAAATCTGGGAACAACCATCTGTATAATAGCTTTAGTATGTTCCAGCCATGCAGGTGACCTATGAGATGTCATTTATTGGTTTGAATGAACTTCCCTCCTCTTTCCTCACTATTTGTGATAACTGAACTGTTCCAGCCCTGATCATTTCCCCAGCACACCTTCCTTCTTCAGCTATTATTGCTTCTTTTATTGTTCTCCAGTTTGGGTTTTTTTCCTCAGTAGGTTATTCTGAGCAGTTATGTTGTGTCATAGGCAGAGCACTTGCTATCATATACGACTTGTTAAGAAATGTACATGAACCCCACAGATTCTATCAGAATTATTCAGTTGCAGAGACCTACAGTCTGAATCATCACAAAGTCTAATTTAAACAAAGCAAAAAACAAAAGTATAAAGAAGCAATAACTGTAATATTATATCAAAGGGTGATCTTCCTTATTGCTATCAACAGTTACAGTCTGATGTAATAAATACCAAAATTAACATGGAATGAAAGCTTTTTCTTTTCTTTTTGAAAATGCTGAAGTAATAAGTTTTGATTGTTAGTTAACTTTGTTTAATTTTAAAACCAGGATTCCAAATAAATATTTTGTTTCTCATAGCAATATAATAACAAACATTTTTATATTTTTTTATATTATTGACACATGGTATCTTAAAAAAAAAATAAAAATTTTCCACTTCTCTTCCATCAACGTTCTCATTTTTTCATCACATTTTACCTGCTTCTAATCAGAATTTGAGTATTTTTCCCTTCCCTGCTTATTGAAAGTCAGGGATGACCCAGGGGTAGAAACAAGTGCCCACACTTCTCTCTGATTTCAGCTATTATAAAAAATAGTCTTTCACAGGGAAAAACTCAACTGGCTATTTTTGGTCAACTTAAATCTACTGTCAGCTTTCTAACTACTGTAAATGGCATACATCAAACCAAAGAGGGTATTTAATGTAAGAATGATCACAGTCATTAGCCACATTAAAAGATGTGCAGAAGAGTCACTGCCTAAATAGTACTTTTGTTTGTTTCATAGTTTAAAAAAAAAAAAAAAAACAAAAACACAACAAAAAACCAACAAACCAAAACGACAAAAAGTTAAAGGTGTTACAAAGCAAATATATATAACATATACTGAACTCTTTGAGTGAGACAAGTGTTACAGTCATGAAGGCAGGTTCCCCAACACAAGACTATGGTCATAGTCAGCTCAGTAAGTGAGGTCAGATTTTTATAGTCTCCAGACTTTACAAGCTATAGAAAACTTGGGCCTTCCACTTATACAACTAACTGGGCTGGATACACATATGCTTCAGAGCACCAGGACACAAGCCTACTAATATGCCTTTCTCCCTAACTCTGAACACAATGCTCTATCCATCATGTCAAATTGGTCAAAATACTCCTTTAAAACTACTGCCTTTTATTTTCTCTAAGTTTCTATCTAACCAGATTCATGCAATAAGGTTTTAAAATTTTTAACCTCATCTTTTGATTTTCCTGTGCTTAGTATTAATGATTTTTGAAGTATAGGTTCCAGGGAACTGAGATTCAAGCAAATGGTAGGTGAGATTAATTTCTATCCTAGGGTACAGAAGCAAAAGCCAAACTGTTTTCCTATGTTAATCATGCTGTCTGCAAACTTTGTCTTCAAAATTTTTCAAACTGTCTTCAAATTTTTTTGAGAAGGAAAAAGAAAACTTTGCCTATCTAAAAAAACCACAACATTATCCACAGGTGAGCATTCCAGTTCCTTTACCTCCTATACAATACTTTTTAAATTCTCAGTAGTACAGTCATTTGATAAGCAAGAATTGTTTGTATACTTAGAAACTTTCATGACGTAAAGGGAACTATGTTGCATAATTTAATACTATAACAAGAAATGGGAAATATTTCACCATAATTATAATCAATAAGATTAACCAGATTAGCCTACTATGTACACTTGTGTTTTAAATATTCAAAACTGTTCATTTGGAAAAGAAAGGCTAATACATTTGAGGCGGAAATTGGCTAATAAAAGAAAGAATCATAAGTCTATAAAAACACCTCTGCCCCCCAAAATAGGAGGAGATAAGAAAAAAAAAAAATCTTTTAATAATATGGTTTAATGATTCAGGTTATCTACTACACTTTCCTCTGCGTATTCACTATTTCAAACTGGTTATTTTTCTATTCAGTAAGTGTTGAAGCATGACATAACTTCTAGACTTTCCCTATTATTTCATTTTATTACAAGAAGTCAGAGTGGATAGTTATTGAAGATTCTGATCATCGTTCTATTTGCAAAGATACTGACTTCATCAAGTTGTAATTTTCTTTATTAGAAAATATAAGAAAAGAATGAGCAAGATCGTAGATTTTGCTGATCAGGGATTTTTTTTTTTTTTACTTTATGTTTTCTCCATCTAAATGCATTTTTAAAACATATTTTTCATTAAAAACTTCTAATTATTTCATTTTCTATTATTATGTTCATTTATTTACCAATTATTAATAAAATTTCTGAAGTTACTTTCATCCAGACACCATAAATACATTAACCATTTTCAGGAGAATATAAAGCATTTCATCGAGTGTAAGTCTGCAAGAAAGTTACTTGATCAGAATTTAAAAACCCTAAGTCTGGAAGAACTCTTTTTACACTCTATCTGAAAAAAATGCAATCAAAAGCACCCTTATTTCTTACCAGTGTCTGACTTTGCTGCTGAATAGACTTCTGATTTCATTGCGTCATTGAAGCAGAATATTCACCTATGTAGAGATCATTTGTTTCCACGAATAATCTTGTTTAATTCCTCACACAAGTTCTATCTTGTATGTTAACCTCAAGATAAATTTTAGTCCAAGATGTTCATAGATATCCAAATTAATGGATCAAAGACTTGACTTTATTTATTATTCACCTGGAAAGAAGAAAGTCAATGCAGGTATAGCATTTGCACACACAGAAAAAGAGATATTTCAATGGTGATCACAGCAGATAAACAGTACTTACTGTGTTGGAAAGAAGAATAGACATCTGAAAATTAAAAAAAAATACGAGCACAAATTACATAGAGATGCAGAAGTATTATCAGAATACATTACTGGTCATAAAGAATATGACAGATTTTGGTTTTTATTATAAATAAACTTTTTAAAAAAAGTGTTTTAATGACAGCTGCAGGTGTATTTTAAGGCAGCTTCTCTATTACAAAGCGGTTCTGTAATATTTATAGTTGTAGTACTGGTCAAAAAGGTTTATCAGCGTACTTATAAACAGGAAACTCCGTCCATGGTCCAAGATATTTGCTCTCCATTTGTTTACAACAGTATCTTCATTATACTTCATTATGCGTGCATAAGATTGAGATACCCAACATAACAAGAAGGTACAACTCAGAAGATGACACATCACCAATCATTACTGTGTTACGAATTAAATACATTACCTTTAAAATAATATCCTTATGAATATGAGCAGAGTCATTTAAAAGCAGTTAGTCAAACATTTCATTTCAAAAAAACCTCTCAACAGGAAAAGGTTTCATTCTCTGACTATCATATTTCTCAGTCTACTTTATTATCCCAAGACAGAGAGGCCATATAATTAAATTAACTGTGACTTTGCAACTAATTTTCAGATTTTAAAAAACCATATGCTACCTTTCATGGGACATTTAATCTGTACATTTATTAAAAACTTTGACCCCGCAAGTATTTTTCTCAGTTCAATTAAAAATCTATTATCATATTAGTCCATGCATCAGTGTCATATAATCATCACTACTCAACACAAGGCAAACCTAATGGAGGAGAGCAGAGTAAACCTTAGCTTTAATTTTAATAACACAGTATGAAGCCTTTGTAGTGAAAACACTTTCCACTTTCATTTTTGAAAGTAGATTTCAAATGTTTATTATTATTTTCATCTTTCTGAGCCCGTACCTGTTCCATACCTTTATTGGTGAGCACCAAAGCTTCACAAGCCTGTAAGAAAACACAGGTCAAATGTTTGAAGCTGGACATTATGTTTGACTACAGAGAGAATGTGGGTGAATGCTCCCATACATGTGTATATCACCAGCTTGATTTGGTTCTTGGTTTACTCTAATCTGCCACTTTCAAACTGTCCAGAGGCTGACTGTACTGAGTTTGATACTGTCTTCCTATGTGCCCATCTTCCATGTCATTGCTCCATGCCCCTGTGCAAGAACAACATACATTGTGTCAGGATATAACAAGATAAATGTGGGTCTGTGAAGCAGCCCTCTCCTTATTCAAGATATATGGCAGTATCAACAATAAAACTACTGAAAAATACTGTCCTGGGCAACTAGGAGATCTCTGTGAAGTCAGTCACAGCTCAAATAATTTTTTCTTGGATCTGTTTTCAAGTAGGTCTTATATACAAATATTATGGTAATATGATATTGCACAACCACTTCATTTTGAAAAGATTAAATCAGCCTGTCCAGAGACCAGGGATGTCAACCCAATAAATGGTGTAATTTTTGCCAATAGGTGTATCTTATGCCTTACAGTGTCAGACTTCTACAGATGTGGGGCAAAGAAAGATGTGTACACAAAGAGGGGAGAGAAAGGAGCTCCAGCTGAAGCTTCCAGACCAGGACAAATGCATAGGTCTGATGAAGGCTGAACTTCCCAATGTACTTGCAGGGGACAGAAAAGACGTCAAGGCTTATGGATATGCACTGTGGGAGACTAGTAAGCCTTGACCATCCCCGGATCAGTTGCCAGATAATGCAGTGAGTGCAGAGCTTGTTGGTGCATGTTCATGGGTGACATTACAGAGGTCTTCATCTGAGTGAGCACAGACAAAGGTCAAGTTGGTCAAGCTACTCAGCAAGGATTTCTCCTACTTGGTTCTTAAGAGGTCTAATGTTGAACCAGATTGATCAGAACTCACTGTTGGCAGTCTAAATGCATTGCGAACATACCCCTGGGCAAAAGCTGTCAAGGTTAAAGACAGGTAATATTATGGAAAAATATATGGAAATACCCACATTTTTTTTTTCTCAATACTTGTAGCCTGTGTTGCATTAGGTTTCATTAATGAAGTTGACTGAGCCTTTTCTTTCTTTTCTCTTTCATGATCATACCTTCAATTATTCCCTCTCTTATTTTTGCATGTCATTATCAAACTTACTGCTCATTTATTAGTTTTGTAATAATCTTTCTTCTTCCTCTTTCTCCTCGTCATTAGTGTTTTCTTATACGTCCTTAATCATGCAAAGAGCAAATCTATAAGATCATTACCACCCTGTCTCCCTTCAAAAGACATTCCATTGGCCTGCTGCACACAGAAGTTTCAGACTCAACATTCCTTTTTTTGCCTCTATTTTCATTTCAAGGGTCAGAAAAACCCAACAGCCTTGTAGCTTCACTGTTTGTATGTGCAATATCTCAATACTCATCAGGAGAACCATGAATAAGTTTTTGTATTATGACAGGCTCTAAAACTTTCTGCTTTAATATGTCAGACTTAATCAAATGCAAGTAAAAAAAAAAAAAAAAAAAAACAAAAAAAAACCCCACCTTTTAAATTTCTATGATCTATCATAAAACTACTACCCACATTTACATTTAGACAGTGAATGTTACTCAGAGTAAACCATACCATCCCTGATATCTTTAACAATAATCTAGATAACATTTGATGTATGTAAAGAATTAGAGCACATGGACAGGGATTTGAATGCTCTGTGCACTTAGGACAAAACACTATTTAAAGTGTTTCAAAAATAATAAACCGTGATCAGCTATGGCAATTTCCAGAACTACTACTGCATTGATTTTATGATTATTTCTAAGGAATTAATATGTACCTTAAAACATTTTTTAGAGTACAGTTGTCCTATTGCTAGTTTGCATGAGACAATTCTTTACTGCCATTTTCTCTTCAATTTTCTTCAAGAAATTTCCATGGATTAATCTAAAATAAGAAGTTTCTGCTGATTTGAAAGGTAACAAGAAACATGCTTCAAAGGCAAGGTCTGTCACACTGCAGTATTTGTTAGTTCATAAAATCTATAGAGTTTCCACTCTTTAAAGCACTATAATAGAAGAAAGCAGAGTAGGGAAAGGGAAGGTTCTAGCTTCACCAATTTTATCTTTGAGAACTCCATGAAAGACAACAGAAATATAGTGATTTCAAAACTGAATTGAACATTAACAGAAAACTAATCAGAAATAACTCCTGACAATTCAACATCAGCTGTACTATAAGGTGTATACCTCCTTGTACTGCCCATGATGCAGTGGAGCTGCACCATTTTGTACCCATGTGAAGAGGTACTATTGAAAATACAGTGGGATTTTTAATAAAAGCAGTTTTGTAATTTTCTGTTATTTTCAAACAAATATATTTGAAAGTGCATAGGAAATGTAAATTCTAGACAAGAGAAAAAAACCCAGCAGGTACAGGGAGTAGCTGTTAGAATCCAGAAGTGTATACAAAGCAAATGGATGGTAACAGCTTTCTAGAGATACTCTTCATAAGGTTTGAGTCCTGCTGTATATAAATATTTATAAATTGACTGTTATGATAATTGGGCATCAGACTGAAAAGACAAATTTTAATAAATCAGATTGATAAAAACAGTAGGAGAAAAAACAATATCCAACAAGTGGAAAACTTTCACTCAAATTTTCTTCAGTTCACACTGCTAAACCCAAAAAGTCATAATTCACCAAAAGAATTTGTATAATACATTGACTACTTTTGCTTTTAATACAAAATAATAATATATGTAAGAAGCACAACTGCACCTTTTTTCAGTACATAGAATTTATATTTAGTACAGCAGTGCTATTTAGTGTTTCTAAATTAAAAGACTCTACAAAAAAACCCACTCAAAGCTATTCCAATGTCAGCATATAGTAACTCTTACTTCCCTACAAAAGCCATAAAATTGTAGTTTCTAACAGCAGCCAGATTTCTGTTTACTTTTCATGGGAAAAAAAAAAAAAAATAAAAATCTGGTTTTAATTGCCCACTAAACTTTAATGCTTCTTGCTCTAATACTAATGGCAATGTCCAGGGTCCTGAAAGATAAGTAACACAATTTCTGTAAATTATATATATATATAATATGTTGCAAAGCATTAGTAATATATAAATAATGTATTCTGAACAATTTTATTGAGATAAATAGGATATTATTTAGGGAATAGTTGATAAACATTTCAATAGAAGCTTCTTCATGAAATGTGCCCAGATTTAATATATAGAAAGTGCAACATAAAGTGTCAAATATTGATTTAATGTGTTCCAATCTAGTTGAAGAACATTTGTTTGGCCCCAATAACATGTCTTAAAGAAAACAGTGGAGTGACCTTACAGCTGCTTACAAAGGGTCAGTCAATGAAGATATCATGTCTTTGAAAGGGAAAATCAAATGCAGATGCAGAGGAAATTCTCTGGTATGAAAATTATCACCATCTAATAGGTCACTGGTAAATACTGAAAAGAAAAAGTCAATGGAAGACAATTGGAGGCCACAAGGTAAGTGATTCTGAATTATTAGAAACAAAGAAAATATTAAAATATATAGAGCAAAATTGGAAGGCGGGGAGAACAAAACCACATTTAGTCCTGGCAAGTATCTTCAGCCAGTGAGGAGACATTGCCAGCTGGCTATCAGCTGTAGATGGAAATATGTTCTAACAACTGTTCTGGGTTGTTTCATAGTGAAATAGTTTCTTCTCTCTTCTAAAAAGGTGCCTATCTTAGGATGAACCATATGTACACATCCACAAAAATCTATCCATTTTAGGGAAACTTACATTTTAGGAAGACTGGATAAAATGAAGAAAGCATCATGAATTCAGGAAATTACAGGCAGCCAGTGAAAACTATGTGCTTCAGCAAACTTACCAGCTCTCACTTAGGGGTTTCCAGGGAGTTTCCAAAGCTTCCCACAGAATTTTACTGGAATATTAGTCAACACAATGAGCCGATTTCTAAACCTAAGCAAAGAGGAGTGATTCCACATATGATATAAAAAAGGACAACTATACTGTTTTCAACATGGTTTCCAGCTAGGTTTGTATTCAAGAAAAAAAGATTACTTACTATTTTCAAACATGGTACATTCCTGGAAAAGTACGGGACTAAAAAATTGTAACTACTGAAGAATACTCAATAAAAATAAAGATATACAGCAATAGTTACTTTGTTATTTATAATTCTGCAAGTAGATAACTCAAGAATTGCTCATGAACTTTACCTTAAAATTGCATGTGGTACACTCCATATTTATTTTTTTTTAGGTGTTTCATACATCTCTAGACAATGTCATTCAAGAGAGATTTTCAAAAGCATAGAAATACCTATAAACATCCCATTTTCTGGAGTCCATTGGAAGCATGTTTTTTAAATCCTTTAGTGGTTTCGAGTATTTGTCCCTCACTTCAGGATTCAGATATCATCAAAAAGTGTCATTCATTGATAAAGCATCTTTGAATAATCAGTATTTGAAATTATTCACCAGTGCATGCTCTTTCTATAACTGATAGACTGATAAAAATATATAATAACCAAACCTGAAGATTTTCAAGGCAAACAGATAATTATTTCCACATCTTAAATACTGATCAGAACTACTCATAAGCAAACAAAGGACTTAAATACCTCCCTACTATAATTCTCTACTTTTTCAAGACACTGGAGATTGCCAGGCTGAAGACCACCGGGCTCTATTTATTTGTAGGATTTGATCGTGGTGCTAAGTGCATATAAGCTAAAATCGTCTTCACTTTTTGAAAAGTGTCGTACTTTCAAGGAGGCTCAACTTCTGTTTTGGCTTCAGGAAAAGCAGCTACTTATAAATGGACTTGGCACATAGAATGCTAAGCACTTAAGAAATTCTGGCTAATTTGCAAACATTGAACACTTCCAAACCTGCATGTGAATATTAAAAAGAAAATCTGATTTCCTGGTATAGATGAAAATATCCACAGCTCCAGTTAAGGAAAGTTTTTATGTGATTATGAGCTGATAACACGTTCACCGGGTCACCTCTCTCCAACCATAGCCTCTGAAGAAGTTCTATTTCTGTCTCCCCTCAAATCTCCCTGCTTGTCATGTAGTTTCAGAAGCACCTTTGATATGAGCCACAGAACAATCTTAACAATTGTTGTTTCTTTTCCATAGCACCTGCTCAGAACTGCCCCTGCCTACTAATTGAAATAGGAAAGCATAAAAAGGGGGAAATATTGCCTGCCTCCTTGTCCAGTTATGGGATTCCCAGAACATAGTAAGAGTTCAATGAACTTTCCCTCTGCATGCAGGAGTGCTTACTGCCATCTATAAAAATTAGATTTTTCAACCACAGAAAGAAAGAAAAAAAAAAAAAAAAAAAGAGTCACAAATGAATGATCCACTTACAAATTTCTGATCATTTGCCCCAACCCCAAAGGGCTGAAGTAATGTGTTCTATTTTACAACCATCCTTGGAAAGCACAAAGCGGGAGGAAATATGGTGTATTTTCCTTCCATTTTTCAGCATAAGCCTTTTCCAGAGGTTACACTAAATGAAGGTACAAAGTCTTGGATTCAACTGCTGTATGGTGCATGGCTCTTCCCTGTTGCAAGAAACTGCAAATTCCCTTTGCTCACTTTGCAACACCCACTTTTGAGAAAAGGTGGAGAGCAGAATATGAAGAGGACAGATAATAAAGTTTGATCTACTCTGAAACAATATAAAAGGCTTTTGATATTTGCAAGACAGCACGCTCCTCTCACAGTGAGACTGTGAGGTTGAGCTTCTATCACAGCACAGATTTCAGAGCTTTTGAAAATAATAGACGGTTAGAGACAAAGCTAGCAGAAATGGCTTTCTTCTGAATTTATACTTTTAATAAGGGTGTACATGATTGCAAAGGCTACAAAACACACTCCATTGATAGCAATGCTTCTGCAGGGCTAACACTTCCTGCATGATCTGTAGTTCTGACACACCTCTGCACTAGTATAGTCTTTCTTTTAATTTTATTTCCCCCCACCCCCTGACTGCTGACTCAGGAAGACATCACTACTTCAATTACATGCTGGAAATATTTTCAAGCCTCATCCCCTTCCCTCTACTGTGGTAAGAATAATAATAATAATAAAAAAAACAAAAAAAAAAGAAGCAACAAACTATTAAAAATGGAAGCTAAGATTATAATTTTTTTACAGTAAGTCCAGGATGTTGGCCCTGGATATATTTACATTTTAAGCCTTAGTACAGACATGCCCTTCCCTACCCCCACCCACAATATATGTATGACTTCGTTATATGCTTCACTTGTGAGCAGGAAAGAAAATACCAGTCCTGCTAATGTGATATTATCCAAGCCATGCAAGATATTTATTTTTTATATAGCATTCATCCAACTTATCTCCACTTCCCAGGCAGTCCAGGATGCTATCAGCAATCTTCATAAGTCTTCCATCTTAAAACAAAACTGTCTTTTTTCCTCCACTTTGTCTGTTTTTTTCAATACTTCTTTCTTGGACGATTTCCCAGGCTCATGTATTCTCTCTACATTGCTTCAGTTAATTACTTATATTTGATGGCCACCTCTGCGAGCCCTATTACTTATTGCCACTTGTGAACTGCTATAATGTAAGGTGTTTGTCACTTGCACCAAGGTCATAGCTAGCCCTGTTATCATTTGGTTGCATTCCCTATCTAGTAATATTGATGATGGTATAGTATGAAGTATTTTCAGCTCACGCTGACCCCATATGAACAAGTACCATGTATTCACCTTACATTACTTCTGCTGAGTAAGCCTTTAGTTCTCAGCAGTGCAGCGCTGCAAATGTTAACCGTAAGTCATCATGGTGAGCTGGGAAGCAACATAAAAATTCAGTTGCTGCAGCTTTTGTGGCTTGAAAGGTGACATTGGTCATTTTTTCCCCTAAGCTTTTGCTGCTTACTGCTAATCTTTTCTTTCTACTGGGCCTTGCAAGTGGGAGTAAAAAAATAATGTTTCTCATTCTTTAATGACAAATGTAACACAAGATATTTTATTTTATTTTATTTTTATTTAGAAGGATGTTGCTCACTTTTATATTCTGGTGATTTATCTTCTTACATTTTCAGGGTCCTGATTACCAGCATTTTACTTTGGTATATTAACAGCTATAATAACAGTTCATAGTCAACAGTTTTGGACATTTGACTCGAGGTGAACTTTAATACTACCACCTGCTTTCATCCTATCCTGCTGCTGTGTTTTAGCAAGCCCTTATTAACCCTTTACATGTATTTTTCCAACATTGATCCGAATTGCACAGTTTCTAAAGTTGTCATACTCCTTCTGTCTGTAAACATTCTTGCTCTTACCATATGTAGCCTCTTTCTCAAGAAGGATGTTGAGTATATCAGGTTACATATTTTTATTGTTCCTTGATATCAGCAATACAGCAGGCTGGATAAGATCATTAAGAACTTTCATGAAAAAGGAGTCAACCTTAATTCAAGCACCAAACATCATTCAGTTCAATGGCATTCTGGCCAAGCAAGATACTTTGTTAGGCTCTCAATTACATCACCTCTGTCAGTGCCGTTATACCAGTGACTGACACAACTGGTGGCAGTGGGCCAGTCACCAGGCTTCCTTATGCCTCAGTTTTCCTGTCTGCAAATGGGAAAGATAATGACCCTGAATTCCTGCTTTGCATTTTTTCAGTCACTGCTCAGAAAAAAAAACAAAAACACCAAACTAAACCACAAACCCCCCACAAACAACTTCCATATGAAGTTCTGGCACATGACCTCTGTCCTTGGACAATTTCCCTTTTCTTAAAGCTGTGAGATCTTTTAACCAGGACTCCATTTCAATTTATTTAGGGAATTGTTAGTTAAACCTATACAGCTAGTCAAATAAAAATATATATAAACCTAGAGTCCTAGGAAAAAAATTTCAGGTTATATATTTCAGGTTATTCTATCTTTAAGTGAGGCTACAGGAAAAATGTCAAAGACAGATATGAAGTCAGGATTTTCCGAATTGCAATTTTATGCACAGGCCAGTAGGTTATAACTTTTATCTAAAAAGTCATGGCTTCTGTTATCCATATTCCAGCAGAGATTATGGCACAAAAAGTACAAAGTAAACTCAAATCAAGGGCACACAGTTTATTTAAGAATCAATATTGAAAAATTCACTGATCTAAATAACCTAAAATGACATTTCATGTGTCTGTGGTGATTCAGAAAATTCCAACATGCTGAAGAACATTAGACAGACTTTAGAAAGTGTTACTAGAGACACATTATTAAAAACCAGATTAAAATTTAGCTGGTACAATGTTTTCCCCAAAATTCAATCATCATTTAATTCTGCATTTAGTTTCATTAGAAACTCAAAAGCAAAGTTATCTATATTAAAAATAACATTCGCTCATTATTTTGATCACTACAGCCAGATATTATTGGATAATTTAATCTGTAGTGGTAAAAAATATCCATTTAATTAAGAAAGAAGGGAGGAAAAAAAAAAAAAAAAAGACTAGAAGAGACATACTAGTGAGCAAAGTAGATCCAGGAAGGAATAAATACTTCTGTCATTTAGACTAGAGTGGCAGCAGGTAGAAAGGATTTGGGCTCCACCTCAGGAAAACACTGCCTTCGGCAGTGTGTACCCCTGTATTTATTCAGATGAAAAGATTAGCCACTGCAGCTGAAATAAAAGTTAACTTTATAATTAGCGAACAGATACTTTGTGACAAATATACAGATCCGTCCTTTATGATAGGTACAGAATATATGAACATCTGTGCCATAAGAAGAATGGTCTTCAAAACCTTAGCCATTTTATTAGGTGAAAGCTCACACTTTTAAATGACTTATATACAATTTTCTGCTATGTTATTTTCTGCATATATAATCAAGTTGACAAGAGGCAAAGTCTGGAATAATACAGGCTGATTTAGTGGGTGTATGTGATGGTTTTAAGTCCTGCCGGGACCGGAGACCACATTGCCGTTGTCCCTCCCCCACCCTCGGACACAAGTAGGGCACAAACCCCAGGTTAAAACAAGAAGAAATTTAATACAACAGTGTGATAAATAACAATCTGAACAACAACAGTAGCAATGATAACAATAATAAACAGCAATAACAGTGAACAAGACAAAAGATATACAGAGAAATACCGCCATGGATACAAACAGCTTGCTCGCGATGCTCCCCGCCACCAAAGCCACAAAGGAAAATTTCCCACGCTCCCACGCTGGACATGATGTCAGCATGGTATGAATAACCCAGCTGGAGATCCCTTCCCCCTCCCTGCTGGGGAAACTTAACCCTATCCTAGCTGAACCAGGACATAATCCACCCCTTTATTCTATACCATCTATGTCATGTCCAGCTGCCATTTAGCAGTTAAAATTAACAAATCAACAATTAACAAAGGCACAGCATAATTCACGGCATATTCTCACCCAGAATCAAGTCCCCCTGTGGTACGCATCGGACCTCTCCATTGTCCTGCATCACCCACCAGGTACACCCAGGTCCTTGGGCAAAAGCAATCCCGTGGATGGGTTTGCCTTTACCTTTGCCTGGCGCAGGACAAAACCAGACCATTTTTCCCAATATATTCCTCATGCGCACCACAGGGACTTTATCCCCATCTACAGCACGTGGAGGTTTTGACTGAGCCGGGCCAGCTCGACTGGCAGATCCTCTTGTGTTGACTAGCCAGATGGCCTTTGCTAGATGCATGTCCCAGTCTTTGAAGGTCCCACCTCCCAGTGCTTTCAGTGTGGTTTTTAACAGTCCATTGTAGCGCTCGATCTTCCCAGAGGCTGGTGCGTGGTAGGGGATATGGTAGACCCACTCGATGCCGTGTTCTTCTGCCCAGGCATTTATGAGGTTGTTTCGGAAGTGGGTCCCGTTGTCTGACTCAATTCTCTCTGGGGTGCCGTGTTGCCACAGGACTTGGGTGTCGAGGCCCAGGATGGTGTTCCGGGCGGTGGCGTGGAGTGCTGGTAAGCTTCCAGCCATCCAGTGGTTACTTCCACCATTGTGAGCACGTGGTGCTTCCTGTGGCGGGTCTGTGGCAGTGTGATGTAGTCAATCTGCCAGGCCTCTCCATATCTGTATTTCAGCCATCGCTCTCCATTTCGCTGGGGCTTCACCCGCTTGGCATGTTTGATCGTAGCACATGTCTCACATCCGTGGATGATCTCTGCAATGGTGTCAATAGTAAGGTCCACCCCTTGATCTTGAGCCCACCTGTATGTTGCATCCCTACCTTGGTGGCCCGAGGTCTCGTGGGCCCACCGAGCTATGAACAATTCACCTTTGCGCTGCCAGTCCAAGTCCACCTGAGCCACTCTGATCTTAGCAGCTTGGTCTGCCTGCTGGTTGTGTCGATGTTCATCAGTGGCCCGACTCTTGGGTACATGGGCATCCACATGGCGCACCTTCACAACGAGGTTTTCCACACGGGCTGCAATGTCCTGCCATACTTCAGCAGCCCAGACGGTCTTACTCTTACGTTGCCAGTTGTTCTGCTTCCATTGCTGCAACCATTTCCACAGGGTATTCGCCACTGCCCATGAGTCGGTGTAGAGGTAGAGCCTTGGCCACTTTTCCCGCTCAGCAATATCCAAAGCAAGCTGAACAGCTTTCACCTCTGCAAACTGGCTGGATTCACCCTGTCCCTCAGCAGCTTCAGTGACCCGTCGTGTGGGACTCCATACAGCAGCCTTCCACCGTCGATGTTTTCCCACAATACGACAAGACCCATCAGGGAACAGGGCATATCGCTTCTCCTCATCCGGCAGCTCGTTATATGGTGGGGCCTCCTTAGCACGTGTCACCTCCTGTTCTGGTGACATCCCGGAATCTTTGCTCTCTGGCCAGTTCGTAATCACCTCTAGTATTCCTGGGCGGCTGGGGTTCCCTATTCCAGCCCCTTGTGTTATCAACGCAACCCATTTACTCCACGTGGCATCTGTTGCATGATGCGTGGAGGAGGCCTTTCCTTTGAACATCCACCCCAGCACCGGCAGTCGGGGTGCCAGGAGGAGCTGTGTTTCAGTGCCGACCATTTCTGAGGCAGCCCGAACTCCTTCGTACGCTGCCAGTATCTCCTTCTCAGTTGGTGTATAATTAGCTTCAGAGCCTTTGTATTCCCGGCTCCAAAAGCCTAGAGGTCGGCCTCAGGTCTCCCCAGGTGCTCTCTGCCAGAGGCTCCAGGTAGGGCTATTCTCCCCAGCTGTGGTGTAGAACACGTTCTTAACCTCCTGCCCTTCCCAGACTGGCCCGAGGGCTACTGCTTGGGCAATCTCCCACTTAATCTGTTCAAAGGATTGCTGTTGCTCAGGGCCCCATTCAAAATCATTCTTCTTACGGGTTACGTGGTAGAGAGGGCTCACGATCAGGCTGTAGTTCGGGATGGGCATCCTCCAGAACCCCACAGCGCCCAGGAAGGACTGAGTCTCCTTTTTAGAGGTTGGTGGGGCCATGGCTGTTACCTTGTTTATCACCTCCATTGGGATGTGGCGACGCCCATCTTGCCGTTTTATTCCTAGGAATTGAATTTCCCTTGCAGGCCCCTTAACTTTTTTTTGCTTAATGGCAAAGCCGGCCTTCAGGAGGATTTCAATTATCTTCTTCCCTTTCTCAAAGACCTCCTCGGCTGTGTCCCCCCATACAATGATGTCATCAATGTACTGCAGGTGTTCTGGGGCCCCACCTTTCTCCAGTGCGGTATGGACCAGTCCATGGCAAATGGTGGAGCTGTGGTTCCACCCCTGTGGCAATCGATTCCAGGTGTACTGGATGCCTCTCCAAGTGAACGCAAACTGTGGCCTGCACTCTGGCGCTATCGGAATGGAGAAGAACGCGTTAGCAATGTCAATTGTGGCATACCACTTGGCTGCCTTCGACTCCAGTTCATACTGGAGCTCGAGCACGTCCGGCACTGCAGCACTCATTGCTGGCGTAACTTCATTCAGGCCACGGTAGTCCACAGTTAGCCTCCATTCGCCATTAGGCTTTCTCACTGGCCATATAGGGCTGTTGAAGGGTGAGTGAGTTTTGCTGATCACCTTCTGGCTTTCTAGTTGACGGATCAGCTGATGGATGGGGACCAGGGAATCTCGGTTGGTGCGGTACTGCCGCCGGTGCACCGTCCTGGTAGCAATCGGCACTCGCTGCTCCTCAACCTTAAGCCGCCCCACCACTGAGGGATCCTCTGAGAGGCCGGGTAAGGTGGACAACTGTTCAGCCTACTCCAGGGCAGCTACACCAAAAGCCCACTGGTACCCTTTTGGGTCTTGGAAGTCCCCTCTCCTGAGATAGTCTATGCCCAGGATGCACGGGGCATCTGGGCCAGTCACAATGGGGTGCTGATGCCAGTCCTTCCCAGTCAGGCTCACTTCAGCTTCCAGTAGGGTCAGCTGTTGGGATCCCCCTGTCACTCCAGAGATGCAGATGGATTCAACCCCACTGTAGCTCGATGGCATCAGGGTGCACTGTGAGCCAGTGTCCACCAAAGCCTTATACTCTTGTGGGTCTGACGTGCCAGGCCATCGGATCCACACTGTCCAGTAAACCCGATTATCCCTTTCCTCCACCTGGCTGGAGGCAGGGCCCCTCTAATCCTGCTCATCATCACTCACTTCTTGTAAGAATGATTTACTGGTCCCCTCAAGGGGGTCAGACATAACGCTCACCATTCTATTCTGTCTGGGGGATTTCTGACTGGACACTGGAGCTGCGCTTTTCTTGGAAGACTCCCCTTTTGTGATGGTCTTCCCTTTCAGCTGCTCTACTCGTGCAGCTAGGGCGGCAGTGGGCTGTCCATCCCACCTCCACATGTTTTCTCCATGGTCGCGGAGGGAAAACCACAGGGTGCCTCGTGGTGTGTGCCTTCTGCTGCCTTTCTCTTGGGTGGGGAAACGTTTACTTCTAATGGCTGAGACATCAGCCCGTGCAGGTGGAACGTAGGACATGTCCTCTTCCATTTTCTGGAGCCTCTGAGACAGTTCCGCCAGAGCTGAAACCAGGGAATGTTGAGATTAAGGGAGATTTCCCTCATATTGCCAGAGCTTGCCAACCACTCCATCCACTGTTAGAGTGTGGGTGTCTGTCCACCAGGACACTATTGCCAATGCTTTTGAGTGCGCTTCTGGTGCGCTCTTCAGGAACTTTCACCACATCAGGTGTGTGCAAGGGGCCTGATCTGGGTCCTTGGGTGACTGCTCATCATTCAGATCACCATAGATCATCTCAAACACAGCCAGTTCCCTGAGGTTCTGAATTCCCTTCTCAATGTTGGTCCATTTGCTTAGCTGATGTAGGATGTCATCCTTGTAGGGGTGCCTCTCCCTTAGACTGAGCAGGAGTCTCTTCCAAGGCTGAGGGTTTGAGTCTGTTTCCCTATTTCCCTATCAATGCCAGCATCCTTGGCCAAAGATCCCAGCTGCTTGGCCTCTCTCCCCTCCATTCCAAAAGCACTGGCTCCATTGTCCCAGCATCGGAGCAGCCAGGTGCAAATCTGCTCACCTCCCAGGTGGCCGAAATCTCTCCGCACATCTCACAACTCAGTCGGGGATAGAGATCAGACAATCACCACTGGCCCTTCCTCCTGTTCCCGTGATGGGCCTGGCTCATCCCCATCCCCCACTTTGCGAGCTGACTTTCTGGTATATTTTGTTTTCTGTATTGGGGCGACTGATACCGGCCCTGGCTGGCTCTCTGGCTCAGTCGCTGTGCTGGGGGAGGCGACTGATACTGGCTCTGCCTGTCCCCCCGGCCCAGCTGCTGCACCAGTAAGTTCACTCTCAGATCCTGCAGCCCTTTCTCCCCCTTGAGGGCAGTGGGTGATATTAAAGAGGACACGGTAGGCACGGGCAAGTCCCCAACACATTGCAGCGAGTTGTGTCTCCTGGGTCTTGCCAGCTTGGTAACACACCCTTTCTAAGCACTCCATCAGTTTATCAGGGCTCTGCATTTGCTCAGGAGTGAAGTTCCAAAGCACTGGGGGTGCCCACTGACTCAGGCCTTTGCCCATCTTTTCCCACACCCCTTGCCACTCACTATTATCTGACCTCGGGGCAGGTTTCTGGGCACTGCTATTGTTAGAGAAGTGCCGCATGGCCAAACCCAAAATCCGGCAGACATTCAGAAAGCATTGTGCCGCAATCACACTGGCCTGCAGGCTCCAAGGATAATTGAAACTCTCAAAAACCGGGAGGATCTCTTCCCCTGGCTCACACATAGAGGGGGTGAGACCCCTAACAAAAGCCCAGGCAGCAAACAGGTACTGGCCCACTCCTACAAATGGTGATACAAACACATTATAAGCAGTCAATAGCCAGTAGAGCACAATAAGACCCTTTACACATTTTCCACTGATAACAAACACCAGCACTGGGATCATATACTGGATATAAGGGTTAATCCAGCCCCACCACGCAAGCAAACAGTACAAATACAGACAGAAAAATTACACCCAACAGATTGCTCCAACACACTCTGGTCAGGGTCTGTCCCTTTTTGATTCTTATTTCAACCCTCTTGTGCCCCACATTGGTGTGCCAAAAAGGCTGTGTTGGTTTAAGTCCTGCCGGGACCAGAGAGCACGTTGCTGTTGTCCCCCCCTCAGCCGGTCAGGCTGGCAGTAAGGCACAAACCCCGGGTTAAAGCAAGAAGAAATTTAATACAACAGTGTGATAAATAACAATCTGAAAAACAACAGTAGCAATGATAACAACAATAAACAGTAATAACAGTAAACAAAAGATATACAGGGAAATACTGCAAGGATACAGACAGCCCCGTGCTCCCTGCCACCAAAGCCACAAAGGAAAGGTTCCCACACTCCCATGCTGTACCTGATGTCAGCATGGTATGAATAACCCAGCTGGAGATCCCTTCCCCCTCTTTGCTGGGGAAACTTAACCCTATCCTAGCTGAACCAGGACAGTGTACTCAAGAAAAAATATTGTCCATAAAACAAAATGTCATGTTAACAAAATATATAATGGGGAAAAAATTATTATTTACACCTACAGGGGAGAATGCTAGCCATAAAATAGTTATATTATCATTCTAAAAATTAATTTATCTGCTTTTTCCAATAAATACATTTAATCAATCTCTTTTTTAAAAGAAGAAACAATAACATACTAACAGGTTTTCAGACATTAGACAGAGAGCAGCAATAGAGCAATAGAACTCAGTCCAAAAATGAGGCCCAAGGATTTAGAACTGTATCTTTCTACAAATTTCAGGAAAAAATTGTATCAGTTATTTGCCTAGTTTTAGACAACAGTTCAGTAAAGTCTGATAATATGTTTGATTTTAAGCCCTTAACTAATCCTAGTCTTATTCACAAAACCATTTAAATTTAGCATCTCAAACACCTAAAATGATCATAGGTATGTACTGGTGCCTCTCCAATAAAATATTACTTTATCTGTGGTTAAAAAAAGCCATATTCTAGTCAAAAACTTCCTTTTATCAGATATTAAAAAGTCTATCAATATGGAAATATTGAGTGACAAGTGGAATCACATCAGCAAACATTTATAGAAGTTGTACATCGTTATTTGAATGTCCATTTGTCAATGAGGACTTTTGTATTGGCTTAGTTATCTTATTGTACTCTTAATTTCCTCAAACTGTATTTATTTCTGAGATAAAAAGAGAGTCATTCCTCCAAAATTCCCAATGGTGAGTTTGAATGTTTTAACCCATTCTTGAGGTTATGCTGGACTTGCCCGTTTTGTTAATTTGTTTTCCTATATTGTCAATTATGCATACATTCTATCTATATTTTCAAGCACAACCAAGATTGCTTAGTTATATAAAATTATTATTTAATGAACTTTTTTTGTTTGATGGTTTACTTAATGAGAAATGAGGTTATGAATTTACTCCTTGTTATTTTCGTCTTACAAGATGACAGAAGCAGAATATAATTGACCAGATCCTTAAGCAGTATGAATTAGCTCAATTGAATCAAAACCAGTTTACATTAACTCACCAAGAGTCTAACATGAAACATACCTAAAGCAAGATGACATATTTAATTAGCCATAGTACAACTGTAGGTGTATTATTAATACAATTAAGACTATTGCTTACCTGACTAAAAGAAAAGATTCTAGAAATGGTGCTTTGCAGCATTAGGCTTCATCCTACTCCCGATGAAGTAGGAGCTCACATCAGCTAATGTGATGTATAGACTGCTTCCCAAAGACATGCATGAGACACTGTCTAGAACTCATCCTTTTAAAGAAAATCATCAACACTTGTAGAGAAAACCATCTCTATCAGTGTTTCCTTTCTCAAATTAGAGATAGCCAGCTTGGCAATGCTGAGTTGGCTGTCAAAAGTTTTGACAGACTTAATAGAGTTACAAACTAACTGCCAAAATAAAAAAGGGTTTGACAGATTATAGTGATCCCCCTAACAAGAGCGGGATCAGACCAGTCATATACCGTGGAGATACGTTACATATATTAAAATTAATTTAAAACGGGTAATTAGAGATAAAGCTATAAACAATATAAATCCCAAATATTTTTTTAAAATACTTTCTAGCTCTTAATCTATCATGCCAGAGAAAAACGAACATGTCTTATAGTTTTGAACTTAATCACAAAAAAAAAAGATCTAAAGTGCCACCCAAGGAGGTTCTGCTGCAGGTTCTCCTGCTTAGAGTGGGAAGGGAAAGCTGAAGACAAATAAAACACCACGCAAGCAGGAGAGGGTTTCTTTGCTTTAAGCTTATTAAATGATGGTAAAATTTTAGCTGCCTATGCAGAGGTGCAAGTTTATTAAGAAAATTGTAAGTGACCTAAACTTCCTGAAGAATAAGAATACTCTCTCTCTTAGTGGATGCCTGTCCACAACTGCTGGCTCTGCACATTAATGGCTTTCTGACCACATGAAGGCAAACTGTTGTCAGACAGACTCCTATTCTCGCCTGTTCAGCAACTATAGTAAATCCATTTCCTTTAATTTGTTTTTCTTGATGTTGTTGGGTTTTTCCCCACTGCAAATAACAGAGAGGGACATGCTACTTCTGTTGCAGAATACTATCATCAGTAACATCTGTAACTATCTCCAGGAAAGCAAGTGTTGATGTCTGCCTTGGTTTTCTTCAAATGGTGGTTGTTCCTCCAGATGGTCTGAGGCCTTCTATTTGTGTGTTTGCACTTATTATGTAAAAAATGTTAATTTAGCATAGGAAAAACATCATTAAGACAGACCTATAGACTTTGTGGCCCTTACTCTCTTACTCTGTGTCTCCTGGACTTCTGCTCAGTTATAGTGACCATATCCCACTGGCAATGTAAAGCCCTGACCTTACTGTAGAGCAAACAGTCCATAACACTTTATTTCCATGATTAGGATATTCATTTTCTTGAGAGATGAAGACTGTATTTGCAGATCTACTTCAAGGATTGGTTTATGTACTTTAGCTAATATGCAATCACATAGGAAGTGTACTATCACCAGCTCTATCGCTTTCTGCTGCTGCCTGAAAGGTTTGTTTTGGGCTGGGCTGAGAGTTTTGCATGGAGAAAACGTGTGCTGGCCTACAGCAGAAAATTTCCCTTGGTCCAAGCATAGTGGCCCTGGCCTCACAGTCTGCTCCCACTGCACCTGACCCCTGTGCAGCCCCAGAGGCTTGGGAGGTGCTGTAGGAACCTGGTCAGGCTGCTCCCCCTGGAGCCACTGCCACTTGCATCCTTCTTATCAGCATGTCATGGGAACAACAAGCCAGCACAGTCCACAGTCCTTCTTTCCCCCTCCATTTTCCCTTCTCACACAGAACCGTTCTGTCTCCTGGCCCTTATTTGCCAGACAAAAAATTTAAAAAAATAAAATTCAGTATAACATACACTGGTAAGAGCATTACTCTGGTGCTACTCAGGTAGTTGAACTCAGCACCCACGAAACATGCTAAACTATTCAGTTCTGCCAAAGCAGTGTTAGTTTAAGCAAGCACATTTTAAAAAAAAAAAAAAAAATAAATATATATATTCTAAAAGATATTTACATGTTCTTCAAGACTTCGGGAGCTGGAGGACTGGGAATTTTAGAAACCAAATACTGAAGTTAAGCTCTAAATTTTGCCTCTATGCAATTTCAGGCACCTATGTCCTTCTTTAGGACTGTTTAGGATATTTGGATTTCCTAAAAGTGGATAGGCATTTTGGGTTTCACTGACTTTACCTGACTAACCTTACTAAATGATGATGTTAAGATTTTAGCTGCCTATGCAGAGTTTCAAGTTTATTCAGAAAATTTTGCATTTTATAATGTGCTAATAAAATGGCTTCCCAAAGTCACTGTTTGTAAAGCAAAGCCATCTTAGTTACTCTGAATTTTTACTATCTTATTTTGAATGGATTTGGCCTAAAGGTGTGCCAAAAAGATGTTCCAAAAAGATGTAGCAGACTAATGATAACGAGTCTGTACCTGGAATCTATTTCAAAAATACTTTAATATCTTAGTAGGATAATGATCCATGTTAAAAAGAGATTCCCACCCAAGCTAAGACAAGATTTATGGAAAAAGATCTTTTAGCAGGAAAAGAAAATAGACTTTTCAAAGCTGCATACAAGTTGCAACCAATTAAGTTTAACTGCATATATTAGTAAAACCATCTGAAAGAAAGATGTTTCCTGACTACAGAGCAGAAAGCACTGTAGAAGAGAAAAAGGTTGTTATCTTTCAAAGAGAAAAATCCATATTGTCCATAACCATCAAATAGTAATTAAAACAGCAGACAAAAGAAAGGAGATAGTAATCCTTAAATAGAAAGACTCCATCAATGAGGCTGATAAGCAGCTCTGAGATTATCCATTACAACAAATTTTAAAACCATGCTATATCTCTCTCCTTCCTATGGTAGTAGTTGTTTATATTCAAAATGTCATTCTAAAGACAGAAAAAAAGTCATTTTAGACTGAGGAGCCCTGAGCCTTCTGTAGGACTCTCTTGTCCACTCTAAATGACAGGCTTTAGCAGAAAACAATCAAGAGTTTGCCCAGACTGATTTCTATCTCCAAAACCCCAGCAATCTTTCCAGCCAGATGAAAAAGGGTTCGATACATATCTTATGAACCAGGAATTATTACTTATTAATACCATTAATATAAATGTAGCAGTAGTAGTTGTACTAATTAGTCATTATAAATTCATTTTTCTATATACAACAATATAAATAATATGAGACATTCCTTTAAATACCACCATATTTTCTGAGGAGAGCTGCTGTGATACCACTCAGCTACCTAAAGAGGATTTTTACCTGACTAGAGCAGTGTTCTGAGAAATACCTCCTATGGACAATTTTTTTACAAAAATAAAACTCTTGAAAAGTTACAAGCCATGCTAGAAGACGTTTCAGTTTTAAAAAGATATTTCCCAGAAACTTCTACTTTTCAAACAGACCCTCTTTATCATGAAACTCCCCAGTACATGGCATGCATCAAACATGATCTGCCCACACCTGGGGAAAAAACACGAATCTGGACAACTCCAAGAAGATGCCTTGCACAGAAGAAAAAACTCCACACCCTAGCCAATCCACCCCTTCCCAAAATGCAGGGTACATCATTCAAAGCATCAAATAGCGCTCGACAAATTTCTTGGGTGAATCAAGAGCCTCGCAGTGACCTTGTAGAGGCAGTCGAGGAAGGGCACAGGCCCCCAGGGAAGAGCATTTATCACATGAGTCAGCTCTGACACACACCCACGCTGCCCCATCTCTTCCCCTCCCAGGGAAGCTCCCAAAAAGCCTGTAAAAGATGAACTGATTCCCATGTGATCTGGAAGCTGGAATTTGTAACACTAGAGGATACTCACAATTATGTACTCAATAGAGGCACTGCTTACATGGAACATTGCATTTTCCCTCTGTTAACCAATAATAGCCCACAGATGATAAATTCACTCTCTCCCTTTCTTGTAAATCAGGAAAAAAGGTAAACACATGGTTAACACCTCCATACAGGCACAGATACCAATTATCTATTATCTCATGGTCTAAGTAACACAGCTAATTAAGTTAGAATAATTGTTTTCTACTGGTATTTAAAGATTGCTGTTTCTCTTTCAGACAGGAAAAGCATATATCCCTACAAGGTGCAGATTTTCTTCCAGACTATATTGGTTGGTCTAAGACAGTACTTCCAGCTAAAATACTGTAGACCATAACAGCTACAGTAGTACTGCTACGTAACAAAGTGCTACATAAATTTAAGAGACCTAATGGACCTGAAGATGTTAAACTTCAAAACACACAGAAGAGAGACATCTGTGAAAGCAATTTTAGACCAAAAGGGGAATGAAAGTAAATATAAACTGTGAAACTCATAGTTACTATGCTAGTCTGCTAACAGACTAGGAAGTATCAAATGGAAATGGATGAAAAGGAAAAAAGGAGAGAAAAAAATTTTCTTTAAGTAGAAAAGATATATCAGCTAAAAGCAAACTCTTCAAGTGAAGAGCTCTTACTACCAGAAGGGAAGAAAAAAATAAATTATAGGAAGAAATATTAATGAATTTAAAGATAAAATTAGAGGACACAAACAAACAAAAGCCCATGTAACTAAGATTTATTTCACTATGTTCCTACATTATGTTGCATATCTCTGGCAGGAAATTACAATGAAAGCTACGTACCCTAACTGCTGGAAACTGTTTATGAAATTTGTCTTTTGGGCCACAGAGACTTAAAGTCCTGGGGTCTGATAAAAGAAAATCCTAGTTGGTTCCTGAAAATATTGATTCCTCAAAACACTCACCAACAATGCTCACACTGTTAAGATTACTTTCTCTGTTGCTGTCATTGCCCTTTCCAAACCATTACATATACTGGTAATTTCAGTACCAGTTCTGCAGTAGTAAAAGAAAAATTCTCAGGACAGTAAATTTCTAAGCAGGACAGATTTAGACTAAATTAAGACAGTTTTACTCCCCTCACTCAGACCACTACTCCCATTAAGATCTCATTAGTCAGCCAATTGCCTCATCCTACTTAAGATATTAAAGAAATAAGTGGGTCATAAAAATCTCATAACCATTCATTTGTATCAGTGTATCTTTGCAATAGTATACTTCTTACCCTCTGATGAATAACAGCTCAAACTTCACTGCGCATGTTGTGGAGAACTCCATTAAAATGAGGTCATTTCAGTTTGAAACTGTAACTTTGGTGTCCATCACAGTGGATTATATATTTCAGGCCATTTTGGGTAGCTATCTGTATCCAAGGAAACAAAAGCACTTAAAAGATGGACAAGAGCAAAATGTCTCTTCAAACCTCAGCAACCTATCCTTATGCATAAAGCATAGAGCCAGCTCAGTCCAGATCCCTCTGCAATACCAAAAATGAGTAATCTTAAAGAACAGGCCTAAACCCACAAAACATGCTAGATTTATTTGCGATTTGTCATATCTTATGTACTTCTCCTTTCCTCCTTCCCTTATTTCTTCCCTATTTCAGAAACACTCTAAACGTTCAGACTCAAGCATAGCCTGCACTGTATCTTGCACCTTAAGTGCTATTTTTTTATAAAAGTTTATATACCTAATGACTTGCACACAAGTGGAGCAATGACATGTTGAAAAGGGTTGAGTTTTCTTTATTTCAAATAGAATCACTGATGTACCGTAGTTCTCTGCCTGTAATTTTGGCAGAGCAGAAATACACTCACTCTAACAGTCTGACTTTAGCACTAATCTACTCCAGATGCTTCAGAGGAAGGAGCAAGGGACTTGTAACACACATGCACAGTGGATTAGTAGCACAATGGAAAAGGTAGAGAATGGATGAAAAATTAAACAGTAAGATGAACCACACTGAGAAAAATTAAAAGAGGAAAAAATAAAAACAGAGAGGTGGATTTTAAAAAATTAAGATCACCAACTCTTCTAGGACTAAAAGGTCCCTCCTGAGAGCTTTTTCATACCTTTCTGCAGGTACACCAGAAAGACAACCTAGACTAGAAATATATGCTACAACCAAAACAATGTAATTTTAAGACTGCTTTTTATGCACACTAGAAATAAACCAGCACTATTACTGATGTTTTTAAATTATTGAAAGGTATTCTGATCCTATCTAAATAAAACACATAGATTAGATTAAAATGAGAAGACTGTAGTTACCATGAGGAAAACATTCTAGACATTGAAAACCAGGCGATGGGTCTTCTAAATCAAAAAAGATGCAAAGCAAACATCAGACCTTTCAGATCACTTTTAAAAGAGAGGGACTTTTGGGGTTTTAGCCTTGTTTTTTTTTACATGCAGCAAGGTCAACATCACAACAAGCCTTCAGGATAAAAATATTTTAAGAACTACTCTTTAACCATCTGAAAGTGTCACTAACATGTCACACTCAGCAGCAAAGGACATTAACACCTTCCAAAGGTGCTAGCAGTTGCTTCAGAGCATTCTGCTGTCCAGCAGGGCAAGAGGCTCCAGAATTGAAATAAACCCAGCTATCCCACAGAATAAGGGAGAACATTCACCTTCTAGGAAGATCATGCATATCACAAACTTCCCCTGCTTTTATAATTTAAAAAAAAAAAACACAAACCAACAAACCCCAAACAAACTGAACCACCACCACCACCACAAAAAAAACCCACAAGAAAAAAGAATCCCCAAAACCACCACAAAAGAAACACTAAAAAGCCCCCACCCAATTGCATATTCCTGGCTTTTGAAATAAATGTTTCAGAATTTAACTTTAAGGCCCTAGTTCTCTCTTCTATGATTTTAACTTTTAATTAAGTAGGATTCACAATTATCCGTTAACAATAAACATTTAAAGAGGGCATTGCAGAGTTAACAAAACCTGATGACTTTCAGCAGACATAGATTTTTCTGTTAAGAGTCTGTTATATATCTAAATTGTTTGCCAAGCCTCAGCAAATAAGTTTGAGTTTATCCTTATTCTTCTGCTCAAACTGAACTTTTTTTCTGATCAATAGCAATTTAAATGTCATCCTTCCAAGAATAAAAATGTCAAGCTTGGTTGTCTATTTATTTCATGAGATAACCGATTTTCAGTTTTAATCTGCAAAGCAATCACATTTGTTCTTTCAGATTTAAGAATCACACAGAGAAAGCAAAAGAGTGCACAAGAGAGCAAGGAGAAAAGAAGCCCTGAATTTAAACTGTGAATCGACTCAGATCAACTCAAGCCTGAAAGTTTGATGCTAACCTGTTTAAGGTATGATTTATAATTTAAAACCATTACAAAATTAATTCTTAAAAAAAAGATAACACCAACAGATAGATAAAGCTCACTCTGTTAAGAATTCCCTATAACAATTGTTTTATCTGATGGTAAAACTGTTATAACACAAAAGAAGGACTTGTGGGATATATATGTTAGAGAATACCTTGCGATCTTTACTAATATCCTTTTCCTAGTGCACTTGTAAAGGGTTGAGTTCATAGGAATGTTAGAATTAACATCGTAATGGGAACTGTATCGCAGCATTTTATCGTATTTCTAATAGTGCTGTGAGCTAGTGAATAGAGGTCAGGGTCTCATAAACACAAGCTTTATCTCTGGCTCTACCTTTGAAGAACTCAGAAAAATCATCTAAATTACCCTTCAATTCGGCTTCCCAGTGGAAGAAAAGAATACTCTTTCTAGAAGTTTTCTGAGACTTATGATAAAAGCTAGCTGTTATTAATTAACATGCACACACAGAAATTACAATAATTGCATTAACTGGACAAGTATAACTTTTTATATTTTCACCTTCTTTACACTTTCAATTGCTTATTCTTCACAGCTCAACAATGGATGACTTCCATTTCTTTAAGTATATAGGCCACAGCCAGTAGCCAGCACAGACTTTAGCGTCTCAGAAATGCTCTAAAACACTAATGATCCCAAATCAAAGAGATGACATGAAAGCTTTTTCAAATCATGGGTTCACCACACCTATATCCTGGAGCTCACGGTGCTGGACTTGGCTTGAGCTTACCGAGCAAGCGCCCAGAAGCTGCCCATCACAGGTGTCAGAGCATGCTGGTAACTGTGCTGCTCATTTAGGAAGACTGTTTGCTTTGTCAGCAACCAACCAGGTTTTATATCTAATCCATGACCTTTTTATATCATGGCCATGCATTCCTCTAGCCCTCTGCCCTGGCACAACAAGGAGAACAGATCTGGACCTCACTTCTTCCTACCCTCACCTTCACAGCATCCAATTAAAAAAAGACAGAGAAACTGAATACCAGCCACAACACCCTTGCACAGGTGAGCACTGGGACACACATACTCCTACCACAAAAATTATGCTTGGCAGTTCTGCTCTATATATATTGCATCTTCCTCTCAAACGCTTCACAGCGTTACACAAATGTGAGAGAACAGTTACTGCAGGGATGGATGGGGATATTACAGGAATAACGCAGATTCACATCGACAATTAAGCTAAGGTAACAGGCAGGCAAAATGCTTTCTTAAAAGCATAATTTCCTCTATTTTACAAATAGGGAAGCAGAGCAACCAAGAGATAATTATCCTTACCCAAATCTCACAGGGTGAAAAATGTAAATTTTTTTAGATCAAATCTCCTGGTTTTGCAGGTGTTTTATGGACAGTTTTGTCACACAGTGCTATATCTTGTTCTATTTCAATCTTCTGGGCTACATTAAAATAATTTATATGCATTAGTTAGAAAATCTTAAGTCATTACTGTAGCTGACACAGAAAATATACAGATACATTTGGTGGTCCATTAGATACTCCATTAAAATTTAAAAGTCCTAAATTCTAAATCAGCCTAAGTACTTTTGCACTGAAATCTTCTTTCCTCTTTCCTTCCCAAATCCCTTCCTATTTATATCTATCTTGCCTTACTAAACGCAAAAATATTCTTGCATGCTAGGTTTTTGAGTTTTTTCTTTTCTCTTCCAGAGCATTAATTATCCTTTTTCTCTGTGTGTTTGTCATAATTTAATAATATTAAAAATAAAAATGTGAAATGAATGTAAAAATATTTAAGAATATAATAATCAATATTCAGCCACAATAACACATGAATTCTTGTATTATGTATATTTTTTATCAACATACTACTTTTACTGAAGTTTCTAAACTATTTTTGTTGTAAAAATCAGTTGTATCTGACTTAAATTTGCAATTTTGTTTTGTGTACTTACAACATATATATATATATATATACTTTAAATATATATATATTTTAAAGTATTAGAGTAAAATAACAGAGTGAAAACACTTCAAATTAATAATTGCAATTAGTGCCTTACTGATTTGCCTGTTGTCCAAAGAAGGAAACCAAGTGCTTAGGTACATTTTGGCTCCTACTGAATCTGTGTGTTTTAATGTATATTGAAAATGTTTCCTGAAAATCTTTTAACAGGTTTCACCAAGAACAGTATAATTCAGAAACTTGCAGAGAGATGTTTAGATAGCAAGAACTGATGTTACCAACAAGTTCTCAGTTCAACTAGTTCCAAACTTATATGCAACAGAAAAATTTTTTTATAAAAGCAGATAAAATATTTTTCTCTAAAAAAAAAATTACAAAATTACATGTTGTCCATGTATAAATATCACCTTTAAAAATAAAAGTTTATATTAAACTCCAAAATAGTGCAGTAATTTATTAATCACTTTTAGATTGAAATTTTATGTTGAAATAGGGGAGGCTAAACAACACTGAAAATATTTGCACGTAAGTCAAAAGCTTATGCAAAGACTCCTCCTGATAATTTGCTAAAATAATTGAATGTCCTAATGTCCCCTCATAACAATTGCCTAACATGTCATGCACATTCAAAATCCTGGCTCACAAAAGATTTGGTAAGAATGGTTTATGGAAGTAATATGATTCAAATGCTGCCCAGGACAGAAGCTGACAGGGTGTCTCACCATACATTAGCTGATGCTTTGGAGCTGCACTGGCAAGAGGCTATGTTCTCTGGGGCTAATTTGTCTGCCCCAAAGCAGTTTATCTCAAAGAAAAATGTTTAACTGAGGGATTTTATACTATGGTTACATTTTATTCAAGTGTTAGTCCAGAACATTTCATTTCTCTGTTTCATTGTTCATTTCTCTTAGGTCCCCCATGTTGGCAGTGGCACGGGTGAACCAGACCAAGGAAGGTGTATGGCTTCCAACTAAAAGCAGAGAAAGAAGAAATAACCTTTCTACTTTTCTCAATACTAGAGAGAACTGGAGAGGTGGAGTCAAAAAATAAGTTTTACGGAGGAAGGTTAGTTCAATCCCCCTGAATTTAAACACTAGGAAAAGCAGTTGTACGTCTTTTTGTAATTTCTCCACAAATATGAGACAAAACATATACCAAATTACCAACAAGGAGGGACCTAAAACTCAATTTTAAACCTATCTTGTTTAGATACTAAAAGCCTTTACTAGAATTGGTCATCACAAAAGGAAAGGTTATCACAAAATGAAAGCATGCAGCTCATCTTGGACCTACAAAATTCTCTACTAAAGCTTTGTTTTGAGAATTTTTTTTAATATGAAAAAAAATCATAGCCAGGATAAGAGTAGCCCAAATCCTGAGCACACTTTTACTTCCATATGTAATCTTACATGCTATGTCTTGTGAAACACTGAAGCAGGTTGTCCAGAGAGGTTGTGGATGCCCCACCCTGGAAACATTCAAGGTCAGGTTGGACAGGGCTCTGAGCAACCTGATGGAGTTGAAGATGTCCCTGGTCACTGCAGGGGGTTGGACTAGATGGCTTCTATAAGGCCCTTCCAACCCAAACCGTTCTATGATCCTATGTTCACTTTTCCTGACCGTATAATTTTAAAGGTAAAATTTGAAGGCGGGGGGGAAAGATCTTTACAATGGAATCGATAGCACTTCCTATTTCTTAACTGTAGAAACTCTACAAAACAGCCTTTCAGTCACTCTTCAACTTTCTTCAGGCTAAACAGCACATATGCATGAAGCAAGTCACAAGCAGATATTGACATTCCAGAATATACAGGAACAAACCACTGAGATTCTCTTAAAAAGATAGAGAACCTAATAACAATAACCAACACACTCTGTACACATATACTTCCAATTGCTTCCTTAGAAGTAATCTTTGTTATCTTATTAATTTTTCTCTCTCCAACGAATGTAATTGATATTCCTAGTGCAACCACAGAAATTACAGATATGAGGAAAATGAAGGGTCCCTGTTAAACATGTTACATACACACTGCTCCAAAAATCTGGAGACACAGGATGTGATATACTTAAAAATAAAATTAGCATGAAAGACTTGTGATTTGTTCCAGCTCACTAAGCACAAGATTACACTTATTGATTCACTAGAATCATAGTTTCTATGAGCTCATTGATAGTAAAACATCTGCTGTCACAACACCTGGAATTTGTTCTACTTTGCAAACAGAAAAATGATGCAGCACAGTCAATACCATAGCAGCTTTCAAAGGAATTAATTGCACAATAAGACAGGAGATCTATACATTTAACATAAGTTACTAGTTCTTTCTAACCATGTGATTAGCTGATGGTGAAAAAATACTCCCACACCAAAAAAAAGTTTTGATAACCACAATGAAACACTGTACTCTGAAAAAGAGCTATAAATATGGTTTTGCTTTGATAAATTATTTCTAAAAAGTCACCCATTATTTCTTGTGAATAGCTTGTTTCAGTCTTCCCACTCTCCAAGTTTTCATAGGCACATTATGATAAGTGAAAAATTTTTCATAATGGTGAAATGGCTGTAGCCTTGTATTGTTCTTTTTATTCTTTCTGTTATTTCTTTGAAACAGATGTGGTTTTCCTTAATAATTTAAATTCTAAGATTGAAAAAAACCCTCTCCAATAAATCTAGTAGGGTTTTTGAAGTATTATTTTAATATTTGTCTCAAAGTAGACAGCATGCTATTCGTTCCTTTAAATAAGCTTATGTTGGCAATAAAAATCAAGAAAGAGAAATGTAAATGGTGGTGTAATGCCTGAGGGAATATTGAGTTCAGTTGTGAAACAATACAATTTCTTTCCTTTGCAAGTCTGAGATTAAAGATTTGCGGCTTTTGCACAATAGCCGTGAGTAATGTTTACAAGTGACATTTTTTTATTGCATGAGATTTTCCTCATGCACATCTCTTATTTCTTCAAGATAATTCAGGCAATCAGCAAGGCAAAGACAACAGATCACATTGTTCTTAGTGTTAAACAGATAATCAATAGTCTAAGGCAATAAAATTAAATGTTTTGAGCTTTATTAAACTTTGGAGACTGCTGGTGAGTAGCTGGAAAATAAAACAACATTAAAAGTCAATTAGCATAACCATTATAGCAAAATATTTGCTTTTCATTCCACTACAATACTGAATTATCAAACAAAATAAGTGAGCCTATAAACTCATTGTTACAGCCATGTGAGTATTATAAAGCCATTTAACACCAATAAGAATAAAAATTTGTAATGCAAATACAGACTGAGGTTATCTACATGAAAATCCAATAAAAGTTTGGTCATATCAATGAACTGAAGAAAACAAAGCCCAAGTCATGAGGATGTTTTGTTTCAGTTCTTTCGTGTTCCAGAAACTCCTAGGTGATTAGAGGTTAGTATGTGCCATGCGCTCGTGACCCAGACAAGTAAATTATTAAGGTATGGGAGTGGTCCATTAATCCAAAATACTCAGCATTTGCAAGTAAACTATGTGATTCAGCATTTTAATGGATTTAACCAAAATATTTAATGCTGCAGGCTTGAGTTCAAAAGATCCTCCCAGATACATCAGCTACAGTTCTTTTTATAGTTGTTTATTGAAAAAAAAAAAAAAGTTAAAATTGTTGAAGTGAGGAAGTCTTATGTTCAAGACTAAAATTCAGTTTGAATTGAATCAGCTGGCATAAACTTTTACCAAAAAACAAAGGTTCCACTGTATATACTTAAAGTATATAAACTACATAATAAAGCTTTCATAAGTTCCAGTCTTCACAAGTTTATTTCTAGTGTCTCTAAACCGAACAACTGAAGCTTGTGAGTGACAATGATTAATCTGTTTTAGGCAAGATTAAATGTAAAGTTATTACACCAAATCTACCTTTTCAAAATGTCTGGCTCTTCAAGAGATAATTTTATCCATATACACATATTGTGTAATGCTACATAAATAATAATACCTATAATCCACATGAAAAATAGCTGTAGAGCTGTCCAGGGAGCTCTCATAAGATGGCAGGTATAGAGGATGATATACCTTAGCTGTGATTCAACTCACTTTACAGCAGCTCTGGTAGAGCAAGTTCAGCATGAAGATGCTGCCTTCTCATTCTAGAGCAAATGCCATTGCTGAAAAGTGGTGCACAATATAAACCTCCTCACTCCATTTTTTTTTCCCCCTAGATCCGTTAAACATTTCCTTTTACAGAATAAAATGAAGTTTCAGACTCCAATTAGCATGAAGAAAATGCACCTTCCAAAGACCTGAGAACTGACTTAAAGACAGCCAAATGAGTTTCAGTGCTGTTCCACCAAGCAATGGAAGTATCAGCATTGATAATACTGGTCTCTGGTCATGCATCAAAATGGGACACCCTTTCTTATAAAATTGACTTAAAAACTGTGAACACTTGACTTTCTGTAAGGGTTTTCCCTCTTCTGACAAAGTTTCCATTCAAATGGAGATTTCAAATCCCTTGAGATAGTTTCAACACATATCAAGACTCAAAGTGGGCCTTGACTTAACAGTTAATTCAGGGATTTCCCAGTTGTTTTATTCATCAGTCATTTCATCACCTCCAGCAACATAGACAGATCAGGTAAGGTCAATCTGCAGCTTATTAAATAGGCAGATATGGTTTTCATTAAAGCACATTTACCTCAATGCTGAAAGCACTGTTAAATTCAAATCAGAAAAGTTTGAAAAAAAAGTTTTGTAATTAAAATGTTAGAATACGCAGTATTCCTAATCTCTTTTGTAACAATGGGTATGCCAATCATTTAATGTCAAATTTCTTTCTTTCAGGTTTTTTTTTTTTAAGTATTTTAGTTTAGCTGCCAATTCCTGCAAACAGTTTTAACTTCAAACATAACTGCTATTATATCAGGAGCAACATTAGTTATATATACTTTGTTTTAGTTGACCTGACTTCCCTGGTTTTATGCAGAAGAGGGAGGGAAGTGAGCTAAAAGCAACTTTTCCCAGACTACTCAATGAGTAAAATAGTAAAATTGTCTTTTGACATATTTATATGGACAGAAGCTTTAAATTCAGTGAGTGTGTAGAAACTATATTTGCATTGCTTAAAAAAATATATAAAACTTATTGATCAAAACATTTCTATTGACATTTTTCTCAGAGGAGACTCTGATAAGTCAAGCCTTCAGTCATGGTCCTTCTATAGCACAACACAGTTCTTGAAAATAACCTACTCCTCAGGCACTGCAACGCTGCGCTTATTCCCCATCTACAAACTTGAAGTTCTGTCTCAAGACACAAAATTACTACTCTTCCCCCTCACATACAAAATAATCACTGCATAAGCCATCATTAGGATTAGCATTCTCATCACTTGTTGCATCTGTGGTTTTAAAAAGGAATTGTATTTGTATTTCAGATATAACTATGGGCTTCACATCATGCTCCATTTTCTTCTTTGGTCTGGACATTATAATTTCTTACCATCTCAGCCTCTGGGACTCAGCTTGTCCATGTTCCTCACTGTTCAGTTTTCCTGCTGAGTCCCAGAGAGATCATGTTTGGCTCTCACTAGTTATTATTTCTCTCTTCAGTTCATGCTCGTTCTCTACTGTAGTTTGACCTCTGAGAGCAGTCAGCCCAATGGCCTGCCTGGCTGCCACAGCTTTCTCACTCTCATAGGCTGATGTTTGCCTTTTTAATTTTTTGTCTCCTTTTTTATAACTCCTTGACTATTACTCACTGCTTGGGACACCTTTATTTCTTCCTAAAAATCATGGGCTGGTTTTAGTCACTTTTAAAAACACCCTTAAAATCTCCTCATATGCAAGCTGGAGTTTCAGTACTTGACTTCCAAAGAGCTTCTGCCATCTTCCCAAATCATCAAGTTTCTCTCCTAACATATAGTATCTATCATCACTATTATCTGTCATTGGGAAAAGAATGCACTGGTTTTCTGTAGTCTTGGGTTTAGATAATTTTCTTGTAAGTCTTCACTGTGTAAAGAGTTGTGTATTTATCTGGCTCATGAACAGATGGGCCAGGCTGCATCCTTACTACTGAAAGGTCTACATAGGCGATATGCACTTCACAAAAACATAGAATGGAAGATACTTTCAGAGTATCTTACAAATACTGTGTAGTTCTCTGTTTCAGTCAAGCTTAGCTTATACAGTTTTTCTTAAGCCTTCTAGGCAATATATCTCTTTGCTTTTGGATCTTACCACACCAGGTGACAGTTTTTAAATTTCAAAGAGACTAAGAGTGGCAATAAATGAAAAACGACAGAAAATTAATTGCTGATTATTCCCTCAGATGGAGTTATATTTCATTTTCATCCTATTTATCTTCTACTAGAAACATCAGTTTCAAACTTAACAAAATGCAGCAATGAGAAATTTTTTATTCATTTTCTAGAGACTACCACAAGATGAAGGAAGAAAAGACGACATCAGAGTAAGTGACTACCAAGTGCTATCATTTAGAAAGATGCTTCCCCCCCCCTTTTCTTTTATAAAATCTCTGAGGCTTGTTATTCATGTTCTGCCCATCCTCAAAAACCACCAACTGAAAACCTTAATTATGAAGAAGAATTAGGAAAACCAATCATCATTCTTCTACCAAAAATGGACTGGTAGCAATAGCTTCAAATTTTAGCACATAACTGGGAAATGGGGAGGCTTAACAAGCAATATTTAGTTGAAGAAAGAAGAGAAAACAGTGGTAGGAGAATAAACAGAGTAATGTAGAATAATTAAACACTTCTTTCAGGAAAGTCAGCTCTATTTAAAAAAATCAGTTGCCTCACTAAGATATATGAAAAGAAAAAAACAGCAGGCTGCTCCCCTCCTTCCTACCTCACCAAACTGCTACTGACCTGTTGGGAGAGCTGAACTGCCTTTCATGCTGCCCCAGGCCAAGTTCCTCTTCCCTTAGTCCTCCCTGCTTCACTGTCTGCTACAATTAGATGCTCTTTTTACACTGTTTGCTCTGGCTGATGGCTGCAGCTCTGCCAAGACCTGGTGTTCCCTGTCAAGAGCACATACATGAGTCTTCCAAATCCAAAGATATCTCCAATGGTCCTTTTGGTACTCTTTTGCCACCTATGAATGGCACGGGTCTGCATGTCACTGCCTCTTATTATTTACAACTATACCATTTAGATACAATTAGTTGGCCCAGCCATGATTACATTTACATAGTCTTCTCCATACAAAAAACTTTTTTTAAAAAAATAATTATTAGAGCATATGTATGAAAAAACATGAAACAGAAATTAAAAATTTAAACCCTGTCATTCATATTTTTTTATTTCCAGATGTCAAAAGAATGCCTTCTTTCCCCTCTGTAGTTTTCATCTTGCAAATACCTGTTAAGAAATAACGATCAAGTAAACAATAGAATTCTTTTAAGTAATCTTAAATTATACCTGCATAAGTTTTGGGGGTTTTTTCTGTTTGGTATATCACTGAAATAAATGTCTTGTGCTCCACATTTCCACCCCCCAAAAAATTTGCAGAAAAGATACACAAGAAATCTCTCTTCTTGTAGATTTCTTCCTAAAATAGGAGGATTCTTTGAGAACACATTCTACAACCCTCATACAAACATGTACTTCTCCATGTAGACCAAATGAAGTCTCGGCTGCCTTTCCAGAAGTATTCATTATTATCCAATGTACCAAATACAACACCCAATAATAATTTTTAATACTTCAGTAGCACTTGTGCACCAAGCACAGTCCAAACACTCATTCAAACACTCATTCACATTTGCAATTATCAGTATCGAAAGAAGAAGGAACAGATGTGAAAAGGAGAACATAAATTCTTCTAATGAAATCAGCTGAAGCAGAGCCTGTTTAATGATTCCAGGTTCTGGTAACCTTAACTGAAAAAAAAAATGTATAGTCTTGAGACTCCTTTAATGAAAAGCTGATATAGAGCTAACCCACCAGATGAAATTTTAAAATCCTTTGGCTAATGTAGAAAACATAGCCAAAAATACAATACTGAGCTTTGAAGAAACATCACATGAGTTTGTGATACTCCCTGGAGCATTTCCTAACTGCAGCACAGCAAATGTACTTCGGGGGGAGGGGTGGGGACAGGACAGAAAGGAAGAAGAAAAAAAAAAGAAAAGAAAAAAGAAAAACGCATTTCAGTGGTTCAGTGTAAGATTGTTTTGGATGAAATCTAAGGTTATGGTTTAGGAATGGTTTGGTTGATGCCTAAACCATGCCCATTTCCTTTAAAGGTGTTTCAGTGAGACATTTGGAGAGTTTTTTCTCCCTGGCACTGCACTTCAGATCATCTTCAGAAGAATTCCAACTCACAACTTTTTAAAAAGTAAACCAAGGTGATTCTTGGCTTGATATTTCCTCACCAGTTTAGTGTAAAGTGGATTTAACATTTTGTAGAAAACATCACTTTCTCCAAGGTTCTTCATGGGTACAAGTCAGGAAATAAAATCCAGGAAGAATTACAAAATAAACTGGAAGCCCCCCACCAATTTCTTCACAAAAAAGTTAAATCTAAGTGACTGGTGTAACAGTCAGAAAATATTATAGAAAAAACGTGTATATCAAAGGCAAAGGGAAAAATTCTTAGATTCACACATGGTAGAACTTACAAGTAGTCACTTTATAAAAACTCTGTACAAATGTAGAATTGCTCCCTGTGAAGCATTTGTTAATGATTTTTGCAGAACAGTCATAAATACTTCACATTAAGAAACTTCTTTCAATTCTTTTTTATTTCATCACCTAACAAGCCTACTTCCCAGGAAATCCTTCCAGATACTGTACTATTTATTTTCATCCTTTAAAACACAGTCCAGTTGAACATCTTAATTTCTTCCCTTGTCCTTTTTGTTTCCAGTTTATATCCTTGCCTCCCACTGTTTACACAGGGCTTATATGCCTCAGAAATACCTTAAGTAATGATCCCCATTTACCAGTTGAATGGAACTCTTAACATAAATTAAATTGAACTAGTTTAGCTAAGTTAACTTCACCTTCTAACCAGAACGAGTTTTTCCTTTCCCGCACAAAGTAGCAAAGGATCCACTCCTAAAAGTTTCCAGATTCAGCAAACTCTTATGTATAACAGTAAAGCAAAAAAAGGCTTGTAAACAGGCCTACATTATCCACATACTTACCTGTACACATTCTCAACTATGGTACTCCTTCCACAAGAACTCTCCCACCTTTCCCAGTCCATCCATCCTGTCTCTCCCTACTCATGGGTCTCTCTCTCAAGGTTTCCCAACCAAAAAGGAAACACGTGCACACATTGGCAGTAATTTAATCAGCATTTTGTATCAGTCATTCATCTCAGGAGCTTGGTTGAGAAAAGGCAGGCCCTTTACTCTCTTCTAGCTCTAGCTTTATTCTTCCTATATGTCACATGGTGCGGCTAAAAATAAATTCCAGGTTTTGAAAGATAGTGTCCCTTAAAGATAGCTCCCCACTAACTCCCATCTGCACCTGCCTTCCCTATTGCCTATGATAATTTCCTCCTACCTGTTAAAGCACGGGGGAGTACTTCAGTCTTCAAAAAATACCTTTCTCCTCTCTGATGTGTACAGACCCTTGAGCTAATATAAAATTACTTACCATTCAAAAAAATGTGTCTGCACATAAGAAATGTACAAGCCATGATGAAGCACAGCTGAGAAACCAATACAAAAACTATGCAGAAGCATTACAATTCTACTAGGGAGATAGAAATGTAGCATTTCTGAATTTAAGCATTCAGTTAATTTTTTTGCTTTTCAAAAAAAAAAAAGTTAAAGTGTTCAATAGGAAGTTGGAATTTCCCTAAAAAATATTTTCAGTTAAATTTTCAGTTAAACACTCAACTCCCTCCCCAAAACAAAATGTTGCTGATTAACAGCTGAATACATATATTGATGGATAAAGAGCTGGCTGCTAAATTTATCATTGCTTTAATAAAAACTTCCTGTTCTTTTCCTACTTCTGAACAACAAAGCCACAAAATGAGATAGGATTTCATACCCAGCAGTAAACTTACTGTCATAATTACTTTGTATTCTAGTCCCTTAGTTCATCCACACAAGATTTACTCCACCATCTTTTTGAAGTGTTATGTTGAATTCCTAACAAAATCTGTTCTGCCATACACACTTAGAGGCCTTTCAAATATGATCAGGTGTAGTTGGGATGTGTCATCCTTTACAAATCATTAATAGGGTGTATGAGTGTAAACAATACAGCCTGCTTACTCTCTATTAACTTTGTCTTAAAAGTCACATAACTGACTAGAGCCTAGCAAGTATAAAAATAACAGAGAGAGAAGAGCTAGAGTTGACACCCTTTTTCTACCACTTACTGCTCCAGCAAGAGCAGAGGCTTTGCTGAAAGGCCACATTTGCTTGGTAGCACTGGCAGTAGGAGAGTCACACACACCTGTAGAGGATAAAGTGATGAGAAAATAGGTATCAGCTGCTCTGTGTCTTAGCTACTCCCTGCTCTCAGGGGAACCTAATCCTAAGGTTCAGAGGTCTGCAATTGTTCAATATCCTATATACACCTGAAGACCATTATAGTAAATATAGTATATGCTTTCTATACTGTTTTTTTCAGTTTATATTGAAAACAGCATTATCTACACCCTGTTAAAAAGAACTGCACCATTAGAATTTCATATTTCAACTTGCTTTAGTATATTTTAAATTGTAGAACACTTGTCAAGGTTTCCTCTAATACTGTAAGATGGACTTGAGGACAAAGGAAGCACTTTTCCAAGTTCACCTTTCAAACAAAACCACAAGTTATCATGTTGGTGTAGCTGTTATGGTCTAAGGTTGTGAGTGAGACAAACTATCTTGAAGAGCCTTTATGGTCATCAGGCTCAGCTTCTCACTCCCCAGCTGCATCAGTGAGTCTAGTTAAAGACTTTGTATCTTCCTATATTGACTTGTTTAAGACCAAACATGATCTAATCTAGAACTGGTATCTTTCATAGATAAATAGTTTTTAGGCATGCTGTTTTGCTTTTTGGTTGAAACTCCATCAAAAATTTTCTCAGAATGACCTTTTAGTTTCTTTAACAGAAGGAAAAAGAATATAGAAAAATAAAGAATTCAGTGTCTGAATCAATTTTCTTCAATCTTCATTTTCCTCTTCATTTGCTAATAGAAAAAGCTTCTCTCTAGTACTTACTTTCCTCTGATAAACACTTCTGAAATTCTTATTCTCTCCTACACTCTTTGGACAGCACTAACTCATTTAGCTTTTTACTGTTATTATCTTCTCCCCGCAGCCCTCACTAAATGGATATATGTTTCTTTCCCATTTTTCACAATTTCTTCAAGCTCACTTTAACCTTCAGTCTTTGTGCATGCACCACTACAGCACATGGGTTAGTCTTTGGGTTTTATATATCTATTTGTTTGCTTGTTTATTATTAAGCTTTGAAAAAAACCTAAGCATACAGAATGAGCATCCAATGGTCAGGTCTCCAATTCCAAAATACATTTCAGAAGATAATACTACAGAACTACAGTAAAAAACATCCAAATACTGAATTTCTTCTCCACATTCAAAAAGCAGGAACAGAGAGTCCTAACTCTTCCTAAACGTAGGAATCCCATTTTCCAGTGCCTCAAGTCTGCATGTCTTCATATAGAAAAAAAGAACAGCACACTTTTTGGCCCTGCTGCAATTTGTTAATCCAGGAGCAAAGAGTAGAAACAGATCCTGAAGTTGTGGACTTTAGGGCCACCACAAAGCATAAACACAGAAGTCTCACTGACAGATACATCAGACCTGCAGTGTATGCATGGCATGTCTGTAGTCACACTGATTTGTATATACAAAATAAATTCATGTTACCTGTGCAGTGAGACCAGGCATACATGTTACGCAGGGGCTCAAATCTCCTTCAGGTGTTACTGCTTTGGTTACAGCAGATGTTAATAGAACTAAAGGTTCTGCCTCCAGATAACTGCATTTCCTCAGCCTTCTCACAAACAAGTTTCAGCCAAACTCTTTCCTCTCCCTCTCTCTTCCCCCCACTCCCATCTCAGATATTCTTAAACATGACTGTGACTGTACTGTAGAGATGTCCAAAGCAGTGTACTGTGAGTCCCTCATCTCTTTACTAAGTGCAAGCTCAACGGCAGTATGTGAAAAGAATGGTAACAGCTGAGACCCTGTGGAGTTGTGATTTGCCACCACCCCTACCTGTTGACAACAGCTGTCAATCAGATTGAAAGTGTCTTGGACTTTGGAATAAAATGATTGCATGGAGGGCTAGTTACATGACTGAATGAGGGAATGGGGTGCTGAGTAACTGTTCCTCTTCAATTATACTCTTTCATACACTGCAATGAAGATAACTGTTAGCTTGAGTTGCATGAAATCAGTACTTAATCCTACCTTTGTCATATACTTTCTTATAATAAAAGCTTGTTATTCTTTATTATAGTCCACTTGTAATTATAGATCAGTATTTCTGTTCAGTGTAGTATAATTTTTGTATATATGTTGTTTTGTACTGCTTATTCTTCAAGTCTTTTTTTGAAGCCTCAGCTCAGTGTTTCTTAATTTTTGTTTCTTCATTCTCTTTATTTCCTTCCTACATTTTCTGACAACTCATCGCTAGAAGTATTATGTTGGATGGTACCGCGTACTTGAGAGAGTTCCATCCTGTTATTTTAGCAGAACTTTAAAATCCAGTTTCACATTCAGATATTGCTCTTCAGAGACCATTATACTGTTTTCCTTACAAAACTTCCCTACACTGAATTTCTGCCTTGATCAGTATGTTCTTTCTGGTAGTCAGAAGACATTTCTTGCTTTTATAAACAGGAAAGGCAGAAAGGGAAGAGTCCCCATTTTCTAAATTGTTTCATCCAGAAGCGATGAAATGGCAGTAGTCTCTCAGACTTTTCTTCAAATACAGATGAGCAAAGATAAACGTTAACTGCAAGTATGTAAGTGAAGAAATTTATTGTAGATGCTATCTGCACCTGGGGGAATAACAAGGCACAGGAGAATTGGTGAGGCTTCATACTACTTTTGGGAGAGCACAAATTCCGCTGTTTCATTAATACATTCCTGCAGTACCTACATATTTACAACATATACTTTGCTCACTTTAAAAAGTTTCAAACTCATGTGTTTTCTAATTACTTTTGACCTGTGAAAGTCAAAATGTGTTTGCCAAAGGCGTGTAATCTTTTTGCATAAGACAAAAGAATTAATACATTAAAAATAAATCCTAGACTTACCTCTCTACAACTGGATATATGCACTACTTGCCCTCTATTTGCATTTTGATACCCCAGAAACTCATTGAAGCTCACCACAAGGCTGTTTCTTCTCAGACCTTACTCAGCTTTTAACAGAACCTGTGTTGCTATTAGGCAACATAAATACATGTAATTTTTTCCACACTGAATAATCATTACAAAGTGTTTGTTCCCTATGTATTCAAACTACACTGTGTGAATATTTCCACAGATGAAATAAGTATTATATTTGACCAGGACTTTGGATCAAGGGGACGAGTCTGCTCACTGCCATTGACTTTGGATCAGGTTATCACGGGGTGCTCATAGTATAGGCAAACAAGTTACTTGCCTCTATACGCTAGATTTGATGTCATACAAACATATATGTTACCAATTACCCTCCTATACAGGAATGCACGCTTTGCTGATTACTAGATATAAAAATGTAATGCTGATATATGTGATAGTTACAGTTTACTTTACTACCACCCTAAAATGTCCCATAGCCACATGAACTCCAGTAAGTGGCCATCATTTTCCAAGGGCAAGTTGGAAACCGACACGTGTCATCACATATACTGACCTTGGAAACTATCCCAAGGGGAAACTACTCCAAAACACCTTTGGCTGATAAGTATGTAAAACAAGGAGATTCTCAGAGGTCTAGAAAACATGGAACTGTATCACATCAGTAATCTAAACGTGGTAGCTATTTACCCACTGCAGGCATTATCGTCATTATGTATTACGGATATTTACTTGTATACTACAAATACATAGCTAAACACATTATATACAGCCTTGCTTATGTTATGCAATGCACTATGTATGTATTAGGCATAGATGCATACAAATAAGGAACATATATGTATACAGATATTACTATTATACTTCAAAGAACTTCAGTTGGCGTAATGTTTTATTTATTTGCTTGTCTTCCATCAAGCTATTAGCTAGAGTGATAATTGATCAAGCAATTGCATTTTGATTGTGGTAAAAGAGCAGCTTTGTGATTTATTACTCTTTGTTTTCTTTCACTACAAAGTAATCATCTTTGCTCAGATGTTTAACCACCCACCCAATTTATCTATTAAAACAGTTTCACAGCCATATTTCATTAATCTCTGTAGGCCTTACAATGTGCATGGCAATTTCTCTCCTTCACAGGGTAATTTCTTAATTGCGATGGTGTTGGTTATTGCCTCCTTAATTTGCACTTACTCTAATCTACTATTGTTGTTAATTTTGCAGATGATGACAATGATTTTACATTGTTTTGTTAAATACAATAGACCTGAGCCTGTTCTCTTTTAAATTGATGTTAATCAGGAACCTCCTTAAGGTTAGATGGCAAGTGTAAGGACCATGGAAGTAATAAGCTATAAGAGGTGGGATATATAACCTGAACTCTCAGGTAAGCAAATCTGTCTTAAGTAGACCTAGAGAGAAACAAAACCAAAACAGTGAAACAAAACACCTACAATATTTTCCCTTATAACTTGTATTTACTAGTGCAACAGTCACCTGAAACACTAATTTCTTTTGATTTAAAAAGAGAAAAAAAAAGTGTACATATAACTACAGTGATAACTGAAGAGTGTGCCCATAGAACAATTAATAAACTTCTTCTAGCATACCTCCTCTGACAAGAGGAATGCTACTGTTTTGGGATATACTTGTTAACTAAGGGATAAAATACTCAACCAAAGCATTGACAGAATTCAAAGAGCAAAGAGTTGGAATCCTCCTCCAACAAGAGGAAAGGTCTTGAAGATGTGAGCTACAAGGCAGGTCTGAAATGCAGCACTGAAGACCTGATTTTGAACTCATGCTGTAGTATTTCTCTCATCAGAGGCTACTGATGCACAGAAATGCCAATTCCCTCCTACCCTCCCACCCTCCCTGTTGCTTTCCTCGAAGGTGTGCAGAGTACTTAATTCAAAGAATGATCAGCTACTACTGTTGATTCTCAGAGTGCAAGAGTTGTTTAAACACTGTTATTTTCCTCCATGTTTTTTTTAAACTTATTTTGTCTCTTTGTACTTATATATCTGGTGAAATAATGGGGGAGTGGCATGTAACCTTGTGCTGTATGTATGATTTTTCAATAATATTTGTAAGAATGCATTTGTAAGAATGTCTGTGTTTACACTGGTAGCTCCCAACTAGAGTGTAAGACCTTACCATATTAACAATACCCAGTACAGAGGACCTTTTGAGCAATGTCCTCTTGTCAATGATTTCCATTCTTCTATGTAGGACAAGTGAGCGTGTTTAGACCTTTAACTGTGTCATGCTTTGCAATATATTGCAGGCTTTATTTCTAGAGAGTCTTCATACACTCTTTAAAAGACTTCATTAAATACTTTTGTTTAAACCTATTAATGTTGATTATCCAGCTGTATGCTTAGTATATAATGTATATTATCTACAAGATAGTAACAGAAGTTTAGCCATGTGTGATACTCTACTCTTGAATATATATGTAGTGCTTATATTGTTTTCACTTCTCAGTTAAGTTGACCTATGTTGTCATTATCTCACATTTACTCTCCATTTAGCAGTCAATGCATAAATGCTGCATCTGTTTTTTGTTCTTTTCACTGCCTAAATTTTCAGATGGGGCATTTTCTTTCAGCCTAATGATTTCTTCCATCCAATAAGGACCATAAATTTAAATATTGCAAACCGGCTGTCTTTGTATTCTGTAATGGAGAAAACTTACTCTGATAATTCTGTTTTACTTCTTGTCCCCTCTTAATCAGGAATAGGCTGCTTAATTTTTAAGAGTGTTTGTTTACCCTCTTTGCACGGAGGAGCAGATGTGCCCTTGGAAAGCCATAACTTGAGAAAGAAAATGCACAGGTAAGTGAAATTCAATGAATAATTGATTACAGAAGTAACTACATAATTATTAGGGAAGGTGACGGATAATTTTGACGGGGGGGGGGGATTAAAAAAAAAAAAAAAAAAAAGCTGTAGACAAATAAAGCCCTGTTTCTAAAAATCAGACCCATTTCTCACACCAGCCTGCACAATAGCCCTGCAAGAGCAGCTATGAAAGGGGAGATTGCATGACATCCGTTTATAATGCGCCTTTCTGCCGCTTCAACATTGCAACATGTATTACAATACGGAGGTAACGAATCAATTAAACGGGACGGGGCACCCGCAGCCGCCCCCCCCCCCCGAGGCCGCCCGGCTTTGTAGCTCCCCGGCGCCGGAGCAGTAGGACCCAGGGGCCCTCGGCGGCCACCAATAGACGCTGCTACTTGGATCTATTTGTATGCAATGCCTCCTGCTCTGCGCATTAATAGTAATACAGATAACGGGTCTGCAAGAATTCTCCTCCGAAGAAGGATTTGATTTTCCAGGGTCCTGATGCTGAGAAGAAATCCGGTTTCGTCCCCCTTTCATTCCAAACTCCCCTGAAGCGCTCGTCGTCTCCAGCGCGCTCTCTCTCTCCCTCCCTCCCTCTCTCTCCCTCCCGACATCTAAAGACACGGCGACACGTTCCCGCTCTGTGCGCGGAAAGTTGCGAAGGGGCGGCCCGGACGATGGAACTGCTCGGCCTCTGAGCGCCTTCCCAGCCCGGAGGGTAAGTTACCCCCAACCGCCGCGGTACCGGCCGCTGGGGGGTCTCGCCGGCAGCCGCGGGGAGGGGGCGGACGCTCCCCGCTCCCGGCCACCGGCTCCGGGCGAGGCAACAGTTTCCCGGAGGCGCCGGGAGAGGTCACGGCGGGCGAGGGGGATGCGAAAGTGGCGAGTGCGCAGGGCGAGCGCGGGGAGCGGTCCAACAAGTTTCTCCGCAGGTACCGGGGGCTGCTCGTTGTCCGGAAAGTTGCCGGGGTTTCCGCGGGACGGCGTCCCCCGCCGCATTGCCCGCCCTGCGGCGCGGCCGTTACCGTTAGTGACAAAGAAGTTTCCCCGCGGCGCAGCCGGCACCCCCGGGCCGGGCTCGGGGTGCCTTTGGGTATGGCCGGCCGCCGCGGGCGGGGGGCGGCGGGGGAAGGTGGAGGGGAGCGGGCGGGGGGGGGATCCGCGCCGCAACTTCTGGCGGGGCGGTCCGCGCAGCCGGGCGGCTGGGGCGAGCAGCGCCGGCTTTGTTTTCGCCGCGCTTGCCGTAACCTTTTCTCTTCGTGGGGGGGGAAACGCCGCCGGGCAGCGGCTTGGCCGCGGGATGCGCCCTCATCCCCCCCGCCGGCGCACGGGTCCCCGTGGGGCGGCCTGGCGGAGACCGAAATTCAGTGGGGACGGGGTGGGGGGGCTACGTGTGTGTATATATATGTATGTATATATGTGTATAAATATCTTAGAAACGGAAACCGGCAGTCCGGAGGGGGGGGCGTGTGTGGTAGCGCACCCGCTGGGGGAAGCGGCCCCTCTACGCAGTGTCGCTGGGGGGCGGCCCCAGTGCGCGGGTGTGCGGCCGCTCCCCGCACAATGGAGGGCCCCCGGCGGGGCTGGAGGAGGAGGAGGGAGGTCTCCCGCTCCGCTGCTGCAGCAGCTGCTGCTCCTGCTGCTGCAGTGCCGCAAACCCGCAGCGCCCCCGCCCCGCGGGGCAGCGCCCCCGCGGAGGATGCTCGGCGCTGCGCGGCCACGGCGCGGGGGGGACACGACGCGGAGCCCCGCGCCCCCGCGGCGGCGGGCGGTGCCGAGGAGGGGCGGGAGGCGCCTCTCGGCCGCCTCGCTCGTTCCCCGCGCAGGGGGGACACGCGGGAGGATTATCGGGTGTCTGTGCGGGGTCGGCAGCACAAGTGTTGCCGTACCTGGGTATGCCGCTATTAAGAAAAAAATAAATAAATACGGAGGGAGAAACGCAAAACACTTGTATAAGCGAAAATTAGGACGCCACTGAGTTCACCTTTAACACGACCAGTATCCGTATTTTTTGTAAGGAGGTGTACGTTAATCTTTTTTCTCCGTGTTCAGTGTGGTGTGTTTAAGGTTAACGATTGGTGACTCAAAAATGGATTTTTTGCATTCAGATGTTTTTAGCTTCACTCGCTCATATTTTATATTTTAGTTACGAAATCTTTACAGTTGCCGATTCTTCCGAGTATATCAAAGAAGTTTAGAGGCTTTTTTTTTTTTTTTTTTTTGAGGGGGTGGTGGGGGAAACATCATTTGTGACATACCTGTGTTTCACATGTGTGGTTAGAAGGAACAGGATCTAGATCCTAGACAACTGTGCTGTAGATAGATGTTAAGGTTCAACTGATAGGCAAGAACTGGCATTTGAGAAGGCTCCTTATTAAACTGAAGTTCATACTCACAACTGAAGGAAAAAGAAGCCTTTGTTGGATGCAGTTTGTAGACAAAACAGGTTAAGAATGTCCTGTTATATTACAGAGTAATAAGGCTAATCCTCAAACATCAATCATGTCTGACTTTTTTTTTTTCCTATGTGCTTCTTCCTTAATTTCAAATTTGTCTGCATGTGTGTTTCCTACTTGTATCTTACACTGCAGTAAATTCCAGGGGCATTACACTGGCGTAAAAAGGCTCTAAGAATGTGGAAGGAGACTTAGCTTTTGGTGATTAGGCACAAGGAAGGCAGAAAGCTAATAAAATGATTGTAGTGGTTCTCTGAGTAGTTGATTGCTTTTCAGTCTTTCATGAAACTTCTGCAAATTGTATAGCAATTGTGTCCCAAGCCCCTACAATAACAGATTACTGCAAGTGTTTCTGGTACTACGACTGACACTTGCCCAGAAGCTGCACTGATTTCCATAAGAATCGTCACAAAAAACAAAGGATGCCATCCTGACAACCACAAACAGCTTGGTTGTTGATGATCACTTTTTAATCAGTGGAAGGAAATTTCAATACTTAGTTTTTGCTTTCCTTGGTAATATTGAATCCTCAGTATTGAATATTGACCAGTTGAATATTGGAGAAATGAGGAAGACTCAAACAATTTTGCAGTGAGGCATCTGTGTCTTCACCAAGTCATAAACAAAAGGTTTATTAGACATAGTCTCCTATTAGTTTTTTAAAGAGAAATAAATATTTAACAAGAGGGAAGGATATTTGAGTTCTGTTGCTTTCATTTGTTTATATTATTTCATCTGTTCCTGTGGTTTATCTTAATTTTCTTTCTCACTTTATGGACTTTTCATAATGTCTTTTGCTGTAATGGATTTAGACCACAATAAGCAACATAATCCACATGGACATTATATATACAAAGTATTTCCTTCAAGCAACTTTTCAAGGCCTATGTGCACATCTGAACTTCAGCCTAAGCAATAGAGGCAAGTGTGTTAACCACAGGAATTTTTTTTTTTTTTTGAGAAAACCATAGGCAGTTTTAGTGTATATGGGTGAGCAAATGCAATATAGAATTGAGTAGAGAAGTCCTTCTTCCATCTAGGCTTCCCTGACTTGTTTGTTGTGGTATATGGCTAGATATAAATTTAACAAACTTGTATAGTTCAACAGGTTAGTGTGTGAAAAAGAAGAAAGTGATTTATATTTTCTTGGCCTTTTATGTGAGAAGAATTCCATGGGCTGTGATCCTTCTGGGATGGAATCGGCTGTCAAGCAAAGGAGTCATTAGGTCAAAACATGAAAATAATTGGGAAACTGTGATATTGTTTGTGCAGATTTTGCACTTGCCCAAGTGTGTTATGTGTCCCCAGAAACATCTAGCAATCTCACATTGCTTTGCTTAGAGCCAGGCCTGGGCTCCCAGGTAGCAGGTGACAGAAGTTATATGTGTAATAATCCATTGGGAGCTACAAACATGTGTTTGTGAAAGAAAGAGATGAAGAATTACATATAGTGGGCTTAAACTTTGCTTTTTCCACGTGTCTAACTTCTCTAGATAACATCTTCTGTGGCTTAAAATGCAAATTGTATTTTTTAACATACATAGTATATATCCTTGTACTAATAAAGTTTCTGTATGTCCTTGTTACTTTCCTAGCTACATCTTTGTTAACATACAAGGTCAGGAACTTGAAATATTTTGATCTCTTCTGGTGAGGAAAATACTAGAATATTTGCAAATCATGATTAAAGTTTCTTCGTAACATTTGTGAACACTGTATTTTTACACCTGTTGGTCAAGCCCTATGGAATTACAGGTTCAGCACTTGGTCTAGGTTCAGGAGGAGCTTATGGTCTAATGGTTTTTCCATCTATTCTATGTTTTGAGTAGATTGCACACATATTTGCCTGTATTATAGGGAAAATGGCCTCTTCAAGAAAAGCTTGGACAATTTCAAATTTCTAAGCTCAAAGTGGTACATCACACAATAGAAATATGAAGAGAAACACTGCCTGTCCTCCTTTGCAATTAGAGTATGATAGCCTTAAAAATAACAACACAAAAAAGCTGTAGAAAGGACAGAGAAAATGAATAACCCTATAACCCTTGAAAGAATTGTTTTACATATCTTGAGCATGTAAATTAAATATGCAGCAGCACCATAAAGTTTCAGAAGACTCAAGTAATCCTTACACAGGGAGACATAATTAAATATTTCCTCCAGTCTACAAGAGACTTTACAGATATCCTGCGTTTCACCTGTAATATTTGATCTAAACTGCTCAGTCCATAAGTCTTTCATTCCCTAGCCATCTTCTAATCATCAGTCCCATCAGATCTCTCTCATCACCATCAATTTATAGTCTGCCAAACACATCAATCCTTTGCCTTAATTAACTCTATCTGTCCTCCAAACTTGTCCACTCCTTAATCTGTCCTTGTCCATCTTGAAGTCCAAGTGTGTACCATCCTCCTGCCTTCCCTAGTCATCTCTGTGTAAATTCCATAAGAGCATTTTTATTTGTTTCCAGGCCTGTATCACCTGTCCTTCCTTAACCATATCCAGGTCTGTGCACCAGGTCTGCCCAGTCATGAGAATTTGTCACGATTTCATATGGTAGATTTATTTCTCCAGGTGTTTTCTAGTTTTCTCCTCTATCAGTAGTGAACACAGTGAGTGTATTTGTCCTCTTTCCCTGCTCAACCTCTCTTTCTTCTCAGAGTCCATGTAAGTTGATCCTTACACCAACAAAATAAGTGTGGCAGGAGAGAGAAAATGAGTTGGCAGGAAGCAACAGTGTGACTTGGTTGTCCCCAAGCCAGGGGAGATATTGCTAATTCTGGTCTGACTTCTCTGTAATACGACCGGCTTCAGGCTAATGTTGTGTGGTTACAGTGTTCAAAATTGGTCTAAGGAATAGCATCCAGAACACAGAAAGTCTTACCTTCAGCCAAGTGCTCGAGTTCGTGGGCTGCAGGCTTTTCTTACATGCTGTTTTGGCCTCAAGTGTCATCCATTTCTCCTTGCAGCCTGGCATAGAAGGATGGATGATACTACTTGCCCATCTTCCTTGAACCATAACTTAGAATAGTTTGTTAGGGCTCTGCTGTTAGAGATCTCCGCTGGGAAGAGCCATGAGACCTGAATTTCTGGCAATAGTGTAGCTGGAATTGAGGTCCCTTACTTCCACATGAAGCAATTCCTGCTTTTTGCTCCTCAGTTTTTTGAAGTAAAGTAGCTGCTGTGGTTTGTATTGAAGTTCACGCTGCCTGGATCTTCACCTTGCTCAGAGCACAGGGTTTCTTTCCAGCCAACGAGAGGCACTTGGTTCAAGAGCCCTTTCACCTTGTTTCTGTATTGCTGTGGGGTTAATGGAAGTTCCATAGTTGAAGAAGTTCTGCATCATCCCCATCTCTCCACAGAAATTTTCAGGCTGAAGAGAAAAACACCTTAAGTAGTGTTTTGCCAGTTATTAGGCCTAGCATAAAGGACACAGCCAGCATAAAGATGAACTAATAACCAAATTGTATTTGATACAAAAGGGTCAGTACACGGGGGAGCGCTGCGGGTACAAATAAATCAGTCAGATTATACATAATTGACATCAATCCCACTGACACCAACAACACCACCACACAACCAACAATGGGTGGAATAAATGGTGACATGCAGTTCCCATAGAAGGGATGGGAGACAACCGAGTCAACAAGCCAAATACATAAGACCAAAGAAGCCACATACTGAATCTCTACACAGCCCATGTTTACAAAAGCCAGACCTGACTGGAGCCCAGTCCCAGGCAGGCAGGAGGTCCTTCCCCAACATGGAACTCTACATGGTGCATCCACCCCACAGACAGACACTGCCCTTCCTGCAAGTGGTCCCAGCTTTTATCCCTCAGTGGGACACCTGACCTTTGTTTACTTAATGCAGACACCTGGGGCTCATTTACCTAATGGCTCTCCCTGCAAGGCTGCTGCACCCTGGAGGGAAGCCTAAATGCAAACTCACCCCCCCTTGTGAAGGGCAGTGGGAATCGCCCATATGACAACCTTAATTTGGGGCTTGGGGTTGAAACCCCAGCATTTCAAGTAGTAACTAGAATGTGGCTTTTTCTATATCACTTTCTTGAATTTGAGGGAAATGATTCTGCATGAATTCCGATGCATGCTCTGGATTTCCCTCTCAGATCCCCTGCTTGGGAGAAGAAACAGTTGCATGGGGGCACGAAGGGTGAACTTAAGTGTGTATCTTTGTTATTCCCCATTCTTAAAAATAGTAGAAGGAAGAATTTTACTCATCTGGTAAACTAGGATTTGGTTGCCAACAATGTCAACTTTCCACACTAGCAAGTTTGCTATAGTGGTGAATATATATTCAAAAAACCCCATATTTGAATATGTGATCTAATGTCTCACACTTTCATGCTTCTAGTATTTTATGTGCCTGTTTGACCTCGGACATAATAGGGAATTAAATACTCAGTTTATTTTGTTCTTCTAGCTCTTTTTCTTTCTAAAAGGGAACTGTAGAAAGGTAATGGAAAAACTTTGTTTAATGCAAGGCACTGGCTGTGGTAAGTTGCTGTAATCACACTTCTTAGTGTCCTGCAGTACCTTCTAGAAAGAACAAGACTTAAGGAACTTGGTTGCAGTCTTGATTAAAGCTTCCACACTCAAAATAATTTAGTGTTAGAAAGCACCAAAAAAACCCCTAAACATAAAAGGTAAAGTGAACCTCCAAGCCAATATACATCTAAGAAGAGGAGATCAACTGCATATGGTGCTGCCCTTGGCAAGTATGGCAAACTAAACGAATGGCAGCAGTGTTTGTAATTTGCCCCTGTTCCAAGAACACGAAGACTTTATAGTGGCATTTTACTAAGAACAGCTGGACAAAAGAGTTATAAATGCATTTTGATTCTTTATAAAACTTTCCAAATTTCCTAAACTTTTTCTAACTGCAAGTCCCACCGCACTCAACTTGGTATCTGAAAGTCAAATGCTTTTCCCTCACTCTCATTTATCAGCAGTGGTACTTGTGACTGGGATAAATTATTCTGCAAGTTTATGCCTCAAACCCACCCCAGTGTGTCAAGAATTTTATTCGTGATAAATGCATTTAAGGATATGACTTGACTCTTTGAACTCATGTTTAAGTTTTCATAGCTGACAACTGAAAAAAAAAATCCTTTCTGTGTTAAAAAAGAAACAGGAAAATTAAACAAATTGTCTGCAGTCAGACAGAACTGCAGACAATTCTAACTGAAATATTTGAATAAAATAAAGCTGACTTCAGCCCCCAGATAAGCCTCTGATGCAGCTAAGTACTTTTGGCTAATACCACTTCTGAATGTTTTTAAAATTAAGAAAAAAGCTGTTATTGAGAACACTGCAGGCATAAGGGCCAAAGAAAGTTAAAATGTATCACTATTTCTTGTATCGTGGTGTTGTAATCAAGTTCCACTGCCTACAGCATTGAAATGGAGCACTGAAAAAACTGTTCCAAATAATTTCTTTTAGATTGGGTGTGCTGTGTATGGATGAAAGCAAGGCACACTTTAGAACTATCTACCCTCTGTTATGAAAAGATAGGAACACCTCCTCTGAGTGAAATAGAAGAGGAATGAGAGAATGGAAAGTATGGCAGAAGGAATTACAGGGTCCAAATGTGCTTCATCTTGCATGGAGATTTGACACTGCAAGTTAATTTTATCTTTGTTCTCTGAAATACATTTTGGAGTAACCCACAGCTTATGGCCTCTGCACATTAGTAAATCTCATGATGGAATAGAGTCACAGGAAGAAGAGGATCAACATATGAAAAATATATGTTTAAATAGTAATAATGACTCCAATAGCAAGCAAAACCAAAAAGCATTCCTCTTCTCTTTGAGGGGGGGATGGGTGTGGGGGGGGAAGTACATTTTCCAGAATTTTACTGTCATGGTCTGTCATGGTGGAATGAAGACATCATTTGAGTTGTCTTTGACACATTACCAAAACCAGGATTTCGATTTCCTAGCTCCTGAACAATGTGTAGAATAAGTGGTGTTTCTTTACCTTGAAGCATTGTCACAGTTTTAAAAGTTTTAAAAAGTACTTTAATACTTTAAAATGTTATAAAACAGGGCTCTGTCTATAACATTTTAACTTGAGAAATACAAAGCTTTCAATCTTGAAATGTATGTATAACATATAAGGTATAAAGTTTAGCTTGAGTACATGTTTTGAGATAGTGGGTTTTTTTTCATCCTAAATGTTCTGATAACAAATACTAAGATGTATTAAGCATAGATGGCCAAGAGAAGGATGGGCATTTTCATGTCTTGCCATGCTTAAGCATCGTCTACATTCAGCCTTACTTGACTGGAGGGGAGTGTTGTGTTGCTATCGATCTGTAGCTTGTACAGTTAAAATATTTTGGCTTATGTTTGCATGTAATTGCCAATGTGTGATTTCCTTTTTTTTTTAATTTAATTTTTCACATTATGTCCATAATATGAGCAACTGTCCTGATTGTGAACTCTTTCCAATAAGTAATAATTATCTTAAAATCTTTGGTAGGAGAAGTTTGGAGTAGGTGGTCTGAATGATTTTTCTCTGGAGGCCCTAACTCCTCTCTCAGTATCATTCCTTGATGTCATGTATGATCCAGCCAATGTGCAACTATGTCCATTCACATTGGCAACATAGTTCACAACTGTATTTCTGTAAAAAAAATATTTTAAATGTTGTTAATTTAAATACTTCAACCTGTTATTCAGGAATGGTTATTCTAAATCTGCTAGACTAGATTTCTACTGTCATTACAGTAAATCTCTTGTTTATTACCAGATATATATTTGTATGGAAGAAGTGCCTAATTTGCCTGTAGCCTCAAAACAGCTTCCTGATGGAAAATCTTAGCAGCCCCTCCTTGGTTATTTTAGGACAATTCATAATGGCTATGTATTTGTTTTACTCAATAAATAGCCTTAAGTGCAAATTCAATAATACTTTTGTACCTATTCCCATTTATTTCATGGCAATGAAATGATGTCGCTTTATGCAACTCACAGCAATAAGCAACACTTCAAAAGATGAAACCAGGTGCAACTGATCTTGAGCTATGTCGAGGTATGCAGAGTACTGTAAAGCAAAGTACATCAATTTTATTCTGATAGTTTTTGGAAGGCTACGTAGTTCATAATTGACTGTTGCTAAAGTATCCTATATGCCCAGCATCATGTGACTGACTAATGAGACTTCAAGTTCTGTGCTAATCATCATCAGAGATCAGAGGAGGCAGTGGCCTTAACCTTGCATTGATCCAGAGAGAGCCCAGCCATTGGTGGATGGTATTATTCAGAATGTTTTTTCTTACAGTGGGAACCAAGTGTGAATCCTACAGCTTTTCTGCTCATCTGCTTTTCATCACAGATGAAGATGTTCAGAAAGGGAATCAGTGTACTTTAGGAATAGCAAAATAATCCAGATTTCTTCTCACTGACCTCTGTGTGACTCTGCAGTGCATTTCTAATCTCAAGACTACATGTGTCTTCTTATCCTGATGTCAGGAATAACCTATAATAAAGGCAACCACTAAACATTTCTTGAAATTTGGTACAAGGCAGTACTGCCCTGATCTGCTAAGATGTTTGTGGATGACTGTAAAACTTTCTGGTCTTATTCTGACTGTAATACAACATGTTGCTTGGGAGAATGGTTCAAGCTCTCACACATCTCTGGGAAGGCAGGAAGATTTCAGCTGACCACAGTTACTCAGATTTTCATTGATTCTTGTCTGAGCTACAGGAATGAGAACTGTGACCTAAATATTTATAAAACTCTAGGCAATATAAAATCATGCAGCACGTTTCCTGCTGGGGCTACTATAAGCATATTGACTGTACTCTCTGCAGCCCATCAAGTTCAAGGCTTCTGTCTTAGAGATCCAGGGAATTTAATGTCTTTGGCCCAGGATATAATCAGAAATTTTTCAAGCTCTATATGTAATGTCTCCATCTTTCTGGCCTGATGGAATGTGCTACAATAAAAATCGAAGTATAACCTCCGTAAGAGACAGGACTTTCTAGGGCTGTACGCTAAACCAGTATTGAAACCGATTGCCTAAGGAGCTAGGAACCAACATTTAACTGCACCTTCCTCTCCAAATACATCACTCCTTTTTGTTGGAGTCTTGTCTAGATTGATTGCACAACACAGAGGGGTTTTTTGATTTTAAGACTCTCACAGTCATCAGGGAGAAGATTCAAATGTGCTGCCAATCAAACCTAACCAGAAGTCAGTAACATGCTACTATGCTTAGCATAGTATAGAAGTCACTTACGTGGATGCTATCACAGAGTGCCCTAAAGGGGAGATCCTACATCAGTCTGCCCACTGTTTCAGAGGGTGAAGAGGAAGGGAACACGTGCCAGGGTCTAGCTCTTCCATAAACATTCTCCTTTTCTGGTACAGCTACTCTCTGGCAGATGAGATGGATAGGCTGGAATAAAGCCATGTCTCCTTGTAGCCTTGCTTGTCTCAGAAGATACAGCTGTTCTAATGAGCCTGTTTCCTTTGTGCTGCGCTAACTAGTCACGGGACTTGTCTCGGCCAAAGTCACTAAAAATAGTTTCAGTAGTGAATGACCTTAATCTTTTCATTACAGTGAGTTGCCATATTGTTATATGCAAGTGCACATATAGAAATTCTGACATGGGGGCTTTGTAGTTCTTGAGTTTTCTTAGGGAAAAATTGAACCTTTGTAATCTCTAGCTCTGTTCTGTCTGAAGTCTATTTTTGGGAAAAATACTGGAATTAGAAATGTTAATATCTTTGTACTTTACAAGGTATTAATAATCTATAAATTCTTAAATGTACCTGTTTTCAAATGAAGATTGTATCTTGTTACGAAATCTTAGCAATAAGCAGTAAGACAGAACACATGAAAAACAACATCTACATGAAGCCCTTTACAAGAGAGGAAATAAGCTGACTTGTTCCAGGTAGTTTTATCCCAATGTCAGATGAAAGCATGATTGAGAAATCTAAATATAATATAAATGACATGATTTATAACTAAAACCACATCCCATTTTCAGGAAAAACAGAAACAAAATCAGAAAATCAACTATACCTCAGGTGAGATTCTTCCTTTTTCTTTTTTGATTTTTTTTTGTGTCGTTCTTATAAAACTTTTCTTCATAAATGGACCTTCATGTTCCAGTTTTGCCCTTTCAGCTCTTTGTGAAAATAGACCATCCTTCACTTAGGAATAAGGCTGTTATTGCAGGTGGCATTGGAACACTGGTTGGAAATTCAGTTCCTGAGCCTGCTCCTCCCTCTAGTGGAACAGATACTCTTCTCATGAGTAATTCTGGACAAGACGAATGGAAATATGTGAGCTTGGCAATGTATGTTTCTTCTTCTCCATAACTGCTTAAAATGGCTTGGAAAACTGCATGGATAAGGACTGCTTCTATAGGTGGCTGAAACAACTTAAATGCTTCTCCATCTGGACCACCTGCTGGCTAGAGCCAATGCGGGAGTGCAGGACTAAGATGCCTGTTTTGCCCTGCTTTGTTTTTGAGAGTCCTTGGTGCTAGGGAATATTCTAGGTGTGTAACTACTAATTATGTGTCTGTAGGAGAGATGAGGCACCCTTCTCCAAAACTCTGCTTCAAACACTAGTAGTTTTTTAATTGGTTGTACTAATCATCTAAGGTAAAATGACTGTAGTTCAGAAGTGAAATGTCCATACCAATCCTGGTGTGTTCTGTTCCAGATTAAAAAAAAAAAAAAAAAAAAAGGCAAATAAAAATTTTGTGATAATGAAATGAAGCTAGTGAAGGACTCTTAAGGAGAAAATGCTGTGTAATTAAAAAATTCGCATTAAAAATAGCCCAGGAAATGCATTATCAAACATTATATAATCCATCTTTCTATTAATGTCGGTTTTGTTCATAGCATTCTGATGTATAGCAATAGTCTACTGATGAAGAATAGAGGAGATTTGCTATGATAATGGAGATTATACACCTGTTTTGGGTTCATGTATAGAATGTAATATGCATTTAAAGAAGAAAACAGAGCTGCGTGTATGGTTGCATTAGTACCCACTAGCAATTTCCATGAAAAATGTTTGAATAATACATAAACAGTTTGAAAAGGTAAATATGAAGACTTATTACTTGCCTGGCTCAGTAATGGCTGGCAAATGCTCATTTGTGACGGTGAAGTCTAATCCCACCAACTTCATTACTAGTATCAGTCCATAGCTTTCCTTAGACAATGAGGAGACTAAAGGTTATCACAGCATTAAAGGCTCAAAAATGTCCATGTATGTTAATGCAGTTCAATGATACTCTGTATTTTACTAATGCCATATGGTTTTGAAACGCGTTAGTGCCTTTTTTAGCTAGTTACATGTCAAGTTACAATTTATATTACCTTACATAGCAGTAACACGGTGAATAAAGACAATCATCATGGTTTCAATCTATAACTAAAGAACCTAATTTTGTGTTCTCTAGGTCAAAAGGAATATATTCACTAGAAATAGATCATCAAGGAACAGCAAGGATCTAGATTCCCTAGATAAGCAGACACAGTACAAATGGGAACAAAAAGTTTGAATTTTCCTGAATTTTGCCTATGTCTTTAAAGTCTGTTGCTAGCTTTTGAATTAAATAATGTTAAGGCATGAATGCACTAAGAAAGTTAGGATAATAAATAGAAAAGACATTGCACAGTACTTTGTAAATGTTTTCTTAAGTATATTTTTCTTTAAGTGGTATATGATTTATTTAGTATGCCTGTGTGAATTGTACCTCCCACCAGTAGCTTCTCTGTATAGAGAAAGAACAGCTTATTGCAGCTGTCAGCTAATGAAGTGACTCCTGCAGTTCAAGCAGTTGCAGCTTTGGGCTGAAAACTGGGGTTCTGACGTTTTTGGCAACATATACCAATGTCCTGTGGCAGAGGGTTTTTGTTTTGTAATGATGTACAACTACTGCAGTGAGCAGAGACCATGAAACCTGGAATATCAGAAATCATTTTATCATTAATTTGCTGGGTTTTTTTGGTTTTTTTTTGCTGAGAAGCAGAAAGTCTGCCAAATTTTGTGCAGAACATAATCTTTGAGGTCAATGCAGTTTCAGTATGTCTGATTACTTTCTTAAAATGTCAAGCTTAAAAAAATAGTTAGAGGGAGCTGAGATTGCCTTTACAGAGGGTAATCACATATCCATGTTGGAGCCATGCTTTGGCTGTCTGGGCACAGGAGGAAATACCTTCCATGTGATATTAGTACTTTTCTTTGTAAAAATAAAAGGGTCAAGAATTGTGTCATCTTGAAGGTATTCTGCACCTAGATTTTTTTATTGTTGTTTTTTAAATTAGCAAGTCTAAATATCATGCAAATGAATGGATAATGTAGCTGGCAATAGTCTGATTCATTACTGCAGTGTTTATAGCTGTGCATGTAACTCAAAAAGAGATGACTGCAATGCTAGCATTTATACCTTATTTCTCTGAGTGTAAATGCACCTACAGACCTTTTATTACAGTCTAACTGGAGGGCCGGTGAATAATCTCAGCATGGTTGAGCAGCAAATGTTGGAGGATAATTGGATCTGCAGGCTAAGATAGTATGAACGTGGAAGGTCTGGTAGGGAAGATTGATAGGCAGTTATTTTACATTGTGTTTGAAATCTAGTTTTTGTTTGTGATTTTATGGGGAAGATAAGATAACTTACCTTTAGAAGTTTAAAATTATAAGTTTTGATTCAAATGAAAGGTTGAGGTTAATGTTCCCTAAATAATGTCTTTGTAGTCTTGAACTAGTAAACAGAACCTGCTGAAGAGTCCATTAAATAAAGCTTACAAGCCTTTAATTAAATCGTGAAGTGGTTTATACAATGCTTTAAAAGTGAATCTTGGAATGTGAAGTTCAAACAGTAGGTAGAGGATATTAAAATATTACATGTCCTACAGAAATAGAGTGCTTGCTTATAGGTGGGTTTTTTCCTCCCAAGTGAGATTTCAATGCATTATTTTATATTAAAAGACAAAAAATACACCGTAAGTACTCTGCTTACATTCAGGCCTTCTTCATCTCTTTATAAAGCTGCAGTTTAATAATATTATTATCCCTTAGTTCTTTGTCTGTCCATTGTGTCTCCTTTTGATAAGAAATCTGTTCTTTCATTGTTTATCTTAGAACACTTAACAGCTCGGGGTAGGGTACATTTTGCTTCTTTCTTTGCAAAGTTATTTTACTGAATACTTATTTGATAAAGCCATAGTCTTTAAGATAAAACTTGTTTGAGAAGAGGGGAATGCAAAACAAATTACTCTCAGTCACACTGTTACTCATGCTAGGTTTCACCTTTCCTAGTTTGTCCCTCTGAATGACTTTGTCATGCACTGGTGGGAAACTGGGAAATGTGGAGTTGACCTGATGATGTGCGCTGTCTTCCACTGTGACTTGAAGGAAGGGGAATGAACTGTAACTAGGATTATTGTAATAGAACTGGAGAGGGGATTTAGGACCTGAATCTGTAGGGGGGGGGCTTCACAGCACAAGTTGATCATTGCAGTCATCCACAGGGTCCACCTATTAAATTTTCGAGAAGAAACTGAACTGCACGGTTTTCAAAGGAGGAGGAAGGGGGGTGTGTGTGTGGAGAAAATAGGGCGTAGTCACTATCAGTAGTAGTTTCTGAAAATGTGAGAACATTTCAGATTTACCATCCTTAAACAAATTTCAGATTTACTGTCATTAAACAAATTCATAAGTTGGTTTTTGCTCTAGCCCTCAAAAATGCAGCTGCTAAACTGCTCTGTTCTAATAAAAGAAGTTATATGAAACAATTTTACTTTGGAAGTTGATCAACTATGTGGGACTGAATAAAATGGGAAGTATTTGACCTTTAACACTGCAAGAAAGGAGAATTAGAATGTCTTTAGCTGTTATCTTTCATTGTTAGTATCTTAAGTGAGTAGTGCAAAATGCATAAAGGTGATTTTTCTCTTTAATAGACATATTTAGTAGCTGGCTCTGAATCCTGCTTTGTAACTGCAAATAAATGGCAGAAACTTAGAGCACTCTGATATAGAATATTACATTTCTTTTGCCTGCCATATAGCCTTGTCTTTTAAAAGCCTTTCTTGTTAAAAAAAAAAAAAAAAAAAAAAGAAAGAAAGAAAGAAAGATTTGGTAAAGTCTGGGATGGAAGTATGCAATTCCACTTCTATGATTATGGGCTGTGTGTTTCAATTCTGCCTGTCTTATCACTGAAGATTTCTGTATTGTTCCTTCCAGATTTCAAACTGAAAGGTTCAAACTACTTCAAACTATTGAAATTTTTAATTGTGAATAAGACTTAGAGAATATGGGAGGGAAAATGAGCTTCAGCCTAACTCTTTGATTTAATTCCTGTAGCAGCTACTGGGATTCAGTCCTTGGATTCAGTCTCACACATTACATAGTAATTGGCACCCAGGACTTTCTCCTTTCTGGGAACTGAAATAACCTTTGGCTGGAGAACTGCTGTTGAAAAACGTATAATCCTTAATACCGTACCGTTGTACAGCATTGTCATGGTAAAAGGCCTAAGCAAGTTTGATAGTGTTGCTCAGTGTTTCACAAATTTTCTCTGCCAAGAAAATTGAGAGGTAATTCAGGAGGCCTGCATTAAACTTACTTGACTTCACAGAAAATTTGCTTTCCAGTCAGATGTAAATTATTATTTTGCTTTCAGGCTTGTCAAGAAACAGCACCGCCATTAGCAAACCCTCACTCTATACACTTCCAGTACTCACCTATACTACCAATCTTTGGGAAAAGTAACATCTGCGTGGTTATGGTATCTGTAACAGAAAGATAATGGGCGGCTTACTTTTTTTTTTTTTTTTTTTTTTTTCCCCCTTAGAATCAAAAGTAATTAGACTGCATTAGAAAATAGTAATGTGGAACTGATGTTTTAGAACCAAATTAAGCAAGAGTCTGGAGATGAATATATGTACACAGAAATTGTTACTGGATGGTTCAGTTCACTTACAAGCAAAACACATGTCAGTGTGGGAAAAATCTGCCAGGTGTGGACAAATCTCCTAATAAGCATCCTGCCCAGAAATCAGTGTCTGCAAGTTTGTCTTCTTTTCTGTATAACATCTTTCATGTCTTGCTCACGCCTTCCCAAAACCAGGGCAAGCAATGCTAAAAAGTCAGCTTGCCAGCATCACACCTGATACTAATCTACAACTACATGGGTTTACAGCAGCTGTGCCAAAGGACAACACTGGAAGATCCAGTTCTTTGTCTGAATGTTGAATTTAGCCCTGTTACATGGAGCCTAACAGGCCATGAAAAATTAAGGCATACTAGTGAGAACAAATGTGACTTTGAGCATGATCAGAAGGAAAGTATTGCTGCTACAAATGTAGAAGGAAGTGTTTCTTATTTGACAGAGGCTAGTTTTTTAGTTTTTTTTCATTTCTGGACGAACTTTGAGAAAACTCAGTGCCACCAAAGACAATGATCATGTATGGCACCATTTAAATCACGATTTACCGTGATTTAAATGGACATTCCTTGTGTAAAGCAGTTACATATAACAGGGCGCTGATTTGCAATGATCTCTCTGGGAAGAGAAGACAGTAAGGATGAACATTTACATGAAATGAGGGTGATAGCTGTGAGTGCATTTCTCCACATATGGAGAAGTGGCTCTAAGTTGGTTTTTTTAGGTGGTGTGGTCCTGAGGACTGACTGGTGGAGCTCACAGAAATATTTGTAGTAAATAAGACAACAGCTAATGAAGATGTAAAAAAAGGAAAAAATAAAAAATAACACCCCCCCCAGCAACCTAGACTAAAAATTAAAAGCTGTGTCAGTCAACACTGGACATATACAATTAATATATTAAGCAAATTTAATTTAAAAAAAATCAGAAGAACAATACCAGCTCTTTATGTGCTTCTTAAACAATTACTTTGAAGTGTTTACCTTTGGGAATGAAAAATTTTAAAAGCTAGTATACCATAAATGGAAAAAAAAATGACGGCAGATTTATAATTATTAAAATATGTAATTGTTTTCAGTGTGTCAAAATGATTAGCACTATTTGTAGTAGCAAACCCATATATTTTCTAACTTCTCAGTTGAAAGAAGTAATTCCCATTATGTGCAAGTTAACAGCTGCTAATCGGAATACTGGGGTTTACACAAGGGCTGTTGAAAGACATCATAGTTATTATAATTAGTGCTGAAAGAATAGAAAATAAATAAATAATCCCATTATCTTTACTGACAGAAATGAAAAATTCTAGACTAAATTATTCCTGTTTTCCAAGTTTAAAATGAATGTGTGGCAATCGATACTTCTTTTGCATTCCTTCTGTTGTACCACCAGCAATATTGATTGGTTTCAATTAATGTATACCAACAAGTAAATTAACGTAGCACCTGAGGCATGATTCTCTGGTGGTTTTTGTACACTGACTTCTTACCGTTCTTGCTGTTTTAACTCCTACTGAGCATATTGCTGGGAGCTACAATATTTTTCAGTCTGGACACGGACATTACCCATGGCTCTAATGACAGGTCATTTACAGCAAACCCATGTTTCACTGCAGAGATGTCTCTTTAAGTGTCATCTTATCAATGGCAATTCAATTAGTCAGCCTTAAGACTTTGAGATATATCTCACACAGTGTCACACAACACTAGCTGTTTTGCATTTTAAATGCTAGCTTTGTCACTGTTATACTTCTTTGGTATACATAAAGAATGCATTTTCAGGACAATTCTTCATTCTGAACTCCATGGAAAACATTTTCCATGTTAAAACCAAGTGTCTTCATTCCCAGCAATGCTGTCAGCTGAAAAGACTGGTGGACTTGTACTGTGGACAGCAGTTTTTCAAAGCTGGTGCTTACCCTATCACCATATCCCACATCTCATTAATTACTGTAAACATCAGATGATTCTCAGCATCTGAAGTATCAGAGCATCGAAGTGTCTAAAATATTTAGCTAGTGCAATATAAATGCAATACATATATAAATACTACTGTGGTGGACACAATCTATACATACAGACAGAAATACAAGTGGGTTTTTTTTGGTTTTTTTTGTTTTTTTAAGTAAAACAGAATTTAAAGCCAGGTCCTGATTTTTCCAGGATACTTACACAATGAAGACATCCTAAGAAGACATGGTCTTTCTCTGCACCAGCCAGCTGAACTCCTTGGGGATAAACCACATTGCTTTCTGTAAAAAGTGGTTAAAAGTCCTTGGGAAGAAAGCATTTTCTGGAGTACCTACTGTAGCACAGTGCAGTTACATTGTTCTTCACTGTACAGTCCTGTATGTACCGAGCATAGACTGCTCAGTATGCATAAAGCAAAAGAAATGTGTTCACAAGTTGTGCTGTGTAGAACCCTGAGCAACCGTGCACACTTAGGAATGTAATAATTTTTAGTTAATGAGTGCTATAGATTCATATTGGAAACTGTCTTTTGGGAAATGATCCACAAACCTAAGTTTAAAAAAAAAAAATCCAAGTATCTGCTGGTTGTAATTGAACGTAGGGTTTTCTAAACTAACATAGAAATCTTGAATACTGAGCATTTAATCTCCCTATATTCTGTCTCCTAACTGCTGTCATGACTGTGAATGACTAAGTACATGAGCCCTTTTCCCCCCCTATCCTTGTATATGAAAAATAATGTTTCTCAGTCTTTTCAGTCAAATGTTTTGTGGGTCTGTACTTTCTTATTTCTAAACCAGTATTTTCACACGTTCATCTTTGAGTTTGTTCTTGAAGGGTCAAAAAATCATGTTTTAAAGCTAATTTTGCCATTGTTCCTGAGGAATAAAACACACTTGCTATTTACATGGAGAAAGTGTTGTCAAGGCAAATCAACCAGTGTATTTGGCAAGACTGTAAACTAAATGTACACAAATAGTTTCCCTGATAAACTGTGTGGTATTACAGAACACCAACTTGTTTAATATGCGAAATTTATTTTACAAGTATGTGCAACATTTAATTCAGTATTCAGAATTCCATGCTAATGAACAATTTTAACTAGTTTCAAATTATTGAATTGCTATTCTGAGAGGAAATTTTAATGGAGGAAAAAATTGTATGGTAAAGCTCAGACTGAAGTTTTAAAAAAATAGTGGGCAAATTAATTGCTGTAGAGCTATGCTGGTTTATAGTAAACAAAGAAAATGAACTCATGAGGAAAACAGATAAATTATATCCACCACTGTGACAGAAACACTTTTTATTTATGTTAGTAATACAGATATGTTTATGTGCACATGTGTGTGGGCTGAGATATGCACATATTTTTTCAGGGCGCATCTTTGTTACTGTGTTAGTTTGAAGCAAGAGCATGCTTTTGAAGTGCGTATTTTTCTTTCTTTCTTATTGTGCGTCGGTTCACGTCATGTGGAGCTTCTGCAGTGCCTCAACTTGATTCCTTTCAGATGAAACTAGGATTCAGATTTGGAAGATTTAGCACACTCCAGGAGTGTAACTAATGCAGTCCAGCTGCAAATGGGCATTCAGTCCATAGGGCCAGACTGGAGCTAATCTGAAATAAAAAGCCTTAAAGGTGGATGTTATGGACACGTGTTGTCAGCATCAACTGTTTTTCTCTAACAGGGTTGCCGCTGTCCATCCATAAACCATCTGCGAACCTAGATAGTCTTTGAACTCTTTTTGTTTTGTTTTGTTTTATTTTATTTTATTTTATTTTATTTTATTTTATTTTATTTTATTTTATTTTATTTTATTTTATTTTATTTTATTTTATTTTTTTATTTGTGATTCTTTGTAAAGGATAAGACACTATTCCTACACAACTATAGCAGGCATTTCTATAGTACAGCACAAAATAAGTATATACAGGTATTGAGTGGCTAGCAGGTTATAAGTTCTTCATTACTGCATAATATTAATATGTTGCAAAACCTTCCAGATCTGTATCCCTCAGGAGAAGCTTACATCTGCAGCCTGAGCCATATCTTGCTGCTGTCATTGACTTTTAAAAGCTTGTCTTGAAGTTTGTATAGGTTATTATTCAAGTTACTGTGCAGGTCTACTAAGCCAGTTGGACACTGTTGGAGTATGTATGAGATAACAGCCCTAAAATTCACCCATACTGAACTCAGTCCCATGCTCCAAAGTGTAAATTCCAATATGAATAATATTTCCTATCACTACAGTAAGAAATGTTACAGATTTAAGGTGAGTTATTGGTGTGAGTTATTGTCTGTAGTAACTGCTTTGTTGTGCTTTTCTGAGGTGTGGAAGGGTTTTTATATTTGCATGTGCACAAATTTTAAAACCCACATGTACTTCTTTCATGTCTCTCTAAAGCAGTTGTTTTTGTTACTGCACTGTTCAACAATGCTTTGCTTTTATGCATTTGATTAAAACTGAATCACTGGGGAGTATCAGCCCACATGACAAAATCATCACGTAATTTGGCAGAAGCACAGCACAGTTGACAGAGCCTGCTTAGGGAGAGCCCCAGGACAGAGCTAGCAGAGGGAATAAATTCACCTTTGACCAGAAGGAAAAGCGATGCCTTTTGGATTGAGAATTAAAGCCTTGCCGTAAAACGTTCCATCTGCTCCAACACCAAACATTCAAATGCTTGCCACAAGAGCATTGAAATCTGAGCTTTTCAGAAATATTTAATAAATTAATATATAATATAATAATTTATAGTGTTGCTTATATCCTTAAAATGAAATTATTCAGCTGCTCCCATATTCTGAAAAACCTGATTGCATGCTTAACTTGATCTATGTAAGACGTAACTTAATGGTCCTCAGCAGCAGGAAAAAATTATTTCCTATACTTTGTCTGATTGTCTAATTAAAATTGAGGAGCATGTATAGTCTTGGATGTCTGGATAAGGTAATCATGTAAAATGAAAATGTCACTATATTTTTCAAAAATAAGAATTTCCAAAACACACTGCTGCTACACAACTTTGCTTTCTAAAGGATGATAAATATATTTAACTTTAGTGACTTCTGTTTGCCATGTCTTATTTTGTAATCAGTATTTTGGGGTTTTAATGGTATAACTTTCTATGTGGATTTTATTTTATTTTATAAGCAAATTTGTAGATATACTTGTTTAGGGTTTGGTTGTTACTTGGTTTTGCTTCTCCTGTTCCTGCTAATAGGGGAAGTGAAAACTAGACAAGAAGAATGAAACTGCTGTTAAAAAGGGATATGGGATAAACCAGCAATGAATTGGCAGCCTGAGGCAGCCTAACAAGAAAAAACCTGCTCTGATACATTAGGAGGAAATAAATTTTTCCTGATTTTTTTTTTTTTTTAATCTCTCTCTCTCGTCCAAATCACAGATCTCTGAATGACATGAAATCAGTTTCCTTCATTGCAGCTTTCTAGTGTGTATTCTGCTTATGAACTTCGTTTTGTGACTTTGAATTGTTTAAATGGACCCATGATACTTCGGGCTCTCAGCCCTTTATCAAACCACTTAGAAAGGAAAAATGGCTACAAAACGTGCCGGAATCATAAAACTGAATATCTGGGGGCTTCTACTGAATGAATTAACCTCAGAATAATCCAGAGTTTATCTATTCATGACCTAAATGGATACATCTCAAGAGAAAGCTAGTTTATGAAACAGAGCCTTAGAACCAGAGAATGTATATTAAGGACATGTGTGTTGTATTGAATGTTTAACTTAGTCAAAAATTGTAATATAAGATAAAAATACACTAGTTTTTATTGGAGAAGTTTTTGGAATTGATAGTACATATATGTCATCGTATCTCCCAATAACATGTCACTAAGTTGGTTGTTTAAAGTTTACTGAGAAAAATCGTAGTTTTCCTAACAAAATAGTACATGAATTTGATCATGATTTGTGAAATTCTTTTCCATCCATCCACCCACCCACCCACCCACCAAATCTTAGATGATTAGGTTGCTAGAACTACAGGACCAGTACAAGATTAAGAAACACTAACCACAGCACAAACAAAAAAACACAAGTTAATTTGGCTAAATGGTTATTTTTGAAGTCCATTTGACAGCCACATATATTTCAGGAACTATTCTGTAGTATATTCTCTTTAATAAATGTTTAGCATTTCTGTCTTACATTCATAACTTAAATGTGTTTGTTTCTCTCTGTGACATTCACAAGGATTACAAAAACAGTACTTTTAGGAAAGTAATCTAAACAAATAAGTATCAGAGTAGCTGTAATAAGCATTCACTGCAGTTAGTACAGTACATATTCTCACTGAATTTTTGAAACAAATAAGGAAATATATTTGTTTTAGACAGTAACTTCTATCAGAAAATCAGTTAAATGTTGGATAATAACTTGTTAGATGTTGGATAATACTTGAGAAAAAAAATCACAAGACTGGCTTGTTTGTACTAGAACATGAAAATGAAGACCCGTGTTTGTATTCCCGTCAAAGAGTATTTTTTATCTAACTAGGGAAATCTATCAGTAAGTATGCAACTTAGGTGAAGCTGGGGAAAAATTCCTTTAAAAGTAATAATGTTGCAGGGGTTTCTAACTAAATAGAAAATGGCTGCCTTACCTATAGGATCTAGCTGTGTTTTTTCTTTGGAAAAATAATATTATATGCAAGTATTTTTCAGTATTTTTCTTATTCAGCTAAAGTGCTAATTTGCCTAATAGATGATACCATTTGTGAACATGTAGTGTTCAGATTCTTCTGCTAACCTGTATGTTTCATAAAACATCCTTACTAGGATGTTGTTCGATGAACCACAGTGTCTGGACAAAAAGAAAAACTTACATAATGGAAAAAAATACATCCCAGATAGGGAGTTTAATCTACTGAAGGTAGAAGAGACATCAGCCACAGAAACTGAAAAAATATTGTTCTAAGTTGAATTCTGGTTAAGATTTAAAAAATAATAATAAAAAAAAGAGGTCTTGATAGATGACTTTCCCCTCAGCTTTGGCAAGGAGGATGTATTGCAATCATATGCTATAGCACCACATTGTAGTTGGGATAACCCACACCTGTATGACACCAAATAGTGCAGATACTGTTCCTGGGTGACACAAGCCAGAAGTAGTTAAAGAATAAATCAATTCTCTCTTAATGTGGGCTCAACCTGACTGCAAAAACATAAACATGGCAAAGACAATTTGATAGAAACACACTGACAGTTTCACAAATGTCTTAAAGAGGGGAAAAAGATGGAGACAAGCGGCAATAAGGGAATGAGGGAAAGGGAGAAAATATATATTTTTATCATCCTTCTGTATGTAGAACTTATGTATTTGTATAGCAGTTATACAAAATAATGTTTCTCCAGAAAGAATAACTTTGATCTGTAGTGGCTATAATATATAGAGAAATAACTAAACATTGGTTTTGTCTTTTTTTAAACTTGTTTTAAGATGAGCTCAATGCTTGCAGAGGAGTCATCTATATAAGAAGAAAAAGAAGCCTTAACTTTGAGAGTACAGAAATATAAATTACTGTTGACTGACACAGTAAGCATCAGGAAACTTCTAAAGTAGATATGTAATTTGTCCATTAAATTGATTTCTTTTACATTCAGCTTGTGACTGATCGGGAGAGTGAGTAGCAAGACTGTGATACTGCTCTTCATGGTCATGAATTAACTATGAATGAAGTAAAAGAGATCATTTTATAACTACACTAGGTGTTATACACTGTTTGAAAACACATAGCAGCAATATGAGAGTGACCTCTCATCCTGACCCAAATGTTTGGTAGATAGACCTAGTTTTTCTTTAGCAAGTTAAGGTAAAGCAGGTTAAATGAGGCCAGAAGAGTGTCTTGCATAGATGCTTAGATGTTCAGTTAAAATATTGTAGCTTCTACTGTTTTTTATCATAAATCTTTACAGTCAGTGTCTAATTCTTTATAGAAAAACATTTCTAAAAAAAACTTTAAAAATATTTTTCTTTTTTAAAAAATGGAGAAAAAAAAATTTTAGAACTTGAAGCTATTTTATTTTTCATTAGCAATAGGAAGTTTTACCTGTCTTGTCTTATGGAGGTTATAAGTCCTCACAGGGTCTATAAGCAATGTGCTTGTTGATGTCATTGCTCTTTATATTATATCATATTTCTTATCCAACAACTAAAATCAGATCATTTCTGTGACAGAGCATAACTTGCACATGTATCATGGGAATCATAGTCTCTCCATAACGACAAACCATATGAAAAAGAATTCAATATCAAGAGTTCCCTTGGGATCTCTCATAGTAAGAACTGTGTTCCAGCAACTTTTCAGGTTCTTGCTAAATGTAGGGAAAGACTTTGTTTACTACTATATTTGAAACATTGTTAGAGGCTATGGTCATAACAGGCACATGAAATATAGTGTTTTTCAATTTCTGTGTACAGATTGGGTTGTTGTTGCCTTTATTCAGGTGCTGTCATGTCAGATAGAAATTTTTTTAAACTTGGAGTCTCTTAAGATGGCAAAAGTTCTGCAAAGACCTCAGTATGATATTTCATTTACCCTTCTCAATACCAACAAAAAAAAAGCCCAAACAACTCTCCTACCTCCTACCAAAATCTGATACTAGTGTGGATAATAGTATCCCTTAAAACAGTTGGCTCCATCTCTAAATCCTCACTGAAGTCAGTTGAAAGGCTTTGTCTTCTCAGTGGAGCATTTGCGGTTCAGTGACCCCCCCCCAAGATGAAAGGTTACCATCATTATGGAGCTCCGATTAAGGAATAAACCTGCTGTGTCTTAGTTCAGCTAGCCAAAAATCCATTAAAGAATATTTATGTGGAGATGTTATTTTATGTCCTCACTGTCATTCATACAAAATTAAGTAATATAGAAAAGCTAGTAGCAGAGATGTCCTTTTTGACTATGAAACTGTGGAATAGTTTTCTGGGAAGACTCCTGACATTTTCCCTTCAGTACAGAATATTTACAGTGCTAATAGAAATGTCTGAGGCACAACTAAAGTCAGGAATAGTTCCTCCTGGGTGCGTAGGCTTTAAACCAGCAGACTTTTTGGAGATATGCCAAAAATTTGAACACCCTATAGCAGTATTTTTTCTTTGTGAGCTATATAGCACTTAGATCTGGAGAATATAAAATAAAGATACAGTGAAACCAGTCTGAATGGCAAATTACCAACTGTAGTCATTTCAGCCAATTAGTGCTGAAATTTCTTTCTGCTTATTTATGTTAAGCATACTGTGTTACTGTAATTTTAAAGTAACGTTTTCAAATGCGTGCAACTCATGCACTTCTCAGATGTTGCCAAGAGGTTGGTCTCTTGGCTTCCCATACTGCTGTGGCTGATGGGATGTCTCCACCTTTAGGCATGCTGGAAGCAAGAAGTCTTTCAGTGGGTTGCTTAATTATGAACTGAAGGATGAATATAAAAATGTAGGTCTGTCTGTATTTCTAATTTAGCTTTGCTGCTGGAAGAGTTCATCATATTATATATATTCAAAGTCAAGGTACTGGCTGAATTCTGGACTGAGAGGGTGGTTGTGATTCACAATTGGAGCAAACACCTTGACTTTTTTGTTTTGTTATGGCTGTATTTGATAGCATAATAACTGCTCTCAAAATAAGTTTGTGATACAGCCTTTGTCTCCTGATGATACTAATGAAATGTTCCTTCTGTAAGGCTGATGTGAACTTTTATTTTTGTTCTGTCACTTATCTTAGGACAGAGTATTCAAAGACTGTAGTGTATTGTCTTCTACATGTTTGACACACCATAAATTTCATAGCTTCCTAGAGATCTGTTGCTCTTTTAATCCAGTTTAGTTATATATTTTGGCTTTCTTTCTATCTAAACATTGGAACTGTGGAATGAAGTAAACTCCTACAGCCTGCACAGCTAGAAGTTTCAATGAAGCACAGGTGTCAGGCTTGGAGGGAAAATGATGAAGGTATGTTGTTCTGTGCTGCAAAGTGACCCTCCATAATTTGAGCTCTCTTAGTTTTATCTGGCACTTCCTGTGACAAAAGGCCATCTCCACATTGCTTTCAGACACTTCACAAAATTTACTGCAGCAACAGATGTGGTATCAATACAAGATGCTTGTATGAATTTGTGGATGCTAACGATACTTCAGATTGGAGTCCTTTCTGCTTTGTTCTTGGATTTCCTTTATCCCTTACTGCCACAGAACTGCATGTTGGAGAGTTCTCATTGTGAGTAATCCATTTGTCTCCATAACAAATTAAGGTTTCTGGCTCATGCTAGTTAAAATAAAAATCACTTTGAATTTAAAATAAATCGCTTACCTTGTTAGACTCATTGTGTTTGTGGATTTAGGTTTTGACTCAGAAGTAGTTAACAGGTAAAAGATTTCAAGCCCATATTGTATCCAGTGGGGTCATCAATGCCACAGATATGTTGAGTCTTGGCCTCAGAGAAATGGGGAACATCATCAACATAGGCCTTCTGCTGTTTATTTTGGTGGGAATTTTCTCACAAGATCACTCATTAATTTCAGTGAAGTAAAATGTTAATTTAATGAGTAAAGGGCTCACGGTCTTGCCAGAGTGATTTAGAAATGCGCATCTACCGATCTCTGTACTTCAGACATTATGGGTTTGAAGTACTGTATTTCTTTTCCTTGACTTCATAAATAATTTAGATTAACAAAATCCAGATGGTTTAGAGCTCTCAGTAGCTATGAGTTCAAGAAATTTTTTATCATTTGAAAGAAAGACTCCATACTTTTTCAGTTCTTCTTGCATTTTATTCAGAGCCTAACACTTCAGGTTTTTTGTTTAGGTCTTTTTAAAAAGTCAGTTCTCTTTGAGATTTCAGTGAGAAGGCACACTTGAAAGTAATGAGAATGTGCTTAATGAATGTCTGATGGAATGTGCAGTGTGAAGATGCAGTTTTTTCCAGGGAATTCAATACAAGATTTCCTGAAGAAGCTTACTCTTCTGAACATCAATTTTAGTATTTAAGAGTTATTAAAAGGATACATATTATCCTTTGAACAACAAAAAAAGGACAATGTTTGAAGTATAATATGGCATTTTTATATATTGATTTCTGTAAAACACGTAGCAAATATTCTAGTTTTGTCTCAAAATTCAGGCAGTTATCTTTCATATTCTTTGCTGAAAAATAATCTTGAGTAAGAATTCAAACATTCTTGTTGATTTCTGCAAGATTATGTATTTTAAAAAGCATCAGATTTTCTTGTGAGTTTAGCTGGTGGATGTTGCTTATTAGTGAAGGAAATGCTAGATACATTTTTATCAAAAGCACTGTGAAGAAGCCATCTTCTGTCTTTTTCATCAGCCATATTGTTCTCAGTTTTCTTACTCAAAAAAATGTGACTTTACCATGGATACATATTATGGTTTGTTCATTTATTTTGTTAAATTAAGTTTATTTTAGGATTGCTTCAATTCTAATATTAGTAGTATTCTGATTGGAAAAATATCATCTAGTTAGAGCTCAAACACTTTGACAGATCAGGTGTACTAAGTTATTATAAGTTTTCTGGAAGTGCCAGGAAGCAGAAGCAGAGTTAGATTAGTGGGAGCCGATTGTAACATCTGGGTTTTAAATCAGAGCTGAAGGCTGTTCTTTTTTGGTGTGGTTATGAAATATTCAGACTTTTTTTCCTAGTTCCTTCTAATGTACTAAATGAATGTTTCTCTAAAAGAATTTAAAACTTATAGGTGAAGCTATTACAATATGCTTTCCATAAATCAGAAAAGTGTTTTGGCAAAAAATCAGTCAGGAATATAGGTGTGGACATCTCTGGACTGCTGCAGACTGTATTTTCTCTCTATGGCTTTATTTCTTAGGTCTCGTTTTAGGCAACAGTCAGGATGGAGAAGCACTGCTTGCCACAGTGACTGATGAATGATTGCATAGCTCTAATGGGACAAATAGAAAGAAGAAATGAAAGGGTAGAAAGACATCCCATCATGCCTAGTTAGAACAGTACCCTGTACACTAATGTTATATTTTATGGTTATTTATCCCTTGGCACTATTTAACACCACCAATTTTGAAGATAAATGTAGTAAAAGCATTTTTATCCTGCTGCTATGAAAATGTGCTTTTAATAGATTTAGGTTTTCTTGGGTCATAAGAAAGAAATAGAAAGATTTTGTAGCTTTCTAAAGGACTGTATTATATACAGAGTTTAAAATGTCATAAAGCAGCTTGAAACACTATAGGGAGTCTGTGCAGTAATTGGAAAAATGTTTCATACTAATGTTTGGATTGCATTAGTGTGAGCCGTTGGCATACATTTCGTGACAATAAACATGTCTTTGCTTAATTGTAATTATAGCTTACAAAAAGGCTTAAAGAAAGGAAGTGAGAAAGGTACTTTGGTGAGTATGGATAATGACATTTTAATGCATTTAAGGCACAAGACAGCACTCCTAAAGACCAACTCTATCTTGCATGCACTGTTGATAGGTCAGCTCTACATTTTTATTTAATAATATTTATCAAGGTTAGGATTCCTCTGTTCCACCCCCTCTCCTCACAGATCAACAGCTGGCATGGTTGCCAGCCTGTGTCTCTTCGTCAGATTAAATTCCTGTTAACAATACATGAGCAGATTCTAATTATTCAGTACTGAGCTGTACCAGATTTTCACCGGTGCTGTTGTCTACGTCAGCCCTCCTACAGTAGGTTTTAGTCACTGTAGCAAAAGATAGAAGAACCAGAATTACCCACCTTTGAAATGTCACTTGAGAAAAAAAAAATGCAAGTTCAGAACTTGTAACAGCATCTCATACCTCCGTGGTAGCTCATTGTGAATGCCAAGTTGGACATTTGTGTGTAGATTTGGACCTTGTGTGTTGGGTTTGCATGGCAAGGTTTTGGAGGGGGATGGGGGGTATGGTGCTACAAGGGTAGCTTCTGTGAGAAACTGTTAGAAGCTTTCCCCATGTATGACAGAGCCAGTGCCAGCTGGCTAAAAGATGGACCCACTGCTGGCCGGGGCTGAGTCCATCAGCGACGGTGGTATCACCTCTGTGATAACATATTTAAGAAGGAGGAAATAAACCCCTTGTGCCACAGCAATTGCAACCAGAACCATAACCAGAGTGAGAACATGTGAGAGAAACATTCTACAGACCCCAAGGTCAGTGAGGAAGGAGGGGCAGGAGGTGCTCCAGATGCTGGAGTAGAGATTCCCCGGCAGCCCGTGGTGCAGCCCGTCGTGAGGCAGCTGTGCCCTGCTCCCGTGGAGGGTAGCGGTGGAGCAGATCTCCACCTGCAGTTTGTGGGGGACCCCACGACGGAGCAGGTGGGTGCACAAAGGAGGCTGTGACTCCATAGGAAGCCCACGCTGGAGCAGTCCATGAAGAACTGCAGCCTGTATGAAGGACTCACATTGGAGAAGTTCATGGAGGACTGTCTCCTGTGGGAGGGACCCCACACTGGAGCAGGGAAAGAGTGTGAGGAGTCCTCCCCCCGAGGAGGAAGGAGCAGCAGAGAAGATGTGTGATGAACAGACTGCAACCCCTATTCCATGTTCCCTGCACCCGTGTGAAAAAAGAGGCAGAGAAATTGGGAGTAAAGTTAAGCCTGGGAAGAAGGGAGGGGTGGGTGGAAGGTGTTTTTAAGATGTGGTTTTATTTCTTGTTATCCTACTCTGATTTGACAGGTAATAAATAAAACTAATTTTCCCCAAGTCAAGTCTGTTTTGCCCATGAAGGTGAATGCTGAATGTTCTTCCTGTCCTTATCTCAACTCACAAGCTTTTAATTATATTTTCTCTCCCCTGCCCAGCTGAAAAGGAGGAGAGTTAGAAGAGCTTGGTGGGCACCTGGCATCCAACCAGGGTCAACCTATCACACCCCAACATCTTCATATATTCAGAGTTTCAGTTTCAGACAACTTTAGATCCACTGAAATCACTAAGCTTAAATTCTGAATCTTAAGCAGTCGGGTAATCTAAAAATTTAGGTATTTATTTTCCTGTTGTCACTTGCTTCCTGAAGGATTGAAACACAAATTTAGAACTGGCGTTTCTTGCTTGGATCAGAGTAGCTTGTAGCTGATTACCATGCAATCAAATGCATACATAGTTTATTTTTCTCCTCAGAGTTCAAGCCCTTCAGGACTTTAAGAGCTCTTTAATTAATATCACAGTATCACGGAATCACAGAATCATCTAGGTTGGAAAAGACCTTGAAGATCATCCAGTCCAACCATTAACCTAGCACTGACAGTTCCCAACTACACCATATCCCTCAGCACTATGTCAACCCGACTCTTAAACACCTCCAAGGATGGGGACTGCACCACCTCCCTGGGCAGCCCATTCCAACACCTAACAACCCCTTCTGGAAAGGATTGCTTCCTAATATCCAGTCTAAACCTTCCCTGGTGCAACTTGAGGCCATTCTGTCTTGTCCTATTGCTTGTTACTTGGTTAAAGAGGCTCATCCTCAGCTCTCTGCAACCTCCTTTCAGGTAGCTGTAGAGGGCGATGAGGGCTCCCCTCAGCCTCCTCTTCTCCAGACTAAACACCCCCAGTTCCCTCAGCCGCTCTCCGTACGACCTGTGCTCCAGACCCTTCATCAGCATCATTGCCCTTCTTTGGACACGCAACGAATATGATAGTATAGTGATAAAGTACCTAACTGCTTTCAAGTCTTGTTGGTATAGTTTTGAGATGTAGCTGATTACTTAGGATCCTGAATGTCCTGTGCTGTTTTCAGTGCTACTGAATTCAAGCCTCATTCCAGAGTTCTTAGGATATTTTTCTGCACTAATCCTACCAGGAATAAAAATTTATGAATAACCTGGCCATTTGGGAACAGTGAAGTAAACTGAAGAATCCTTACATTATGACTGCTTGATGGATGTGCTTGTCAGTGCAGTTGGATAAAAAAAATTGTGGGCAAGGTCTGTTAGGACCCGAAGTATGCTTCAGGTAACCAGAAACTGGGATGAGAAAAGTTATGGTAACACCGAAGAAGATAAAATGATCAAAGCTCATCAAGAGAAGCAGTTGTAACAACAGCACTACTTTAACTTAGTAAATTATATTGTGGTGCTACAGCAGAATACTAAGATCAAACCTTTAAATCTTTATTTCAGTATACTTCCAGGAATAACCTCTAGAACTGAAAGCAATAATAGTACTTTTGGGTCAGAGTCACGATCAATATTTAATAATCATCATCATAATAACAAGGGATTTCACCCTGAACTGGATATTGGTGGGAGGGAGTTGCTATTTAAATACATAAAACACACATTTTTTTAACAGGTGCATTTTGTGTACTTCACAAAATCATTTTAATTTCCTAATGTGAATATCCCTAATAAGGGAGAATTGCCATCTAGTTGTGGTTTGTGTCTAAGTCTTAACAACAAGATAGGTCTGCATGACTGAGATGGATAATTTAAAGAAAAAAATACTAGAAGTTTAATTTCTAACCAAGTGGAAAAGGTATACATGTAATACAGAGCCTTCAAGCAGCAAATTTTTTTGGTTGGTCTGGCTTTTTAAAGAATATTTAAGATGTAACTGCTGTTTTCACTGCTGTCATTAAAGACCCTAAAAATAATAGAGCAGAATAACTGACATGTAGCCAAAATGCTTGTGATTACAACATCTGCGCTGTGTACTGTCTTCTATAGATAACATGGATCTTGGCAGCAATGTGGTTAACTGGGCTCCAACATGAGCTACTTACCTAGAGTCCTCATGAGTTGATACTTGGTCTCTAGTGTGCATCACAGCCCAGACCTTCCTATGGGCACTTCTGTTGTTAGCACTGTGAGCTAGATCAAGATGGATGGATAAGATAGCACATGCAGTATCCTATCTGCTGATTGCTGGATAGCTGTATTTTAAATTTTGTGCTGGGCTTGCAATTCCCCATTCTAGCCCTGCCTTTTCCTTTTGCAGTTATAGGTAAGATGATACACAAATACCATGTTCAGAGTTTCTGCATAACAGCAGTCTGTCATTGGGCATGATCTGCTAATGAACACCTTCTGTGTAGTGGAACTTGCTGTATATGAATGGTTATCAATGTGGAATCATTAGGAAAGGAAAAATAATATTCTGTGTAGTGGAACTTGCTGTATATGAATGGTTATCAATGTGGAATCATTAGGAAAGGAAAAATAATATTTTCACACTTTATATAATTTTATGTATATAATTTTTATATCTATTGCTGATATATCTGCATGCAGAATCAAGCCCTCAGCCCTATCAGATTTGGGTAATTTTAATCACAGCTGATAGTCTTTATAATAGAATTTATAGACAGGAATATAGATATGTGGAAAATTTATAGATAAGAATATAGGTATGTGGAAATATATTTTTAAGCTGTGTTATACCACAAATGCCATAGCACAAGTAATTGAAAGTGATTTAGTGGCCAACATTAAATGGTTACCAAATAGGATGATGATGTGAAATGCATTATCTGTATGAGTAACAGGTAACTCAGTCAAGCACAGAGCACAGGCAGATTTTTTCATTGTAAATATGATATTAAGGTATATATCTTTAGGTGAAATATGGTGCAGAGTTTTGCAGATAAGGTGAATTGACTCTGGCAAGCATCTTTAGAAGAGAGGATTTGCTTTGAAGCATTGAAATTGTTAAGAGTAAGTCATGAAACTCTTAGTGAAGACTTTTTGCACTGTTTTCTCTTGAGCAATTCTGAGAAAATTGTTTTCATAAATTATTTTTCTTCCAAAGCTTAAAGTATAACCGTAGGAAATTTAACAAAGCACAGGCTATGACAGATGAGAAAGTTGACCAAGCTCTACTAGGTGAAAAACTGAAAGCTTCTGCATTTCTAGTAACAATTTATGGTTGTAATGTTAAGCTCTTTAAAATGTTCATTATTTTATTCATCTTCTCTGTGTATAGCATAAATACAGATTTTTTTAAAAGATCTGGCCCTCACTGAAATGTAATTAGTCTGACTGGATGTGATGGATCTTTAGATTGCCTGTCCTCTGTCAAATCTCTGGAGGTGGTAGTGGAGAAGTGTCTTTGCCAATGACCTAAGGTATTTTCAGGGAACAGCAGCAAAAACTGGAGAAGGGAATAGTGTAGCCCTCCATGAAACAGTCTTCCCGCTGTTTCTCTGGTGTTCATGATATTGCATTTTCTTTTACTATATTGTGTTAAGATTTTTGCTCTTGGGAAAACAAAAGAGGAACATTTTCATAATATGAAGGGTTTCTAGTCATAGATTTCAGTGGTATACCATGTACCATATTAAATCATTTTGGGAGCTATGTTCTTCAGAAGATGTCCTGTGGGGGACCAGGTAGTTGCAGGGAGTGATCCAATGTAACATGAATCCTCATCTGCTGCAGGAAGAGACTTGGCGAACAGATCAATAAAATATATGGCTCTGGATGGGAAGCATGTGTAGTAGAGGGCAGGTATGGATGCCAGGAGCCAATCTGCTGCGCCAGGATAGACTGGGAGACAAGCATTCTGGTAAGAAGATGAGAAACTCTGGCATAACTCCTTCTCATCTCCCTTGCTGCACCAGGAAGGTTTTTGATATAGGTCCATGGTGGTATTGGTATCCCTGCACTAGCGGCAATCTCTTGCTCTCCTTCCATCAGCTCTTCAGCACTATGCTGTCTGACCCCATCTGAAAGATCCCCTGCTAAGAGGCGATGGGCTTTGCTCTTGGTTTTGCTAACCAGTGCCATGTACAAAGGAGGGAATAACACCCTACAGGTGTGGTGCTCTTGTACACACCTGAACCTCACTGTTAGTGACTTTGCCTCATTTAAGACACGAGGAAACAAAGGTGAGCGCAAATACAGTTAAGTGGTGTGCTGCAAAACATTATGAACTGTATACTGTGTCTTGTACTACACACCTGCATGTGTGTATGTCTTATGTCTTGAAGCAGATTTTGACCAAAAGAAATATCAGAGGCTAGATCTAGCTTCAGAATAAGCATTTAATCCATCTGCGTGGACTTTTATTCCATAGGTGTCACCTTTGAATTACCAATGCCATCTTCAGAACTCTTATGCAAGTGGTTGCTTATGGTTGGAGGGAGTCATTTACTACCCAGTTAATAATTTTTTTCTCATTGGGCATGTTAGTACTGCTCCAGAGGATTTACTTTTCATGTCTCTAATATTTTTGTAGATTATATTAGTGGATAGAGACTGAGTTTTCTGGCAATAAGTCAGATAATTCCGCTTTGTAACTGTTCTTCCTCCAACTTCTTTTGTGAACCTGCTGTAAGAAGAAGCTTGGAAGAAAAGCTGAACTGCATTTATATATCCTCTATGAGCCAAAGCATGTGAGCTCTGCAGCAATAATCATTGTCTGTCTGACTTTATTGAGCATCCCTGTCAATTCATCCTACAAAATATGCTTTTCATGTACTGTAAGGTCTTTTTAAGGCATCTGGGACCTCAGTATGGGTGTACTAACACCAGCACTAGAGATAAATCATTAAGAAATCGTCCTTCTGACATGAGAAAACAAACTGCTTGATATATTCCATATAAAAGCCTCTTGAATCATTGGGAAGGGAGTTCCCAAAAGGGAGGAGAGAATCAAAATCCTACAGTGAAATGTAGAAAATACTGCCCTCCCCAATAAAATCCTTTGCAATAGTCACAATTATTTGAAAATTAATCATTTATATTTACAAGCATAATAAACCCCAGTAAACCCAACTCACATATTTAAAGGGAAATGTTTTATGTCTTACATGCCCACGTTGGTTATTTTTAGGAAGTTTCTAGAAAACGTCAGCTTGCTAAATTAATCACCTACAGGAGTGATACCTTGGATCCTTTTGCTAGTATTTATTAGAATCAGACACCATTGGGATATACAGATAATGCTTAAAGACAAAGAGAAGGTGCTGTCCTTCCATAACCCAGAACATCAGTTTGGTGTCATCTTTTTATGTACCATACTTCCGTTGCAGTGCAAACTGGTTAAATGTCTTTATTATCTGTATTAAAGGATGAGTGCAACTCTTCCATGGAAATATGCAGTAAGAACTCTGTGTACTGACATTTGCCAGTGACTCCAGAACTCTATTTCTATGGGTTTCCTTACCCCTGCTTATGTGAAGCTGAACAGACGACACTTGAATATTTAGGCCTTGCCTTTTCTGAGAACTTCATTCATAATGATTATATGTTCTGCTAGACTGACAGTTTGTGGTAGGGCAATTCATTAAGGTTAATTGAAATCTGAAAGGAGGAAAAAATATATCTTTGGACACGAGTGTGAATTATTGAGAAATAGTGTAACGTACATGCTTCTAATTTTCAGAGTGCATAATAAATAACATACTGATTTTTAAAACAACAAAGGTAATTTCACGTTTGAAGTAACTGTTAAAAATCAGTGTGGAATTAAAAATAGCACCTTTTGCTTCCTCATTAGCAATCATGATTCTTTAATCAATAGCAGGCAGGAGAGGTGACACAAAAACCTGCATCGCTGCTGAAGCAGAGAGGATATTGACATTTAAACAAATGCTTTAAACATACTGTGCTTACTCTTCTAGTTTTAATATTGAAGGCTGGTGGGGGAGCTTGTCTTATTTTATCATTCATATTAATCTTGCATGCACAGCAAACTTAAGAGTGGTTCTTTTTTGTTATTTTCTACATGAAAGAGAATCACAAACCAATCAAATCCTCCATTTCTTTCAAGAGATTGATGGAAACCTCTGTAGCATTTGGGACTTGGGAGATATTTCCATTGATCTCAGTTGCTATGACCATGGGTAACAGCCAGAATAACCCAAAACAAGCAACCTGTCATGATTTCTTCATCCTAATGATTCATATCTAAAACTTTTCAGCACCACTGTTGAGAGAATTTGTATCTGCACTGATTTTTTTGGGGACGGGGAGAGTTACACTGAATGAAAAAGATGAAAATGTAGCTAGTTGAGATATGGCATCTAGCTTTCAGCTGCATGTTTTGGGCTTGCTTATCGCTGCAGCTCTGGCAGTGTGTTGGTCACCATGAGCTAGCTGTAAGACAGTGGACCTGGCTTCCCTGGTGAGTTTTGACTGTGGTTGTGTCCTGGTTTAAACCACAACAGGCTGGAATCTCAGCCATGGCATCACCAGCTGCTCCATTTAGCCAAGGATTTTTATGCAGATGGCAAGGAACAGCAGGCAGTTGAGTTTCTCTCTAATGGCTTAGGTACTTAGTGGTGGGAAACAGTGCATATTCTTAGAGGTGATTCACAGTCCTCTCTCTATTCCAGAATGAGTGCCCGTATCACCAGTTACAGGGGCCTGTCCTATCCTCTCCTTCCCGTTCTGCTTGTCCTTCCTCTGCTCCTATGGAAGTGTACACTGAATTCTTTCAGCTGATGAGACTGTGAGTGTCCTATGGCAAACCATCCTGTTGTAAAACAGGTTCACGAGAGATGTGATAATTCCTTCAAAAAGTGAAAAAGGAACTTTTGTCAGTGATCCTATCTGTCCCCAACAAAGGGCTGTCAGCTGCAGAACCAGGAGCACCACTGCCTGCCTCCACCTCTGCTAGAAGGCTAACAGTAGACAGTGGCAATTTTTGTTTGTATGTGAACACCTGACAGGTAAAGTGAGCACCCTGGGAAATTTGTGTGCTGGAACATCTCCTCTGTGAGTCCAGAGTTACTGTGGGTGGGATAGCTGTGAAGTTTTGGTGCTGCTGAGCATTCTTAAAACAGCGTTATTCATTTAGGTATGTTGAGGATTTTAATACTGAAACATCGAGTGTCAATGGACAAGAGGTGTCAAGATTTAGTTGTGCTGGTGTTTCAGGAATCTGTTTTTTGATTAAGTACATAAAGTCCTTTCATGGATTAACCACACTTGGTTTTTCTCACACACCGGTGCGGTTTTTCGTTTGGCCCTAACTTCCTATTTTTGCTTTTTGATGAAAGCTGTGCAAGACCCTGACTTGAAAGTACAGGAGTCATCCTGTTGATGTCAGGAGAGGTAATGAGATCTGTAAATTATATAATGTGTAACTAAGAACATAAAATATTTGCAGAGTAGTTAACTTTCAGTGGGATTTGGGAATTACCAGTGTTGTATTTTGTGATTCTCTGTGAATTAATGAGAAGTAAAGATGCATATTTGTGGTGAATTAGTGCTTTGTCCTTTCTTATTTCATAAGAATGATGATTCTTGAGCTAATTTTTATGCTACGCTAAGATCCTTGAATTTTCAAATGGCATTAGTGAAGGACATACTGACAAAAAAAAAAAAATGTTCTGGCTATATAATCTCTGCTAAAGGTATTTGAAGAGGTATCATTCATTACAGGGAGATTTTTGGGTTTTGTGCTTTGGAACTGTGTGATTCATGGAACATTTTGTCCATTTTGTTGGGGGTGTTTTGGGCATTGCTTTTAACATCAGTTGCACTTTTAAATGCATTTAACCAACTTGACAGAGCCACCTACAACTGGAAGAGCACTTCTTGTTAATTTATGTAAGTAGACAGAATGAAAATACTTTTGAATCCCTACTTGTAAAATTGCCATGTTCAGCAGAACCAAGAATTCAGCTGAGTACTGGAAAAATAATTAAATGAAAGAAAACAAAATTAAAGACTTCTAGAATCAGTTTTGTCTTTTTTTTTTTTTTTTAGCCATTTGACTTTTTTTTTTAATGTTATTACTTTTATCACTCTTAATTCTTAAGCTCCTGTGAGGGCAAATTCCATACTCCATTCCCTGGGAGATGAGCTGTGGGAGGGGGATGTACGACTTGTATGTTTGGTGTGAATGTGTAGTTATTCTTTTTAGTTCCTGTATGTTTTCATTGTGAAATTTGAAGAATGGTATCAATCCTCAGATCATAATTAACTCCTCTCCCTAGGTTATTGGGTATAAACAGGGCCAACCATAACAAGCTGAAGTCTAGAAAGGAGGAATCTTCCGTGACGTGGTTCCCTCCTTAGTGCGTAATTCCAATCTAGCTGTAAAAGTATCCATCCAACATTCTGGCGAGGGCAAAGCAGTCTCGGCCCGGGGATATTTTATTTAATTTGCTGCCAATTAACAAACTTCTAAAGACCGGTTTGGGTATCGAGGAGCAAGAGCGGGCGGAAGCACTTAAACACCGCAGCAAGTGCCTCCGCCGTCTCACCGCGGCGCGGCTGGAGCCGGAGCCCTCCTCTCCCGGACCCTCCCGCCCCGGCGGGCGGAGGTCCCTTTCCCTCAGGCCCTGCGCGGGCCGGTGAGCGCGGGCAGCCGTCCCGCTTCTCGTCTTCAGGCCTGAGCCCAGGCGGGCGCCCCCGGGCCGTTGCGGAGCCGGTTTCCCAGGGAGCAGCGGTCCCTGCGGGCGGTGTTGGTGTGGGGAGGGCGGGCCTGACCCGCGGGAGCCGGGCGGGAGGCCGAGCAGCTTGGCGGCCGCCCGGAGCCCCGCTCCCAGGGGCAGAGGTCGCCCAGGCCGCCACGGCCGGCAGCGGCGAAGCAGTCGCAGGGCTCTGTGGTTGCCAGCTAACAGCGGTTTATAGGCAAGTGCTTCTGCCACCGTTACATTTATTTTAAAACAAAGATCTCGGTGTGAAATTGAAACTTAGTGTTTCATCCCACTTGTTTGCGGTGCAGGGAAAAAAAAAAGAGATTTTGACTTCTTGATGGATTGCATCTACTTAAAGGATGATTATAATTAGTTGAAATAAACATCTAGAAGGTAATGAGCTGTAGATACCGCTATCCAACTTTAATATATACTAATGAAAGTAAGGGAAACTTTCGGTGTTCTCAACCGAAATGAAGGCTGTACAGGACATCCTTAGTGATGCAAAATGTGATGAAACACTCGTGTTTGAAGAATCTTCTTTGTAAATTGGTGATAAATTAACGAATTATGAATGAAAAATTAGTTATTTTTAAGTTCTTTATAAGGGTTGTCCATCTTTCATGATGCATAGTTTGAATATGTATTTCTGGCTGCATCAAGCATCAAAGTAATTCAGTTGGAATTTTCTTAGCACAACGTAATTGAGAAGCAATGCTTATCTTCAACAGATACAGTTTCAGTTTGTCTGTAAGAGTGCCATTCTTGGTTTTAAGGATAACACTGAGAGCTAAAGATCTAGACTCATTTTATGTAAGCCTGTGGAGTTTGTTTTTTGTGGTGTAGCTGCTGGTGCAATAATCAGTGCTGCAGCCCTCTACAGGTTGTGGATTATCTGCATACCATGATGATTATGACACCATATTAAATATAAATTTAAAAACTCTTTACACGTTACTATGAGTGAATGGGTGTATATGCTATGAGATCCGGTTTTTTAGGTAAATAAGGCAATTTTTAGACTTTTTTTTTTCTTTCATTCTTACCTTGTGGAGGGCTTTTTCTTGTGTCTTTGATAGATGGTTTGTTCAGTAGAGTTATTCAGACATTAGATGTGATACTGTTCAGAATTTACTATCTTTATATCTTGAAAGAGTTTACAAGTTCACACATGGCATATGATATGTTTATATTCCCCAGGGAGGAATACATGAAACAGTATTGTATAAGAAATGAAAAGATAGAAAGGGAGTCAAGGTCAGACAAATGGATTTCAAGAAAACATCTGATTCTGGCACAAATATAGTAATTCCTTTTGTTTCAAATCACGAATCTGGTTTGTCTAAAAAGATATTTTTCACCTATTGACTTAAAGCAGGTTTAGATACCATTTTGGTTGAATGACTGAAGTATCAGGTTTTGAACAGTTACAGTTTATGACTGTCAGTTTACCAGTACGAGGTAAAACAATATGACCTTCATCTGAATGAAATTAAGGGTATCAACTAGAGGTTTTTATTGGTTATTATTATTAAATATGAGTGTAGATAAGATGATGAAATTTCTGTAGAATAGACCCTTTCTGGTTTGAATCTGTGCAGGACTAGCAACAGGTGGTAAGGAGAAAAAAGTATATAGTTGTTATTTTGGAGTTTACTTTTAAAAGCTCCAAAAGGCAGTGCTTGTACTTAATTGTATTAGTGTTTATGTGGCATCCGGAGAGATTACGCAAGCTGTCGTTGGATGAGAGACAGATGGCAGTGGTGATACAAGCTAAGGAATTCCCACCTACCTGCCCACTACTCTGTGTCCTGCCAACACAACTGTTTCTCAGGTTGTTGTGTTCCAGGCTATGAAAATAATTAAAACTTTTAAAAGAAGTGCCTTTCTAAAATGCTTTTGAGAAATAGGAAATTCTTCAATTTCATATCTATCTCTAGCTTTACAGGTAATCAGTATCAGTAAGTAATCCCAACTTGGGTCATTCTTAAAAACCAAAGTTTTTTTAATGCTCTGCCTATCTGTGTCTCTTTCCAGTAGCCCAGTTCTTACCTCCTCTGGGCCAAGAGGCCATCCAGCTCTTGGATCAGTTAGGGTCTTCCCTGAATCACGTCCATGTATTTCCAGAATAGCACAGGAAGATCCCCGGGCTGTACTCCAAAGGGGGAGTTTTCTAGCCCCTGGTTATCCCACTTCCCCTTCAGTATATGAGCAGACCCTGCCATTGCAATGTGACTTCTTTTGAACTATCTGTTTAAATTTTAAACTGTTTTCTGGAGTGTTCCCTTGGGTGTCGTAGAGAAAACTTTAATCTCATGACTGTGCTGAGAGGCATGAAGAAGGTCCCATGGTAGTTTCTTCTGACAGGGAAATAGATGCTGCCTCACAAAACAAGTTTGAATTTTACTCCCAAAGTCTCCAGGCAGTTTCTTTGTAGCTTAGCTAACAGGCACGGACAACACATTAAAAAACACAACGTAAACCAAACAAAAAAATATAAAAAGAACTTAGTAGGAACAGGATTTCTTTTGCTGGCAACAAACTTTTCAGAATCTTAATTTTGTATCTGCCTAATTATTTTAGACACTAATTTTTGATTTCCAGCTCGAAATACATTCACAAAGCAATTTAAAGACTTCTCAATGAAAATTTACTGGGGTGCCCAGGTGGTGTTGTGGCTTTCAATCAATAACAACTCCTTTAATAACATAGTAACCTGTTGACAAGAAATGTAGTGGAAACGTCTTTCTCTAAATCAGTCAAAGGGGATAAGCCCAGAGAAGGAATGGAAGCTAAATTCCCCAGATCAATAGCTACAGTAGTGTATGTGTCACACTGTTGTGTGGCAGGAACTGCGGTTGAAACAGAAGTAGTTATTGATTAATTTTCAAATTTCAACTGTTCAGTTACTTAGAGTTTTTAGAGCACCTGATTAGTGGCCCTGGCTTTAACGATGTACAACAGATCTTAGACTGTGGGGTTTTTTCCCCCCTTGTGTATAACCATGGTCTGATCAAAGGAGTTGAACTGACTTGCATAAGACAGCACAGGGAAGTCACGGGTGCGGTAGAGCTGCAAGCAAGTGCCCTGAGCACTGGTTTGCCCTTCCTCTACTGGGAGGGAAGAGTCCTGTCTCTGCAGGCAGTGTTGTGCTGACTCTGAAATACAGCAGGACAGGGGCAAAGACTGGGGAAGAGGACAAAAGTATCTTTCAATAAACCGCCATTTACCTAACTGGGCTGGTTTCTTTTTTAACCCTGTCTGTGATTTGTGCTGCTCTTGCATGTCACTGTATGCTCCTCTAACAGCTTTTGAGTGGTAGAATACTTGAACCAATTAAAAGCCATTGTGGGGAAGAAAAAGACAATAAAAAGTAAAATTGGAAGGTCTGGCAAACTGTAGGTTTTTTCTGCAGAGTAAGAACGTGTTCCTCATGTAAAGTAAACAGATACCATTCACTCTATTTCATGGAGCTACATGATAAGCACAAACTGAGGATATCTCATTGATATTTGCTGCCTTTCCCCACTCAGTGGGAGTGTTTGGAAGAGGAAGTTCACTAAGAAAGGTAGGAGGACAGCGATAGAGCATACTGGTTACTTAAAGGTGACCTGCAAATCAATTTGACGTTATTTGATGATACACGCTTAGGGCCCCCAGTAATAACCATGCTTTTAGCATGTTATTATCCAGCCTTGCCTGGGTCACTGCCCTCTGTTCATAGATTGTCATCACATCAACTCTGCTGGACCATGAGGCAAGCTGATAGTCTTCACTGAACTGCATAGTTTGGTAAGCCATTCACTTTTAACTGCGTTAAATATTTTTAAACTCTAAGTATTTCTAAAAAGCTTTTTGGACAGAACTGTACTTCATGGGAAAGAAATTCAGACTTCTCTCTTTTTTTTTTTTTTGTCTTTAAAAAGCTAAATACATGCCCTCTTATGTTTATTGCTTGATTGAGAAGGAGAAGATTGGTAGGAACTTTAGTATAGTTGTAGAGGTGGCAGCCACAAAGTTATCTTCATCTTTATTGGTTTGCCTTAGAAAGGAAAGGGGAGAGAGCATTGTGGGAGGAGGATAAGTCTTTTCAGCATATTAAGATCAAATTAAACTATTCCAAATGAGCCTGAGAATCTGCTGGGTCAGATACATATGAAAATACATTTCCAAGGAAGAGAAATCATGCAAAGGAAAGCAATAAGATGATCTCAAAAACAGGATTTCAAAGTGAAAAGGGAGCTAATTAGACTGTTAACTCCTGAGGTGAGAAAACTCAGTCACACCATCAGTCTTTGCATATGCAGACAGATGCAAATAAACTGTTCTCCGTGACAACATGGAAGACTTCTCTATATGTCTGGCAAGTCTTTCCAATGATAGAGATGGCAAAGCAGTGAAATGGATTAGTTGGGGAAACTGTGGGATATCCATGGTACAGTAGCCTCAAGAATAGCGTAGGAATGCATCTGTCAGGAATACCATGAGGTATATTTGATTCAGCCTTTGATCAGAGGGCTATACCGGATCATTTCCCAGTGTCTTAATCCACCACTTTTTTCATGTGTGACTGATGTCTAAAGGAAGGTCAGAGTGCAGGGGGTGCAGAAAAGATTTGGGAAGAAGTGCATCAGAGACAAAAGATAGCATTTTAATTGAAAATACCAATATAGATAAAGGTTCTATGGAGAACAGAGAAAGGATAGGTTCACAAATGTATCTGCAGTGACTGTAAAATATCTATAACTGCAAAAACAGTAAATTCAAAGTGCAGACAAATCTATTCACATGCAAGCATAATTGACACTGTGATAAAGTATATAATACGTTAAATCATACTAGGGATATACAGATTTAACCTTGAGAGAAACAAAGATTCTGAGATGTGACTCAAATTATCTTTTTCTTAAATATGTAGGGTCTTTGTGTTTGTTTTCACTGTCACAAGATGGAAGTGCTGGGTTGTTCTAGAAATCTCTGGAACAATATATCTAGTGAGCATATGTTCTGCTTTTTTTTAAAAAAAAAAGTTCTGAAATTTTACTTACAACTTTGCTGTAATTTTTACATTAAATAAAAATAGTGGCCTTCTGGTTATATCATATAGCTGTCATAGAAATGAAATTCAACATTGAAGAGTGACCAAATGTGAGCCCAAACCTATATTCCTCTTTCTCCATTTCAATCTCAAATTCACACTCCACAAACTGCAATCAGGTGCAATACAGAATCTTTTTGATTATAAAATAGCAGTACTTGGAAGTACTTGGAAGTACTGCTTGAAAACAAATGATTACTTAAATTTCCAACTTCCCCTCTCAGGGATAGGTCCATTAAATCACTACAACTAAAACTGTTTGACATAGCAAGAGGGTTGGAACTAGATGATCTTTAAGGTCCCTTCCAACCCAAGCCATTCTATGACATACTGAAATACTAAATTTAGGTAACCCATGAACCAGCTATGGATATATCTGTATAAACAAGCAAATGGAGAAATTCTGCTTAAGATTTCTGAGACAACCTAATACAGAAATCCATATGACCTTATTATTAATCCTTATCATATATCTGCTTATGTATTTAACAGAAAAAATGAACTGTATTGGAATTTGCTGTGCCTCAAGCAAAGATTGCTTCCACCTTACTTGAAGGCGAATTGTCTATCTCTTTAATCCATCAGAATAGGATGCTCTGTGCGTCTGAATTATTAGCTGTCACAATTGAAGTCTTTATTTGCAAAAGTAATCTTCTGAATCCTAATGCTGGTTAAGAACTATAATTTTGTACTTGTATTGGGATTTTACAGCTACACACACTCCCAAAAGAAATAGTGGTCACATTTTAAAAAATATACACGAGTCTAGTAAACACTGATGGGGTGGGCATAGGCAATAGAACCAGCCCTTTATGGAGAAGCAATACATTATTAAGTATAGAAAAATGTTAATATTAATTTTGTTTTTTCAATTTGGTTGTAAAGCTATATTTGAACCCTCTGTATGGGTATTGAGGTTGAGAAATGCCCATTATGTGTCCTTAAATAGCAATTTGTTACATTTACATGTGCAGGGAATGATGCTTTTGTACAAATTCTGAGTTCCATACATAAAATATGAAACTATTATGAAGATATAGTGGCCATCTTTATGGAGTTGAATTGCCTTATAATTTTGAAATACAACAGAATGACCAAGAGCATGCTATAAAAATCTTAATTTAGGAAAATGTGTATGTGAAAGTGATTTGATAGCAAATGGTAATTATGTGCTTCTGTATTGCTGTAGACAAACTGATAGGAGACGGGTTTTGTTTTTATTCTCAGTATGAAGTGTTTTTTTTTTTTAAAAAAGTCAGCTGAAACCTTGTCTGCAGAGTCCTAGCCTAAAGCAAGATTTTTACAGTCAAGTTTTAAATCCCTTGATGTATCTGTGTTTGTAATGGAAATGCTAACATAACCTTAGCTGTTACAGGGCAAACAATATTGCAATAATAAATAATGAACAAAGTGGTTTAATAATTTGAAGCAAATCATGTCATGGGCCTGGCAGGATTTTATGACTAAATTATATGGGCAGGAACCTATCAATGGACATGCTGCATAAATACCATAAATAGATGGACTAAGGATGTGTTCATGAAGCTGAAACTACAGTTTTCGTGGTCTAGGGGATAAAATGTGCAGGAGACTGTAGGAAATTGGGTGGAAGCCTTAGACAAATCAAAAACCAGAACAAATGATCAACGTGTCAGTTTTTAATCAATGGCTATTATCTCTAGTGCTAATGATCTGTATGGTACCTCACTAAATCTGTGGAGCTTCTGAATATGGATATTTGGTTAATGATCCATTATGTGGCCTGTTGGTAAAACTTCTTTCCTTCTAATTGCAAAACATTTTTTCTCCTTTTATTTTCAGTACCATGCATAACCTGACTGAATGTTTTTTCTTTATAATTTAACGAACAATAGGAATTTCCCTGGCATGGTTTGGATCTGGTTCAGTCAGGCTAGTGTCTTCTTTCTGACAGTCACTCATGTTCACTGTGTGCTTCTAAATGATGCAATGACTCACAGTGTAGGAAACGGCTGATTAATTTACTCCTTTCTGATCTTTGATACCAAGAAGGACATCTGTTTTCCTTCAAAAGGCGAAGTGCTTGATCCTCAGTCAACTCTTTTCTTTGGCTTAAATCAACAGCAACTAAGGAAGAGGGCAGTGACCACAGGCATGCCTGGACTTACTCGGTTATTAGAGCTGTGAAGAAGAGTGTCTATGGTTAGGAGCAGGCAGGATGTGGGAAATGGCCCCAGCTCAGTGCAGTACTGGTATGGCTCTTTTTGTCCAGAGCAGAGATGGAAAGCTAAAGAACTGTGAAGCCATTGCACCAGCCCCATCTTAATCAGGAAGGGTCCCTGCTTAGGCAGTTTTCTCTAAGGGATTGTTAAAGGAGCAGAAAAAAGATGCTTTAGGTGGTAATTCAGTACTAGGGAGACTTTATATAAAACGAAAGTCCTGTCTTCATACTACAGTGGCTTTGTATCAGGGCCACAAGATGTGGTAATAAGGCTGAGATTTTGGAAAGATTGTACTTTCAGGTTTCTCTGACCAAACACAGTATTTTAGAAGGAGGAGCTTTAAGTGGTCTCAAAATGTGTTTATTTTTTTCTCTGTGGGACTTGGTTTTAAGGGCTTGCATTGCAGCAGGCATTCAGAAATGTTCCGGTAGTGCACAGCAGCTCTTTCCAAATTCCTAGCATGATTTTCTTCTACTTGACATACAGTCACAAGCAAGTCATTATGCTGGTGTTAATGTATTGGTTTTGTAGCTATCTGACACTTCTGCAGACCATACCGATGGTGATAGGATTGTCAGGCTGCTATGCAGTCGGAAATGAGGACAGCAAGAGAATGATCCAGCATAGTCTATAAAGCTAGGGATAAGGCTATGGGGTTAGACTAACTGAAGTCAATTTGTGAAACACCCTTCACCTAGGAGTCTTGCATCCAGAGAGATCATGAAATTTGTCTCATATTCCATGACTTTGTCTATAGCTTCAGTAACGTCTTTCTCTGACTGTAGCCCTTCAGGTAACAAGGCTCCATTTTAGTTCAAACACTGAGGTAGGAAACTCTGGTGATCATCTCAGTACACGTAATTTTCTAGCTAAATTAGTTTTGAGAGATCTTAGTTTACTCATCTGTGACAAAAATAGGTTGTATTGCCTTAAAACATAGAATCATATTGTTATTATTATTTTTAACCTGTCTCTATATTATTGTTATTAATCTGTCTCCATGCTTTAGATGTTCTTTGAGAGAGTGCTCTTTGTTTTCAAGGGAGCCAAATTAGGCCACTCTGATTTGATATCATTTAATATTCCCCTCTTAACTCATCTACTTATAGAAAAGCGTGGCAGATGTTCTTTAAACTCTAGGGAAGGCTCTGTGAGCCTTTACCAGGAAATCTACGCTCACACCCTGTCACACAGCAGAAAAGGGTTCTTTTTGCTGGAGCTCTCCTAAACACAATGTACACAATGGTAAGGGTTCTTGATATCAGAAGGCAGACATTCCCACGATTTCAGATCTTGATATTGGCGAAAAGAAATAAAGGGGGGTGTGTGTGTTTATAAACATGGGAATGCTAAGATTTATGTGTATTGTTCAAATTTGTTACTTTCATTTAGGCAAGGTAAGGGCAGAAACTTATCTTTTAATAAGATTGAACTAAAATTTTCACTCATTATAGTTTAACTACCTTTAATGACTTAGGATCCTATTAAAAGAGAACACAGCTTTTCTCCCATCTCAGGTCATAGCAGTTGAAATCTATTAAGTCATGTCTGTTACACATTACAAGGAATGCAGGGATAGCCCCACTTGTAAGGTAATTTCAATAATGGGCCATTGGTTTTACGATTCACTGCCAAATTTGAAGACATGCACTGTTTAGGCCACACTGAAGGACTGCATTGTATCTTTCTAGTTCTTTGTTACTAGCTGGTTGCTGTTTCTGGTACCCATCATTGACTTATACTGCTGTGTTTGACAGCTTCTCATCCTTGTTTCTCTCTTGTGAAGCTCTTGTGTGGTCTAGAGCATGATTAGTTTCGTTCTGTGCTTAAAATTGCTTGGGATATTACCTGAAGTTCTGTATTGTTGTTAGAGATATTTCATTCTGTGCTTTTCAGTGATTAATTCAGCTAAAGTGACTTTACCAAGGTCTTTTGCAGGAATTGGCAGTCAGATTGCAATTCCCCCACTCCTAAACCTTTCGGAGCTTCTCTCCCCCAAACTATTTTCAGTAAATGAGATTGTATTGTACAGTATATAGAAAGTATCCTGCAGTTAACATTTTTCAGAGTGGAAAGGATTGATAAGGTTGTTCTAGGAGAGAAAGAAAATGGAAAACAAATGCAGAGTTATTAAATTGTCCTTTGTTTTTTTGTTTTTTGTTTTTGTTTTTTTTTTTCCCCTGAATATGAAATTCATGCTTCAAGGCTTCTCTAAGAGAAGATCTGAATAGAAAAAGCATCCCAGTCCAAGCTTGTACCTACAGATACTAGGTATTACAAGCACTTGATGCCAAGGATTCTGGAAAGTCCTTTTGTGTCTTTTTCTAATACAGGTCAGATGCTTATACTCCCTTGTAAAGTTTAGTTCCTTGTACTGCAGACACTAGCTGTATGGATTAATGAAAATTAATGTTGAGCATCTTCTCAAATCTGCTATGAAGACATTGTAACTTATTTTTATTACTTTTTATTCTTATTTGGATTTTTTTTTAACTTATTTTCTGTCTCTGAATAATAACTGTACTCCCACCTTCTTTTCTTAAAAAGAAAAAAGTAGTCTGTTGTAGTGTCAGAAATCTTTCTGATAGCTGTATTTTACCATTTGAAACGCTGTGATTTCAACAGAAGAACAAAGAAAGGGATTGGAAATGAGGTGTTATTTCCCTGTTCAGACATAGCTTTCAGTAAAGCTTGGGAAGGTTGGTTGTGTGACATACCTCATAGAAACAAGTGATAAGAACTATATTAATACCAAGATGTTCAACTGCCATACTGTACAGCGTGCCTATGCAACATCTTCCATTTAAACTGACAGGATCTGTTTCTGTGCTACATAAAACACAGTAATATCTCTTGCAAACTTTCCAAAGAGCTTATCTGTACATTCAGCAGCGTTCGTAAACATCTGAGGATGACAGACATGGATCAGGTATATAGGGTGTTAGTAGGAGGTTGTTAGTGGAAGAAAAAGAAAAAGTAGGAGTGAAGAAGAACTGGTTGCATTTGGAGGGGACATTGTGTCTTTGAAAGCCTAGTGCAATGTTATCCGTGTTCCCAGGAAGGAGAAACCATGTTACATGCTCCATCTGCTTCTCTTCCAACTCTGGCTCTGCAGAGCTCCAAAAGCTCAGCTGAAGGCAGACACTGTACAGCACGGCAGTCCGTAACTGCTCTGGTTTTGACCTATCTGCCCCATTGCCATCGCTGTTCTTCCCACACCCAGTGAGGTGTGACCTGTTTGGTATTAGCTGGTCCTCTGCTGCTGCCCATCTTTCTCCTGCCATTGCACCTCTTCCCTTCTCACCTCTTGCAGTTCACAGAAATCATTGGGTTTTATGTTGGGCTTGTTTCCATCTTGTTTTGTCTTGGGGAAATACATTCTGTAGGAGGGAAAGTGTCCTGAAGGACTGGAGTGACAGAGGTTGAAAGGTAGGTCGTAGAGCGGAGGGGGAAGATGAGAAGAAAATTTAAGAGTCTTTTTGTCATTAAACAATAATGCCTTAATGCATTTTTTTTTTTTTTAAATTCCCTGAATGCTACTCTCTGAAGAATAAATGACAATTTCCAGATTTCGTTTATCTTGGTCATACATTTATTTCAGAAATAATTTGGGAGGTAGCTGGAATGAACATTAATTGCAACCTGTTTGCCAGGGAGGAAGACAGAGTTATGACTAGCCAGGCTTTTTTTTGTGTTTTGTGTTGTTTTTTTTTCAAGGGTAAGCACTGCAGTCTTTCTTTTTACCTTGTCAATCACACATAATTAGTACTTTCTGTGCACAGAGTTTTCACTGTCATGTAGATTGATTGGAAAAAGGCATGTTCTCTAAGGCCTCAGTTCTTCTCCTGATGAATTAAATAGTCTTGCTATTCAAGTTAGTAAGAGCAGGCTTTGACACATATTACATATGTATACTTTCTGTAGTGTTTGGATGGCTACTTTGACTTTCATGGGATTTAGATCTGACTCATAATGCCTGCTATCATAAACATAAGTGATCCCTTATCATAAAACATTTGGCAGTATTTACCATCAGAAATGCCTCTTTGCAGAATATATGCTATTTTCTGCCTTCTGCAGGCTATCACTCTAAATTTGTATTTAATTGGCACCTACGCCCTATTGAAACTGGCGTTCCACCTTGTGTGTGGGCTAAGTGCCATGCTGACAGATGGACATCAGTGCTGGTATGCTAGAGAGCCAGTTTTCGCATTGCATATAAGTCTGAGTGGCTACATTTTCCTTTGCAGATAGTGAATTTGAAAATCTTGAAAGGGCTTTCATGTTTAAGGTGAAAAGGATGCACCAGTGCTTTCCAACTCCACGGCTGGCGAGTAGAAAAAAATGCCACAGTGGTATGCAACACATGTTTAGCTACGGTTAGCCAGGGCTGCTGTTCAAGAGGGAGGATTATCTTCATCTCCACCCTCGATTAGCTCTCCACAGGGCACGCTCTGACTTTTTAGTGACATTATTTCCGTGGCTAAGCCAAGTTTCTTGTGAAATACCTCTGCTGAATACAGAAATCTGATCAGTCCTGGGTCCCGTATAGGAGTCCGTCTATTACTTCTGCTCAACAGAAGCTTCATAAAGACAGCTTTGGCGAGCGAGTGTCATTCAAATGGGTATTTAACTCCTCAGTGAAGACGCTAAGATGTTAAGAAAAAGAAATCAGTAAATATGCTGTCTTATTATTCTGCAGCATTTAATACACATTTCAATACTTCCTGTTCAGCGTTTCTTTTCCTTTCTTCAGGCAATTAGCTGCTAAGATATAAACATAATAAAAGCTAAACTGTACAAGAGAGGGGTTTTCATCCTTTTGCTAATGCAAGTACAGACTTTAAATCTCAACCTGAATACTCTTTAGAGATTGACAAGGGGTGCATTATTCTAAGTCACTCCGTATTATGTGTGAAGAGTGCCCCAGCTGTGTCACTGGTGAGGTTAAAAGGTGTTAGTGCTTGCATCTTTTAAATGAGCATAGTAAATGAAAGTGAACAATTAAGTAAGAAATTTGGCTTGCTATCTCTGCATGCTGTGTTTTATTGTGGTGTTGCCAGCTTCTCTGAATGAAAATACAAGAGCAAATTAAACAGCTTTATGAACTCGCAGGAGGAGCAGTTGTTCTAGTGGCTTTCATACAAATGTCTAATTAATTCTTGAAGTAACCCAAATTGTTCTTTTGTGATCTGTGAATGGGAATTTGTGAGGAACCTGTGCAGATGAAACTAAGTGAAAGGAGAGCTGGGATTTAATGATTAGCTGGCAGTTTGCAGTTGCTGGGTCCAGAAAATTTTAGTTATCTTTCTCATTAATATTACATTATGAAGTTAATGAAACATTTGGATGAATATGTTACAAGTAATAAGGCATTAATGTTATTTTTCGAGCAGTCAGTTATGCTAATGGGCATCTGTCATTTTTTCACCAGTGTTTATTTCAGTTATTTGGGAAAATCCTAAAAGAAAGGTATACTGCAAATAAAAAACAAATTTTCACAAAAATCTACGTTTGGCTATAGCAGTGGATTTAAACTGTTCTCTTAACAAAAGGACAACATTAGGAGAAAAATTCACAACTGCATAACTTTTGCTTCCTTCCTATAAACATTTTAGAAAGTCCCAGTTTAATATTTTTGAAATATATGGGTGTTTTTGTTTCATAGCAAACTCATATGAAATAAAGAGTTCCTTTAAAAAGGGATATAAAGTATTCATTATTCATAGTCAAATACATACCAACCTCAAAGCATGTACTGAAATTACTGAATTATCAAAAAAGAATTAATATTACGGTGTCAAACCAACACCACCTTCACAGCTAATATGAATCCAGACTCTTCTTTTTTGTAAGCAAATTTGATAATACAGTGTTAAGCATTTGTATCACAGAAGTGCTATTCTGTTGCATATTTGAACAGTCAGAGTTAAGTGATTTTTAGGTAACAGTTGACAGGATTGCTCTCTACATTGTTTGGAACACAGTGCTCCATGAATTATATACGTACAGTTTCATAACAGGTCTTTTTATGGAGGAGAATGGAGTCAAACAGTGTGCAAATATAAACAGCAGAGGAAGGCTTGGCCAGGATGCAGCAGTGTCTTTTAATGCGCAGGCAGCTATAGATCTGAAATAATGTCTGTGCTTCTCCAGTAAGGATACTGAAAGGAACTGTGCATTTTCCTGGAGAAGGGAAGAGCGTGCTTTCTTCGTCCTCCGTTAAATATGTAATACCTTATGATTGCTCCTCTACTTTTTATTTAAACTCGGGAATTCCTTTTTAGCTAAGAATTTGGCCAATGTCTTTGTTTGGACCAGGCTTTACTGATTAAGTGTAACTTACATGTTCGAGTTTGTTTACTTAGCGCTTAAAACTTCCGCATATACTTGTCCTTACAATAACTTAGCTGAAGATCAAATTAAGCTCATCATAGCTTTAAATCAGATGATTTAACTTGCTGTTTTCATAGTGAAGAGATATAATTTAATTCCATGTTGTGTGATTTGATAGCTGAGAAATGTGGAACGGGGCTACATTTCCACACACGTGCAAAGCTTTATCCAGCTGACCCGTAAAATGGAAATGATTCCTTGTAAAAGCAAATCTCCCCACTTTATGAACGTTTAAAATAAGCCCCTCAACTTGTTGATTCCTGTCAAAAGCTGTAGCAAAGCATTGCTTTGCATTTTCAAAAAAGGCACCCTGGAAAAATGACATGAAATAAAGCACAGCCATAATGAAAGTAAACAATAAGTCTTTAAAAAAAAAATAAAAAAGAGTTCTTGGGATCTTTGGGAGATAAAAATTCTTGCTTCCACTGCATTTGTTGCAGTGGAAAAGATCCTGATCCAGGAGAAACAACTAAATATTGCCAGAATACAGTAAAATCCTTAATGGATAAGTTAATATTGTGCTGTATTGCGATCTACAGTAGTAATCACTGTGAATTGATATGGACAGGTTGCTCTCAGAAATGATAGGTGATGGGCAGTATCTTGGTTTGATCACAAGCAGTGTAACCAAAGGTATGTCTTTTCCACTCTAACAGATTATGACTAGTCAATTGAATTCATACTAATAACCACACTGCATCTAATAAGTAAAGGTAACCTGTGCTACAGCTGTAACTGTAACTCAAAAATTGCTTGTTCTCCAACCCTAAGGTATTTATAGTCAGTAAATTCGCAGAATGTCATATGAAGATCAGGATTTCATGTGTGTGTATGTATGATGTCTATTAACTTGCATCCCAGTGGAGCATTTTATTTAGTGAGACACTTGCAAACTTATGTAAAAGGAATAAGAGAGCTTAACTGGAAGGAGTTACACAAAGTCTGTGAATTAAATTTTAATACATGAGCAGACTTTGCTTTTATACCAAACAACAACTGATGGATATTGTATGGCCACCTGCCTGTCAATACAGTGTTCCTCAAAAAAATCTGGAGAAGAAATAATAAAGTCTGTGTTTCCTGACTAATGTAAATCTGCTGTGAAAAATACGTATGAATAAGCGTATTTTATAATGAGTGACTCCAACAACTGAAGATGTTGACAGCGTCAGGGGCACTTGATGGATTATAATGATGCCTAATTTATTGTATCTGACTGTATGGAAATCTTACCAAGTTGTAGAAGTGAGTGTCAGAAATATAAAATAATGAAGAGCACTACTTAGCCTACTTACATAGGCTTATAAGGCATAAGCTGTGCTTTTGGGATATGCATTCATAACTTGTAGGGCAGTGAATGACTGGCATATATAAGTCTGAAAAGAGAGTTTGGCTCAACTCCCATACAGATGAATAAAGTTAATAGACATATATGCATATATGTCTATTTTATATATACATATAAAGTCTAATATATGTATCTATTTATTTAATAGAGGTAATAGCTCCTTGTCAGATTGTCACTCTAGCAATACCTTAAAGTTTCTGAAAGGCCAGAGCAGAGTCTTTTGCTTTAATACAGTCAATATTAGTTCAGTCATCCTTTGCCAAGTACAACCATATGTGATATAACTAATTCTGTGTAACCCCTTCAGCTTTCTGTCACAGTTATTGCTAATGCACTATATTATTTTCCCGGACCCGTGACTTGCCTCTGATCTCCCACAGGGCTGTAAGTGACAGCTCGGTAAAGACACTTAATGCCTTCCATAGCTGCATGTCAGCTGTAATGCACTGTTTTGCACCTTTATTCAGTAATGGTGGTGGTGCTCCATAGCAACGTCAGCTTCCCAGCTGTGCGGAGGTCTGCCGTGGGGAGGCCTACTGGGAGCTATTAGAGCCTATGGAAAATCTCCAGGAAAGATGCAAGTGCAGCGCACACAAAGCACGGGCAAGAGAAGCTCTGCTGCTGCGTGTGCCTGAGCACCGTAATCACCGCTAAGCCCTCATGAATATGCTCAAGTGTTGCCAACCGTGCGCCTTTTGACAAAATACTCTTTCCTATTGATTGGAAGCTGAGGACAAATATTAATTTATAATGTAATCAAAAGTCTAGCCCAGAGCCACTACTGTGCATGACAACTGTGAGATTTGAGGGAAAGATTTCCTTATGCAAATGAAAGAGAGATAATCTGCATACAAAGGGATTTTGGAATGAATGTGGACCAACTGCTTCGGAAAATTCCTGCGAGAGGAGAGGAATCATACCCCCCTCTACTGCTGTTGAAATCTGCCCTGTGTCCTGTACAAATACACTACTTCTCAAATGAACAAAAGGTAAAATTCAGCGAAAAATCTCAAATTGGAGTTCTACCAGATTACCCTGAAATCACAGGATATATAGGAGTTCTAATTAAAGAAACTTCTATGAATCGGGTTTTAAGACACGATCAGGTTTTAAGACATGGTCAGGCTTGTTCATTACTTGCTGTTCATGATGCTAAATATGGCTCATACACAAATCTATGCTTACCATTTCTGAAAATTTTTAAACTGGAATGTGAGTGTAGTAGCATACTTCATAGTAATTTAAGACTTCAGTATAAGTTACTCAATTTATATACAAGCACTGGTAATAGCTTTTAGGCTTTTTTCTTTCCAAATTCAGGTTAGCCCTGGTTATATGAATGCAACCTTTTAATGAACATAATTATGTGACATTTTATGATTACAAAACTCCACAACCTGTTGGCTTGTGCTATCCACATGATTTTTTTTTTTTTTTCCTCCCTCAAGTTCATGCTTTGTATTAGCCAGCCTCAATGTTTGAAATCATATAGAAAACAGGAAAGTGAAGACCCTGCCATAGAAATACGAGGAAATACATCCTATAGTATACTATATTTTGGCCAGCTTTTTGATGATTATTGGACTCTGCAGATGAAGACTTGAAGTGTCTTCTTAATTCTAAATTTGCTTTTATGGTTTTAATTTCTTTTCTTTGCTTATTTTTTCATTTCTTTATGCTAAACATGTTATTTAATACAGGGAAGGTTGGGATTTTTTTCCTCATTTCCAATGTCGTGGTCATTTTAGGTTGCCTCTTTTATGGAGTCTAAACTGCAACTCTCAAGGGATACTGAAAGGAAACAGGTTAAAGGCAAAACTGCTTTTTTTTTTTTTTTTAAATCCCCAGAATATTTCCTCTGTCTGGAGGGATATAGCTTGCGATAACAAACACAAACCAAGTATTTTTCTGAAGAAGTTGTTTCCCATGGGAAAACCAAAAATAATGTAATCAATATCAGTGCTTTCTTGTTTCCTAGTCTGCAGCTGTGGAGACAGAGTGGCACAGGGACACCTGCTTTACTATCTCCATTTATAGATCTGAGGAAACATCAATGTAAAGTGCTTCAGCCTTCCTTTTACATTGAAAGCAGCAGGAGGGTGATTAACAAAACCTGACCATACCGTCCTTTAGATCCACCTGCTAAGGGAATAGACTTTAGATTTGTGTTAGAAGCAGATGAACAAAGCATTTGAAAAGATCTGAAGTGTAGACGTTTCATGTTTCACACACACAGCTTTACAAAATGCCAGGAACAGCACTGTAATGCCTCTAGTTGCACTGAGCAGCACCCCAACCTGCTCATGCTAGCATACCAGCAACTCCCTGTGCCATCCATACTGGCCTTCAGGCATCAGGAGTCACCATCTAAAGGTTTTTCTGTCTATAAGGAGCATGAAAATAACCAAATATGGTTTTTATTCACGGAATCTGGTATTTCTGTTTAAGTGCTACATTTATGAAACGCAAAGGAGTTGCTTCTTGCAGTACGCAGACTGCATTGGCAAATGCAGGTGCTGCAATGGCCAAAATGGATTAAAACATTGATTAAATAAATTCAGGAAAAGAAAAATCTATACTGAAAATAAGGAGTAGAGGTTCAGGTTTGACCTCAGACTTGGGAACATCCTCGGCCAGGAGCTGCTAGAAGCTGGGCAGTCATACTAGGCAAGCAGCTCTGCATACCCACACTTTCTTGTCCCTCAATGACTGATGTGCTCAGAGGGGGTACTATGCTAGAGAAGCCACTGGTTTGACAAATTCTAGATGGTTTATGCTTTTTATACTTTTTTTTTTTTTTTTTTTTACTCTAGCCGTTTCTCCCCTCCTATTCTGCAATTCCATAGCTGTTGATTGACTGTGTGGGCCAATACATTTTCAATGTTAGTTTGTATGGGCATTGAAACTATCCCTCTGAGCTCATAATTTCAGTAACTGGTGGCCTTCTCCATTGTTGTTTATTAGCTAGAGGATTTAAAGTTTTAATCTGAGGCAAAGAAGTTTGCTGAGTTGAAATAGTTGTAGAGCACAAGGTTAAATACTTTGCTGAACTGATATTCCACTCTCTGTATAGACACACAATTCTTCCAAGATTACTAGAGGAGTAGCTAACAGTTTTTAATATGTAACCCAATTTCAGAACTCCAGAGCAACAGTAAAGTTGCAGGATAATACTCCCTGTTCATGCAAAAGGCACTGAACAAGGTCTTATCCTCACTTGTTTTCATACATTCTAAATGTTCTCCATGGACTTTGTGTTGTCAAGGAAAAGATTTCAGGATCAGGTCCTTACTTCAGAATTTGACCTGAAGTGTTTAGTGACCTTTTGCACCAGTATTGTTTTGCAAGGGATGACATGAATTTCACTTATCTTGACATGTGCAGATTAAGGTGGTTTTTGCTTCATCACCCATGAGAAGTAGCATCCTGAGTAAAGGATATTGACTCAGCAATTTAAAGGGCATTGGAGATCTTAATATCAATGTAAATTTTGCCACCATTTTGTTGGGTAGTTTAGGATGCTAGGGTAAGTGAGGTAGTAACATGAGACAGAGGGAGAGAACCCTTTTATTGTGAAATAGTTTAGCCACTTTGCGGGTTTCTTTGGATTTGGATACTATAAAGAATACCTTATAGCCTATTATTTCTTTGTACATAATAAAAGTATCTTAATTAGATTAGATAAAAACACTCTAAACCAATCCAATGTCTTGATGCCTGAGAAGAACGAGCTTGTAAACAAGCCGAATTTATATGTAATACTGGCTTTATACTCATGTACTTGTAGAGTGGTTATGTTTTTATTTTGTGGAGGAAAGAGGGTTCAGGAGGGTTGTTTTAATACTGCTGTTAAATCTTAGCTCTTTTGCCTAAGCTTCTACATTTTTTTAAAATTATGGTAGGATTTTGATATGACCTTATCACTTGGCATACGGCAATACAGATGGAGAGTGAAATCGCAGATGAGTGACAATGAGGAAAAGACTGGGAATGAGCAAAGCCTTTGATATGCAGAGAAGGGAGGAGAAAGCAATCAGGTTCAACAGTTTTTTGATGGACTCCCTTGCAGGCTGCATATCAGAAACAGCTTTCTGGAAGTGTTGAGAAGAATGGTTTTATTTCCTTCCAGCTTTTAATTATACTAAAATGTTAACTAAGTATCCATGATGGGAAGGATTCTGCCATACCAAATTAGTCATCTTCAGGTTAGACGTGCACTATAAACTCTAAAAGCTTGACTGAATAGTCAGTGGGGAGCAATGACCATCTCCAGAAGGTGACTTCCTCCTAAAATCAGTATTTAAGGTGAGTACCTGAAGGTACCTGTATTTCTTTATTGGTTATAGAGACTTATATCAAAGTTTCTTGAAAGCCACTCTTACTTGTGCTCAAATGAATGCGGAAGATGAGGTTTCGAGCTCTGTACCCTTATCTGAAAAATGTCATGCCTGTGGAATTATTTTTGCAAGATGCAGGCACTGATACACATTTGGGCTGTTTTTCTTGTGTTTTTTGTTGCTGTTTGTTTTTTGTAGAGAGAAAACAGTGTTTTCAAGAGTGGGTAAATACAGCTGTGAACTTAGATGAATTAATGCTTTTAGGAAGAGGAGTCTGCTTCAACAAAAATACTTGTACGATAAGCATGATGTTTTACTGAAATTAGTGTTTACTGAGGATATGCATAGATTGAATTTGAATGACAAGTTTATAACATCTCAGCAATCTGAAAAGTTGTGGCTGGAGCTCACAGATTGGCACTGGGTTGTGGAAGATGCAAGAACTTGTACTTGGTTCTCCTATAACCCAAGAAAAAGAGCATAAATTCCATCAGAAAGTGGGGTTGATTAATTTCTCACAGATTGTGGAAGTCTAAGAGGTATATAGCAAAATCACACTGGTTTATACTCAGATCAGCTTTGCTTACTAGCCAGGATGTAAGAAGGCATTCTCAACAGACAGCTACTTTGTATTATTTGTTACTGTGTATTGTTACTGTCTTTCAACTGCTGTATCTAAACTGCTTCCTTCACAGCTGCCAAAATGTCCTACATCTCTCCACCACATTCTGCAATATTTTCAAAGTACATTATTCTGCAGTTTTGAGTGCATCTGAAATGTAGGTGTACTGTCAAATTAACTGCATGTAGTAATCTCCAGTGGCATAATGCAGGGATTACCTACTGGTTCTTTTAGTTAGTAAGCATGCTTTGAATTTCGGGCATCTCTCTGAGATGTCAGCTTCAGCTTCCCAGTATTCAGCGCTGTACTGCTGCAAAGCCATGTGCTGCCCAATTATTTTAGGTTGAACTTTTTGTAGAATAAATGGGTACTGTTTGTACCCATTGCAGAAAATGGCTGTTTCTCTTACTATGTTAATTCTATTCTTCATCACTAGTTCTCATTTGATTTTCTTATTCTGTGTTTTTTTTCTTGTTACTCTCTACTTCCCATACTGCTGTATTCCATGTGTGAGATCTCTCCGCATAAGAGAAAGTAATCTCATTATTTACCTCAAATAAAAGGCAGTATCTGCAATACTCCTGGGAAATAAAAGTCAAAACTAAACACAGTTCATTTCCTGCTTGTCTTTTGCTTTTCCTAGCCAGTACAAACTCTATACCAGCCTGGCTGCATGAGTTGGAATGCTGCAGGAAGGAGCCAAGCCTCCCCCCACCTGTGCTAAGGATGGACCTCAGCTGAGAACTGGCCTTGTAGTGGATCTCACACCCTCTGCTTTGATGTGTAGGGCAGGTCAGGCCTCTATCACATGGTACAAGATTACTGAAGTGACCCGTTACAAGGAATTTAATTGCAATACAAATCAATTTCTCTTCACTGCTTTAGATCGTCTTCAGTAGTTTATCCTTAATCTCTAACTATTTCTTCACTCTCCACTTTAATTTTCAGATTGTTTTACTTACTGAAATAGACTGAATGGTGCCAGGAAGAAGTAATACCATGTTCTGAAAGAGAATAGTGAATCATCCAGAAAGGAGGAAGAAAGGGAAGAAGGAGTACAACTTCATTCTTTTTATTTTTAATGTCATCATGCTGTCTCTTGAATACAGCAGCTAACAGATATAGTTCACATTGGTTCATACAATAAATAGAAACTGTCAATGGATGTGAAATAAATAAAAGATTGATGGGAAATGTCACATTAAATTCAATAGGTCAGATTCTTAGCTGGTGTAAAATGAAGCATTGTAGATTTCCACCTGTTTAATGTCAAGCCTACTATATTCACAAATGGCTTTCCTGGACTGCTATTTTATACAGCTATATAACTTTCTAGTCTGCTTTTTATTCCTCAAAATTCATCCTCAATTCCTGTACATCTAAAAATCTATTAACGATCAGCAGTGGAAGAGTGTAGAAGCTCAGCTCTTACATTATGCCTTTAAATGAATTCTTCTTATCAAGTTATTAATAATAAAAAAAAAAAAAAAGACAAAAACCTAATCCCTCCAGAATTGTGATTCTACCTTAACTTCATTTACTCAGGGAAAACTTGCACAGAAATTTTGTGTTGTAGTTCTAGCTAGAAGGCTGAAGGCATGCAGTGTCATCCATAGTTTTTTTGGGATGGCTCCTCCCATGTTCATTTTAAACAAATTTTTGGGCCAAGATGTTAATATTGTAGAAATCAAAATTCCTTTTTTTTTTTTTTTTCCCATATGTGACAGCATAAGAAATGGAAACTTGTGGGTATTCTACATTCAGATGTGCATGAAGCACAGAATACAGAAAGCAGGTAATTGGCCACATTTCATTTAAAAAAATCCCAGCAAACCCACTTCTGCACTGCAGGGCTGAATCTGTCTCCAAGTGATTACATGTAGAAATAAGACTGTGCCTTATTTTGCTGAATAAACTAAAGGCTATTGTTTAAACGATCTTTAATGCCCTTCTAAATCTTTACTTTAGTAGCCTTCTGCTATGAATAACGACTTTGACCTTCCTGACTTTTCTCATGGTATGAGATGCGATCCAATATGTACAGGACCAGCAGGACTCTATCCTTAAAGGAGCCCCAGTGAGATGCTTTATTTCTCCCCACACCCATACTTTTCCTTCTGCATTTTAAAGCGGTAACAAGCTCTTTTTTGAAGCATCATTCCTTGTACCAGGGTAAGATATTCCCCAACTGGGATGCTGAAAATCCTTTTGCAGCAGAGTATCCCAAATTTCTTGAAGTTTTAAACTAAGTCTATAATATGCAGTGCAATTCCATTAAAAATAAATGTTTAAAATTAGTTTGGTAGTCTTACCACATGCAGGCTGTTACAAAGTTTTTGGAAATGAGTTCTGTGAGTTGTATCCAGCAATAAACTAAACTCTTACTTTTTAGGGTACATTTCATTATTGTTAAGTTTTATGCCCTCTGAAGCTAAAAACCTCTATTGCATTTCATTGCTTTTGAAATGGAATGATAAAATTTTAATGTAAATTTTATATCAGAAATCTCAGCCATTGCTCCAGAGGCTTGAGGGATATGCAGGAGTTGTCTTCACAAGGGCCCTTTCAGAGAAATGTTCTTAAGAAAGTATTTATCTGGATGCTAAATTGTTAGGATTTCCTTTCTTTGTTTTTTGGTTTTGTTTTATAAAGGTGACACTCTTTGCATTCCCATTAGCGAATTCTTTGTGTTGCACAGTTCAGTCTCTGAGACTTTAATTCCAAAGCCAGCAGTAGATCTTCCTTTGTGTAATCTGTCTGTAGCAGGGCAGCTAAAGGCATATCCTAGGCTAAGAGGTTGTTCAATAATGTCAGATGAATCCCCGGAGCCCTGCTCTCTGTCATATTATTTTCTGCAAATGCTGACAGAAATTAAGTGAACCATTTATTTATATTTCATATACCTATTATTATGGTAATAGAATTCCTATTGTAGTATCAATATGAGAATATAAATATATGGGATGTAACTTTATGGTCCTTTTCTCTGATTACTTCACCAATTTTTCCCAGAATTGAAATGGAAACTCAGATGGAGTTGCAAAGTAGTATAACTCTGTTTCTGCACAAGTAAGGAAGGTAACAGTTTGAGAGATTAGAATAGTTATACCTTAGGTGAGGGGCTATTTCACTGCTTCCTGCATCTATATAAGTGAAATATATCTAGTAGTATATAACAGGCTGTGTGACTACAAAGGGTACCTTAGACTGCCAATGTGTTGTGAGTCAGAAAGAGAATAGAAGTTTTCTTCATTCCCCAGAGAAAAGTGAGTATCCATTGTGAGCTCCATTTATTGAAGTGCATTATTGCACTCATAAAAAGCTTTTTGGTTATGGTTCAAACAGAGGAGAGAGTAATTTAACCCCTAGCTTGCAGAAACATGGAAGCACTTAGAATTCCCATTTAAATTAACCTTTAAAACATAAGGTAGCACCTTCACTTGTAAGAGAAACCAGATTTAATTTTAATTGCCTAGTTGGCTGAAAAACATGACTGGTTTGTGTGTATCAGGTCAGATCCTTTGCTGAGTTATGTAAGTATATATTTATATATGTAGTTGTTATATATTGGTTGTTTTATTTAAAAAAAAAATAAAATAACAGAAGCCACTAAATGGTTCTTTATTATGGTCTCCATTTTTGTAAAAAAAAAAAAAAAGAAAAAGAAAAAGAGAAAAGTACATTTTAGAACTTCTAATTTCCTATTGTGCTACTATTCTACTGCTAACTCCTATTTAGTTTTGCGTATCCATGGAATTAGCTATGCCATGTTTTTTAAATACAGCTAACTGGTGTGCATTTTCTTTTCCTTTTCACCTTTCTACTTTCCTACTTGTCCATTATGTTAAGAAGGATGGCATGAAAACACGGTTGTGACTTGGGGTTGCTAAATGCTTGATATCTTTTCTGTCCTTTCTTAATGATAGTTTATTTTTATGTTTTTTGCTCCTTCATGTTTGACTGTCATCTACTCTTTATTGAATTGAAGTCTTAGTGGTTGCTACCTATTCCTCTTTTATGTTGTTTCTAGTTTTCTGCATATCTAGTGTACAAATATATACAGTCACCTTGACATTTTTGTTTTGATGGTGTGGTTTTTCAGTGGTTTTGGTTTTAGTTTGGGTTTTTTGTTTTTAGGGTTTGGGTTTTTTTTCACTCCAGTAGATCCTTCTGTGTGTTGTTTTATTTATTTATTTTATAGCTCTACAACATCCATTGCCTCAGGGTATCTTCAATAAAATCCTGCAGGAGTTTGTTGAGTCTTTAAGAGGTATCAGATTGTTCATAATATTACAGGACTTGGAAAGCAAGTAAAAATGTGATATTTGTAGTAGTAGGAGTTCATTCACTGTGGTATTTTGGCAGATATATTGATATATAGTTTCTTTGAATGTAGTGCTTTTCTGTCAGGATGAGCTTTTTGTTTAGTGTCAGCAAGAGCAAACGTGCATGTGGTGCAAGTGTGTGTGTGTATATGTACACTTCTACAAATGTAGCATTATGCTTTACATTCTTGTCATCTTTTTGATTTTTAATCTTCAAATTATTTATAATCCGTGTCTCAGCTATGTGGTAGAATGTATATACTCTTTACTGCCTTTTGTATTTTCCATGTTGTAATTAAGTCTCTAGGTAGCCAACAATTTTTCTGTCCCTGGTCATGGGTGTCTGAAAGAGATGCACCAATTAGAGCTATCTTACTACATAATCAAGAAAACACATGCTTTTGACTTTAAAAGAAAAAGAGGAAAAAAAAAAAGTAGTTCTACTTGGTGGGAAGCAAAAGGCTCAGGGGCCTTGTTAATGAGAGAATGAAAGATCATGAGCGAGAGAATATTTCATTCCTAGGTCACCAGTTCAAATGCAGACTAGCTTAATAGTTAGTGTAAGTTGTTACTGTCTGACAGCTGTTCCATAATCCATGAGAAATGGGAAAGTCATCACAATCTAGTTTCTCTGGCATCTAAATGTCAACATCCTACAATCATAATTTGCACAGGGATATTAATAATTTGTTTTACACTCGCAGACACTAAAGTGGAATATTACAATACTGAATGTAAAGAACACTTGAACTTTCCCATTCTTAAAATACCGCTCTGTGGGACAAAGTTGAAGGATATTTGAAAGACAGTGTGAGAAAGGGAGAGGTACCCTGCCATTTACAGTGCTGAATTCCTTGCGTAATTGATTTAGGATAGCAAAGATGCTCAGCATCAGACAACACAGGCCCTTTCTTTAAATAATCTTTACTGGAAGTTTTTAATGAGTAAATTCAGAGCGATAATTCCAAACTGATTTTGAAAACCAAACAAACTCAAAAAATTAAAAATTTGAAACCCAAACAGCATTAATATGTTTCCTTTTAATTCATAACCCTGAGGTGATGGTATCGAAGCTGTAGCTTCTGAAATTCTTGGGTTACACTGTTGTGTGTGCTAATGATAGTTAAGAATGCCACACTTAAGTAGGTGTAGTATTTATATAAATACAGGCGTCATAGTAACAAATTGCTGCATTTTTACGTAAACCACAGCAATCATAGATATCAAATGGGTTAATATTTATTGTAAGGGTTCCGATTTGTTTCAAATCAGTCTGCTTTATCAGTTTCTTAATGACCCAAGGCCACAAGTCTCATTATTAGCACTGCTGAGCATCTGTACATCCTTTTGACTTCAACAGGCCTTGTGAGCGTTCAGTGCTTGTCAGGTTCAGGCTGGCACTCCAGGAGGAGCTTCATATTCATCTGCATAGATTCATTTTGCTCTTTGATTCATCTTGTAAAGGCTCATCAGGTTAATGCAAACCCAACCCAGCTGCTAGGAATAGGGAAACATAATTTTGAAGATGTTTTGGCTGTTACAAAACATAAATGATGCATAGTGCTGATATGTTTATAAGGGGAAAGAACATCTCCTGTCTCAAATGGTAGAGCACATCTGAGCAGCTGCTCTTTGCATGTAATTAGAAGCCAGATGTGGTAGAAAGCTGGTCATTTAACAGTAGTTAACAACAGACATTAAAAACTTACTTAATTAAAATTAAAAATGCAGCCAATACATTAACAGAACATGGAAATTAGTGAGCATAAACCGGATTTGATTTAGCTACGCTGCCATTCGTTAACCACATTTCTAAATTAGCAACTACGTTAATATAAATGTAAACAGTTGTAGCCTGTTTTGGTATTTTTTGAACTACCATAATGAAATATTCATTTCTAAGTATGATGTTTTTCTGAATATAGTGAAAATTTTAGACTATCTCTGCTCCTCAAACACCTTTTTCTCTGGATTTAACACTTTTGCCGTTTAGTTACTTTTTCTTTTTAGGGACATATACTTGGATGTTTCTCCCTGTTACTGTCTCTGGATCAAAAGACTAGAGAATTACATACCTTAAAAATGATTGCAGCTTTCAAACCAAATAGACAAGCTTTATTTTTGGTGTAGGCATACAAGAATTAGTTTTTCAAAATTTGTTAGTGCCCCAAGGCTTAGTTGCAAACAGAATCCAAAATGAAAATAGCTGATGATCATCAGTAAGTAGAAGAGAGTCTCCTTTGCACACACATTTCTACCTGAAGAGACAAAGCTGACAAACAAAATCCAATATTAAATGTGCTTATTTAAAGTGACTGTTTTTACTGTTGATTAAATTTTCAAGATGCAAGCTCAGTTCTTTCTGATGTGATCACACAGGCTGTGATACATAGCCAACTGATGGAATTACTGAATTGTTTAACTTGAAAACAGCACGAGGTACTGCATGATGTATAATTTTAATTTTTTTCCCATTTTTATTGACAGTGAAATTTTTCTTTTTAGCTCAGACTTGTCAAAGAAAGAAAATAGCAAAAGAATTAATTTTAACTCTTTACTTGCAAAGTGAAGCAGTTTACAGGTGCATCAATTATTTTCATTAGCTACAAGTTGGGGTGGGGTGTGTTTCAGGTGTGATACTTTCCAATTTGTTTCGCAGAAGAGAAAAATTTTTGGCACAGGTGTGATGGTTCAAAGTTTCAGAACCCACAGGTGATGTACTGAAGATTATAACATTTCCTTAAATTTTTTCTTCTCTTTATCAGTTGTAAATTTGACATAATTTTATACTTCATTCTTACATTTGGCTTCAAAACTTTAGTAAGGGATTTATAATGTTCATCATCATCTGATATATACACAGTCTTGTGTATACATGTATGTACTCATATTGGGTAAGTTTTGGGATGAGGCATTAGTTAAACATTCTGGAGATCTAACTTATCTATCACTAACATAATGTAAAGTTGAAACAAGTGATAACTTTAAAATATTTGTGCACGGAGTATACTAAGTAAATCCAATTTAAAAATAAATTTTAAAGAACTGCTAGAATTATTCACTCTTTTTCTTACTGTTTTCTGAACCAATTTTTTTTCCCTGACATTAGTAAATATCTGGAAACTAAGGGCAAGAGTCTTTTTTATTCTCTTTCTGAAAATGTATATACAAATGGCATGGATATAACCATAAATAAAATGCAGTTTTTGTGGGAACATGTAGGATCCTTTTAATTAAGTAAGCAAGGCTTTTTTTGTTTTGTTTGGTTTGGGTTTTTTGTTTGTTTTGTTTTTTTTTTTAAATATATAAACATTCATAAAATGAGTAGTGCAATGTGGAAAGAGGAGAAAATAGTACTGCAGGCTTAATGTAAATCAGTGATTTGGAGGGCAAACAGAGCCCTAGTGTGGGGTTCCAGGGTTTTTGAAGATGAATAAAAGCTTAAAAAAAGTACTGATTCAGTGCTTTGCAGCTAATGTTTTTTTGGAATAACCTGTTTTAATAAAACCTACATCTGGTATCCATTGTATATCTAAGTTTTCTTGAAGATTTTATTGTAAAAAAACTTGATTACTGTAGTGATAGATGGTTACAGATTTTGATTTCTGTCTCATTGCTGCTTTTTTGCAGAATTAAGGATGCTGAGAAAGGTGAATTGGTGGCTGTCACCAGTATAATAATCCTTTGAGAACATTACTTGTCTTTTTTCTTTGGCAAACGTGTTCTCTGGGGTTTTTGTAGGGAAATCACGCATGTTCTTTCTCTTGTCACAGCTCAGTCATGACAGCTGCACCTCTGAATGTAGCCTCATCCCTCCGAAGTACTTTTATGTACCTGATAGGTGCCTAGTCTAGGCCTCCCTACCAGCAGTTTTGCGGGCACAAGGAAGCGGTGGGTTGCCCTGTGTGTGAAAGTGTTAATTAACTGTCTGGCCTGTGCAGGTAGGATGTTTGGCGAGGAGTGCACCTGCTGCTGGCTGCCCTTCAAGTGGGAGCACTAACAGACATCTCTGGTCAGGTGCCCATTTCCACCCAGTGAAAATGTAGAAATTTATCTCTGAGATCCCACCTCTCAGATTTGGTTGCAGTTTATGAACAGATTCAATACCTATTATAATATTGGATTCAGATAGTGTATGACTGCATAAATCCTGTTTTTGAAGGAAACCAGGGGAAAAAAGGAGTCAGATTTATTCATTCTGGTTTAGGCAGCTATGACTGAAAAAAAAATGTTTCTATTATATATAGATTATATTCATCTATTAACATATATTTTTACTGTCATTTCCATGCCAGTTTAGTGTTTCATTTAAACAAAAGTGAATACTACATTCAGATGTATCTGCTTCCACAGGATTTGAGAATTCTAGTTACACAAAGAAAGATAGGAGAGATACCAAGAAGTTAATTTGCATATACGTGTATGGAAAGCCAGATGCAGATCCAGGTTAGAGAGTTCTTTTGATAAATGCTGTGTGTCATTTTAGAGATATGGAATCCTCTCTTTTTATTTGGCATATGAAGGTATCAGCATGCAGGTAGAAGGCGGCAAGTTTGAGAAGAATGTGTGTCTAGGACTTTGCAATCAAATTAAAGCAGGTAGGATGGACTGGAAATTCAGTATTGTGTTATGCCCTCTATATAAACCTATAAGGAGCGTGGCTCAGTACTTTTTAAAGTGCACTCTTTAAAAAATTGCTTGTGACCAAACGTGTCTGAGGTGCAGTATGGCACATGGTATTGAAATGCATGCACAGAGATGTGGCATTGTAATGGGTGCTCACCAGTCAACCTCCTGTAATCTAGAACAGCAGTCTGCAAAGATGACGTTATGCAAAATAGTAATGCAGCCTATGGCTTGTAAAGATTTAAATGCAGAGAACAATGTGAACAGAGGAGAAAACCTGACAAGTTTCATGCAAAGAGGAAATGAAAGTGGTACTTCTGGTTATCAATGCCATTTGAATTGCCAAAGCCCTTTTCAACAGTAAAGAAAAGCCTGTGTGCTGTGGAGCTCACTGAGATAACACAGCACACATGGTATTTAAAAAAAAAAAAAAAAAATCAAGGTGAAAACTGTGAATAATGAAGGCATATTTGAGAAGAATGTGTATCTATTATGTTGCATTCAAAACGGAATGGGCAAAGGCAGAGACTGCAGTATGTGGTTAAAACTACCATCTAGGATATACTGGAAATTGAAAAGAATTTAGTACCTTGAATAGTTGAAGGAAGGGTTTGTAAAAGAGGAGAAATTGCATGCTGAAAGGAAAAGCTGAAAACAGGAAAAAAATGAGACAGTTTTCACCTGCCTCAATTAAAGCATACAATGAATATTGCAATTCCTGATTGAAATTCAAGCTATTCTTTTTAATATATTGAGGCTTAATTTAATGGATATTGTAGATTGGATAGTGCTTCTCTCAATCTCTTTTCCTGCATTCAACTTTTCTTTTGTAGTTTATGCGCTTACAGATAAAACAAAGATGGGAGTTTATAGCTTGCTATTGATTAAACTCCTTTTTCAGTTGATTTAATTAGGTCCTTTGCTCCTTGAAAACCTGATCTGAAGCTCAGATAGGGATACATTGCTCCAGGCAGTCAGGCTAAGGTGAGAGAAGGAAGCAATGAGCCCATTGTGAACGGCGTGGAATAGGGAGCGGTGGGGGAAGCCTGGCAACAATCAATCCGCGCTGCTTCCCTTTAATAGAAACTCTCTAGTACCAAAGTTCCTACTGGGAACAGAGAGGTGTAAAGCAGCGTACATAGCTGTATAAATGCAAACTGATAAAGGGGGAGATTTGACAAATTCTGTATGTATTTGTGTCTGGTCCATACAGTTTGAGGGTTGTGGGGTTTTTTGTCGTGGTGGTGTTTTTGAGGGAGGTTTGTTTGGACGTGATTAAGAAGAGAGGCATGATAAATGAGTTTTATGTACAGTTGTTTCAGATGGATGCAAGGGCATTTCTAGATGTTTGTGACCTATTGACCATCTAGCAAGAGAGCAGTATTATAAAGCAAGATCCACTGATACTACAGTAAAAATAATTTATATCTGACAGTTGTTATTTTTGGAAACATGACAAGTGATGAGACTATGAGACTGCAGTTCCTCTGACTACTGTGTTCTACCATCTCAGACCCTTTGTGGAGGCTGTCTGCCTCCTGTATTTAGGACATTAATTTTTCAACTCATCAGTATTCTTTCAGGACAAGTATGAAGCAGTCTTTACAATCCATAGCTATCTTTCCATGAGCTAAGTAGCAACAACTCCACATATATACAGGATATAATCCTAGCTCTGGAATAGTAATTGATTACTGCATATTTAAATGAAGTCAAAATAAGGAAGTCCAGAATAAGCCTATTATATTTCCTCAAAGCAAAGTGCAACAGGCTGTGTACTTTCGACTTAACTGTAAGTTACTTCAAATTCCAACTATCCCTATTAAAATAATTTACATTTATATGATAGGGTATAAACCTAAGCTTACTTAAGAAATACATGTACAGTACCAAACTTTAAGCAGGCTTAGGTAAAGCAGTATGAAGTTCTACAAATGGCTTCAGCAAAATTACGTATATTAATGCTATAGTGTAGAATGCCTATCAAGGAAGATGATCTTCCTTACTTGTAAGGTAAAGTATATGCACATTGTCTTTTGTTTTAGACAGTAGAACTTGAAATGTAAAAGCTAGTAAATACCTTCTTTTTGGTCAGGTGACAAGCAGAGAATAGGGATTAATGACCATCAACTGTGGGGAAAATGTGCATTGTTTTCCCATGTCTTTGTAGTTGGAACACATGCATATAAGATTAAGTATGTTAAACTTGAGTATTTCGCAGCTAGTTCAACCTCCTGCTGAAGGCAGGACTAACTTCAAAGTTAACGTTCTTGATACTTTGTTCTATTTTATGGATATTAGAGATCTTGGCTTAATCCTGAGGCAAGTTTTCAGAATTCACTAGGCAGAAGAGAAAGGTTTGCTTATTTCTGCTGCCCAGTACTATCCTAGCAAGGCTATACCTGTTTTGCCAAAATATGCCATGCCCATGTAATAAACTGGGGGAGAACAGAGGAAGGGAGAGAGAGAAGGTCCATCTGTCTGAAACTCCTTCAAGAAAAACATGAGAGGGATGTGTCCAACAGTGGTGAGTGGGCCACATCTTTCTGTGAGGTCAGGGAGGTCCAGATCTTTGTAACCGTTTCTTTGAGTTTTACTTCCTTTCTGTGCTAAGCACAGTGATGCATATACTAACACAAAAGTCCAGCAGAGGGGAGTGGGTGGTGCTCCCTGGAAGAGGAAATGAACCGCCTGGGCTGGAGCCCTCTGGTAGGGACAACCTCACCAGTCCTAAACTGTGGCATGGTTGTAGCTGCATGCGTGGACTCTTGTCCCTTAACTGTCTCAGCTCTTAGCTACCTGGCAATCTTATCCCTACACACAGGAAACTGTGAACAAATAAATGAGGGAAATCGGCACAGGCATTGAACAGTATCTGGGTTTCTTTGTGCCTGATCATAAATATGGGGACCAGTGATGATGTGAGGTGTGACTTGGAACCTTTCCCTGCAAATGTCCAATAGGTGAAATTACAGAATATTTAATAATTTCTGGTTATTTCTGTTTATGATATTTATTTTTTGTTTTTCTTTTTCACTGAATTATGGAGAGTTAACATATAAATATGCAAATACATAAGAGAAGCTCTTACCAATACTAACATTTGACTTGCATCTTCAAAATGCTGCTTTGCTTACTCTGTGACTAGCTGTAGAATCTTATCTTGAAATCTTTTGGTAATTTAGTTTTCATTTGCTACCTTTACCACCAGGCAGTTATCCAGTCCCAGTAAGGATTAGCCATTTCACTAGGGGAGGAGAGGTGAGTACATGAACATCGTGAAGGGGAAGAAAAAGATTGACTCCTGACAGTTTGCATGTAATTTAGTGTTGTCAATGCCAACCATAATTTTTCTAGGGAACTTTTAAAAGGTTTTCACAGAGTCAATTGGTATAGCCTCTTCACCCCCACCCCCCAAAAATCTCCAAACAGCTCAAACCCAACCCACAAAAAAACCCAAAACCAAAAATGCAAACCAAAAGGTATCTTTTGTGGGAGCTGGATTCTCTGTTCCCACTTCTACTCTTAACACTTAAGGGACCATGTCACCTTCTGTTAGGTTAGCTTGCAGGTCACTGATGTTTCAGAATATCAAACTGGCATCTGTTGACCAGGGGGCTATCCTTGTGACTTAAATTTTGCCCTGAATCATGTGGAAAGCATTGCAAATCTTCTCAGAAGATAAATGTTGCATGTAGGTCTTCATTTTATTGTCAAAATACCCACGTTGAAACAAAACTCAACACCTTTGTTTCCTTTTCAATTCAGGATGTCTAGAACAAGAATAATGTTTTAGAGTTTGATTCAGTATTTGGTATATCTTTTGGGAAACAGATTATCATAAGATGGGACAACATATGTCAATCACATTACACTGTTACTGTAGTTTGTATTGCAGATCTGTACGAGTCTGATATATGGATTCAGTACACTCCTAACTACTCTTACTGCCTTTGTGGTTCAGGTTACATCACTCCCTCTTCTGTTCTGGGCACCTGTGCCTTGGATCATCTTCACTCCATGGTACCATATTACTCCCTGTCCCCTGTTGATAGGGCACAAGCATCCCTAGACAAAACACAGTGGTTGTTGAGCAATTATAGATCTTATAGATTGTATAACATTTAGATGTATAAAAAGATATATAGAAGTATGGCAGTTACAGATGTGCTATAAACAAGTGTACTAAGGATTCCTATGGGTATGTATCTGTGGTATAGGTACCAAGCCACAGGTTACTTTGAATGCCATGTGGTGTGAGTGTGGCCAGACAACTCAAAGGAGAGGTTGCAAAGAACAGCATGAATGTGAGCCACTCCAAGCCAACTGGCATAGGAAATGGGGATTGATCTGAAGCAGCTTGAAAAGACAGCACAGGCATATGTGACCCATGAAAAATTTGGGAAGACTGCTTGCTACTTGCAAGTCTTCCTGTAACACCAAACTAGGTATTTCAGAAACTGAATACTGCCATGACTTTCCCATTAGAAGGTGCTTCTTAGAGGCAGTGTTCCATAGTATGACTTGGGGCTGTATTTCTCCACTTCTAACATGACTGGCTGTTTCCCAGCCCTTTTCTCCAGGCAAACATATTCTTTTAGATGTACAGATTCTTTGTATGTCTCTAGGGGATGAAGTTAGGTTGTTTCCTCCATCATCTTCTTTTAAATATGCAAGCAATTAATTGACCATTTTGCTCTACTCAGGAGTTTCTTGCATTTTCATACATTTGTTAGTGCAGTATCTCTTTGCTGGCAAGAGGATAAATGAATTTATATTGTTTTGACTTGTTTTGAGATACAGCCTAAAATATTACTTTTCCATGGTTTTAACCCCTTCTGTTTCTTCAGTAACATATGTTTTGAATAGGGAAGCATACTTGCCTGTCTCCATTGTAGTTCTGACAGCTAGAAGATAATTAAATTTAACAGAAATGCATGCCCAAGGAATGCACAGAAAAGTCCATACTGTTACTTCCACAGACCTGCAGCCAAAGTGTGGGACCCAGTGGAAATAAACGAGTGTTGCTACTGACAGTATTTATAGTGCTCTTTGTTATGATACAGTAAAAAGTAACTAAGTCATATCCAGTGCTGGGTATTCAGCAGCATTTGTGACAACTGTGTTCACTGAAACATGAAGAAAGTCCTCTCCAAACTTCTGGACAGATGTAGGAAAGTATGAAGTCTAGCTTGAGGAACCATCTTTATGAGTGAGTTGTCAGTAGCGATATTCCCATGTGGAAAAGTTTATCATGCTCGTGGTTACTCTTTCTGCCATAAGATGTAATAAAAATGCATTTGTTGGTCACAGATGCTCTTTCATGAGAAACTAGGACATGCCTCTTACAGTGTGGGTCATTTCAGTATCCTTTAGTGTCTGGGTCTCTTGATTGCAACTTTTAGCAGAAGTGGAGCTTTGAGAGTTGTGGCCAAGATATACTCAGCAGAAGACCTGGCAAAGCAGTTCTGGTTGTATATTATTACAACCTTAATCCTCAAGTGTCTACTCAGCTCAAATGTCATTTCAGCTAGCAACAATTAAAGGGAGAGGAGTACATGCTGTTATACAGAAGATAATATCAGATGATTAATACATGTGCTGGCCATTTTATTCCATCATTGAAAATGTGCTGAATTAACACTTCTGCCAAAAATTTCTTGGTGCTTCATCCCTAAACATATCTCATGTGAATAAATTTTGGCTTCACTGCTAGAGTTTTTTGTACAGGATGCTTAATAATACATATTGAAAAGGACAAATCATATTTCTTTGATAACTAGAGCTTTGGATTCAGTGGTTTGTTGTTCTTTAACTGCAGGCTGTAGGTAATGCATGATTTAATAAAATCACTGAGCATTCCCTTCTGAGCACTGATCATGGTAGAATAATACAAGTGATTGATGATAACTTCCTTTACAGTAAGCCAAAAAACCTGATCATGGTATCATAAAAAAGAAATAGCATTTTATAGCAGCAATCAAAGTTGAATGAAAGCTAATGAATTAAAGGGGGAAATTTTAGTACCTCTTTTAAGGAAAAAATTCCAAGTATTTTATGGGATGCATTTATATAGGCTTTAATGTAGGATTCTTTTTATAGAATAGATATGATAGTTTTTTCTGTCACATTTAGTATTTATCAAAAACATTCTAATGGAAAAAAAAAAGCAACAGGTTTTACTAAATAACAGGCTCTGATATTTTGGATTAGAATAATTAAATATTGCTTTATTTTATAGCTGTGAAATGAATATGTAAATGAAAGAACATAAATGTTTTCTATTATGCATGGAAAAAGACTGCAATTTTTCTTAAGTAATTTCATTATGTATAAAGGTTACCTGTGAAGGCTGTTGAATACCTTCTCCCTGGGGTTTTGTTTTGTGGTGCTTTGCTCCTTCGCGTATGTATACCTTAAAAATCCATCCAGAAGGTAGAGATTAATTATTAAAAATCTCTGACAAGTTAGAGTCGTGATCTGGTGATGGTTTAAAGCCATGGTCATGTAGTCATTTAGTTTGGCACAAGTGCCAGCAGAGGCAGTTCCTCCCTTCCTCTTCCATAGTCATGGCTGCCTACTCTTACTATGTCCTTCATGCTCCCTCTAGCATTTATGAAGCTAAACCACAGACTGAGTGAAAAATTTACCCAACAAAAAGAAAGTGGCTAATTTCCTGCGTGCTTACAGGAATTATCTTGTCACCAGAACTGAGCAAACAGCTCAGGGACAGAAACTTTTACATATTGAAAATGAAACTTAGTAATGATGCTAGTTAGGGGCAGAGGGAACAGGACAGCCCAGTCCACCTAACAGAGAAGAAATTGCTCTTGTCATTTTGATGTCATGGGCAGTTTGCATTAACTTGGACTCCAAGGACAAAAATTCCTATTTAACAAAGCCTCTAAACCACACTGTTCCTAGGGAAGCAGTCATCTCGCCCTTCCACATGCCCTGGGTTGAAAGTGGACGAACATCTGGCTGAGGGCCAAGGCCTGCTGACCACTCATCCTGTCACCATTTGCCATTTTAGAACAACACAGGACCAGGTGTTTTTCCCAGTCCATAAATGTCCCTGTGTGACATGAAGCACATTAAGTTTAGCTCAGAACAGTCTGATGGAGGATCAGCTTTGTTCTTTGAGAACGACTGTTGTTAACTTATTGCTGTCTCAGAGCACGACACATAATGTGTCCACTTGTGCTGTCTCTGGCTTACAACATAAAAATATTTTTCTCTAGTTTAGCACTTTATAATTCATTTACTCTTGAAAACTTAAATTTCTAATAGTTAATTCAGCAAAATTATACCATGATACATGAGAAAGGGGAGTCCTAGGCAGAAACAATCAGGAAAGAATGAAACCTTGGTTATTTATGTTTATGTATGGTTGACTTTAAAACTGTGGTGTTGAGTGTTTGATAATTTTCTACATAGTCTCTGTGCATGAATTATTAGAATTTATGGTTTTACTATATATAGATAGATGATTTATTGTTCCCAGTGAAGGCTCAATCTCATTGTAAGACATACATATGACATAGATTGGAATGTAAAATCTCTGTAAGAAGAATGACAATCAGATATGTATTGTGTATATTCATATACATATACATGCTTTATTTGAATAATTAGTTGCTTTGTTACTATTGTAGCATTAAGAATCTTAATTTAGCTGGCAATAGCACACTGCTTCTTAGAGTTAGGTGTACCATTCAGGAGGAAGTTCATGGAGAATGTTTTATGCCAAAGGCATGAAGTGAAATGAAATTCTAGACATTTATGGGAGAAAGTGACAAAGCTGTATATAAAATAGATGGTAGCATAAGAAGAAGAATTTAAAATGCCAAGAGAGAAGAGGCAAAAAATGACGAAGTTAAGAAATTATATGAAAAAATCGTGCATGAAACACAAGAAGGTGGCAGAAGGATTACAAGAGTGGATGAGTGTGTAAAATTGTCCAATTTCCAAGTTACTTAGGGACTGATGTGCCATTGTCAGAGAGAGAAGCTTTTGTAGATGTTCATGTGTCTAATAATTATCTGCATCTGTAGCTGCATGAGTGCTTACAAAAATGACCCATATCCATTTAGAATCCTAAATGGATTCAAGGATCTTTGGTTTTTAGGCTGGTTTATGCTTTTGGAATTTTTACCCATTGTGATGAAACCTAAATGGAGATAAAACTAAAAATGCATTTAGAATGGGCTGAAAGGGAATGGTTGATACGATGTAATGGAGCTTGAGAATAAATGAATCAAAATGAGAACCAAGAACTTAAGTGATCGTTTAGCTGTGCAGGCAAAAAGGAGGAAAATTATCTTTAATGTGTAGAAGCAGCAGCAGCAAGATTTATTTATGATCTGGATTAGGAAGGCGAGGGAAAGGTAAAACAAAAATGACATTTTTATTACAGGCCTGAGTGACAGAGGGGATGCTAGTGATGCAGTGCTTGGGTGGGAAGACAAAGAGGTCAATTTTGGCCACATTATGCCAATGGCATGCCAGCTACATGAGGTATCAACGAGATAGATGAGGTAGGAGACTAGGTAGAATAAGAAAGGTCAGGAGTGGAGAGGTTAATCTGTTATTTATCAATAAAGCTGCTTACATATTCTGTTTAGTAAATACTTTTATTAAGTCTATATCAGAATCACAAACCCTGAAAACCATTGACAATGACTAGATATTTTTAATAAAGGGTGCATTTATTGCAAGTTTCATGACTTGAAGATGGATCTGCTACCAGTAGAAGTTCTTCTCATATCTTCTATTATTATAACACTGGGTTTGATTTATGTTTTGAATGGAGACAGTGATCCATTAAAATAAATTGCCTGAAAGTTTGACCAGCAGACCAGATTGACTTATGTATGTGAAATTTAGTGGTTTAGACTTACAGTTAGACTGAGAGGTTACACTAAATGGAAGAGCAGTAAAACTATATTGTGTCATTCCTGCACTGTTTTCTTACTTCCCTTCTAATATTGTATTCTGAATCTCCTGTGTCACACTGCACATACAATTCAGTTTATTTCATTTGAGATGTTCAGAGAAGACATTTTCTATATGTTATATTCTATATTATGGAAAGCCAGATGCTTTCCCAAGTAGAGAGTAAATAAACTGCTTAAAGAATGTGATGATGTAGTTGGCTTAATTTATATGTAAATGTGAGCAATGCTATTTTAGATTAGTGCAGCAAATTGCTGAAAGAGGAGTCTTATAAATATCAGCTTTTGAAGACTGGATTCTGAATATTTAAACAGGAAAAGTTTTTTGCAGAGAAATTTGTTTTTCCGAATGCCATTCAAAAAATGTTTGGGTTTTTTTTTGTACTGAGGACTTGGTTTTCAAAATGCTTTTCAGGAGCTTTGGATTTTCTTATTTTTCACTGTAATCAAACCTCCTGTAACTTTTATTCATGCACTACATTTTTATTTGTCTTAGTTTTCCTTGCCTGCAGTGGTAGAGCAGCATCTATTGCTTTGAAGCGTGTCAACAATTTGTCAGTCATGCATTATTTTGTATTAGGTTGTGTTTTATCTGTGAGAGTATTTTTAAGCTGATTTTACTGGGGCAGAGGAGTAGAGTGTACATGCCCTGTGTACTGATGAAGGTGGTGTTTTCCAAAACATACATTAGAGTGTGCCCCAGTGTGTCTTTGTTGGTCCACTGCTGAGCATAGCAGCATATTATAGCATGCTCGTTCTCTCTGATTTCAATTTAACTTTCTTATTTTGTTAAAGGCAATTTCAGACAAGAACTTTAAATGCTGGGAGAGGCAGTGTTCATTTTATGACAATGAGATTTTGATTTGTCATCAGCACTTCAGTTCATGGCTCTTGAACTATTCAAGTGCTCTGCATAAACAGAGACTAGGAGACATGTTGAGGAACCAAGAAATAGTTTCTTATAGCAGCATCGCCTCAGCTGAGATGGAAAAAGAGTGTTATTGTAATTGCTACACATGTACTTAGAAGGAACTATTTATAAACAAGCGGTATAAACTGTGGTGCAAAGACCAGGATAGTTGTAGATTTTGGATTTATGAACAGATCATCCCATGGTAATGAGTTTAGTAAAGATTCAGTCAGCAGTGTTTGACCACATGTTGGGATGCTGTTTTCCGTGAAAGAGTAAAAGTATTAGTAAAAGTATGCATACAGGGTGACTAAAGACTTTGGAAGACTACCAATGAATAATTATTTTGTTTCAAATACCGAAATTCTCGAATTGCTTTGTGGTATGTAAAAAGAGCTTTATTAGTATTAATTATTAAATTAATAATTACAAAATATTGTTAAAGGTTTCCATTTTAGGGTTTACTGTTCAAGGTACAGTCTTATACTATAAGAACGTTCAAGTATGTTAGTGCATACTCATTTCCCTGGGATAATATTGTTGGCTGTTACTTTTTTCCCATTAAAAAGTTTAGAGATATTTTGTACTCCATAGAGCATGCTATACACAGATACACAACTAAATTTATTTTTGTCTGCCAATACGTACTGATGATCTCCAAGGTAGACTGAAAACAAATTAAGTATCCGTTTTTCAGGAAATGAACGGAAAGTGGGTTGTGATATGGGTTGGTGCAGTTGAGAGCAAGGATTTAAAATAAGTTTATTTCCCTCTTACTAACAGGAAAAGAACTGGAGGGGAGTAGCTCTGAATCAGTTTATTGTGTGCAAGGAATGTGACTTCAAGGTGTTATGAACCTCTTCATTAATACTGATTAGTTCATCTGACTATGTGATAAATCATATGCTCAAAATGTGAGTAAATTTACATTGCAGCTATATGAACATCTAATCCATTGCTTTCTTCTCACTGGTTGTAGCATTAGAGTGCTGCAGATAACCCATCTGTGTGGATCCAGGTTTCTATAGTTATCCAAACGGAATGGGGCAGAGTGGAAAGGCAAGGTAATGGAAATATTAGAACACATTTATTATTTTGAAAAGGGGTAAATGGGGTAAAAGTATCATCAGTCAGTTTTTTACAGTGTCTTCCTTTCACTAAGTTAAGTTAATGGAGCCCTAGAAAGACAGTATTGCCTTCCAAAAGTGCCAGTAGCACAAGGTAGCACTTGTATAATTTTCTCTAACATCTAATTAGCATTCCTCATTTCTGTTTCCAGTTAAGAGAGAAAGTATATGATATTGTTGTCTTGCTCCACTCATATCTTATTTGTGATAGCAAAGGGCTTGTTAGAAAATGAAAATTTATTTTAGGTATTTCCAGAGAGACAGCTGCTTCAATGAAAGAAAATAAAACCTTTTTCTAAAGTCAAACAGAAATGTTTCTCTTGAATCACTCTTGGCCTTTCCAGTATTATACTGTCACAATGCCTGTGTGGTAGTCACTCTTCTAGTAGTCCCAGATTGAGAGAACTGTTTAAATGAAATATGTAGAAATACAGCTTATTATTCTTGTGAATATACAATTCCTGTGGATTCAGCCCTTTTCCCCACCCCTACCTAATTATTCATCCATTACAAGTTAGTTTGGTCATTTTGGTTTACTGCTAGGAAATCAGTTGTCCACCTCTATAAATTTACAATTGTCTGTTTCTGTCCAGCTCAGGAATATTTAATCTTCAGTCCCTGAAGGTTTCGGAGCTAACAGTTTAGATATTTGGTGCACGTTTTCAAATTCCTGCTGATGTGACTGAATTCAGTGATTCAAGATGTTTTATTTTCTTGCCCACCTGAGAATGATTATACAGCAGTTCCTCTATTAGGAAAGGTCACACCAGTTGTGTCAGGCTCATCCATAATTTTTAAAATATGTTTATAGCCGGTGTCTGTTGTAGTTACAGCGAGCGTGATACATGTGTGAGCATCTGATTGCGTATCTGACAGATAAAAAATGTGTGAGGATCCACACTAGAAACTAGGGACATGTCAAAATACTAGCCAGTTAATCTGAACTTTTATTATATTAGATATTCTGACAAAATGAAATCCCTTTTGTTTAGCTGAACGTTTTCTCTCAGGAAGGTTCATTGAATTGATAGGAGAAAATATGAATGAAAATTATTGCTAGGCTTTGGTTTACTGTGCTATCTGGGTGACTGAAATTCCAGCATTTGTTGTTGAGACATGGGGTTTTTGTTTGCTCTTCTATGTAAATATTATTTCAAGTTTTGCATCAGAAATTCTAAGTTTGGATAGCCCTTCTGAGACATAAAGCCTTGATTCTTTTTTGCTGTATCTGTCGTGCTTTCCTGGTCAGGACATTTTTAAGGAGCTTTATCCTTTTTATTTATTTTTCTAGAATAATACTTAGAAACAAAACTTAAAATGCATGCTTTTATTTACTGTACTTCATATACTAGAGGATACTAACAGCTTGTCTGTTTCTAGTAGATGGGAATAATAGTCTGTGATCATCATCACAACGGAAGTTCTCAAGGCTCAAAATATTCTATCAATTTGAGTTTTATTCTCCTGTTAGCTCTGTAACAGGTAACTTCCGACCTTAAATTATATTCCAGAACTGATGACATGATGAAAAATATGCTGTAAGAGATTGTCTTAAAAGGAGAAACCAAGGAGAAAGCGGGGAGAAAAAGGGGATTATATTCTTTTTAGGAGTGATCTGCATTTTCAAATTAATGTTTAGATTATGAGAGAAACTTCTTTTGTATGTTCTGCCTTTGACAAAATTTATTGCAGTTTTCAACTATATTCATTCTGAGACTACAATTCCATAGAAATATGAAAATGAGATTTTGGGTCTTGCCTCAGATTCTTTCTTCCCTCCTACTTATAGGAACAGGGAGCCCATCATGCTCTGGAAGGAGCTTGCTCTTGATACCTTAATTTTTCATAGGTTGTTGACACTACATAGACTAAATAAATCCTTTTCATAAAGAATAGTCAAGAGATATTGTCAGGGATTAGAAAATACCGCTTTCTTGCATGTAGTCTGCGGTCCCCCCAACCCCCATTGGCTATTCTCCTCACAGGAGGCTGAAACAGAAATAGCAGGACCAGAAGGACTTGGGTTCTGAAAGATTCACGTCGTGCATCTGCTAAACTTCCTCTCTGAAATAATCCCTTATCTCCTTTTTAGTTCCCTCCCATATACTTTAAGGCCCACCACTGCACTGCCCAGCATCTTGCTCCCCTGGAGCTGATGTGCCATTCTGCATGGGCCGTTAGCCAGGCAGAGGAGGTGAGGGTTATGTCCTCCCTGGACTCCTCTTGGGGCTAGGAGTGGCGACATGATGTTTTTTATCTTTGACCCAAAGTCTTACAGTCTCAGGAGCTGTAGAAATGCAATACTTCAAATCTCTGTTTCTCTTCATGTTGGACTCCTGGTCTAAAAGCTAGTGGGAGCAAATTCAACAGAGGTGGCAAAGACTGCTTCAAGTATGAAACATAACAAAAACCTACTAGCTTTGGTCCTAGAAAGGGTATGAGGCAATAGTATTCCTGTCACTTACAGGGGGGAGAAGTGCTTATGTCTGCTGGAATACGGACCGGATGGGGCTTTCCAGAGGTGCAGCCAGTCCCCAATGTCCTGCTTGCAATTACAGCTTGGCTGCTCGCCGCCCCAAACTGCAGCTAAATGCCACAGCCTCCTCCAAGGAAGCAGAGGAAAGGGTTGCTATTAACAACAATCATGACCTTATCAGATTAGTCTCAGTTTCAAAAGGATTCTGCCACTCTTCCAGTATCTTCATGAGAGCTGGCATCTTCTTCCTTTCCCCCAAGGAGTTAGCATTTCACACAAGCCTATTTAACCAAGAAGCGGACAAGGTTGAAAGTCCTTATATTGTTTAAGCATCACCTTTACTGGCGACCCCAGAAGGATGAATGCGCTCTAGGGAAGATCTGAATATTCTTTGAATCCTGATGTAAATTTCTGTCTCTGAGAAGGCTCCTTGGTGGGGCAGGATCTGCAAATCCTTTCTAATTGCTCTCATTCTTATTAAGGGCAAAAGCCAAGCCAAAAGCTGTTTTTCTTTCCCTCAAAGTTGAATATCAAGAGGAAAAGAATTCTGGCAAGCCTTTTGCCTTCAGAGGCTGCAGTCCACATTCCCAAAATGCTTACTGTTTTATAGCTTTGCAGTGGAAAGCATCTCCTCTTTTGCTTTGTTCTCTGAGACTTTGTCTAGTATTCCCTTCTTTTATTTCACAGTTTTAAATTTACAAGGAAGCATTTACTGCCTCTGTCTCTCATGACGGATAGAAGCCTAAGAAGCTTGGAGGCTAGATGAACCCAAAGCTTTCACCATGCACCGAAGTAGAGTCTGGGCTTTTATTTGCACTGAGTGACTAGTGCTCAGGTCTCTCTTTGCTGAATTGTAGCTGAAAAGAGAATTATTTTTGGAATTTTACTTCCATATTTAAACACGCTGTCACAACACTGATTATGCCAAAGCTGTGATTTGAGGTCAAACCTTAATTTTCAGACAAGCAAAACCCTGGGACTTTTTCCTGCCTGCCCCACTGAATATGTGTGCCGAATGCTAACAGAGTGTCAGCTCTTCTCAGCCAGCTTTAAATCAAGTTTATGTACAAACTAAATAATGACACCTGCAGAAATGCTGTAGCTTACTAGCTGAGAATCTGAGAGGAACAGGTTTTAGCTGTCTCGCTATTCTTGACTGCATGATCACTACTATTCCACTCCAGAGTAAAGGCAACCAGTTTAGTTTAAATCTTTGTCCCCACATTGCAGACTCAACAGCCATTGACTCACCTCTCTGCTATGTGTATGTAACATTTTTTGTGTCCTTATTTCTAAATTATGTGAGTGGGATTTACAGAAGTGCATAGATCCTTCCCTATTTCCTTACATTTGCAAAATTTCAAACAATTTGCTCCAATCTGGGACCAGAGTTAGGTCAGAAATATGTACTTTTGAGATTACCACCCCAGATCTGTTACATTATTCACAAAGCAAACACATATTTCATAAAGCCTGGGAATATATAACTTGGTCAGTTTAATATTGTTGAAGCATTATCAGTAATCTTCTGCTTCCCATCTGTGATTCTGAAGTCTGCATCATTACGTTGATATTTCATGCTCTCCACTCCATTAACATTTAGGATGTGTAGTAGAGGCCAACACTTCTCCAAGCACAAGAAATTCAACAAGATTATAGGATTGGCTTTTACAATGCACAATTTAAAAAGTTTCACTGAAATCTGAGATGCTACATATACCTTTGGGGTTTTTTAATTGATGAAGATTAACTTAAAAGGGAAGCTTCTCTCTGTTTTTCGAAAGGATTGCTGGATTACTGTGGTTTTGGGGTTTTTTTTTCAAGAAGGATGAGATAGTTCTTGAACATTGGTGACAATCTGTAAGCTATTTCTACTTTGACAGTTAAGATTATAATTATTTATGATCAGAATGCTTTTTAAGTTTGCAACAAGAGTTCAATTTCAATATAAATTACTGTAAAGACAATTTCTTATCCAGCATTATATATCAACATGAGACAAGGTGAGACTGAGTAGTATACAAATACTTTTTGGAAAAATGAGTGGTTTTAAGGACTTGAATATTTACCACTGGGGATTTTGGAATGTAATTGTTCTGTAGTACGCAGTCGTGTTTTATTTAAAAATGAATATTTTACTTCTCTGGTTAAATATTGATTCTGTTTACTATTTCAACATTTTATGAATATTTTGTTTTCTCTAGGGACTTTCTGTGCATCTTATCAGCTGAATAAATGAAGCAATTCACAAACCAAATGCCTCTTGCTCTCGTTGGCTTTAGGAGACCTTGTCATTCCCTGTAGCCTTTTCTCAGGCCCAGCTGTGTGGCTCTGAAATCACTTGGTAATTAGGTATTTATCAGATTGTTTCTGAAAAGGGATGAGACTGTTATCTGACACAATTATCTTTGAAAATTGAATCCCTCTATTCTGGTACTGCTGAGGACATTCAAAGATACTATGAATGTTTAAAGCTAAATGCCTTTGAAAAACCCTTGCTTTTTTAGATCAGGTCTAACAGAGGAGTCAAAATGCATTCAAAGGAATTTTTTTTTAACCTTTAAGACACTGGATTTTCTTTCTATCAAATGTTGTTTCTTTTCCATGTGACGCTCTTTGGAAGTACTTTTGACAACAACCACTTATTCAAATATCCACTTCTTAATAGTGTTTGAACATTGACAGTATTTCTTATGAATCGAGGAATTACTAAATACATCAAGGCATTACTAATGATATTTTCTTGCCTGATCAAAAAATGATGACTATGTAGTTCTAGAAGAGCATTCGGAAACATGGTATTTCATGTCTGGAAACCTGCAACAGATACAGTACCCATTTTTTTCCAAACACTCCCTTAAAAAAATTGGTAGTTGACAGGAGTTGTTGATTTAGTATGTCAAAGGGCAAAAAGAGATAATGTATCCGTAATTTAAGATTTGAGAATGTTCTTGTTTTATTTAGATCATTCCTTGGTTGTATTTTCAAAAAGCACAAACTTTTTAACATTTAGGCAGCTTTTAAGATTTGCCTATTGAAAAACATGACACTCATTCCACTGTTACTGAATTTGTCATAAATTTAGAGTGCAAGCATATTATTATTTTGAAGAGATAGCATTGCTTTTAACAAGTTCAAACCAATTTGAAGGCACTTATTTGAATTTGAACAGAAGATACTTAATTCTTGCATCACTTACGTGCAAAAGAAGTTTATGGAAATGAAAGGTGGAAGTATCTGATATAATAAGAGTAGAGCACCACTTTCTTTCTTTCTTCCTGACATTCATAAATAGGAGTATCCCTAAAGGGAACTTTTTATTTTTGTCATACTGTTTTCCAGACTTGAGAAACAGCAAGAAAATGATTTTATATTATATGTGTTGCTTTCTTCTGAGTAGGTATAGACTAGTGTCTGATGCTTGTCTGTCTTGTAATTCAGATTCAGAATCATGCTGAAGTTTTGTTTCCTGGTTGTTGAATCACAGTCAGAAAAAGAAAAAGCACTTAAAAAATAGCAACCTCATAGATAATCCATGAATTTTATTATAATTTTTATTCTCATGACTATGTGCAAGTTCTTTGCAGACACCCTGCCATGGTCAGTGATCCAGCTACTAATGAAGAATTGTTTTTTTTTTCTTTCCCCTCCCTGCTTTATACCTAGATTTTATATGGTACCGCATCCAAATTCAGCTCTGAATTAAAATAATTTTCCCATAGGGTTTTCTGTAGTGCTATTACTACAGGATTAACTTCGTATTTGCTTGCTTGCATTTATTAAGAAATGGTCCCTTATTATGCAAAAAGGGAGGCCCAGGTTGATTAAAGGGGATACAATTTTGAAAAATATGAAATTACAGTGAAAAAACCCCCAACAACCCAAACCAAAATCAAACCAACCCAAACAGCTATTTCAAAAGTGTCATGTTTTAGAGTTGGATGGAGTGAGTCAGTTGGAGCTCCTGGAGACTCTAGTCTTCCTCCTTTGGCAGTCTTCTTTAATTGTAGAGAAATTTGGTGTTCTACGAAAAAGAATTATGCTAGGCAGTCTGACTACAATTGAGAAGAACTACCCAAAGCGTCACTTTCCTCTAGGTTTGCGGCACAAGTAAATTTGAGTAGATTAGCAATATCTCTAAAGCATGATGCCTCTTCCTCTCACACAAGCTCTTGTGCCTGTGCACACACACAGAGGGTATCCTGCACTGTAAAGCTTTTAACTAAAACCTTAAGATCTTTCCCTTTCACTCTGTTGTATGGCTTCTTGAGAGTGATGATGCAAGTATCTTCACTTCTCCCCTTTCTTCCCATAGCTATATCAGCAGTTTCAACAAAAAAGGCTAATTAACAGCATGAAATCACCTTCTGGATTTGAGGAAAGTTTTGTCCAGTGAGTTTGCTGGTGACTGTTACCAATTATCTTTGGCCTCTGATTGCTCCCTTGAGAGTGACTGAATATAAAATAGAGAACAAAACCTGCAATACTGCAGGTATTTGGAAAATAATCGTTTGCAAGTTAGAATTGATTTTTGCATTCCAGGGGAATAATCAGGCTGAACACAACAAGCGCTGTGATGACAGGCAATGGCTTACCATGCTGCATAACATATTTTAGTGTTGTTCTGTCTGCACATTCTGCTTACCTGTGGGATCGTAAAGTTATTCCCCCCCGCCCCCCCCAAATGCCATCACAAACCTCCTCAGCTTTCCATTTTTGACCATTCATTGAGAACTTTTCGCAGGGTAAGTTTTTTTCTGGTATTCATATTTATTTTTTTAAATCCTTTTTTCATTTAAGCCCTAAAAGACATGCCCGTCATACTAGCTCCATCCAGTCAGATTCTGCTTCAGGACCATTTGATACTGCTGGCTTTTCTAGTCAGTCTACAGTGCAGCTTCTGATCATTTTGTTACTACTTTTCTGTGAAAGTATCCTTCTCTCATTCTGTGCTGGATACTTTATAAGATTGCATTTCCTGAAACAGGATATAGAGTGATGATTTTGGTGCTGTTGTTCCCAAACAGTGAAGCAGGATAATCACAGCTGAGGCAGGAAGGCATCTCTGGAGGCCAACACCCTACTGAGAGCACTGTCAGCCAAGACAGGTTACTGAGACTGTACTTTATCAGGTTTTGCCTGTCTTCAAGGATGGAGTCTCCACATTTTTCTGGGCTACCTATTCCACTGTCCAATCACCCTCACAGTAAAAAAGTGTTTTCTTACGGTTAAGTGGAATTTCCTGTCTTTCAATTTGTGCCTCTTGTCCTGTCGCTGGTCACCACTGACAAGAACCTGGCTCCCTCTTTTTCATTCCGGCCTAGCAGGTAGTTATCCATATGGATCAGATCTCCCTTAGCCTTCTCTCCTCTTGACTGAGCAGTTCCAACCTCTCCCCATATGACAGATGCTCCCATCCCTTAATCATTTTTGTGCTCCTTTGCTGGATTTCACAGAATCATCTAGGTTGGAAAAGATCTTGAAGATGATCCAGTCCAACCATTAACCTAGCACTGAGAGTTCCCAACTACACCATATCCCTCAGCGCTATGTCGACCCGACTCTTAAACACCTCCAGGGATGGGGACTCCACCACCTCCCTGGGCAGCCCATTCCAACACCCAACAACCCCTTCTGGAAAGAAATGCTTCCTAATATCCAGGCTAAACCTTACCTGTTGCAACTTGAGGCCATTCCCTCTTGTCCTATAGCTTGTTACTTGATTAAAGAGGCTCATCCCCAGCTCTCTGCAACCTCCTTTCAGGTAGCTGTAGAGGGCGATGAGGTCTCCCCTCAGCCTCCTCTTCTCCAGACTAAACACCCCCAGTTCCCTCAGCCGCTCTCGTACAACATGTGTTCCAGACCCTGCACCAGCTTCGTTGCCCTTCTCTGGACACGCTCGAGCCATTCAATGTCCTTTTTGTAGTGAGGGGCCCAAAACTGAACACAGGAATCACCAGTGCCGAGTCCAGGGGTCAGATCCCTTCCCTGTCCCTGCTGGCCACGCTATTGCTGACACAAGCCAGGATGCCATTGGCCTTCTTGGCCACCTGAGCACACTGCTGGCTCCTGTTCAGCCGGCTGTCAATCAAGCCCCCCAGGTCCCTCTCTGACTGGCAGCTCTCCAGCCACTCCTCCCCAAGCCTGTAGCGCTGCTGGGGGTTGTTGTGGCCCAAGGGCAGCCCCCGGCATTTGGCCTTATTGAAACTCCTCCAGTTGGCCTCAGCCCATGGCTCCAGCCTGTCCAGGTCTCTCTGCAGAGCTTCCCTACCCTCGAGCAGATTAACACTCCCGCCTAACTTGGTGTCATCTGCAAACTTACTGAGGGTGCACTCAATCCCCTCATCTAGATCATCAATAAAAATGTTAAACAGGAGTGGCCTCAAAACTGACACCACTCGTGACCGGCCGCCAACTGGATTTAACTCCGTTCACCACAACTCTTTGGGCCTGACCATCCCGCCAGTTTTTTACCCAGGATTTGCTCCACTAAGTCCATGAGAGTCTTGTACTGAGGGAGCCCAGCACTGGACCCTGCACTCCAGAAGTCTCCTCACCAGTGCTGAGTGGAGGAGAAGGATCACCTCCCTCAACTTGCTGTCAGCAGTCTTTCCAGAGTATCCGAGGATACCTTTTGACTTCTTTGCTGCAAGGGCACATTGCTAACTCAACTTTTTGTCCAGCAGGAGCCTGGGGTCCTTCCTAGTCAAGTTGCTTTCCAGCCAGTTGTCATCTAGCGTCTGCTGGTGTCTTGGGTTATTCCTCACTAGGTGCAGGACTTGCGATTTTCCTTTGTTGAACTTCATGAAATTGTCTATCCTGCAGAGGTCCCTCTGGCTAGTGGCACAGCCATCTGGTGTATCAGTCACTCCTCACAGTTTTATGTCCTCTGCAAACTTGCTGAGGGTGTACTCGATGTCACTGTCAAAGTCACTAGTAAAGATGTTTAACAGTATTGGACCCAGTATCAACCCTTGGGGTATAACATAAGGGACTGATCTCCAGCTGGACTTTGTGACACTGATAACAATCCTTTAAGCCTGGCAGTTCAGCCAGTTTTCAGTCCACTTCACCCTCTGCTTATTGCACTTCATTAGCTTCTTTATGAGGATCTTACAGAAGAATGTGTCAGAGGCCACCTTAAAGTTGAGAGAAACATCCACTAGTCTCTCCTTATCTACTAAGCCAGTCATCTCATTGTAGAAAGCTTTCAGGTTTGTTAAACGTGTTTTCCTCTTCATAAAACCATGTTGACCACTCCCAATCACCTTATTGTCCTGCATGTACGCAGATGGTCTCCAGAATAGGTAAATTCATCACCTTCTCAGGGATCGAGATGAGGCTGACAGCCCTGCTCTTCCCTGGATCCTTCATCCTGAAGATAGCAATGACATTTTCTTTCTTCCAGTCCTCAGGAACCCATCCTGATCATCACAACCTTTCAAAGATAATCAAGAGTGGCCTTGCATTGACATTGGCCAGCTCCCTCACTCTTATGGGTGCATCCTGTCAGGTGCCAGGGACTGCTGTGTGTGTCCAGGTAATTTAAGGGCTCCCTAACCTCATCCTCCTCTGCTGAGAGCAAGTCTTCCTTAGTCCAGACTTCCCCTCTGGTTTTAGGCACCTGAGATTCCTGAAGTCTGGACTCTCTAACAAAAACTGAGCTTAAAAAGAGGCATCAAATACCTCAGTCGTTTTAATGTCCTTTGTCTCCAGGTTCCCCACCTCATTTTCTCTGGTCTTCTTTTTGCTGCTTATGTACTTACAGAAGCCCCTCTTGCCCTTCACATACCTCACCACACTGACCTCCAGCTGGGCTTTGGTTTTCCTAAACCCAGCCCTGCACGCTTGGACAGTGACTATATTGTTCCTGGCACAGCAGTCAGAAAAGGCAGAGATCAGTATGCATTCAGTAACCTAATTTCACTCCTTGAGAGAGCCTAAGAGTCTGCGGGTGAGCCAGGGGCAGGAGCCTACAGAGCACTGTCAGTTTTCTCAAGTGGTCCCAATTCACAGAACAATTGGAAATAATTGTTTTAGTTAATGGGCTTGTTTGGGGTTTTTTGTTTGGTTGGTTTTGGATTTTTTTTCTTTTTACACTCTAACTGTTCACTTCATGTTTCATACCTTGCATTGCACATTTATTGCATTATAGATATATTGCTTCCTTATGCAGAAATCATGTTCTGTTGCTCACCATCTCACCTAAGTACTCCTCTCTGAGGAAATCTTCTTTGTTAAAGTTGTCCCTTATTCAAAATTAATTTCAGCTTATATAGCCAGACACATGAAGGAAATGTTAGAGAATAGCAGAGCTTCTGGTAGAGAGATTGTTTATGAGACTGAGACTGGTGGGAGAAAAGATGATTCTTTTGTCATAAGTTTGGCTCCTCACACTGAGCTTTCATGTGTAGGCAGCATACTAGAAGGTATTTAAGGTTTGGGCTACAGCTTGTGTCGCATACCATAGTTTGTCACACTGATACTGCTGTTCGGGTTTCTGCTGCAGTCTTTCAGTATGAGTGGAAGAACATGGGCACAGCTTTTCTTTTTTTTTTTTTTTTTCTTTGAATTATACTAGTTGAACTATTTCTATGGTACTGCTTAGGCAGTAAATATACTGTACAGAGATTCAAGTGAGTTAAAATCTAGGTAAGACTGTTTTATGTATAAGTGTCAACTGCCAGTTTAAAAATGCAAGTAGAGCAAATTCAGTCTGTTACTATTAGTTATTTGACTTACGGTTTTCTTGCCACATTTACAAAAACAACCCACAGCTTAAAATAAGTATAAATCTTATATCATAATTGTTAAAACTAACCTAAGAATTGGTTCTAAAAAAGCAAATGTTTTGGAATACTAAAAGATTAAATAAGGTGAGCTTCATGAATGTCTGCTTAAACTGTCATTGAAAGGATTAAGTCCAGATCTATAGATGCTCTATACTGATAACTGCTCTGGTTTAAATAGATTTCTATTATTTTAGCTGCTTTGATCTTAGTAGAGTTGATTTACTTTGGAACGGAAAAGGAGCTGGCCAGACTTTTTTTCCCCTAGTTCATCAACCCACTGTCATTCTTGCTTCTAAATGGAAACAGTTGAGGCAATGTATGGCAGTGTATCCTCCTGAACTCCAAATAAATTTAGTTTAACAAAGATAGCATGTTTAAAATAATAGAGGGAAGTTCTTAATTTCAGTGATATATAACTTTACTGATGATAATGCACAAGAGGAATAAATTCAGAAGTAGTGTCAGTCTAAACAGGGATAACCAAGCGAACTGGGTGTCCAACTAATAGACCTTAGGACTTTATAATAAAAGGCTTGAAAGTATGGGAAAATCCATCCAATATCAGCAAGACTAAAAATGCATGTCAAGCTTTAAAATTTTTCTGCATTCAAAATGAGTTAACATTGCTTTAAAACAAAGAGTTTCTAGCTTTTCTGCTTTCGGTGAAGTTTTGCCAGTCCACTGCAAAATGGCCTTTGGGTACACAGCAAATCAAATTCTCATCCTATAGGTGAACAATTTTTTTAAGCATGATATTTACCAATGTGCATAGATTTTATAAAGGGAAGTTATTTTTACAAGTTAGAATCTTAATCACCAACCTTTGTGCCCTTTTTTCTGTTCAACATCCTGTCAAAATCTAGTTTTACCAAGCTGATTACTGTTTCTGAGAGAAGCAACAACAGTAACCAATTATGAAAAAACCCCAAAAACCCCAAAACAAACACAAAAACCCCCCAAACAAAACAAAACAAAACAAAAAAAGGAAAAGAGATTAAATGAATACCAGCATTACTTTTGGTCTTGTCTCAGTGTCTTTGCTTCTGCTGCTGAATGTTGCACTGGCTATAGTGATAAATAGCACTGTACTTGGGAAGTGGAAGAAAATAATTGATTAGACCCTTTCCCTGCATTTACCATAGTATTTCTTTCCCCTCTGGGTTTGTGCGGTTTAATTTGCCATTGATTTTTTAATGATTATAATGTCATAGAGGAGCCAGTGTTTATCTTCATCATGCACTCTGGACAACACGTTGGACCTGAATCTTTTCTTGCACATTCTGGTGCAGATCTGTAGTCATGTGATACAGAGTTAAGTGAGGTGTCAGGCCAGCTGAAGTCTATATGGGGAGTGCATCCTTCTTCTGTCACTGGCAACATCTAGTTAGTGCCAGTCCTTATTTTGTAATGTTAGTCTTGTATTTCAGACACTGAAAGACTAATTGCTGACAAGGACCAAACACAGAAACGTTTAGTTCCATTATTATAACGAAAAAGTTAAATGTTATGACACTGAGAAATTTGTATATGAGTACAAATTCTTAATGCATGTTACAGATACTTAATGGGCTTTTATTATGTACTAAGGGAAGCAGTGTTTTAAATTGTCAGCTGAATCCCTTTGATTGTGATACACTTCGTGAGTTTCTTCCTCTATAGTATAGTACTTGAATTGCAGACTGTGGCAGTAGACTATGATAAGAAATATCTTGTTTCTCTTCTGCTGAACTCAACTTTTGTCTGAAAACCATTTTCCATTCTGATGATATCTTTTTTCTACTTTATCTTCCCTGTGATCAGGGCTACTATTTCAGAAGAAAGCACTATAGTCTAAATATAGAGAATTATCCTCCTGTTCAAGATCTTTTTCAAGGAATATCTGTAAGAATAGTTTTTAAACTGTAGACTAAAAATTTTTTTCATATCACAACTATTTGGCTTTATTAAATCCATTTTCACTGAAATTTTCTGTAAGAATTATGTTTTTAATAACACAAATAATTTCAGGGTTTAGGACTAAATGTTATATTGCAAACATTAAGCATAAGCAGAATTAGAAGGAATAAAAAGTTTTAACAAACAAGCCAGGCAGTTAATGTCCAAACTCCCAGTGGACCCCTGTCAACTACAAAATTAAAAAGTAGTCATAGTCTACTGATTAAGTGAATGGAACTGAGACCTATGGAAAAGATAAAACTTCGGATTCATGCATGGGATGCCTTCACAGATAGGCCAAGTGTTGTAAAGTAGGTTACAGAATCACAGAATTAACTAGGTTGGTAAGGACCTTGAAGACCATCTAGTCCAACCATTAACCTAACACTGACAGTCCCCAACCATACCATATCCCTCAGCGCTATGTCAACCCGACTCTTAAACACCTCCAGGGATGGGGACTCCACCACCTCCCTGGGCAGCCCATTCCAACAATCCCTTCTGGAAATAAATGCTTCCTAATATCCAGGCTTACCTGTTGCAACTTGGGGCCATTCCATCTTGTCCTATTGCTTGTTACTTGGTTAAAGAGACTCATCCCCAGCTCTCTGCAGCCTCCTTTCAGGTAGCTGTAGAGGGCGATGAGGTCTCCACTCAGCCTCCTCTTCTGCAGACTAAACACCCCCAGTTCCCTCAGCCGCTCTCGTACGACATGTGCTCCAGACCCTGCACCAGCTTCGTTGCCCTTCTCTGGACACGCTCGAGCCATTCAATGTCCTTTTTGTAGTGAGGGGCCCAAAACTGAACACAGAAATCGAGGTGTGGCCTCACCAGTGCCGAGTCCAGGGGTCAGATCCCTTCCCTGTCCCTGCTGGCCACGCTATTGCTGACACAAGCCAGGATGCCATTGGCCTTCTTGGCCACCTGGGCACACTGCTGGCTCCTGTTCAGCCGGCTGTCAATCAACACCCCCAGGTCCCTCTCTGACTGGCAGTTCTCCAGCCACTCCTCCCCAAGCCTGTAGCGCTGCTGGGGGTTGTTGTAGCCCAAGGGCAGCCCCTGGCATTTGGCCTTATGGAAACTCCTCCAGTTGGCCTCAGCCCATGGCTCCAGCCTGTCCAGGTCTCTCTGCAGAGCCTCCCTACCCTCGAGCAGATCAACACTCCCACCCAACTGGGTGTCATCTGCAAACTGACTGAGGGTGCACTCGATCCCCTCGTCTAGATCATCAATAAAGATGTTAAACAGGAGTGGCCCCAAAACCGAGCCCTGGGGGACACCACTCGTGACCGGCCACCAGCTGGATTTAACTCCATTCACCACAACTTTCTGGGCCCGGCCATCCAGACAGTTTTTTACCCAGCAAAGCATGTGCCCATCCAAGCCGTGATCAGCCATTTTTGCCAGGAGAATGCTGTGGGAAATGGTGTCAAAAGCCTTGCTAAAGTCAAGTTAAATTACATCCACAGCCTTTCCCTCATCCAATAAGCAGGTCACTCTGTCACAGAAGGAGATCAGGTTTGTCAAGCAGGACCTGCCTTTCATAAACTCATGCTGACTGGGCCTGAGCATCTGGTTGTCCCACATGTGTTGCATGATGGTGTTTAGGATGAGCTGCTCCATCAGCTTCCTGGAGACTGAAGTCAAGCTGAAAGGCCTGTAATTTCCCAGATCATCCTTCCGACCCTTCTTATAGATGGGCGTCACACTGGCCAATTTCCAATCTGTTGGGAACTCCCCAGTCAGCCAGGACTGCTGGTAAATGATGGAAAGCAGCTTGGCGAGTACCCCAGCCAGCTCCTTCAGCACCCTCACCCATGTTGCTGGGATTCATCTCTCTATCTCAACCCACCCCACCCTCTGGCTTTATGGTTGTGTGGGCTAATCTTACCTAGAGATCAAAATGTATTGCTGATTAAAATGCAGTTGGATGGTGAGAAAGAAAGACAAAAACTAAAGCACACCTACCTACCCATCCCACTCCACCTCCCATTTTTCCTAGGCTCAACTTCACCTCTTTATCCCCAAATCCTCTACCTCTACCCCCACTATCCTTTCCCTGGAGTGGTGCAGGGGGATGGGGAATGAGAGGTTGTAGTCAGTGTAACAGCTCCTTTCTGTTTCGCCTTCTTCCTTCTCACACTTTTCCTCTGCTCCAGTCTGGTTACTTCCCATGGGCTGCAGTCTTTCAGGATAAACCTGCTGATGCGTGGTGTCCTCCATGGATTGTAGTACGGACATCTGCTCCAGTATGGTCCTCTCCATGGGCTGCAGAGGAATCTTCTCTGGTGCCTGGAGCACCTTCTCCCCTTACTCCTGGAACCTTGATGTCCCTCTCCTGTTTCGGCCCCTTTTTCCCCCTATTCCTCTGCCTATCTGGCATTTTTGGCCTTTCTTCCACAGGCTTTCCAAGAGGCACCATCAGCTTGGGCTGACAGGCTCAGCTGTGTCCTGCAGTGAGTCTGTTGGAGCTGGATATGTCTGGTACCAGGGAGCCCCCGGCCTCTCCACAGAGAGATTGCCCTGCAGCACCCCCTCTACCAGCACCTTGCCACATAAACCCAATACAATTTGGTCCACAAATCAAAGTTTGCTTCCATAATGTATGATTTTAGCTCCCATAGATATCAGTAGGATATTGTGCCCTGCTACTGTATGAGAACACTTAGACTCTTAATAAATCTCTGAGTCCTTGAATGATTTCTCAACATGTGTTAATGAAATGATTATTTCACATTGACATATATTGTGTGAGCACCTCACATTATAATGACAAAGTAAATCTTTATCTGATAGTGTTATTTTTTTGTTTGGTGACCCAAATTCAGTGGGCTGTCTCATAAGTTTTGAATTAGAAACAACATTCAATCTTGTATTTGCAGGCAGAAAGTACAAATGAAGAAACTGGGAATCTGAAGCCAACATGGTAAATAGTTTTATAAGGCAAGCCTGTATTATTGCACAGAGAAAGAGATCAATATTGTGAAGGCCTGAAGTTGCAAATCTTCATTTCAGTCTTGGAGTCATATTATATCATGAATAGCATTTAGAGCAGCATGTAACACCTTGGCCATCAATTGCCATTAACTCTGCCATTAAAACCTGTCAAGCTGTTTGCAACAGAAAAGCAGTTATACAAGTGATAGGGGAAATCAATGGGAATGAAGGGAACTGTTTTTTTGTGTGCAGTGAAGATGAAGTGAAAAAAATGAAGAAAAAATACTTCGTAGGATTCAGGTAATAGCAGTAGTAGGAAATGAGCATTACTATTTCTGGTTGCGAAGATAATAGAAGTGCAGGTGTAACACAACAAGCAAGTGTAAAATGCAGCATGTGTAGGTGGTTGAATCTATTAATTTTTAACTTATGCATTTCTGAACATTGAAAAATATCAGATGACACCAAATACTCCCAGCAACAATGCAACTCTTCTATCTGCAGTCATTAAATATATATTAGGTTTACAAATGAAAAATCTGTGTCCCAGCAGACTGCAGAAGTGACTGACGGCATCATAGGTTTTTTCACTTTTACAATTATATGTGCTGGCATTTAGGTGATACTGGAGTCATAATCCAGACTGTTCATCTCTGAGTATACATTCTTAACTACAAGGAGAACAGGTACTAGAAGAGAGAAATGAGAAATGCAGTTGTAACGTTATCAAGGTCTAACATAGTTATTGCTGGAGTAGAGCTTCGTGTCATGTTTGGTGGTCTCTAATTGTTGGTTAGGGTCAGGCAATTGTGCACATCTAGTAACTTGACTGACACTTAAAAGAGTGTCTCTTTTGTCATCAGGTACTTGACATGAACCCCAGATACTATCCAATATATTGGACGCTGCAGTTGCACATATTTTGGTTTGTATTGAGATAAAGGCCCTTATTAAAAAAAAAAAAAACACCCACCCAAAAAACCCCCCACAATAAAAACAAAACACTAATCCCATTTATTTGCAGATTGTATATATTTCATTAAAAAGATTGTCTAAAATACATCTTACTGTTTTTAGAAACTTATGATCAAGTAAAAAACACTATTTTTTTTAGAAACTTGTAGAGAGGCACTTTGAAGAGGTTGGTAAACAAGGCCTGAGGAGTTCTGACAAAGTCCATGCTGCGCACCAATTCAGCTGAAGTGTAGCAAACAAATAGGATGAGCAGAAATTATTTTTCAACAGTGGTGGAGTTCTGAATACTTTTTATACTTACAGTTGTGGTGGTCAGAAAAATTAGTGTCATATTTTGATTCAAAATATTTCATAAGATTCCATTTCCTTGCCAGTCGGATGAAAATTTTCTGCCCTTAAGAACACAGAAACTCACCAGAAAGTTACCTTAACTGTTCAAGTTATTGCTGGGTAAAATGATCCTTCATCCTCATTCAGCAAAACACCATGTCATAAGAAGACGATTAGTGTAAAGTTTTAAACCTGCTTGTATAGAAAGCTGAATGGTATTGAAGTGTTTTCAACTTAGGCAAGTCTTTAAGTATTTCCTTGAACTGAAATGGATTAAACCTACACTGAATTATCTTGTGGAACTGAGCAATTTCTTTAATTTCTTCTTGACCAAAGAACATGCAGCACTTTAAAATATACATGTGCCCTGTGCGGCTCCTCATGTCTCCCTTTAAAACATCTGTTTTCGGGTTGTCTTGTCTTCAAGGATAGTTAATACTCTGGTTGTGGTTTAAAACTTGCTAATTGTTAGAAAATTTAACATTATTTTAATAGCTAAAACTGTACTGAAACAAGCATACTTCATAATTACAGTGGACAAACCAATTTGGAAGTACTTAATTTATCATTAATTTGTTGGTTCTTATTTCCACTGTGTATTGCAGGTAACATTTACATTAGTGCTGCTGAGCTGGTGTAATGCAAGGAAGGACACATCATGAAATGGAAAAATTATCCTTTTTTGGTCATAGTAGCGGTATTCAGCCTTTCCAGATGCCATCAGTTACTGGGTCAGCTCATTCCAGGTAGGTACCTTTTATTTAAACATCAGTGTGCATGTTTTTATGAGTCATTTTTATGCTGTCTATGTGAATATGTGCATGTATATACCTGAAGATCTCTCTTCATGTGTGTGTGTAGTTAAAAAAATTATAAGCATATCTGCATATTTAAAACACAGAATTTAAGTCGTCCTGTATTGTATATGCTGCAATGAGTTGCTTTTTTCAGTTGCAAAGGAAAATACGGAAAAGGAGTGGCCTGAAAATATGAGAAGGTTAAGGTGGCTATTAAAGCATTCCTTTGATTAGCACTGTTGGTGGAGGGAAGAAATAGAGAGTGCAGGAACAGACTTGAATATCAAAGAGAATAGGAAATCTATCGAGAACCTTTCTGAAGGTGAAGGAAAATAACAGCAACTGTGAAATAGTTGAAATGCAGTTTTCAGTGAAGTCCTAGAGGTCAGGGATTGTTCTGGTGCTTGTGTATGGCAAGTCTTACTGCTGCAGAGAGGAGTAGTAAGCGGGTGTAAAAATTGCAAGATACTGTCCAAATTTAAAGAGAAGGTGGCGGTAAAATAGGTAACCCCGCATCGCTTCAGTGAACAGTGGATTCTTACTGAAGTACCGTAAAGAAAATATCTGTTCAGTTGTGTTGAGTTTGTTTAAGAATAAATCTGTAAAACCAGCTTCTGAGTCATTCTGGATCGTCTTCAGTATTTGTTAGAAAAATCCCAAGCAGAACTTTGATCGGTACTGCTAATTATATACAACTTTTCAGTAAAATGTAGAAAAACACAATAGACATATAAAAAAGAAAGTGACATGCCGATTTTTGGTGGATGCTTTTTCTGCTTTTCATCTGAATAATAACATAGAAGACTCTACTGACTGGATTTCTAAATTGTGCACTCAGAATTTTGTGGCTATAAATTCTCGTCCATGTATTTGTGGGCAGCTAGTTCAAATATAGGCTACTGAATGAAAAGAGAAAAGGAAAGGTTTTGTCCTTCAAGGGTTTGTTGACCTATAATGAATGGTAGCTCATGGCAAGTAAATTAGGGAAATAAGTTGATTCTTTTTTCCTTTTTTTTTTTTTTTTTCTGACTTTTTTGGTTTCAAATGACTTATGTAGGGGATGCAAAAAGACTCCAGAATAAAGGAAGATGTAAGTTAAAATTATAATTTTAAAAGTTTGACCTCGGACTTAAAACATAATTTCAAAGCAATTTACCTGTCACAAAGACATCTACCACTCTTTTTTAGAAAGAACGCCTGGAGATCCAAATGTATTTGCATGATAGCTACATCCATCCACTTGCATTGGTTTCAATTTAGTCGTAGTTTTGTAGATGCTACTAAAAAGGCTGGTTTGCATTGTATTACTTTTTCTATCAAATTAGTTTCAGAATAAAATCACAGGTGGCAATTTGATTTTGTCCCTGCTTTGTAATTTTCATCACATACCTCAGACTTGAACCAAGAGATTACTGTACTTGGCCAGACATCAGCATTCTCAGCCTTGCTGGCAGGGTGCCAGGAGTGTGATTATCACAAAAGATCAAATAAAGGAGGATTATTTTTTTCCTTTAAGCAGTTCATCCCATTCATTTTGCTCTTTTCATGTCTTTTTCTTACAAAGGCATGTCTCTCCCTCTCTTTTTTTTTTTTTTTAATGCACAGAGAGAGACCTGTGCAAAATCTTAAACTTCTTCCTCCATTTAATGGGGAAAAATTCTTCTGTATCCATGAAAAATATCAATAGAGCAATAGGTAACAGCTTTTTGTGAGGATTACTAAAAGCACTAAACAGCTAAAATGTCTGATCATAGTACTACTAAATTGTGTTATTTTATTTCAATTAAAAATATGCTTTCAAAATAACAGATTCAATTAAATTGTTATTAGATCACGTTATTAGAAACCTTTAAAAAATTAAATGTTAGAGTTTCAAACTCTCCAATTCTGTCTTATCTAAAAATTGAAAATTCTTCCAGCTTATTGCTGACATAGCTTTAATTTAAAATGACAAACTATCAGTAATGTGTTAAAGCTTACCCTCAGAACTGGAATTCTCAACTTCAGTAAAATATTTAATAGTGGTCTTATAACTTTGAAACATTTGTTGCAGTTTTTGCTGAATCTTTTCATATATTCTTGTTGAGTCTCACTGTTTTGCATATGGGGTCCACAGGGAAGTGCTGTCTCCCCCCTTTATTAAAATCACGGCTGAGCCTTTCATCTCATGTCATTACATCTTACCTCTAATTCACATATAAAATACACTCACAATTCCACTATGGCTGTCTCCTGAGGCATAAAGTATCTCTGCCTTGGCACATCTTTATTTAATCAGGGACTGGATGTTATCTGGGAAAGATGTGATTTTTCTTTTCAGTTGCTCTGAATATTTAAAAACTGGAACGTTGATTTTAAAATGCACTGATCTAAGAAAACATGGCATTAACTAATACTATATTATGTTTATATGCATATGTTACAGCTCTATGTTTTCAGTTAAGTCACTGAAGTGTTTGGAAGTTACCAGTTACTACATTGTCAAAAAACCATAGAACAATAAATCTGACATGCAGCAAAAGACTTTTGTAATTTAAACTGAGAATTTTTTTTTTTTTTTTTTTTTACATCAAAAGAAATGAGTGCAAGCTTTCAGATTTGTGGTCTGTTAATAAAGACAGAAGGAGCATTCCTCATGGATTTGGTTGGGTGTGGGATCAGGTCCTTTAGCGGAGAGTATTGTTGGAAGTGCCCTCCATCCAAACTGGAACAGATGCCAGATATGTGGGATCTAGTCAATCGAGCTTTACGGAGATATCTGGACAAGGAAGGCCTCAAAACCATGGTATGATAAATTTTGAATGTTCTGGGTAGAGTACTACTAGATTTTTGTAACAGAATTCTCTGTAGATCTTGGAGAGGAGGATGAGAAGAAAACCTCTTTTTAACCCAGATTTTTGAGAAATTTTGATAGAAGCTTCTAGATTGCTGAGGTCTATAACTAACTGTCTTTCAATACTTGGGCAAAGACTGATGTTGCACTAGAAAGCCTGATATAGTTCCATCAAGAAAAAAAAGGTTTCTGATATTTTTAAAATTTTTAAATCTGTGAAATGCCTTGTTCCTCCAGGAAGTAGGTTTCCTTTAGGAGATGCAGATATATAACAAAGCAGAAGAGATATAAAATGTACATAGTGAAATGTAAATTTGAGAAATATGTTTTGCTAGTGTAAGTTTAAAAAAAGCAACCACAAAACCAACCCTCTCTGATAATCATAGAAGCTTACTGAAATCCTGAAGAGAACCAGCTCAGGATTTGACCTCTTCTGGTGTAGACAGGGATATTTTAAATTTCCTTTTCCCTAATACTTCTTGGCTTACTAATGAAACACTACAGGAAATATATTTGCTATCCAAGCTTGTTTGCCTGTTTCAACTGGAAAGAGTTATTATTCATAATAAAACTTTCATAAATTCAAATTGTCCTTTTCCACTGCCCCTGACATTCTAAGGTGTAAACAATCATTTTTGGAATCTGAAAACTTATATCAGAGCTTTTGTCAAGTTAATCATAATTAAGTAACATAAGTAACTAAATTGTTTGGTATGATATTTTAAAATCACTGTTAACTTTTCAATACTCAAGACTCTGTGATCTGGCTAGTAAAAACAAGAGTTGTAGTTTTCCCCTGTCACCTGCTTGTCCAACTACTGAATTTGTTCTCTGAATATGATGCTTTGGACTTATATGTGTGATTGATGCATTTTGACAATAAATTCTATATTTCTCTGGTTTCCCTGCAACCTGTGAAGATACCTTGAAAAAATGGTTCCTAGCGCTGAAATTTCTTCATTTGCTGCTTCATAAAGAAGATCAGTGTCTTGTATAATGTAATGTGTACTCATTCATTCTTCTGTACTTTTTAAGTGCCTGAATGAATTTTTAATCAAATATCCAAAATAAATCTCTCAGTGATCTGAATAAGGCATTGAATAGTTCAGGTGAAGAATTTAGCTAGTTTTATGGTTGTGCACGTTTTTTCTGAGAAAACAATGTTTAAAAACAGAAATGTTCAGCGAAACCCAACCCATAGTTTAACTATTAACTGTCTTTTGGCACAGGCTCAGAGGAAAAAAGAATTGGATGTTCAAATTCCATTTAAGCCCCTGATTGTGAAGCTGTAAAGGAAGAGTGAAGACTCATTGAGCTAAGGAAATTAAGTGACCAGTACTCCCTTGACACTGTTCAAAGTGTAGGAGATATGGATTTAAATTCCTTAATTTGGGAGGTACTTGAGGATAGTTTTCACCGTTTCTGAGCAAGTGATCCAACAGCTGAGCTCATATTTTAAGAAGATAGCATTTTTTATTGGTTAAAATTTTATATATATATAATATAATTATATATATTATATAATTATATAAAACATATATTTATATAGAAAATATATTATATAGATTATATAATTATATATAATAAATATAATTATTATTTATAATATGGTTATATATTATTTTAAAGTAGTGATGTTCATAATTATTTTGTGATGAGCCAGTAAGCATTTCAGGGCACCTGAACAGGAAAGCCTAGTTTGTAGGTCACAGGGGAAATAAGGCAAAGGATAGAGGCCAAAAACCTCAAAATTTATGTATAAGCTATGCCTTCTCAGGAACAGAGCTTTATGTCCCCTAGGAATGTTAATTCTGAAGATTGAAGGACATGATTTAACAGCATCATATTTTTAAAGATAGGTCACCAAATTCCATGCAAATTCCAGTTATTGTTTTGTTGAATCTGAGCCCAAATGAAGAAAACCTTTAGCTATTCTTGATTAAGCATATAAATATAAGACCGGAAGTGTGTAGCTCTGACATAGAAGCATACATAGAATCATGGAAAAAATGAGGTTAGAAGGCACAAGGAGGTCACTTAATCGATATTTTTTGCTCAAAACAGTGCTATCTTCAAAGTTAAACCAAGTTGCACAGGGCCATGTCCAGCTGTGTTCTGAGCGCCTCCAGGGTTGGAAAGCTCATAACCTCTTTGGACCTCTCTCAAGGTGAATTTTTACTTCCATTTAGATCCAGCTGGAATTTTTTATATTGCAATTTGTGACCCTTGCATCTTGTGCTTTCATTGTGTACTTCTGAGGAGAGTCTGGCGCTCACTTCTGCAAAACCTTCTTTAAGGTAGTTGAAGACTGTAATTAGACCACCTCCTTAGATGTCCATATGCTAAACCAATCTATCTTCTTTAACCTTTCCCAGTATCTCGTATGCTCCAGCCCCCTGACCATCTTAAAGGCTCTCCTCTGGGCTCTCTCCCATTTTTCTGTTTCTCTCTTGGAATGAGTGGCCCAAAACTAGGTGCACTCTTCCATGTGCAAACTCATGAATGACAACTGGAGAGAACTAATCACCCCTTGACTTGTTGGTTATGCTCTCACTAAAGCATCCCAGTATTTTGAGATCCTTCCCTGGGTCAAGGTCACACTGCCAGCTCAAATTCAACTTGCCATCCAGGACCACAGCTCATCTCTGTCATGTTCTTAACTTTCCATCATATACCTTCTACCACAGAAAGGATCATCTTGGAGGAACTGTTCTGTTGACAAACTGCAGTGGCAAAAAATATCATGATGCATGTTTTGATGCATGTTCTCCAGTAATTTTGTTTTCATGGGCTTTATGAAATGTCACTCTTGGTCATAAATTACATTTTTGTGATCCTAATTTACTATAACTGTGACGAATGAATCTGTAAGTGATGTGTAGCAGGGGATGATGATTTAATGTATTGTTTCCAGTTGTAAATGCCACTAAGATTGTATATTGTGGTACTCAAGGTCAAATTCAGAGAGAGTAGACAGGCAGTTTAGGCCTTGCTGGGGTCAAGGAACATGTGGAAAGATGTGCTTTTGTCATCCACATTGAATTAACTTAAAGCAGACAGAAAATACTCTTCATTTCATATCTAAAATAAGAAAAAAATAAACAAACAAAACAGCACTCAGTTTGGCTAGCCTCTATAAAAAAGAGGCTCTATTTAGACAGACTAAATAAAATAAAAATGAAAAAAGATAAAAACCGGCATCTGTGCTTTTGTAAAGACTGTGTTTATGTTCATGTCTGCCTCTTCCTTCTCTATATCCCTGCAATGTGCATAGGCCATATTATAACCTCTTGTAGAAAGGAGGAAGTACCAGCTGCGATCATCCAGTTTGACCACTGTATTTTTGTATGCATGTGTAAATGCATTTGTAAGTATACATAACAACATACAATTATCAGTTAGTAACTCTTAAGACTGAAAATTAATCTTGTCTCATGGAGTATTCAGCTTTCCTTGAAGTACAGGGTAATAGGTCATCCTTGAAAAATATTTAAAAAATATTTTTCACTAATTTATTTTCCTCTATCTTAATGTTCATGAATTAATGATAGATCACAATATGTTATGATACAATGCATTAGTTATCAAGGAAACATTACAATGTTTGCATGGTATAATATTGCCATGTATAATTTCCATTGTGACTGTACAAACCAGATTACTTAATAACACAAGACATAATAATTTCTTGCTATCAGAAAATGTGTAGTAAACCTTGTATACTGTTTTCAGTTATTTTACCTACATAATGATCATATAATTTATCTACTCATCCATCCCTGCTGATAGAAGTAAAAATACATAGCTGTGTTTTTCTTAATTTGGAATATTGTGACTAAATTTGTTCTGACTCTATCAGATATATGCCAGCTGATTTTTACAGTTTTGCCATTTTAACCATCTTTTTTACTTTGATTGACATCAACACATTTTCAAAGGACTCAGATTGTTTAACGTTTGTTGGCTTTATGGTGTGACCTTAGGTTTTCTGTGTTGGGGTTTTTTTTGTTTGGGTTTTTTTCTGTGATTTTTTTTTTTTCCAACTCCTCTCCCTGGTTGGGAGGATTACAAAGGTTTTTAATTCCCATTAGTAGAACTGTTGTGCCTGGAAAGAGGACATATATTAGAAGGGGGAAAAAAAAAATCCCAGCACATGCCTTGCCTTCCAGAGATTGTCACTGTGTACACTAAGGTCTTAATAAATAAAAAGATTGCCAGCTGTACTTCAATTCACAGCTTCTTTATTAGCCTTTAAAAAGAAATAAATAAAGCATGACGCTTTATTTAATTGTCTGAATAGATGGAGTCAAACCAAGAAGCACCGTCAGCTGCAAGACACTTAATGAAGGAATCCCTATTTTTAATCTAGCCGTAGAAGACACAACTCTTCTGCTTTGATGATGTGGCCTTTGTGATGAACCTGGCTGGAAAACCACATGTGCTGCACCGTCTTCCTAATTAAGTCATCAAAATGCACTGGAGCAAACTGAGTGACTTGCGTAGACAAATATAAGTAATTTTAGTTCCTCTATTGCTTGGTTAATAGAAAGTGGCACTGTTCTAGATTATGACTGATAGAGGTTAGATGCTACAGCTGCTATTATTGTGTCTGCAGGTAGTGCCTTTATAAGCCATTTCTGTGCATATGTAAGAAGGCACGCTTTGCTTTGTTTCCCTTTCTTTTCTCTTACTTTTCAAGGATGTAATCCCAGAGGCATTTCCTCCATTATTCCCGCCCCCCCCCCCCCCCCCCCCCCAAGAAGCCACTGCCTGTGATTCTCCTCAAAACATACAGATACTCTACTTACTTTGGATGCATTGACAGAGCATTCATCAAAACTGATCTCAAAAGTAAGGTTTGTGAAGGCTAACCACCAAAATTATTTAAAAGATAAACAAGAAGAAAAATTTCAACAGTGACAGTCATGGTCATATAAAAAAGTTTGAGTATATGTAATGAGGAGGGAATACATTTTTCTGATAGGGGCTTGATACACCACAGCTAAAGATTTTGTAAATGTGTAGACCAGATTCTGAAGCTTTTACTGGTAAAATTGTTAGTAAATACTCATTTCTTGCTTCATGAATAGTCTGTCTTGAAGCTCTAAGCTTCTTAGAGACAAAAATACGCTGATTATGAGAACAGCATAATCAGGTCTTGAGTATCTATCATAGGCATTATAAACTTATGTTGAAAAGTTTTATTTTACGTAGCTCTGTGGCACTCTAAAGTGGATAGTAAGGTTACTGTACAGGCATTTGCATAGAATAATGTAAAAATGCATTTGCTTGAGTTCTTCTCTAAAGACAATGTTTCATATGGTTAATGGAGAAATTAGAGAAAAAGTGCTATGTGTATATTGGTAGATAATATAAATAGAATTTTCACTGGAAGTTGTTCTACCAATATTAAAATTATCAAGAATAAATGTTTCTTCACATAATTCATCAACTAACCTGAGAACAATCTTCGGTTACAAAAGTAGAGCGCAAAATGACATAGAGTCTCTATTGAATTTAATATTTATTTAGATGATGAATCTGTTAGAGTGTCAAAGCAATTTAATTTTTTTAACATCAATTATAAAACTAATTTCAGTCATATCAGTAAAAGAATGTAACAATTTACAAGGGTGTTTTCACACGTATGACTACTCAAGGGGTTACTGTAGGCATATCTACACTTGCTAATTTATTTTCAATGCTGTGAAATAGAGTGTCTAGAGATGCTTTATTAAATATTTTAATACGTCGAACATATTTGCACAATTTCTGCCTTGACAGAGGGTGATTTATATGCACCTGTATCTACATATGCAGAAAAAAAGATCCTTTTGTCAGAGACTACCACCTTACTTTTTCCGCAAACTAAACAGGAAATTACTGCCTTTTGTCTAATCTGAATTTTATATCAAAGTGGAACGGGTGAAAGCAAACAGGTTTTCTATTTTATAAGGTTTTTTCTTAGTACCATGACATTCCTATTTTTGTTAATACAGCTTAAATATTTTTCCTACATTAATTTTTGTACACTAATTGTCAAAATAAAATGTCAAATATTCTATGTATGTCACTACCAAACCAGTCAACTCTCCTTCCTCTCTTGTATGAAAACAAAGAAACACCTATCCTTCACAAATGGTTTTTGCTCAAGGCATTGTTACAGGCTACCATGAGGATAAAAGAACCCCTGAAAGTGCTGCAAAGCACATCTAGTTAGCCATTTACTGTTAAGTTTCCATATTTAGACATTTCTTTAATTACATTTTTGGGTACGTTTTTTCTTTGTCTTCTTTTTTTTTCTCCTCAACATTACCCTAAGGGTAAAATTTAATGATATAATTTAAAACTTGTTTTTCAAATCAGATCATAAACAACTGAGGTTTTAAGCCCGCTTTGTTTGACACACAGCTGAGGCAACCTCCAAGGTCACGCTTTTTAATATATGAAAATAAAAAGGCAGTTAATGGTACGCAACAAAAGGATGCTTTTTTCCCCTTTATTTCTCTCTCCTGTCTTTGCAAAATGTATCAGTTATGCCCTTCAGGATTTCATTCACTTACAGTGCTCCCAACTCACAGTAAGATTAAACTTCCAGTCCACTTTACATGCGTCTGTCAGGTAAAAGTACTGGTGTAAAATTAAAGCTTCTCTTCATGTACTGGTACCATTTCAGAAAACATGCTTTGTTATATTCCCTGACACTCATCTAAAAACAGGGCACTGAACTAGCGAGGATTGATCACTTGCATTTTTTGAACTTCTTTAATGGATAAACATATCTTTCTTTAAACATATGTTACTCTAATATGTCTAGGATAGCTTAATACTTGAAATTTGGAGCACACTTAAACTCCTTTGCTGAGTTGGCCTGTAACACATAAACAACCATCATAATTTTGAAAGATGTGGTGCCTGTGACCACTTCTATTCATCAGTTTCCACTGCCTCCTTTTGCCATATCTCTTAAGTATGTTTGCTCTATGGATGGTATTTGATAAGATGGATTTTATTTGGCTATTAAATCAGGACTAAGCATTGTGCTAATTCAGATTGGGAGTTAGCAGAGAGGTTAGAGCCTGTGGATGTTCACAACTACATCTTCCACTGAGGAAGACTGGGAAAGAGTTTACAGATGATAAGTATGAGCTAAATCACCTCTTGGTCGTCTATGCTCAGTTGCCTCTTTAATCTGGTCTCTCCTAATTTATACATGGATTCATTACTTTCCATTCTCACTGGTTTATTTCCGTATTTTATGATTTTACTTGCTTTTATCAGTTGTTCATAGGATCTCAGATTTTTATCCTTCAGTTTTGTTTGCAACCTGAAATACTTGTGATTAGCTTTACAGCAAAGTTTAGGGGTACTTCAGCCACCTTCGCACAAAGAAACTAACATCTCTTTTTAAATTTCAGCACTTTGGTGGCCTGCTTCTGATAGGGCACTCATGGAGGGTTTCTGTTTTTAAGTTGGAGCTGTTGCAGGAGGAAAAACTTCTTAATGCATCACCTTTGTTTTAGCATTTGGGTTGAACAAGGTAGTTTGGATTGGTCTCATAAGCTAATCATGGCAGTATGGCACGCATATCACGACTGCTGTTTTAATTTGATGGTATTCTGCCCTAAATTTTCAAAATATACAGACAATTCTGGATTTGAACTAAAATGCATGCAACTTAGGTCAAGAGGACAATGATTACTGCCTACCTAATTTATTTTCCATTCCTTTAGAACATATCTTGTTCAAAACTTCTCTGTCTTTGAAAGTGCTTGCTACATAGAGAGGCCAAAATGTTAAATTCAGGTCTTTCCAGCATTCATACAGCTAACCCGAATTGAGATCCCTCCTGTCATGGCTAGATTACTTCTGGGACCTGAGTTAGCTTATTTAAAGCTAGCCTGGGACCTTGACTTTACATTGCGGTTTGCTGTTCTTTCGCTGTCTGCCGTCTTTATTTGATAGTGCTGCTTTTCCTGTGAGATTTCATGGTTTTTTATCCTATTGTAGACATTTTAAAAGTTATAAAACAGCTTATAAATGAAATCGGCTTCTAATTCCTGTTCTTTCGGAAATATTCCATTATTAAGGAGTTTTGTCTTCTGTGGTTTATTGAAAGGCTGTGCAGAGAGGTTTTTCAACATTATAAGAAAAAGTTGTGCGTGTTTTAGCAGGAAAGTCTGAATCATCTAGTATTTCAAAGGAATTACGTACAGTGAAAAAAAAGAATGGTCTGAGGTCAGTCTTAGCTTATGAAGGTATTCAGTCAGTGTCAATTCTGGCTGTGAGCTCCAGTTTGAAATATTTAACCTTTCTATTACTGCAGAAATTCCAATCAATCTATGTTACAGTCACCTTGCAAGAAATAAGTGAAATCCCTTGGTCAGCATTTGCAGAACAGTCCATTTTGCTAATTCAGAAAGACTGACAGAATGTTGATACTAGAAATAAACCAACTAGTCTATCCTCTTTTCAGAAAAAGACTAAAAGCATGTATGATATATATGGCTACAGTAATAACATGGCTAAAATTCATAAAAGCACATTTTTTGAAACTGAAGGAAGTTCTAGAGTAAAACTGCTCAATTCTAGGCTAATTGTACAAAATTTTTATTCTGGTAGTTGATGATGTAAGCATTCTTGTAAATAACAAAGCATAAGCAATATTTTAATACTACAGTGTCAAAGTAACAAAGTCCATTAAAGAGCCAGAGGACACTCACACTCACCATTAAAACTTGTTAATGAATTGACTATTGTGAAAGTGAAGAGTTAGTGTGAGTCTTCTTCTGTTGAAGCCTTTGTCTTATTTCCTATTTTAATCCGTAATATATGTCTTCATTCAGTCTCATAGAGATACATCATGTTTCATTCCCCAACTGTAAAAGACAGGTTCGCAGCCTTTTCTCTGCAGAATTCTTCATTCCTACCATGTGGATATTTCTGTATGTTTTCTTTATCTCATTTTTGCATTTTTGTCTGCAGAAAGATTTATTATTTTTTTAGCCTGTTTATGTAGGCAAGTAAAATATGCAGCAGTAGCATGAAATTTTTATACTTCTTCAGTTATCCTTTTTTTTTTTTTTTTTTTTTTTTTTTCCAGTTCCAACCATACAGCAAAGTTTTCCATCACTTGGAAAGTTTGTTTCATTCTTCAGTAGCGATAAAGCAGTGAACTTGACTATATAATTAATAGTTGCCTTTATTAGGATCTACCTTTGACTAACTTCATCATTTGGATTGCAATTTTCCAAGCTTCCATGCTTCATATCTTTGTTTAATGTAAGAGTAATGGTTCAGGGTTGGGTTTTGTTTCTTTGTTCTTTTTTTTTTTTCCCCAAGAAAAGGTCAAATAAAAGGACTCTCTTTTGCCCGTATTAAGTACATGCTTAACATTTTAGAGCAAGAACTTCAAAGGTGCAGTGGGACTTGCCTGACATCTCTTTGTCTGCTCTTCGCAAACTCAACTCTTATGTGCTCCACTTGTATAAGGCCATGAAATCTCCTATTCAGCGGCTGATGTTGTATTTGACAAATGGGTAGAGTATGCAAAAAAATTTTCAGTGGTCTTAGTTTGGAAAAGATGAGCATGATTTTTCCAGTGATCATTGCTCCTGAATTCTGTTGGACTTTGGTAAAGTGATCAAGATTACACAATCCTTTGTTCTCTTAGGAAGGTGCCAAATAAATTTCCAGGAGGATCTGCTGAACAGAAGAGCCAGTCTGGTGAAAACTATGTGGGAAAAGAGTCAGAGGATGTCTGTATTAAGGAATTAGGTAAATAATGAGATTCTGCTGTGGAATTTGAACCGATAGTGGAAAAAACAGAGTGGGACAAGACCAGGAAGAGGAGGAAGGAGAGCAGAGAGGGACTGGTGCAGAATGACTGTTATTGTAGGCACAGCAGTCCTAAGAGCTTGAAAACAAGTGTGGGAAGTCTGGGTCTCATTCTTCACTACCTTGTGTCTTTCTCTGTTAGATCATATGAAGAGATCTCTATCTCTTCCTCCATCCAACTACCGTTGGAAGGTAAAGCAGAAAGAAACTCCTAAAAAGGAATTGCTTTGTTGCCATTCATATTGGTATGAATCTGGGGATGTACCAGATGCTGCTCAAGAGTTAGGAAGCACCTGCTGGACTGTGTGCTTTGATGCTGGGGCTGCATAGTTCCTCACGATGAAGGGCAGAAGGAGGGTTAAGACTGGGAAATACCACATGATGAGTTATAATAAAAGAACATCAGAATTACAAAATTAAATGTTTAGGTTAGCAAGAATTCATCACCAGTATTTAAGATAAATGAATGAATGTTTTCTATGTCATGGGAATACATCCATGCTCATAGCCTGTTTACTTCATATTATTATCCTGTTTAGTATAACATGAGATAGCATTTCATGCTAGCAGCTCTCTGTCCATACTGTTAAAACTCCTGTTGCAGACATAATATTGTGCACTGTTATATTATGTGTGTATGCTAGAACTCTTTTTGCACATACAATATTGTCTTCTTTTTAACATGATCTAGTTTATCTGATAGTAGAGTATGTCTGCATGTTAATAAATTCAGCCACTCTTCTAATTTTTTAATCCTCCTTCCTTCAGTAGTCTTGGAATGCATTGACCAGTTTTTTGGGGATGTAGCAGAAGAGAATTCAGAGAGATGTGAAATTCCTGTGAGAATTGGGCAATGCAGAGAAAGACCCAGATTAGTACTCCCAGACATCTCAGAGACACACAGACATGTGCCCAACAGCACATGGTGTACTCAGAATGAACTCAGTACATGGTGGGGTTTGTGCATGTACAGCTGTGGGGTGTGGAGGGCAGAGAAGGAAGGAAAAAAGGAAAAGAAATGCAGAAGGGTGTAGAGTGTCTGGAGGAGAAATGAAATCACTGCTGAAAGGATTTCAGAGGGTGTTTCATAAAGATCTGGGATTATCATGGTGGAAGAATGTAAGAGAAGAGAAGGCTGTGCTTTGTTAGATTTACTGCTTATGGAACAATATCTTTTTGTATAATATCCCCCTGTCTTTGAGTGCATAGTGCTTCCGAGCTGCGGTCAGGGTAATATCATAAAGAACTGCTGGTTTTATATTGCCTGTCTTGTTTACTGTGCAGCCACAGAGAACTGGAGTCCATCCATTCATCTGCCATAGGTTTCTTAAGTGCTGCTGCACAAGACTGTTCAAACTTCCAACAGGTTGGCATTAATAGTCCATACCTCATTTCATGAGTTGTCTAATTTGATTCCCAGGACCACATTTTCCAGCAGATCTGAACATTCACCATTAGAATTAAACATCATAACATTTTTCACCACAAAAGGAGAAATACTCTTAAAAAATGAGACTTACCATGTCTCAGTTTATTTGTACAGTATTGGTGGAAACTCTAGGTGTTATGGATTGTAGTCCTCAGTTTTTTCCGTCTGTATAAGGGAAGAAATATTACCTACATGAGGAAAATTTTATTTTCTAGTTATGAAGTTCCAACACTGTGAGAGTATAATGTGGTGTAATGATGTAAAGATAATACAATAGAAAATTCTCTTACACTGTTTTATATTCTAGTGTATCTACTGATTCATAGGCCTGATTTTTTTTTTTTTTCCCCAGGATTTTGGGGAAAAAATCAATAGAGGTTTACCATTAAATTAGTTAAATTTCAGTACTGCTATATGCAAAACTCTGAATGTAACTGATCAGAAACAGCAGCCTAACAGCACCATGTTTTATCAACAAATTTAAGAAATACCCACATATTTGCAAACAAAAGAAATAATATTTTTTAACATCATGAGGCAAAAATTCCCAGTGTTCTTTATACAGACGTTCCCTCAATATGTTTTCTAGCACTGTGCAAGGCTGCAACACATTGCCCAGACCCATCAAATACCCAGATTTTTCATCTCTATGCTGACACTCGGTGTTCTTCATCCATCCAACTAGCATCACAGATGCTATATGTGATGTTGTAGATACTTGCATCTGAGCTGATCACTCAGGCTCTAAGTACTTATACTCCATAAAGTAGTAATACTTATACTCAATAAAGAGAGGCGATTCAGAGTATAGTTGATGTGTCCTAGGTGCATTTTGGGGATTGCCCTCTGTAGTTGTCAGTTGTTTCCCTTTACTAAAGAAAGAGTATGGATTTCCCTTTGGTCAGATAATCTCATCCCTGGTGTTTGTTCTCTTCTGACAACTGGGCTGCCTCTAGAATAAACAGTAGATATACTGTTGTTTCTCTTGCAACTGTTCATCCTATAATTATCCAAATTGGGGGTCAAGGCAAAGTATATGATGGCTGTCTTGTAGTCCATGTGTTCTCATTTTCTTTTCAGAAACACCAAAGCCTAGAATAAAACCCTTGGTGTTTGCCTGAAGTATGGGTCAGGCTGATGATGTCCTGCTAGCCCCACTAATTTAGGTGTAGCATAGAAGTCTGTTAGATTTTAAATGTGAGATCTTTTCTACTGTCAAGCTGATGAGAGACCTAAAGATGACATATTTCAGGAAAAGTACTTTTCCCAACCTCTTCTGACAGCAGCTCCAAATGATGAAGGCAGCATGTAGCTCTAAGGCACAGAGGGGAAGTATTTGGGGTTCATTAATATTTTCAAAAGTAAGCGAGGCTATGGGAACACGATATATTTCTTGGCATTGTTTGGACATTGTGCTGTCAGAAATGAGGAATTTTGAAAGCCTTTGTGAAGTCTTCAGCATCCTTGCATGCTCTGGGAAGGGACTCTGGAGTGAGCCTGCCGAAAAGCTTGAAGCATGAGTCACAAGCTTCAGCAGCTGGGCCAGAGAATCTCAGGTCTCAGAAGGGGAAAAAGAGTTATGCCTAGAGCTTTAACTCCAGGCACGGTGCCTGAAAGCTAACCAGTCTCAGGAAACATAAAAGCTCAACCATGTAAAGCCTGAGGAAATAAATTAGGGAATACTTATGAAGGTCTGAATTCGTTCCAGCTTATGTTAAGTGGAGACACCTGAGGTAGAGCCTTGCTGCAGCCAAGGCTGAAGTGAGCTGAATTATTTCTTGACTAGCTATGTCTTGCCATTGACTGAAGAGGGAACCGATGTTGATATCTGGTGAGTGTCTGATGTTGGATCAGTTGTATCAAGTCCTTTTTTTGTCATCTAGGTACTGATGAGCCTCCCTAGCAAATAATCCAGCTACACTCTCCAGGCTAATAACTGCATTCTCATTTTCTACTGAGACAGGAAAAATGTATTCTATATAAGAAATAGTACTAATGTTGTGAAGCAGCCTTGACATCACTTGCGCTAGAATGGATTCAGCAATTTTCTTCACACACCTCAGATCCCCAAGCTTCTTCAGCTATTGGTCTCTGTGGACAATTTTGAATCGCCTTATTCTATTTTTGTCCCAGAATGTGTATGTAATGAAAGAGTGTTTGATTAAAGTGCAAACAATTTCTTTTTGTGACTACTTTTCTCCATTTCTTGGGATTAAAAAAAAAAAAAAAAAAAAGGTGCTTAAGAATGTAGTTTAAGGGAACAACATAGGAACCAGCAGAGGAAGTAATTTATTACCAGGCTTTGCCTTGAATAATAAATAAAACATTGGTTCACAGTTTTAAAGACGACAACAAAATGAAATAGATATTGCAGCTGAATGTTGTGACCAATGTTCAGCCTGTTCACTGAAAGAGATGTTCTACCATGTGAATAAACTTTACAGTATTACATATACACAAAAAATAATAGAAAGAATTTAAGGTTTTAGAATTATTTTACTGACATTTCCCAAATGTTGAGTTTCACTTCATAATTTGCTCTTTGAATAAAAAAAACCCCTAGCACAAACCCATGTATAATATCCTAGTTTTGCAGAAGGCCAACAAAATAATTTATTTAGTTTTGAGGTTGAAATCACCATCTATATTGAAAGTTGCCTGTCCCTTTCTGTAATAAAATACTATAATAATAAAATAGTAAACTAATAAATAAGCAATAACAGAATTGTGTATGAAAACTCAACCTTCTTCAAGTCAAGGTTGCATACTTTGATTGCTTCTGCCAAAACAGTTAAGCTCTTCCTGAGGGTACGGTTCCATATATTGTAACTTGTTTTTACCCCACATACTCGTTTCTGCGTGAGCTTCAGTTGTGCCACCATAACTATTTGTGGTGTAACAAGAGTAAACCAGATCAGTAATATGATTAGTTTACATGGCAATCCTGCAACCAGTTGCATCTTTATAACTGAAGTAGTGGCTTTGGAAGGACAGACTGGAGAGCAGGATATGATAGCTTTTCTCAAAAGCAGTGTTGTTGTAAGAAGCTATTTGAGCATGTTGTATGTGAAATATGCAGCTTGTTAGAGCTTCCTTGGCAGAGGAGAGGGGAACAGCTGCTACAGAATTAAGAATCAACCTTTGCTGTTAGACTATATGCATTTCCAAATGTAATAATTTGGTGGGATTTTTTCCTGTATGGTAGTTAGAAAAATTAATCAGAATCTTTCATTTTCAAATGGCATTTTGAATTCTGTTTTGTTCACCAGTTTTTTAAAATCACACTGGTGTGTTAAGGTTATAAAAAAATTATACATAAAAATAGGTTTGGGTATGCCCAGTCATATCGATACTGTTGCTTCAGGGAAGGACTTCAAAAACAGGTATGGAAAAAATTGTTTTTATAATAATTAGAAGTAACATAACTAATTTAAAACTGTTTAATTGAACTAATTTAAATATAAATTGAGAAAGAATACATAGGAAGTACTTCATTTTGCATGCTGCTTGAAATTAAAATGTCAAGCTATTCATTTCATAAGCATGAAAATAAACCTTCGTATTCCAACTTTGCAAGCATATCCCAATTCCCTAATTTATAAGGCATGCAGATAACATTTACATAATTTTTCCATGTAGATATTTTACTCCCACAATATTGTTTTATTTCTTGATGCTGTGCTTTTTATATCTTTCTCCTCCACTCCCAGCCAAACCTGCAAGTGTTTAGATCTTCTCAAAATTACTTATGGTTTCTCATATGAATTATCAGAGGCCTGTGGTACTTATAAAATCCAGAGTGGCTCACTGAGGTGGAATTTAGAAATCTGATGTTTTCCACACTTGTTTTTATAAATATTTGTTGTCCTTTGGAGTCTACAAATATTCAGGGATTTACCCCGCGAATTATTGCGGGAACAACAGAGGTGAGAATCCTTTACAATTGATTGCTAATCATAAATTGATCTTATCTTCTGATTAATGACTCAACATGTTAGTGTTTTATTGCTCCTGCATTTTTATATACTTTGTGAATTATAGATGTAGTTACCACCCAATGTTGCAAGTGTTGTAAAAATATACATATTATTATTGCTCAAGCTTTTGATACTGTTTATTATACAGACTGCTGCATGAATGATTTTATTTCTCTATTATTAAAAGCCTCTTTAACTTGCACATACAGGAGTCATTGCCTCAGCATGGTTCAGATGTAATCTCTTGTTAGGGCTGTAATTCAGTGTAGTTGTTTGCTGTAGCAGTGAACATCCGTACCTAAGGATAAGAAAACCAAATTACGTACTGATTTCTGAAAATTGTATTGCGCAATCGAGTCAGCAAATTTTAAACTCTAATTTGAGGAAGGGAGCAATGACCCCAGTTTATGTGCTGGTAATAAAAGGAGATGGATGGTTTTGACTACAGACAACCTGCCATTTTTTATCTTTCAATTGCTATTTTTCTGTAACAGTTTTGGGTTTGGGGTTTTGTTTGTGGGGTACTGAATGCTGCTTCTGCTGAGCTGCTATTAATGGAGCTGCACAAGACTGAAATGTATACAGCTGCAGAAAGTCCATTGAGTAATATCTAATTCTTATTATGGACTGAGTAGATTTTGAAAGAGAAGAGTTTCTGTTCTGTGAAATAGCTGTGTCCAAGTCTTTGATGTAGCATGCATTGAAAGTAAGAACAGATTACTTCTACTGTGGAGCCCTACTCTCTGAATTTTGTAGGGACAAAGAGAGCACAAAATACATGCATTTTGAGGATTACTAGTTAGGGAAGAGAGAAATTGCTAAATAAATGAGAGGCATTTACTAAACACATCTATGAAATAAAGAAATGCAGTAACAGAGAGGAGTAAGAATAAATAAGTCCTACAATCTGTATCCTTATAGCAGCATTTATTCAGAGGCTGGTGAGCAGCTCCAATATGAGAATTAAAGCTGTAGCCCAAAGGTGAGAGAAAAGCAGAAAGGAAGCCCAGGATTTTACATTTACTTTCTAAGAGAAAAACGAAGTAAAAAGAACATTAACTAAAGGATTTTGCTCTGTCTGGTGACATGTCTGGTGACATGAATTAACCTCCCATGTGCCACTCGGGGAGACTTTTTAGTGCTCACAGTGCAATTCAAACATGTCAGGCAGCCACTGAGTCTTTCTTAGAAGTCTCTAAAGTCACTGTATCTTTTTAATACTTTTCTATCAAAATGCATCAGTAGCTCAGGCAACTACTGTACATTCAGCTAAGTGTGCAAAAAAATGTACTTCTAAATGGATTCCTCAGGAAGCAATTTTATTAGTGAGTTTATCTGAGTTTGTCTGAATTCATAATAATAGATTGTGTACTTTCTCAGTCATTGCAATGATAAGAAGTAGAGAAGTTTAAAAAAAATATTATAAAGAACTAGCATTTAATATCTACTGTTGAACCTACACAGCTGTAACGTAAGGCCAGCTCGAGGGGAAAGAAGATGATGAATGGGTATTACTGTACTTTATCCCTGTAAAAGAAGAAACTCTGAATTTTGTGCCAGGGTCTGGCATAGAGAAGCATGTCCCATAATCAAGGGATTATTAGTTAGGACAAATAGATAAAGTGATTGGTTGCAAGAAAGTTGGATATAATTTCAAAATACTTCCTTTTTTATTTTATTTTATTTCTCAGATGACAGATTGTGGTAACTGTATAGTACAATTTCAGATAAATTGTACAGGAAGATACACAATTCTCTGTTACCACCCTAGCAGGAAAATACACGTTAAGGTGCTTCTAATGTAGAATGCTACGAGGATTAAGTTACCTTTTGCTTGGAATTTTGAATTTTAGGGATTTATTTTAATTTGAAACCAATTTGTATAATATTGAACTATGTTTTCTTCATGGAGTTCACAAGCAGTTTAACAGGAATCCTTGGCAGATTAAGAGAAAGAATAAGTGGTCTCTGCACATGAATGGAGTCCCCATCCCTGGAGGTGTTCAAGAGTAGGGTTGATTTAGAGCTTAAGGATATGCTGTAGGTGGGAACTGTGCTAGGCGAACGGTTGGACTAGATGATCTCCAGGGTCCTTTCCAGCCTAGATGATTCTGTGATTCTGTGAATGTGTAACGGATAATATTACCAAAGTACCTAGTCTGTGTATTACCACATGTTTGTATTGGTAATGAAACAATATATGCACACAGTTTTTTCCACTTGGAGAACTCGTATTGATTGGAGGAGAGTACCCAAATATTTGAAATGCTCCATTCATCATAGTTTAAAATTACACCTTTTATATTATCTTCTCCAAAAGAACCATTGCTTTGCTTCTCCTTAATTTATGGATCTTTCTTTCACATGCAGTGATGTTACCTTTACATTTAATTTTTCTGGTTTATACATTTTCTTTTATTTGAGGAGCTCTTTGCTTAGATTAAATTGTATTTGAAAAATTCAGCACAAGATGTAGTAGGCATAACACAAAACATGTTAACTATATTAAAAATTGACTTTTTTAACCACATAAAAATCACTTCTGACAGGTCACAGAAAAGTGTACATGATTTCCTAATACAGATCTGAGAAATAAAACAAAAGGAGTTGATTCAGTACACCAGTCAGAGATGCACAAGATCACTGTTCTGATTACTGTGTTCTGATCCACTCTTCTCGGGTCTTTCATTCTACTGAAAGAATCAGTAGTGTACACAGCCATAGATGTCATCTAGGATTTTTCACATGTAGAGGTTGGATTATGTTGGGATTAAAATTTATTTCATGATGGGTTAATCTTCTGAAAATCAGCAGTGTGGTAAGGAAGTGTTGGAAGTTTATAAACAAGCCATCCTCTTTTAATGTAGCCTACATAACAAATAAATATACTCCTAGCTCTCATATGGCTATATTTTTGAAGGAAATGAGTCAGTGAGCAATAAGGAAGATTTATGGGTCAGAAAAAAAGAGTAAAATAAGAATGCAGCATAAGTACAACTCTTTGTATATAAAGTCATAAATGTTAAATCTACTGTCTGCCATGAAGAGCCTCACTAAACGTGAGATTCCATTTCACCCAGCCAAATTACTATCAGATTATACCAAGGCTGACTTCCAAGATAACTCAAGGTTTTACAGCATGATTCAGCAGGACACTGTTGTGAGGTCAAGTTTGAGAACACTGTTTCCCGAGCTTTTCATATTAACCACAATTACATAAATTGAAATTTTCCAGTAAACTCTGAAACCAAAACCAAACTTCAGACAAGAACTCACTCTAAAAGGTACTAAACTATGGGATGAGAACTTCTTGTTTTTATAGAATACAGCAGCAAAATTAGAGGAGTTCTGATTGGGAAACTGCCAGATGTAATTGTATCAATAGAGAAAGTGCTCTCTACCCTTGCTGCCTTGTAAATGCAGTGAGGGATAAAGAAGAGGCAGGAAAGAATAAAGCAGTGTCTTTAATCTGGGCTCTTACCAACTGTGGAGGAAGCATAATACAGTGGAAAGGTATAAAATCTGATTCAGAGAAGGTAACAGTGAAGTGCTAGGTAGTAACAGAGTAATATTGATCACTTGAGCTAAAAGCAGGAAAGACCTGGACATGGAAAGGAGATCTGTGATAAAAGTGAGAACATACCATCAATTAATTTTATATATCTATTTCTAAAATTTTCACTGATATATATCTATATAGTTATTTAAAAAGTATATTTTATCACCAATCTGAGATTTCAGAATATGGTCCATTATGATTCCTGTTAATACTATCCTGACACACATTTCTCACAGTCAGATAACTGATCCCACTCTGTAGACTAAGCTACTTAATTACTTTGATTAAAGGTGGGGTAGAATTGGTATATATGTGTTATCTGTTATAGAGCTTAAAAGTCATCCTTGTATTCTTTCAGTCCACTGAATCAGTGTGACGTCACCATACAGAAGAAAATCTCCTTCAAAACATATTAATGCGTTATTCATGTTACCTTAATAGTTACATCTTCCCCCCTGAAGATACCAAACACAGTAAAATAACAAGGCATTTATGGGCAGTCTTTCTGCTCAAGTGAAATCCTACGTACTTCAGTATGTGTGTAACAAATCAGAACACAGTAGCCAGTATAAGTTTTTGAGGAAATTATGGTTGCATCAGGTATCATTAGAGAGATGCGTTGTGCATATGTATGTGTATACACACACACACATGTTCCAGCACTCCTGGGCACCCAAAAGCTGGGTTGTTTTTTACAAGGAAATCAAGATTATGCTCTAAATGAGAGTCTGATGATACAACCAACTATGATAGGGTGGATGGTCATGGAACTGTAGAATAGTTCAGGTTGGAACAGCCTTGGGAGGTCACTAGTGCAGCCTCCTGTTCAAAACAGGGTCAGTCACCAGGTCAGACTAGGTTGATCATGTCTGTGTCAAGTCACTTTTTGGAAATCTCCAAAGACTGAGTTTGCAAAACCTTTCTGGGCAGTCTTCTCCAATGCTTGACTGTCCTCATGGGGAAAAAGTTTTTTCTTATATCCAGTACGAACCTCTTTTCTTTCCACCTGTGTCTGTTGTCTCTCGATTTCTCACCACTGTAGGGGGCTTGCCTCCTTCTTAATGGATCTTATTTGTGTACCAGCATGTTAATGTAGGTTCATCTTTATGTCAGAAAAAAATGTTCTGTAGCATTTACAATAGCAACAGCAATAAATTTAATACCTTTACTGATAATTCTTTTTACTGTTTAAACAGAAACTTGTTACATGGCTTATCGAAATGCAATTAGTGGTCACACACAGTCTTTCCAAGATGGGACTGTCATATATCAGAAAGATAATGATACTTTGTTAGTGATTAATAAGACACGTATAATATGTTTGGATGATGGTCATATTGTGAAGTACTGAACTATCTCAGTTTATGTTATTTTTTCATTAAAATAAATCAAGAGAATGCAGAATTACTACTCAGCTACCACAACCCACTTTCTTATATTCATGCTGTGAAATTAATTGGGTGAAATACTACCTCTTTCAGTTTACCTACTGTGGCCACTCTAATGTGCAGGGTGGGGAAGGGCTGGTGGGATAGGCTCTTTCATCTGTTCCTTTTAGTTCTAGGACTTAAAAGGACATTTCAAGTGAAAGATGAATGTACTCATAGTATTGAGGCTGTCTGAAATTTCTTTTATGTTTTTTCTGCCATGTTGTCAGGTGCTTGTACATCCTGTTGGAAATATAGCAATTTTAATGGCTTTTTAGAAAATTAATCTTTAAATAATTATTTCAGTTTTCATGTACCTATGTTTAATACATACTATGTTGCTACTACAAGGTTCTATTTCCTGTGATAGTTTATGAACAGAGAAGAGAGTTGGATCTTTGTATGAATATTTGCACCACAAATCTTCATAGTCTGTGCATTGTCTGTGCAACTCAGTGTACATAATGATTTGGACTCCAGCAATATGCCTATATAGTTAGGGAGCAATGAAAGATTGCTAGCAAAATCTGTTTAAGAGATTAGCAAGAAAACATCTGAGAAGCTGAAATGTTTTTACATATTCTTTTGGGGATGTATTCAGGTGTTCAAAATTCCAGATGTGGATAAAGCACCTAAAATTGATAGGATGCCTTGTGTTTCTGCAAATGTGAGATGCATATATAAGATGTTGTATTAGATTATTTGAAATGAACTGTCAAATGCAAGTTAGTTCAACACTTTCTGTTTTTAATTACTTTTGAATAGCAAGCAGAGTATAATAGTGAATAACAAAAACATTAGAGAAAATCCTTCACAAATTACTTCTAAAGCCTATTCATACATATACCGAAATACCTATGATAACTAAGAACCTCAAATGCTCAATGGTGTGAAAAAAAGCAGTGGATTTATTGCATTTTGGAAGTATATATTATATTTATTAAAAACAAATAAAAAATTAGTATTCTCACATTCAAAGGGAAGCAGGATTTTTGTTTTGGTTTGTGTGGTGGTTTTTTAAAGTCACCTCACTGAACAGGGAAGGTATGTGTCATCCTGGTCCAAGGCTTATTTATAGTGGACTGGTATACCATGTAGTGTGCTAGTATTAGAGTTAACATATGGAGACAGCAGGGTAGATTGTACAGGTCTAGAGCTTTACTGATCTCAGAGTGAAAATAGAATAAAACTGCAGCCTAAAAGTAGTTTTTCTCCTGATTCTTTTTGTAAGAGAGTTGAGAAGTAGGGGAAGAGCAAAAGAAAGGAGCAAAGATGGGAGTAGCAGTATAGGACTTTACACCTTCCCATGAAGCAATTTATTACCTACAGTGCATCTAAGATAATTAAATGGATTACTTTGCAAGGAAGTAACCTTCTTGCTTACTACCTATGTAATTGCTTACAGATAGCAGTTACTGGCTGGGAAGTCTCGGGTACCTTCATTCTAGTGTTAGAGTTAGTATCTGAGCAGGGGAATAGGAAAAATAATCTTTTTTATGCCATAGCACTTACTGTAAATAGATATCAATAGAAAGTCTCATGGCTATCCCAAGTAAAAGCCAAAGGGGTGGTAAATCAGTTTTGTAGTAGATTAATACTGTCAACATACGATGATGAAAGGTGCAATGATATCATATATAAGTACTTACATACACTTGAAATCTGATGTGGAATGATTCAAAATGGTTTTAATAATCATATATTGAAGCTGGAATTAGTCACATTCTGAAGGTATACAGATGGAATATGACTGACATTGAGTGTTACTGTTCTTAAGGATGGGCAAGACATTAAGGGAGGGAAAATAAGTATGATCTGCATTGACACAACACCTGGCTCTTCACAGAATAAGTATCCTAAATCTTTTACATAGTGATGGATTAAAGCTTGTGCCAGTAATTTTTAGGTTCATTTCTTCTGACATGGTGATTTCCTTGGTATGTGTGGTTTTGTTGTGTTTTGGTTTTTTTTTTTCCCCACATAATAGTTATGAGAAAATACATACAATAAAACCTGATTATTTGCTTTTGAGGTTTAGGTTTGTTACATATCCCTGTGTGAGCAGTACCAACCAACCCTCCTTCTGTCCAAACGTTACCTATGTCAGTGTTATTTTTGTTGTAGAAGGCATCTGAACAACAATGTAGAATATGATATGATGATGTCGAAGAGATTTGAGCACAAGAATGAGAAAAAGGGAAAGTAGCTGAAAAATAAAGGCAGATTTCTAGCCTCCAAGCAGAGACAAGTCAGAAACAGAAGATAGGAGTAAAAGGTTGCTCTTGAGAGAGGAGGGAGGTCATCAGCAGAGTCACATGTGTCTGGGTTGTTTAACTTTTTCATTAGTACTGAAGAAGGGGGTGGGTATGAGTAGACAGGATTTACTGATGACACCAGATTTTTCAAGGTAATAAAAACAAAGGTTGACTATGATGAACTGAAGAAGAAAGATATTACCATACTGAGTAACTGCAGTAAAATATCAGGTGAAATGCAATCTAGATACATTTGAAGTAATGCACATGGGAAATAAACAATTACAACTTTACAGATGTAGTGATGGATTCCTAGCTGGCTGACTATTACCACATGGAAACGAGAAAATGAGATCTTGAAGTTATAATTATAGTTCTATGAAAATGTCACTTCAGTGGTCAATAACACTTAAGAAAAAAGGCAAAGCATGTTAGGTGGTATTAGGAAAGGCATATAGAATAAGTCAAATAACATTAATATGCATATATAAAAATGTCTAGTGTACGAACACTTTGAGTACTGTCTGAATTTAGTTCTAATCCTACCAACTCTAAAAGATGTAGTGGAGCCGGAAAAACTCTAGTGAAAAACAGTAAGTATGACTAAACAGAAAGACTGACCCATCACATTAGGACTTTTCAGTCCTTGAGAGACATGGGTAAAACTAAATAGGATGGACATTTAGAAACTATAATTGTAATGGAGAAACTTGAAATGATTGCCCACTAGCTTTTCAGATTCAAGAACTGGAAACATTCAGTAATATTTACAGGAGATAAATTTGTGGAAAAATATAACCAAAACAAGTAGCTTGTTCTTTTATGTAACATTTAGTGAACCTGGGGGCTTCCCTACCACAAGATGTCACGTCAAAAATTGACTGGAAAAAATAATGGAGGTGAAGGTGCTGTTCCATACCAAATGGTATTTTTAGCACTGAAAGTCCATGATCTGATAACTGCTGGTTGTAGGGAAAGTGTGTTAAGGAAGTAGCATTATACCTTTGCCCAGTAATGCACTCTCTGGCTGGCATTGACCATTGGCTGCTATTGGATGCGGGAGCTAGCTAGACCTTGACAGAGCCATTCATATATGAGATGGGATTTTAGGCAAGCCCTGTGTAAAACGACTTCCCTGTTTATTTATGGTACAGCTCTTTCTTTCACCATCTGCACAGCTAAATGTTCTGGGCTTAGACTTTAAAATACACCAGTTTTATGATAATAATGATTTTTGGGTTTCTGATGCTAGGAGGTAATATATATAAAATTTGTCAGAGGCTATGTATTTACAGTGCTATCTCTTAAAATACTGGTTCTCCAAATTGCCAAGTCTACCTTTGATGGTAGTATATAGCTAACCAATTGCCAGAATTTCCCCCCTTTTTTTCCTTGCCAGATGGAATTCTTAGAAAAACAAAATTCATTAAAACAACTATTAGAAGCTACGTTCTTAAATGTTAGCTCTTATCATAACCAAGGCACCAAAGTAATTTCATTGCTCTTCAAAAGCACAGCCTTCCTGAATATTTCAGAGAGCTCAGACTTGCTTGTGAATTATAAAAGTTTAACCTTTCCAGTGCTCACTCTACAGATTCCTTTGAGTTTTCCTTTCCTTGTGTTCATGTCACCCGTTCCCATACTAATTCTGTTTTGCATTTCTATTAACACATGCACTTGCACATGATTCTGTTCAACGGAAGTCAATAGATACTTCACTTTTGACTTCAGATGAAGCAGAAATGAGCCAGAAGCAACAAACACGACAATACCTGCTTTTCAACTCGGTAATCGACCTTTTCCTTCATCTACTGCATAGGCTGTAATTGCTAATGTGGACCTGCAGGTCTGTAATTTGCAATTTAATAGTTTAAGAAGTCCTCTGAGCTAGTACAGACTGCTAAGAATAGAATTATAAAGCCAGTAGGTTTATTTCACATTTGTATTTCTCCCTGTCCAAAACTTAAAAAAAAAAAAAAAACAAAAACAAAAAAAGAAAGCTCTTCAGTTAAACTAAACATTTCTTCTCTTCTGTTTTTAAATGTACTTGATTTGTTTTAAGCAAGACTTATTTTATTGATTTAAAAAAATAAAATTAAGCAAGATGCTTTTTTAGATACACCAAGAATGTGCCTTAGTAATTTTACAGTATATATAATCAGTCAACATGTAAATGTATGTGTTAGTGTAGTGTTGTTTTTATGGGAAAAAAATAGCGAGGTTGGAGAGGATGAACTAAAAAACTGTTCATGAGATCACAGCATAACAAATAATTTTTGTTTTCATCACATTGCACATACTAAGACAAGCAGGAAAAGATGAGCAATAACATGAATTGGTGTCGTTATCTCTGTAATCCCTGTATAGAGTTTCTGACACCTGAAAGATACATAGTAAGGGCCTGTGTCACATCAAAGGTATTCATTCTAGTCACACAGGACTAGACTGTTTTTTACTCAGCTGCACCAGCGTGAGCCGCCTTTGTCACTCACAGAAGTTGGTCAGGACGTACCTGAACAGTCCTTTACTTGATAAGGTCCTGTACATATACAGTCCTTTACATAATACGGTGTATATTCTCTTGTAGCTATTTCATTCTTTTAATGAAGATATTAATCTACATCTTTTAATATTACTCTGTTCTTGGAAGATATTTCTGCACTGAATCCTCTCTGGGTGGGCTGACGCCACAATGGTGGTTCTGCAGGTAGTTCCTGCTCAGGTGAGATGCTCAAGCCAGTGGCTTCAGGGCTTGCAGGGAGGGTGCTCAGCTTGGAGTTCTCTATCTAATAAATATTCTGCCGTGAAAGAAGCCCGTGTCTTCTTTGTCCTGACCAAGAAGTCTTGGGGAGTTGAATGTGAACTGCATGGACTGTCAGACTGGAGGCAGTTCTGGGTGTTTGTGGAAGTGTGCTTCCAGACACCGAGGGAACTTCAAAGCTAAATACAGAAAGAGCTTCATTTCTTCCCCTTCTGGAAGAAAAGAAGAACAAATTTCAGTCACCTCAGTTTTACTTATCTTAGTATAGGTCCCTAAAATTTTTATTGGACAGATACCTTTGCCTGACTTCATATCAGAAAAGTAGGGCTGTACAGTACTTCCTGACAGGTGTGTTGTGAAGATAAATACATAAAGCAGTAGTGAGATACCTTAGGTACTGTGCTTATCCTGGGCTATGGCTGTGCTCTGTTAGATACCTACCCTGAGGCAGGTTCTTGGGGAAAGTCTGAGGAGCATCTTCTTAGAGGCAAAGGAGGAAAGATAAGCAAGTAAACATTAGCTTTGTATGTCTGTAAGAAAATGAGTCTATAAACAAAACAGAATTCTGTAAATCCAGTTGCAAAGATACCATTTGCTCATTGGCTTGCTGAGACAACTTGAATTTATTTTTGTGTATTTTTTCTTTAAGAAGCGTTTCCTGGATAGTCTTCTTTGTATTGCATTTTACTTTTCAAAAATGTGGCCTCGAACTCAAGTTAAAATTATTCTTTCTACAAAATCAAATTAACAAAAAACCCTCAGAGCAACAGGTAAACAAGATAAAAGTGATATTTGTATTGAGAAGACATTTTCCTTCTAATCATTAAATATCAATGCATCTCAGATATATTTCTCACCTTTCTGTCATAAAATCAATGGAAAAAGAACACAAATCAATTTCAGTCTCAGAAAGTGAGTTGTCAGGACTTCAGGAATTAGTTTATCATTATCTGCAATGTATTTTAGAAAAAAGAACAACGTTTGTGACCCACAGTTTTATGTTTTGTGTCATTTTAAAAAGGGATATAGTGTCATTCAGAATGTCACATATCATTTAGGAGCAAGTTCTCAGCTGGTGTTTATGAAAGGCAATTTTAAAACATCTGGACAGTTTAGGATTTTGTGTGGCTTGTGTTTGATTTAGTTATTTCTTTTACTTTTTTTTTTTTTTTTAGGTTTTGCATTATAGAAAGTGTCTTACAAAATATCATATTGCATAATAGTTGCACTGCTATCAGACGTTAATATAATCTAATAATTGCCTGGGGATTGTAATCCAAAGTTTCCTGAAGTTATTGCAACCTATTGAGTCCTTAGACCTTTTGTAAAGTTGAACATCTCTTTAAGTAGGAGTTTAAGAGTCCTGCTGCATTTTAAAGTAAAATTGAAGACACTCCCCACAACTCTTACCATTTTATTAGCATACACTAGCTGCGTAACAGTTTCAAGAATGATATTGAGGACTGATAGGAAAATGCTACTCTGAGAAATCATTTAGTGCATTATATTTCAATGGGAGAATGCTCAGAGTTTCTGAAAGTCAAAACTCAGTTTAGGGTTTTACAAACTAGGTATCCTGAAACGGAGGTACAATACGCTTGTCACATCTGAAAATTTTGGCTTAACGGTAGTACTAGAAATTACACATGCAAGGTTGTGTCTATCCTGCTAAATTAAAGATTCTTATGAGAACATTCCTGGCCACTGAAATCTGGCAATTTGCACTGATAAATACCTGGACTGGCCCCTAGCATGGGTTTTAGCTCGGGCCATCCAGAAGCCCAGGCCGTCCCCAGGCATGGCTGGGCAGTTAACATTGGCCAGAGAACAGTCCCTGCATTTCTCTATCCTTTGGTGAGTAAACCAGTTTGCTAGCACAGACAAGGGTTGCACCATGTCAAAGGATCTCAGTGGCATGTTTAATTAACTATTGTAGCCACGCAAGAATCATGAATCCTGAAAAGTTTCTTTAAATATTTGTAGATGTTTTTATAATTATCTGATTCTTAAAAGAAATCTGAACCTTAGAAATATCTAAAGTTCATCAAGAAAATAGATTGCACCTTTTAGATATCAATGTTGGCTATGTAATCTCTCAAAGCTTATACCAGGCAAAAGCACCAGCTCTGTACTTATATGCATAAGTGCACCCTAGATTTCTGACAGTGCTTTCTGATCAAAGTCATTACCACAGCACTTGGTGAACTACTTACATGTTTGCTAATCTCTGCAGATACAAAACACCAATTTGTAACATCTGAGATTTCTTACTAAAGATGGGATTTAACAGTTCTGTGTGTCTATGTCATCTTCCATGCTGTCAACATAAGCAGGGAAAGACAGTATTTCACCAGAAAAACTTCCACTGCCTTCATAACTAAACTGGTCTCATAATACCTAGAGGCAGCAAAACCATTGGCCAATGTTTAATTATGAAACTATGATTTCTTTTTCTTTTGGCATTGCTAGAAAGAAAAGAAAAAATTCAGCCAAATAGCTTTCTGATTTAAAAAAGTTTCAAATAAACATTGTAGATTTCAAATGTATTTTATACAGTTTCAGTATGATTCATTATAATATCAGTAATGCTAGTGACTTTACATTTTTGTTTCATTTTATTGTATTTGATATTTTAATATTAATTTAAACAAAATTATTTTAATAAAAATGTTTTATTGTTAATAAAATTGAACATTAATAAAATATTTTAGTGTTAACATATTGGGGCTATCGATATGATATGTCATGTTAACATATCATGCTGCATCTGACAAAAGTTTTCCTCGAGGCTCTAAAGTAAAGAGCACCATGTTTAAAGTTTTTGAACCATTTTGTTGAAGTGATGTTACTGAAGGAGATCAAAGAGACCAGAAGATAGTTGGGATGTTCCTCTGCCCCTTGTAGCCAGAACTCCCTTTCTGTAAAACATTTGTGCAGCCCTACAGTCAGGATAAACACATTTTCTTAGAATAGTTAAAACAAGGCTAAGAAATCAGATCTTTACTTTTGAATGGTCTGAAACCAGAAAAGACTGGGAAATTGTATCTAAGTTTATTTTATTAAGTCATTATTTTAAATTTTTCAGGGACAAAACGATTAATTAGTTTTAAATGGCAATTAAAATATGTATTTAGAAACAAGTTTTAAAACTGTCCTGCTAAAGAAATGTTTCCCCTATTACTGGCAAGTATTACTGAACACTTCCTTGATGCATAGATAATGTCTCCCAGAGGAAGTATCAGTAAATGCTCATGGGTAAAGCACTCAGTAATGAGATAAGTATTCTTTTCTTGGCCTTTGTGTAACCTGCTTGTGCAGCTTAATGCAGTTCATTTGATACTGCTTTGTTATTTTCAGTTATTCTGTAAAGTTAGATAGTAATACTTCCTGAATCATAGGTATATGTGTGAGTAAACGTGGTAGTAACTGAAAAAGTCAGATAGTACAGGGATTATATACTTCTGCATATCTAGAAAAGGTCTTACGACACGTAACATTAAGAATCCACTATATTAATCTCAGCAAAATGCTCAGTGGAAAGCCAGTTTACATTAATGCAGTGACCAAATCACTATTTATTGATGTTCTTCCTTATGCTTCCTTATAGTGACATTTAAACTTAATTTTCTTAAAGAAGAGAAATGGATTTGTGAATTAGACAAACTCTGATTGATAACTTTGACATACAGTGCAGTATAGAGAGTACAAGGATCAAAAGTTAGCCATATGCTGTAACTTCCAAGTCTATTACAAGTATTTATCTTTGGCCTGCAAAGAGTAAAAAGGAATTGATTTCACACTTATCAATTCACTGCTTATTTTTCAGCTCAACAGAAAGCTTTTTAATGAGTGAAAGGAAATCAATTGATAGCAGTTGCCTCTCTAGTCTGTTTAGAGATTATCTAACCATGGAAGCTAATCCAAGAAAATATAGCTGGACCTTGAAAATTAGGATGGTTTGACTTCATGAACTAGTCTGACATCATAAATTTATTTCATAATAACTACATATGATAATAGACTAAATTAAGCATGTTCCAAGTTTAGGCTCAAAGCTTGCAAAATAAGCAAATAAAGCAAACCGACAAACCTGGAGGCTTCAGGAGCTGCAACAGGATACGAGAGAAGAAATGAAATGAATGGCTCCTGGGACTTCACCAAGCTCTGAAAGGAAGACTAGATGTAGTCACATATTGTTTAGGGTAAGGAATCGCATGAAGAAGTCTGTGGTGGCTTCTCAACACTTCTGTATCAATGTGTCATTTTGGACAAGTATTGTAATTTTTCTGTGCGTAAGTTTTTCCATCTATAAAATGCAGATAAAACATTCCCATTCATGTGAACTGCTCATAAACCTGTCAAATTTTCTTATTTTGACAGTAATCAAACTGAGACTAAATATACTGATTTTTCCAAGAACGTATTTTTCAGAAGTTCAAGACTTTACTTGCAAAAACAGTTGTTGAACAGAATTATTTTTCATTATGAGTAATGAATCAGTAAGATTATCAGCACACTTCAATACTTGGGTGATTTTCACTCTCATTATAGAGTGTCTGCTGTAACCGTTATTCAAATTTCTAATATTAGTCATCACACACAGTCTGTCTTTCCTATCTGGATGTAGAGTCTAAATTCTCTGTTGTTGTATGAGTGTCTATATACGTGTGTTTATATTTTTATGAATACATATTATATATACCATTTGCATATATGTGTAAATATATGTGTACAAATAAGGGGTTGAATTTTTAAACACAGACACATTATGTATATATTATAAACTGTCTTCTGTGTTATTTAAGTTGCTGAGGTGCATCACTGAATGAAATGTTCAGAAATATGGTAAAGGAAAGAAAAAGACGCTGTTTTAATCCAATGAGAGGTAATAATATGAATTGATGAAGCGATGTACATGCAGATTGTGTAGTATCTGCATCTGAATTATTGAGCTTGAAATCAGATCAAAGATGGGAATTATCGAAAGCTAGTGTTTTAGAAGTGGAAATTCTTCTTTGACAAGGCAAGACAAGACTGCAATAACCTTGACTTAGACACGGAATCAGAATTATTAGAGTCAGTGCAAATTTCAGACTCACTCTCTGACAATAAATAAATGGAGGTGTCGAGTCTCATTTCGATCACCTTTAGTAATGACCTTGAATGCATGCAAATGTGAAATTTGCTCAATGGGGACTCTGTGGCAACTCTGCGATTCAACTGTGAAATTAGAGTAGCTCGTACTTAAACTGGAATTTCACACCTGCTGAACTAGCAGTTTCTTTCTGACTTACAACAGGGAGGAGAGGAACCTTTTACAAAGCCATGTTTCCATTTGTTTATTTGAAATAATTACTTTTTGCTCAGTTATGACTAAATAGGCTAAAAATAATTTTTAAGAACAGCTGGGGGAACCTGAGACAAGGAGACTGTTGTGGATTTTATTTGAAAGCGATGTTCACTCTATTGTTAAGACATCTTTCGCTGTTGAAGCATATATTACAGTCTTTGTAGATGCTGTATGAATGAGAATTTACTGAAACACCAAAAGTGTTCTGATCTTTAAAAGGGAAAAAACTTCAACACAGTGTATCTGATACGTTAAATAATAGAATTGTTAGAATAACAATAGAATTGTTAGAATTCTTAGAATTACTAAAGTTGAGAATAATAGCTATATTCTTGATTTCATATCTGGGTCTTTATTTCTTGACCTTGCTGTAGAGAGAATGTTTTTTGGAGTGGAATGGCATATGCATTAATTGAAGAGTGGTATAGTGCCAAATCACACCCTAGCGCAAGCACTTTGTGAAGTAATCAATTGAATATTGTTGGTGTAGACAAAGACTGCTTTTACAGGAGGGAATCTCAAATAAAATTGCATATTGTGAAACAGTTTCTTGTGAGGCAAGATTGGCAGTTTTTTAGTATGTATGTCCTCTGGAATTGCATCATGACTGCTATTTCCTGTCTTTGCCATCATCTGGAAAGAGGGAGCTGTTACATCCAAGCTGTACTGAACACGTTGCCTAGGTCCTACCCGTCAAGGATTTTTACAAGTTAACTAAATTAATATGCACACAAATTGTGAATTATCAAAAATTTAACTGAAAAGTGGAATAGTTTTTAATAGTTTTTAATAGGATGCATATTCTTTCTTAAAAGATTTAATAGTTAGCTACCTAAACCGTGTCCCAACAAGTTAACCAAAGTCCTGTACAGTTTCCTTCCATATAAATAGCTGTTTCTGGTGAGTAATATTTTCTGTATTTTCTCTGAACACATTGTTGAAATACTCTGAATGGACTGAAAAACAGTAAAACAAGTGTTTCTATATATTTTCAAATTATGGCTCTGTAAAAAACATACATGATACCATGTAAAGCAGAAGAATCTTCATTACATCCCAGAATGTCTCCCAGTATGCAACAGAGTGAAAATGTCTGTGCTCTGGAGTTTGGGTGACAGTAGCTGTGTTTTAGAAGGTACTTTATTATAATTTAGTGATTAGGTCATCTTTCCAATCTTCAGACTTTAGCCCTGCTCCTTTTTAAAAAAGTTGAATTGAGAACATGTCCAGTCCATATCTGTTTCTACCATTAGTACTTCAAACATTTGTCACTTCCCTGAGATAAAATCTCATGTGTTGAAACTGCTCAGAGAACAATCTGAAACATTTGTAGGGGCTTCCTGCTCTAGTTATCGGTCTGCCATAAGAAGAGAAGACAACTACCACCACAGCCTTCTCATTAATGAATCAAATGCTGAGTCACCAAGCCACTGGGTGAAGTCAACCCTTGTTTGTTTGCTTTTATTACAGCTGCCAAAGGGGAAAAAAAAAATAAATTAAATGTCAATGTAATATTACGTTGTATTATCAAATACTATTGGAAAGCACAAAAATACATTTTAATGCATTCCCAATTTCTCAGATTTTCTCAATTTTTATGCTCTAAAAAAGGAATTATATGAACATATGTCTGTTATCATTCAGGTAGTCCTGCCCGGGCTCATTCTCTGATAGGATTGCATCTTAGCTTGAAACGGATTTCTGTTTTTCTTTTTCATCCTCAACATTACAGAGCAATAGCACAGTCTGGTCTTCCTATTGCACTTTCTTCCATAATGAGTTCCCTATTCTGAAGTGTTTGTTTACAGGTGCATTTTATATTAAGTATCTATCTCTACAGTTAATCAACACACAATTGATTAAGGTTATTTTTACAATACCTTGTTCTGCTTGTTTGTTCATCTTATTGAAGCCTTGTCTAAAAAAAGTATCACCAGCTGGTGATTCAATGGTGAAGAGATCATCAGCTATCATATGAAGATATGCCTGCTCCTTATGGCAATATTTATTCTCTAAGCTCCATCTCCAGCGTAAAACATAATTACCAATATGATTTACTCCCTAATTTTCAGCATAAGTCTCTACTGATATCCAGAGCCAATGCTAGTCGTTTTATCACTATCCCAAAAGTCTTATTTTTGTTTTTTGTTTAGGAGTTTTCTTCTGTTCTAAAAAGATGAAGCAAAAGTTAAATGCTGGCAGAGTGTCTATGTTTAAATTTGATTCAACCATCATGGAAAGATTTTTTTCAATAGTTATATATGCTCCTAAGAGGCACAAATTATGAAAAAAAAAAAAAAAAAAAGGTTGCAAAATGTATCTTCTCTTTTTGTGATTGGAGATCAGAAATCTCTTATTTAGCTTCCTGGAAAATTTTCCACATCATGCTGCATGTACCAGTGATATAAACGTAAGCATTTGCATTTCACCAAAGCCTTTTAGAGTACAGTTTAACAGATAATATTTTAATTATTAGTTAAATGCACAGTTATTGTGCGGCAAATGTGTTGCGTTTCAGTGTAAATGCACAGAATCTGTAGGCCCTCCCGGTCTAGAAAGTGCCTTAGGCAGATGCTTATCTTCAGACTGATGAGGTCTGTTAACTATGATAAAACTAAACTTATTCTCTAAGTGGTTTGCTGGATTGGGGCCATAGACTGTAATTGAGTTGGATTTTTATCTTTTATCCTTCATCCATTTGTTAAAATTTTTGATGAATTTTGTTCTTTTAAACAGAATTATCTTGGTTTAATGCTACTGGTTTCCTAATGTAATTATCTTCTGAGCTTCATTAATCATGTTTAAAGTACTTTCAGACATTCATGCATAATTTGTGCATGTTAATTTAACTTGATTATTGGAATTTATTTAATGATCTTAACTATCACAGGACACGTTTCTGTGTGCCAGTTAATAGACTGACCTGTTTCTTAAATTTTAAGTACACTTACATTTATATAAGGCTTAGCTATAATGACCAGAGAGTCACTTATGGCAATGTTTTGCATTGTAACTGTGCTGCATACACTTCCTTCATAAGAGAGGTCTGCTGAGACTTGTACTTCTGAAAGTTTCCAAAGTAACTGCAGATAGAGGCTGTTCGCTTCTCACTATGAACATTAGTTCGCATCAGCATCTATCTCAGTGGTGATATTAGTGAGAAATTGATGAAAAGCAGATCAAATAGAAGCTGTCATTTGAAAATATATATTAAAGGACAGAGAATATGTTTATGCATATGGTTGTTTTTGTAAGCACAAGAATTTTTTACTGAACTCTCCAAATGTCTTAATTTTTCCCCTGTTTGTTTTATAATAATTTTGTGGTTCCTTTCATTTGTAATGTCAAAGTTTTCAGTCATGGGTCTTGTAAGATATAAATATGCTTGTATAGTTATAATTATTCTAATTAATGCCTACAATGCCTTCCGTTAAACAAATAATTTTAGTCACATAAGGAATAGGATATACATTACCAGTCTTAGGAGAAAAGAACATCCTGACAACTACTGCTGCTTCTATTACATTATAATAGGCACTGATCCTTTCCCAACATGCTAATTCATTTTAAAAATTTTAATTATTATTAATTACTGCAAATTTATGGTAATTGGTATGGAATTGGTAACAACTGAAAATTTATGAACAAGTTTTGAGATAATGTACTCTGAAATATTTTTCATTATTTCATACTTTTTGTGTTGAAAATTTTCAAAATTTACTTGGAGAATATTGAAGTAATTTAACTGTCATATTTTTACCTCTGTTGATTTTTATTATATAATATAGTTCTGTTGTTTTCTATTTAACATATTCCTTCTAAATCTTCATTAGTCCTTTTTTTTCTCTACCAGTATACTTGGCCATGGTCCATATCCTTGCTGGTTCACACTATTACAGATTAATGTGATAACTGTAGTTAATGATGAGTGATTAAAAACATCTTTCTAGAAACTGCAAATACACTTCTAAATTGTCCTTTCAATGCCCTTTAAACATTCATTCGTTAAATCCTGCATATTTCATGTGCTTCAGTTAGAGAGAGGGAGATAGGCAAATTCTCTCCTTAGGCTACATGTTTCTTCATACCCAAAAATATGCCAGAAGGGAAGCTGTCAATGGTGCAGTGCTCCATATGTAAAGAAACCTAAGGGCATTGTGAAATTAAGCATAGAGCTCTGTAGATAGGGTTCTGGTAGTTTTGAGTATCCTCCATTTCACTAGTTACCTTCAGAAAGGCTCCTTATTTGAATTATTTATTTTCCTAAGATAATTTAATGGGGAAGCTATGCAGCATTATAGTAGACAGCTACTTCTACTGTGATGAGAGTATATTAATTTAATTTTTTTTTTTAGTATTCTATTTTCAAGCATTTTAATTCTAAATGTAAAGAATAGGATTTGACCCATATTATGTTTGTCCCTTTATATATAAAATGCCAAACTAGAAAAGACATTTTGCTGTTGCTTATAGTTCTCCTGAATTATGACTATGTCTGGGTGAATGGTTCATCCCATCAAATCTGAACCTAGCTAATAAAAACAAGATCGTTTTTGTTCAGCAAATGCTAGTTCCTTGGTATGTATTAGATTCAGACTTAACTCTGCTGAACTGTTCACCTTTTCTTAATCATTAATCAATTTAGTGACAGCTTAAACATATGAGCAACTTTTTTATGACACTTGTATCATCGTTTTAATAGCAGAGATTAAATGTTTTAGTGTGATGCTTTCTGTAAAATGTGCTGTTCTGTATCTTCTATTTTCCTTTTATTTTATGAATTTAAGGGCATATGGTCATCCCCAAGTAATAGGAAGTTTAACTGTCAGTCCTCATAAGTCAACATTAAAGACACTATATGTCCAGTTTACTGCTAGATAATTTGCTGATGGAGTAAAGCTGATGTTGGCTACATGGCCAGAAACTACCAGCAAACTCTGTATAGCAAAGAAAACCTAAAACCTTCATTTTGTGTCAGTTTCTACAGGTTTATGGTGAGGATGGATGATCAACTTTGCAGTTAAAGATCAGCACTCCTTTATTCATTGCTGGGAGGGCAATATTAACTATATGAACTTAGATTTGAGTCCAGTTGGTTGAAAAATATATATAACTTTGCAGAGCTAAAATGTGACATTTCGTTTTTAAAAAGTTAGTCCTTTTAATTGCTGCTAGAAGTTTTCCACCTCTGTGTGTGCATGTGTCTACACCTGCGTGTGTGTGAGGGAGAGTAGCAAGCACAGTCTTTAATTGTAAGAACTTTTTCAAAGAGCAATAGAGATGTTGACCCCAAAGGAAAACATGCACGAGCAGGAGCAATAGATAACAGCTATGGTTTTGTTAATTTTTGTATTAAAAACAATATTGCTTTTTTAACTGTAAGATAAAACCAACGAAACAGAAATAGGGAAAAATATGTTTTGTTATGGGGGAAGGAATAATTTATCATTATTTTTAATAAAGCTTATGTGAATTGTATGATGCTTTGAATGTTAAAAAAGTAGATCTCAGTTTCCAACAGAACATACACAGCATTCACTGTAGTGGTAGCTGGGAAATTCTGCAGCCTGGAAAATCTCCACATAAAACGTTAATTGTACTTAAAAAACAGATCATAACATTATCTTGTCTATATTTTAAATAGAGGAAAAGAACCTTATCATTTAGATGTCTTTTTTTTCCAGCCAGGCTAAGTCAGGTAGACTCAAGTAAATGTTGTGTGTATATTCCAGAACTAAATTATATTGCATATAGCAAGATAACTATAATAGTTAAAAATTACTAAAACCTCTTAGGTGCTTGTCAGATAGTTTTAATGGTCTGTTCATTATATATAAAACACCTAACACTGCAACAGAAACACTTTGTTTTCATTTGTTCGGACTCATCTGTACAATTAATTTTTGACTTAGGTACCCATGAGTGACAATCCCAAATGCACACTCATAAAATCTGAGTGCCAAAGCAAGTCACCAGCTAGTCTTTCTGAAATGCTTGTATAAAACCAATAGCTGTTATAAAGGATAAAAATGTGATAAATTTAAGGCCCGTTAAAACAATTGGTAGTGCTCATTTAATGTTCTTGGTTGTATGAATATAGGCTGAATTTACTGCTTAGCTTTGGAGGCAGCTATTAGTTTTCTAATGGTCTTTTCCAGTTTGCTCATTCCATAAGTATCTGAGCTATTTAGAAATACCATTGAGCTTATGTTCACATGACTCCAACAAGGTAAAAGGGATGTTGTTACTCTGATTTATAAATGAAGATCTGAAATGCAGAGAGGATTAGGGGAGAAGTACCTACTTCATATCTTCCACTAGGGACACCTTGCATGTAGTTTTTATAGCTTTCAAAGCATTCAGAGCACAGATCTCATTGTCCTCAGTTGCAGCTGCAAGTGCTTGGCAGTTTTGGAAATCAGTTGTTACACAGCTGTGTGTAGACCTGCATAGGAGCAATGGACAGAGATCACCAGTGAGAGCTCAGCTTTAAATGACTTGGGTATCACCACTTAACGAGGAACTCCATTTCTTTTGGCAAGTTTAACCTCAGAACTGCTCTTTTGCTCTCACCTCTGCACCTTATTCATGCTTTCCAACTCCTATAACAAGGGAAACATCCCTGACAAAATTATTTCTTTGAGTTTGTAGTTGTTCAGACTTACCTGTAAAGTGGACTCTTTGCAGAAAATGATTCAGGATTCTGTGAACAACTTACTGCACCGTAATGATTGTCATACTAAAATTATGTCCAGATCATGTACCTGATTACTGGTGCAAAGACAAACTGTAAATTTCAGTATTTCCCTAGTTCTGAGGCTTAGTTGTGAAGGCAGTGTGGTGTGGTATTTGTTTCTTTGTATTTTTTAAACTTTAGAAACAAGGTTTTAGCAGGCTTTTAAAAAATGGGAAAGTGCTGAATTTAAATCTGTTTCTCTGATTATGAAGAGGTCAATCAAGAACTTGGCTAAGGAAAATGTTATCTTTATATGATTCTTTGAATGCTTTATGTGCCTTATAAACAAAAGGAAGGTTTAATGAGAGTACGTACATATCATAGAATCACAGAATGGTTTGAATTGGAGGGGACCTTAATGATCATCTAGTTCCAAATCCCCTGCCATGGGCAGGGACACCTTCCACTAGCCCAGGTTGCTCAAAGCCCCGTCCAGCCTGGCCTGGAACACTGCCAGGGAGAGGGCAGCCGCAGCTGCTCTGGGCAACCTGTGCCAGTGCCTCACCACTCTCACAGGAAAGAATTTCTTCCTAATAGCTGACCTGTGTCTACCCTCTTTCAGTTTAAAACCATTACCCCTCATCCTATCCCTACAATCCCTGATAAAGAGTCCCTCCCCATCTTTCCTGTAGCCCCCTTTAAGTGCTAGAAGGCCACTATAAGGTGTCTCTGGAGCCTTCTCTTCTCCAGGCTGAACAACCCCAACTCTCTCAGCCTGTCCTCACAGGGGAGGTGCTCCAGCCCTCTGAGCATCTTTGTGGTCTCCTCTGGATTCACTCAAGCAGGTCCATGTCCTTATGTTGAGGCCCCAGAACTGCACACAGCACTGCAGGTACTGTCTCCTGAGAGCAGAGTAGAGGGGAAGAATCACCTCCCTCGACCTGCTGGCCACACTCTTCTCGATGCAGCCCAGGACACGGTTGGCTTTCTGGGCTGCAAGCGCACATTGCTGGCCCATGTTCAATTTTCTATCCACTAACACCAAGTCCTTCTCCTCAGGGCTGCTCTCAATCCACTCATCGCCCAGCCTGTGTCTGTGCTTGGGATTGCCTGGACACATATGTAGGACGGTGCACTTGGGCTTGTTGAACTTCATGAGGTTTGCACAGGCTCACCTCTCCAGTCTGTCCAGGTCCCTCTGGATAGCACATCCCTTCCCTCCAACATGTTAACCACACCACACAGCTTAATATGCTTTCATTTTAGACCTGATGATAAACTCAGTACAAAAATATCTCCCCTTTTTTAATAGAACTTTTAAAAACACTTGGCAACTAATTTTTCTTTAACATATTCATATATATGTAAAGCATACTATTGCCTTTTTTGATAAAAAGGCTCATTCTTGATAATGCATTCTTTAGAGTTATCTTCACCAGTGCAAAAGGAGCTTGAAGTGTCACATTTTATATTCTTTATACTGGCAAGGAAACAAAAAATATCTTTGCAATCCTCATACCTTGAGAATGTGCTCATTACCAAGTGACAGACTTGGCATTATGCTTATCACATGGATGCTAAAAAAACCCAAACCACAGTCATTCCAGGAAATGAGATTTACTGTGCATCCTTGGTACTTTTGATGGATGGGAGTATGCTGCACCTGCTCATGGCCATTGCCATGCATATGCGTGGTCCCAAAACGTCCTGTGTAAAAGTTACTGTTCATAAAGTTGGAAGATCCACTTACCTTGCCAGTGACTGATAAAATAACAAGCCAGGCTGTTCAGCAACTACCTACGTGTCTACCTTAGTTACTACTCAGACGTTATATTAAGCTCTTGCTAATAGTGCTTGCATTCTGATTCTCATTTTAACATATTTTATGTGTGTATGCATGTATATATATACATGTATGCATACACACATATATTATGTCTAAATAAGTGTATGTATATCTGTTAGTGCAGACAGACAGTGCCATTGGCCCTGTTCATTACTAAAAGGTGTCACAGAAGCAAAGATGCTGCATTCTGAAGGTTGTGATCTCATTGAAGATACTGACATCTGTAAAACATGAAAGCACTAATTTTAAGAAAAAATTTTAACATGTATTACAATGAAATATACATGCATGTACATGGTTATGTAAGTATTATAAAATTAATAAAATTTCTTTCTTCAACAAAAGGAAAAAGAACATTTATAATACTTATCCACCAAGGGAAACAGCATCTGCTGCTTCCAATAAGCTAAAACTACTGAACATCTGAGTTCAGTTCTGAGAGAACAGGTTGTCTTTTTTCTATAACATATATTGTTTTCATGCTTTGTCTAGGAAATTATCACTCTTATGATGGTATTATTATTAGCCTTTACTTTCATAGGATTTTGGTTAGAAAAGGTGTGATATATTACTTTCTCCTTTTTTTTTAAGTTCATACTCATAGAAGAGGCAAAATGAAACACATTAAGCATGGTGTTGTTGCCAAGGCAACAAGGGCTTGAGCCTCCAAGGTGAAGTGTGACTGAAATGCCTATGATACTGTTGCACAGGGACATGCGATCTACTACACTTAGAACTAAAATCATCTCTATTACAAAATAAAATAATTTTTAAAACTCTATTTTTAATACCTATGTCTATTAAGACAGTTTTCCAGCCAATAGCACCATAAAAAGAACAATGGATTTCAGTTACTGGCAGATATTATACTTGTACTTATCTTTGGACAGATACTTAAATTGAGTTGTAAGGTCTTCTAAGGATGGGAGGAGGTTCCTGTGGTTTGTTTTGGCTTCAGAAAACTCTTCAGGGACAAACACTGATAAAAAATAGGGAAAAGGAACTGAGAATTCAGGAAATGTGTGCAGACCTTCTGCTTCGATAATACTTTATGGAATCATTAGAATCAGTATGGGCTAACCTGAAGCATGGTTGCATCAGTGTTAACCTTTGATTTGGTTTTGTACTGTTCACTTGCAAGCTGTAATAAATTGTATTATTGGTATAAGTAATTAAAGTTGAAAATACCAGATACGTGCAACACTACCCAAAGCTTTCAAAAATAATGAGATAGGCTGAGAAGCAATACCATTTATTTACCTTTTCAATGATTTGGTTTCTTTGTGTTTGATCTTCACATTTTTTTAGTCTCTTTGGACAAACTAATAAGTAAAGGTTGAGAGCATGCCATAATCATGTGACTCCAGAACCTGAGGATTTAAAGCTAAAATGAAATGCTATGCAATATCAACTAGTTTCCTGGTTTCATAGCAATGAGCCAGTTTTCTTCTTGCTGTTCACTGAGATAGTTCTTGACTGGACCTTGTTCCATCACAAGAAATCCAGGTATTAGCGTTGCACAAAGCGCCTGAGGAGCAAGAGTGAATAGTGGAGTTGGTTTCAGACTAAAGATTATAAAGATCTAGGCTGAATGCACCCCTGACCAAGTCTCAAGAAAATGCTAACAAACGCATGCAAAATAACTGACTGATTCTTACTTTTTGATATAGTTTTATCAAATTAAAGGCACGGAAAGCTGTATGTATGAAGCTTTTTTTTTACTCTTTTCACACAGATCAAACTTTAACAAATGTTTTAGTCAAATTTACAAATCAAAAAGCTGTTACTTTTTGAGCTCCTTCTCTGAATTGACTGAGTAATGTCTCTCCTATGATAGTAATTGATGTTTTAGAATAATGTTTAAATACTGTAAAAAGGAGGAGAGTCTGAAGAAAGTGAATCTTACCTACCACAGTGTGTTTTACTTGCAGAGCTGTGTTTGCTACCTAGCGCTACAGAGTAGCAGTGAGAGTGTAACCTTAATTTTGTGTGTAGATTATTTTGGGCAAGAGAATTTATCTAATGTTTGTTCTACAGAAGAAGGAAAAGTGACAGAAAAAGTCCAAACTAGCATTAGTTTAAGAACCATAATTGATAAGTAACAATCATAATTGCTTTGAGATTAATTTTACCATGAAGACGACTATTCAGTTGTCATTTCCAAACTTCTAGAACATTAGCTTCTAAACCATTCAGCAGAAAGAAATCTGTGATCCTGGGAAAAAAAAAGGAACTTAAATGGAGAAACCGGAGTAATCAGATAAAAAGGATTGTTCTGTTACTTACAAAGCGCACATAAACTAATAACCATAAGTTAAGCCACGCATTCTCTGCAATTGGAGCCATATTATGAGTAGAATTCAGATAGGTATGGCTGGATGTTCTAAGAGAGGCAGAGTCTTGATTATGAGAGACATCTTTCTAGACAAAAATATCAATATTATGCATTGGATTTTGAACAAAAGCAATGTTGAAAATTATTTTACAGTATAAACAAATGTGTGCCTGTGTCTAATGTAATTCTATATGTATATTTGTAGACATAGGATTTTATAGTTCCTATGCACCTATCCCATTCTGGTATCATTTATTCTAGAGGAGGTTGCGTTTCCTTGGGGAACTTTGTTATAAGGCCCAGTGTTCTACCCCAGATGTTTTTTATCTTAGGAAATATCTTCTGCTGCTAGTGCTTTATGGTGGAGAATACTTAATGTTGTTGGAATGGAGAAAATGTTGTTTGTTAGTGCTTGCATATTGTTTGGCTTGTTTTGTAGAACAAGCTCTTTATTTCATCCATGGCATTTTCTACTGACTGTGTAGATATTTGGTATGAGCAATAACAGTTCCTCAAAAATTCAAAGTTGAATCTCATCAACATTGTGATGCCAATATTAGTGTTTTCCTTTCTAGGAATATATACTGTTCTTATACTGACTAAAGAGAATTTAATTTAAAATAATTGCTATTTTCTGTTATAAACAAATTGCTATTTTTTAGTGAGACCCAATTTGGGTATTTCTTTTGTACAATCCTTTGAATTTTTAAAATCATCTTTGTCTCAAAACCTGAAATATTTCTACCACACAGGTCCTAAAAAATCCCTTAAGTGAAAATTATTTAACTTAGAAAAACTCATTCTCATAGGCTGAGACAGCTGTTAATAAAATAAGCACATAGTTCAAATTGTCTCTCTGTCTTTCAAGTTCATGTTCAAATGCATCTCTAAACACTTGTGATTTTTAGCTGTTTTGTAAATTTTATATTTGTTAATTTGCAGAAGGATAGCAAGACAGACATAGACAAGGATTTTATTCTCAACTATCATGATCAGAAGCAGCCAAAATAACACAACTGAATTGCATACTGTGATGTTCCTTTCCTCTGAATTATCAAATACAGGACTTGTTTTGTCTTGCATAGTAACTCACAGACAATGCATTCCTTCTGTGTAGCATACAAAAGAAGATAGAAACAGGAAAATTCAGTGTGCTTATGTCTAGCAACTGTGCAGATCCCCAAGCCAGGCACTCCTTAAATACCTTTACATAAGATATTCTCATTTTCTGTATACTCTCTACTCACCCTCCCTGGCCACCCCGGTTCTTCAGATTAGGATCTTTCAGGGTCACACTGTGTGTGTTTTACATCGATGATTTTTACAAAACAAGAGTAATTTGTCGTATCTGTGAGCCTCGCCTCCACATGGAGCTTGAATAAGGCTGGACAACACTGGGCACACCAGTTTGGTGTCTTAAGAGTCGTGTTGTCCTGTGGCTCTCAGCTCTGGCACTTGATGTTGCAAGCTGATGTGACATGGCTTTCTGGTCAGCTGCTTTCCATGTTTTCTCTTGAATCAAATGAAAGTCCTTGGGAGAAGGGATTGCAGTGGGGCAGATACAGACTATTTCTAGAAGAGTCAGCATCACTCCACGGCCTCATCTCTTGAGCAGTGAGACAGTACAGAAACACTGAAGAATAGGATAACTCACTCATTAAACCTTACTTCCACCCTTGGAAACTGAGCAGACAGAGTGACTGCCCCAGAGACACTCCTTCCTGCTTCTGCTTTGTTCCTAGCTAGCACAAAGGGAATATGGATCCTCTGACCCAAATCAGAGTTGATTGCAATAGTCAAGGACGTGGTCCTACTTCTCTTGAGATTAAATTACTTCAAGAAACAGCTTTCTCTACCAATTTGTTTACCCATCTTCATCCTACAGCATAAAACTATTTTTTTTTGTTCCTCTCACCATTGTACTCATCTGTTAGTATTAAAAAACAGAATACATTTTCATCTTTCTTAATATTAATCTCTGGACGTTATCTCATGAGAAGGAGAAAAATCGTTTTTTGCTTTACCAGATACAATAGTCCTGGCTATACGTGAGAGATATATTTATAAACCTTAGCAGTAATACTTTCACTAGCAATTAAAAAACAAAAAACCACTCCCCACCAAATAAATAGATAAAAATAAAACAAGCACAGGTGGCAGTACAGCTTATTTCCACACTGAAGTAACTGATAATTTGTGGGATTTTTTTTTTCCTCTATGAAGCCTGCAAGACAGGCAATTCCTTAGCGTATTGCAGTAGCATGCAGTACAGATGTAAGGAAAAGCTGGGTGTCACTCAGTAAGGAATCCTGTTGGTGTGATTGACACATAAAGCAAATTTTTTTGCCAGTCTGATGTGTGCTTTCTTGTGGAGGGATATCTTGGAGACAAACCATTGGAGTAAACTCTATCTGTTGTCATTTGGTGAGATTTTTATTTTAATGAAAGCGATCTGTCTTGTGTGCAAATACTAGCCTTTGCTGTTTGTTATGCACAGAAATTCAATCAGATGTTTAATTACATCTTAACATGAGTTCCAAACAGCTGGCTAATTCCCTTGTTTCTGATTAAAGAGATTACAAAAATAAAATTTAACATTGCATTTACATACAGCTCTAAAAGGAAACACTTGCCGATAAGTTTTAGTCGTTTAGGAAATTCATGTCCGTTCAATGCTAGGGATCAAAGCTTTTAACATGATGAATTGCAGAGTGACAAGAGATTAAAAAAAAAGAAGAAATAGCAAATGGAATTTGTCAAATGTTCTGCTTGTAGATTAAGGCAGGATTTAACTTGAAGGTGTTAGTCCATAGACGTATGCAGGAAGTATTTTGTTTCATACTACTTCTTTGTGAAAACATAGAAATTAAATTTGTTCACTAAACCGTCACTTCCCATGAACTCAGAAGATTATTTTTCAAACAGGATTGTTCTGAGCACATGCACTAATTTGTTTAAAGTTGATTTATTAACTGTCACAAAATAAGGTAAAATTTAATTTGTTTTCTGTCTAGTTTAATCTTCGAGTGGTTTATTTTTTAATCATTTTAAATTTTTTTAATCAAAAGTATAGTTATTCTAATGTCAGAGAGTGTTTGACATTTATGTATGTCTTCAACAGTGATAGTATAAAAATTCTCTGCCACAAAAACAGATAAACTTATTTTAGCTGTAATTCTTGTATCAGTGTATGCACCAGAGGTGAAGCCAATCTCAGTAACTGCTAAAAGAGTAGAAAATAGATTCCTAATGTTGTCATTCAGGTCTACTTGAGATTCATTTAAACACATTAAAAGAGCTATTATTATACATAGGGAATTCATATAAAAACTTAATATTTAAGCCAGGAATGTCTCGATTATTTAGAAATAGGAAATCAAGGGAGCTACAGTCAGTGATAACCAGCTAAATTAACTGTATGTGTGCCTTGCTGACACCAAGGTTGTGAAGAAATACTTCCCTCTTTTGGCAATAAAGACTCAGCATTTGGAGAGGTTCTGGGACTATTCACACTTCAAAAAAAAACCCAACAAAAAAACCCCAAATAGGACAAATTCAAATCTGCTGAGAGAACTGGAGTATAAAATGAATGAGAAGCTATTAAAAATATGCAGATTTTTCTTATTCAGGGGACTGGAGAGTGATAGATATCACATCCATATTTTAGATGTCTGTGTTTGAACCAGGGGACCACTGACCTCCAAATATACTTCAGCCTAGTCTATTAGTCGAAGGGAAGACCTGGGAAACCACGACATGCAACTCTAAGCAGAAAAGTCTGTGTGAAAAAGAAGAACTCTCCTTTCTTGATCTGTTGACATTTTATAAGTGCATTAATAAATGAGCATATTAAGAAGATTGTAACTGACATTTTGTTTAGACTCTGCTGAGACTTCAAAGAGATCTCTTGTAACACCAAATGTATTGAATAGTCATGGGATGCAAGCTGTAAGCGTTGTATTGTATCGTATCAAAAATTACTTACAAAAGATGAAAACTGAGAATAAAGGACCGGATTTCACTGTCAATGCCCTGTGCCCCTGCACCCATGATAAACAAACAAACAAAGTGAACAGAGATACCTACTTTAGAGCTTCTGAATTATCCCATGCAAGAACAAGGTACTGGGTCAGGCTAAAGAGCCATCTTGTTTTTACTGGCCAGCAGCTTAGGGAAGAAGAACTGTTATGCTATATGCCCCCACATGAAGGTTAAGGAATCTCAGATGAAAGATTGTACTGAATGATGGTGTTTAATAGTCCTTACATTAAGTGATCAAATCACATTGGGCTGCATTAATATCGAAAGTCCACATCTCTCTGACCAGGTTATTTTTGATATTCCACCCATGAAGGGTTTGATGTTTAACATCGAATGTACTTATTTGGCATTATCTGACGTGACATGGGATTCTGATTTAGCACAGTGATGCAGCAGTGCGTGTAGATCAAAATATGAGTACACTTAACAGTGCATGTCTGGATCTCAGTACAATGGCTGGGTGTCCCCAGCTGCTGGGAAGGAGTGCATGGGTTAAAATCAGCTGAAGCCCTTTGCTCTCTTCTAAAGTTCTGTTTGTTAGTTGTCCACTTTTTGTAGTCTGTGTTGGGCTGACCTGTGTATTAACCTGCACCTTGTCAGTCTGGCTAGCCCAGGAAGACAGCTGATATAGCCTAAAGGACCTGGACACCTCTGTGTTAAGTTCATATTTTGTTGCATTGGGAGTGGACAGTCACTCCCCACATCCCATCATGAGCTTTATGAGCACAAAGCCCTTGCCTGTCTCCTCAGAGCCTTCTTCCACTCAGAGTCTTCTTCTACAGCAAGGTTTCATTGATCAGTCACAGCTTCTGCTTTTGATGTTCTCAAGGTTTTGTGGCAATGAGGGCTGTAATCGAAGCATGCATTGTATGAAAAACAATTTAGTTTTATTGGTTATTAGGAAATAAATATTGAAAGGCATAAAAATAAATAATGGCATGAAGAAGATTATTTCAAAAGTAATAGCATCAAATAAAATGGTTGACCTTCAGATGCAAAACCACCTGAAGAGTCCTAGGCCACCTTATCTCTCCTCATATAAACTCTGCCGCCTGTCTCACATCAATTTTTTTCTCTTTCCTGTACTATTCCTACTTCTGTTATATACTGCCTTTGATGTAGTATCCGAGATGTGGGCTCACTGTGGTTTTCTACTGTGGCATAATAATGCTAAGCACTGGACCCAGATGGAGCCCAAGCCACCTGCTGTATTTTGTTCTATTGCCAGTGAGGACTGAGAGAGAAGCAAGAGGTGTCCCCAGCAAACTGTTCCGTGCAAAATTCCTCCCTGGCTGATGCATGCAATGCTGTAAAAACAGAAAACTGCCACTGTACACATCTCATGTTACCTTGTTCTGCTTTCTGATGCTTATGTACATCACCTTGTAGCCTAGCCAAGACCACAGGCTTTTGTCTTAATTTCACTTTAACACAATCTTTTCCCTTGCAGCTCAGACCACTTAGTATGCTAAAGCTTTAGTGCACTAGAAATACCAAAGGAGAGGGGAAAGTGGAGGCTTTATTGCCTTTATTGGTAAACAAACAAACAAAGTGGTACAGAAGCTAACATTACCTGTCTTCCTAGTAATGAGATAAACCTGCTTAAGGTAATCATGTATTTTTGTGTTTATCATATCACCAATTAATTGTCTTCTTTCTAATCTAAAGAGATCATGTCTAGTTAATTTTTTCCTGGACAAAACTTGTTAAATACCTTCTCAGTGATCAATGAAAAGAGGGTGTAAGCTATTTGAAGATTCATACAACAGAATGGAGGTTTAGAATTACCACTGAGAGACCAGGCTGACTGTGAGCTCTCAGTTCTAGCTCTGAGCCATGAAATGCTTCTTGAACTCTGCTGCTGGCCACCAAGGCATGTTCTTATGGGATTTCAGGATAGCATGAACTCCCTAAGGGAGAATGGGAGGGAGATAGAAAATGCACTCTAGAAACTGATGCAGGGTGTGCAGGCCATGTAGTGTCTGAAAATGCTGAGGCTAACAGATCTGTTGGACTCTGCCAATCACTTGCGTTAGCATCTTTACTGATTTCATGAAGTCCTACTATTTCTTGCTGGCATATTAGATATACACCTGCATGCATGCTACAGGAATCCAGTGATTCCTGGCTGAGCTCCAGATTTGCCTTGACTTGTTCTTCTTGCACTGCTCTTGTGATTTGCTAATTTTTTTCTCATTGCTGTTACCCCTTTAACTAATTTACCCTCTCCCCTTCCTCGCTGCACACATCAACTATGTTTTTGAAGGAGCAGCTTGTGCAAGATCAGAAAAAAAGCATTCTCCAGAAAGTATTTGGGAGGTTCAGTATCACACTCAAAAGCTTTGGTTCATTTTGGAAAGATGAAGAGTGAGAAGTATTATCCTTATAAAATAAGTAAGTGCAGCATTTGAGGCTAACTGTAAAAATTCAGAAAAAGCATATTAGCATAAGAGAAGTGCAGTGTTTCAATAAAGTCAAAAGTGTTTTAATCTTGAATTGTTCTATTCCATATTAAAGTGCTCATAAGCAGACTGTGAAATTTGTTATTGGTGTAGAGGTCAAGAATTAGTGGGATTCAGGTAGCAGTTGGATATCCCAATAGACGCAAGGATATTAGTTGTTCAGACTCTGAAAATGAGCTTTTTTTATCTCCATCTAACTTTTGACTACTACACTGAATCTTTAGTAGGAATGAAAAATAATTCTTTATTCATACTGGTGGTATATGTTCTTACAGTCTTCATTTAAAAATGATATTTAACTGGTGCTGATTTGTAGTAAGAGTCTTAACTGCAGTAGGACTCCAAGGTCATCATACAGAATTTGTCTTCATTGTTGGTTTTTCCTATAATGTTTTTTTCTAGGCTGAAGGTTTAGTAATCAAAAAAACAATGTTCCAGTAACTATATCCACTGTGAAGGAAGGATTTCCAAATGTCTTTAAAGTTGCATTTCTTTCTTTCATTGCTGACTTAGAAAATGGAGCATTGTTGCTTTGTTCTGTAGTTTTATTCCATTACTAGAAATATCTTTTAGCATGTTGCTGTGCTCATAAACGACCCTAGTGGATGTTAATTGTTACTAGTATACAACGGCTAACAGGAACTATGTAGTTGTCATTTCTATTGAAAAATATTTGGTGAAAAATAAAGCCACTAATCGTAGAGACTCTGAACGCTTAATTAACACAGTCTTCAACTACATTCCTTATGATGAAGTATTTCTTTGCATATTGCTTATTTTAAAGCTGGACCTAAATATGCCATCTAAAGTACCAGATAAAAATCATTAGAGCAGTTTTTTCAAGGAAACACATCAGACCAAGTCAGGGCATAGCTCATGCTGTAGTGTAATCATGGTTGCACTAGCATTTCCATTGAGTCCACTTTTTGCACAATTATTAAAACTCAAAAAATGCCCTGTTTTCACATTTATCCTAGTGGGAGTAGGGCAACATTGTGCATATATAGAGCTCATAGCTATTTTTTCATGTTCCATTAAAACTACGTATTTTGTATGCAAAGACACATATGCCTCAGGATCAGGTTGGTAAAAGAGTAGGATCGTTTCTTTGCTTCACTGTCAGCTAAGTTAACTGCTTAATGTCTGCTCTACTAGAATTATCCTGTTTTAAAACACTTAATTTTCAGTCTTAGAGACTTTGTTTCTGTAAATGAAACCGCTTTCCCGTTCTTAGGATTTCAGTGGTGTGTTTTGAATTGTAGTGTTGGCATGGTATTAAGAAATTCTTTGTTTTAAAAAAAGAAAACATCATCATTTCTTCAAAGTATCTGAGAATTGGTTAATTCAATTTGTGTTTCCTCCAAACCAAGCAAATGCCTCAAAAATCACCCAAACCCAAGGTCAAACAAAGAAATGAAATAAATTTCTTTGAATTTAGCGCATGAAATCCTAGCCCCCTTATAGTTAGCTCGGGAACTGAATTCAACAGAGCCATAATGTTACCTAGAACTTCAGCCCAAACTGGCTCTGGGTGTGAGCCTTCCCTAGAGGAAAATGAAGACAAGACCTTTGAGCTGGGGGTTACACCTGTGTTCACAAGTGTGGAATCTCTGTCAATCAATGTGGGTATGTTTGTGTGCTTATGCTGAGATTAATAGCAATTGTGCTGCAATTCCTATGGCCAAAAAATTCCACTGCAATGAGGAACTCTTTGTCTTGGGTTCTGTGGGAAAGATGTTTTCATCAAATTGGGTTCAAAAGCATTCATGCTTTGTGAGCATGGGCACATTTAAGTATTCTCACAGTCTTCAGTTAAATAAATGAATGGTTTATATTAAAAGCATTTCAATTAAAAAATCAATTTTTAATTATGTTTATAAAATGATATTCATTTAGAAGCAAGCTGGCAGAGGCATGCAGTTATCAAATGAGTGAATAAGAAAGAATGAAACTATAATTCTTAATATTATAATTGTAATCATATGAGAAAAGGTTGTATCTTCTTTTCCTGGGGAAATTGTACTGATTTTAAGGAGCACTGTGGTTGGTTCCTTTGTGATCTTTAATGTTTTAGAGATCTGAAATGTACCTGAATATAGTAAAAAAGTACAAGTAGACAAACTTTCAAAACTGTTATATATACATATGGTAACTATCCTGTAATTCAGTTAACTTAGTTTAGAATAATTACATTGATTGTATTTTCATTTTAAATATACTGCAGTATACCACAGATGCTGCATCATGGCATCATTCTATGTTATTAGAGGCCTATATATTTACTTAGTTTTCAAGACTACGTAAAATTGAAACAATGAAAACATATGGCACATAATTATACTTAATTGTAGAATTTAGCTTGAAATACAAAATGCCGCATTCATAATCCATCTCCTTCAAAGGGCATTGTTTAGGCTCCTGTCAGATAAGGGTTATGTGTAGAAGATACGGAGGCAAGCCTCATGCAGCACATCATCACATCTGAGAGGTGACAAGTAGCCAAGACTGGAATGCTGCCAGCCAGGTTATATTTTATTTCTGTATCATTTATACTGCTTGCTATGATACATGGTACTATGTTTTAATCTTGTTTCCTATATTTAAAAGAGTTCATTGAGGAGGAAGAAATCACAATATTGCTACTTTAAAGAGTGTGTTTTATTATTACAATAGAGCATAAATTTTAAAATGCATGAATTTGTAAAAGACTCTTCCCTTCTCCTGCCCCCAAAACACACACAGCAGTCTTACCAAAAGGCTTGGGGAGAACCGTAAAGTCTTAAGTCTGAATGAAGTCCTTGCTCTGCAGTTTTAGTAATTTTTGCTACAGAGTTCACTGAGGCCCCGGGGTACACTCCCAGATTATTCTGTCTCTCCTTAATTATGTTTGGCCTATTGTGTTTCTTCCCTCAGTTAACAGGTTGATTTAGGGAATCTTCAGCATTGACCTACCCAGTATTAAAGTTTTTATCCTTGCATAAGAATGTCTATTTTCCTGCAATAATTTCCATAATAAAAAGTGTATTAGTGCTACTAATTTTGACAATATGTATTTTGTGTGATAGCAGAGACAGGCATGAAATGGGAACGGGTGAGTCTGTTTGCCCAGCTCAACCTAATCTACCTTCTAGGGATGACCCTACTGTCTAGGAGGTCATGTAAACTCTCTTAGGCGATGTATATACTGATCCTTTGTGTGTATGTGAATTTCAATGACATTTTACATTAAGGCTAGAATAAATATCAACAGGATGTTTTGCCAAGGGCTTAGTCAGCAGTCTTCAAAACGACTGAAATTAAATTAGGAAGGACAAGTCAAATGTCTTGATGTGCGAGAAAGAAAAATATGAAAGATTCAGAAGAGCTGAGAAGTGTTCCTAGTATCACTTGGAATACAGGTCTTTCAAGAGTGTAAATCAGGGCTAAAATGAACACAGTTATGTACAAAGCATCTATTTTTGAAACTTTGTGCCTGGAGGAGATGTAACGATGATAAGCATATGTAGTTATATAAGAGAATTACATTATGTGTTTCAATATAAAACCAATAACATATTTGAAATGATGGAAATGATAAAATATGTATGAAATCAACAATTTCATTTATATTAAATTTAATTTCATTCATATCTCAAAAATAACCAACCTTTTATATGGAGTTTAAGATGTAAAATAGGTACATCTAATACTCTGGAAAGCAATAAGCATCTTAGAAATTAAATCACTCTATTCGCTTTATCTATCTCCTGAAACAGGATAGATACCAATAAGTGTAATAGGATGGTTTCAGGTAGGAAAAAGCGCTAGGGAAAGTAACTTTACCAGATTTGGCACGTATTGCATTTGACTAATGAATCACTTCCCTGGATTGGGTTTCTAGTCTGAAAGGCAAAGAAAATAAATACATCTCAGTCTGCCTTATTAGCTGATGTTTGTGAAGTAGCTGATGAATGAGGAGTGTAAATGTTAAGTGCTATTACCACAATACGTAATCTTGTTGTGATATTTGTATCCTAAGAGAATCTAAGACTTCAGACTTTTCTTCTTAATGAAATCTCAGTGAAGAATATGACACTTTTACTACTGAAATGATTAGGACATGTTCAGGGCTTAATGGTCAGGAAGAGTATGGATCCACTGACCCTATAAACAGAGATGAGATATTTACCACCTACCTTTTTTGCTCAAGACACAGACATGAAACTCACTACCACAAAAAATTATATACATAGCAAGAGTTATCATGCATTTGCATCTCTTAAACGCTAATTCAGCCCAAAATCCAATCTGGTAAACTTTGTTCCATTAGATTTTATGATGATATTGTAATCTTTTTCATATTCTTATAAATGCACCACACCACTTACACCTTTATGAAAGCATTCTACAAAGACATCAGAAATTTTCAAAAACTAACTGAACACTTTGTGTAGTGCAAAATAATAAAGTAAGAGGCCATGTGTGCTTTTTATCTTATATGCTTGGTAATTATGTGCAGGAAGGATGGAAGAAGGCTTGCAAAGGTTTATCTTCTTTAATCATGAGAAGAATGCCTTACATGAAGCTTTTCCATCACGTTCAGAATTCTCTCCAGTTTTACTTTCCTGCAGGGGCATTCAGTGTCACAGGTAATTGATATAGTCATCAGACAGAAATGGTTTTTTCTTTCTTTTTTTTTTTTCTTCTTTTTTTTTTTTTTTGTCTTGGGGTTCACTCTAAATATTCCAGAAGTCTGACTTGGAATAGTTTTTCCCGGATAGCTAAAAACATGGTTACACTGCTTCCTAGTGGTGTGTGAAAGAATATCTTCTTATTTTCTGAAACTTTTTGTGATCATGTGCTTGTAGTTCTTTATTATTTGGTTTTGGCTCAGTGCCAGAATATTTAGGGCTTTTTACTTTTCTGTTACATGGTTTTATATCAGTGCAGATTAACTTTAGTGAATTCATCCTAGTTGATAACCAGTACGTGTAAGAGAATATAAAAGCAGAATGCCTTGCTGTTTCACAAGGGCTCTTAACTGAAGGCTGCAGCATGCTGTTTACAATCCAGGACAGTGATTAGACTAGGCTAGCAGCTGTAATCTCCCCTGGAGAAGGGCAAGAAAAATATTATTTTCTCTTAATTCAGTTGTGACTTACCTATGATGGACAGCAGCATGTGCTTCTAAAACCAAGATATTTTCTGGTGAGGGAGAGAAAATATAAGTCAGAATATGTGGAGATCCATTAAAAAAAAATTGACAGAGAAATGTTTGTCAGTGAGAGAGATGACTGCTTTTTGAAGCGTTCATTGGGATAGAAGTGACACTGTACACTGACCTCCCCAGGAGAACAAAGCTGTGAGTACCTTCAATATGTTAGTAATATTAGCCTGGTAGTACAGATGCTGGACTGAGACTCAAGAGATCTGCACACCACTCTTGCTTCCGCCATGAATTTCTTGCAAACAGTTGGGGAGGTACCAGTCACTACCAAAGTTTTCAGCACTGGCAGAATGGCAGTGTTAGATTTCCATGTCCCTCCTTTTGCCTGCTTAGGGACAGACTCGGTGTGGTTATTTATGTTCAACTACCACTTGAATATTCCCATTAAATTTCAGTGTAACTGTGGAAGCAATAAGATGCTACTGAGTGAGGGGGTGATGGGTCTTACTTTGGAGCAGAACAGGTGTGTGGTTAAACATCACCTGCAGCTGGGGGTCCCAGTGCCCAGCTCTGGGAACATGCCTCTGAGTTCCACTGTGATAATTCTTCCTCAAGTCTTTGAAAGGTGCATACTTTGTTTCTCTCTTCAATTTTTTTTTTTTTTTTTACCTAGAATCCCAAATCCACCCAGAACCCAAGAGAGAGAAAGTTTAGCAGAATCCACATTTTCATGTGTTTTTTTTAAAGTAGTCCAGATTCTCTAAAATTGCTTTCTTCCAAGACTCCATGGCTCATGAATCTACCTACCATTGTAACTTAGATGGTAAGAAAGAGAATTGGCAGTACCTCAGAATAGCTGTGACACCTTCTTGTGTTTGTAAGGGCTGAACTTGTGATTATGTGTTACTCACAATCATATTTTCTTTTTAGACATGCTTATTTGTTGATTCATTGTAGTATGACAGCTGATAATTTACAATATGTCAAATAAAGAAAAAACAGAATCTTAGTACACAGAATATTTTTCCTGTCGTGCCCACTGCTGTTAATAGTGGTTATGTATATGGCTCCCCTGTGCATTAAAATGAAAATATATCCCTTTGTGTTTAGACATATAGCCAGAAGTAGCATTAGGTACCATTCAGAATTTCATTATTGAAACTGAGTGCATATGCATTTGTGGGAAGTCTATATATTTTCCATACCTACAAAAATCTTGAAACTAGTCTGTACTGAGTGATTTTAGCCAACAACCCACATTTCACTAACTTTTACCAACATTATAGATGCAGAAATGCTATACTCTTTAATTTGGTGATAAAGCCATTTAAAACCATTTCTAATTCACGTTAAAATTGTCAAACCTAAGGTGTGCAGATGGTTTCTAAAAGGCATTCTTTTGCAAACCTTGCTGGGGTGGTTAAGATGTAAAATTAGTAGGTCTCCACTATGTTCTTTAGATCTCTGCAAGAAACCATGTCTGTCAAAGAAGGGATCGCAGAGAGGACCATATCCCTGTACTCCAGGCATGTCAGCCTACCATGTCAGTATAAGCTACTATTATTCACATGCCTGCCTGAGCAAAATGCACTGACTACTTCTGTCTTCAGAGCTTTGGCTTTTGCTACCCATTGTGTTTTGGTGATGTGTGCCTACACCAGCCCTAGTCCCAGTGTTGCTCGTGGGTTTAAGCCACTGTTTATCATGAGCAACACTGGAGAATCTGGCCATTTGAATTCTCCTGTCAGAGACTAATATACAAGGTTTTCCAGGGGATTTGGATTTTTATTGTATTTATTTATAGAGACTGTTCCAGAAGTTTAATTGGGCCTGAAATTTCTCACAAAGCTGAAGGCTGTAGGCAATTTCTGTAACTACTGGGGTGACAAGGTGTTTCCTTTCGAAATAAAACAGCAAAGCTCCTGTAAGTAACTAGCAACATAATTTCTTTCTTCTAAGTCAGAAACAGCTATCGCCTTTCAGTGGTAAATTACAGCTGAAGTTACTCTTTCTGTGTTCAGAAAGGTAATACAATAATATGAACTAACTCATACACTGACTATTTCGGCTATGTTTAATCAGTTTAAAAAATATTTTACTGTCCAAGAGATCTTATTTAGTTTAAAGAAACTAAAAGCTGTCTCTGTTTATGCTCACTATTAGTGAGAATGACATGTTTTTACCTATGGTTAGAGTTCTATTTATTTAGGAACTTGCTCGAGTCTGAATGAAAATACAGAGAAAAATGCAGAAAAGCCAGGAAAAGCTAGCACTTTTGCTAGACTGTCTGGTTAAACCAGGGACAGCATAATGCAGAGACTTTATTAATGAAATCTTTTCTTTAAAATCAAGAAATGTAAAGTTGTCTTTCTTTAAATCATTGACATAATTACAGCTTAACATGTCACCCATCAAAACACACTGAAGCTTAACAAGCATGTAGTGAAGGCTATCACAGGGACCATCAAAGGTCTGTCTGTCTGTCTTGGTGCTTCAAATCCAAAATTGCCAACAGCAAATATATAGGCAATACAAGCACAAGGAAAGCTCACCTCCCTAGTGGGAGCTGGGAAATGACTCCAAGTGATTTCCCAGCCCAGGGTAGTATATTTCACTCTAATGGTCCTTAGCGGAGGCAGGCGTAGTGCATTAATTTGTTTAAACTTTTCTGAAATCATGTAAATTTTTGCATCTTCCGTTTTGTGTCCATTGGTACAATGGCTTCTTTGGCTTTTGAGAAAAAGTACTCCAGGGGATATAAATATGCCCTGCTTTTGCTGCTCTGTGGCTCTTGTGTTACATCTAGAAAATAGTTCCCCTATCCTTGGGTAACCCCCTTCTTAGGTATTCCTGATTTTAATCCAATCAACATGCTAGAGAGCTGATAGTTCTGAATATGAAAGAGGATGTTGTGTTCAGTCAAGTGTGAAGGCTCTTGAACTTAGCAGATGTATATATGTAAGTAAAAACTGTGGGCATCAAGCAGTCTGGTGATATGTAGTCAGAGTCCTATTTTGATTCATCTGTGTAATACTCAGACTCAAACAGAAAACCTACTTGTAGCCTTGTTCTTTATCAAATACATATATTCATTGGTTTGGGGTTTTTGTAATGCCAACTGAGTAATCATGATACAGTAGCAACTTGGCAGCTGCTTGAAAGAAGCTGGAGTCTGAGGTGAAAAATGAGTAGGTTTGTTCTCATCGGGTAAAAAAGAGCATAAGGTTCCTCAAACAGCTGGGAGCAGTGTGAGATGCTGTGAAATTACCTTCATCACAGTGTTTGTGCAGTGCTCTGTTAGTAGAGGAAGGGTTGAAAGAGAGCAGTGACATAAGGTTCCTGGGTGTATATGTAAAGTTGTCTGTACATAAGATGAGTCGTAGGAAACCAGAAAAATGATAGAAAAATTGAGCTATCCAAAACCTACTTGATTATGAGGATTTAAGGTCTCCCACCCTTGTAGTACTTCTACACTAGTTTGATATCAGTTGATATAAAGCCAATTAATCCTGGAGAGAGACGGAAGAAATTGATTCCTACTACATATTTGTAATTTGACATTTTGATATTTATGACTGGGGATGAGAAAACACCATTTACCCCTTGTTCTGCTTTTGAAGAATATGAGGGGTAAACTTTCACTGCCTAGTTAAAATGAGCAGTATCAGATCCTATGCATAAAGGCTTGCATAGCTCAGGTGTGAACAATTATGAAAGCAAATTCATATTAGCTTACTCTAGCATCCTTTTTTTTTTTTTTTTCCCTGAAATTACCCTTGCGCAGTCACTAGGCATCTGTGAGGAAAACAGAAAACAACCATGAATGTTTCAGGGTACAGTCATCTGATTTTCACTGTGATCCTGTCTCGTCATTTTGGAGTTTATTCCCATTTCTGGCCATCGGGCTGCAGAGGAGGAATTGGGGCAGGAGGGACTGCAGGAAAAACAGACCTAAGGAACAGCGGTGGCATTGCTGCTGTAGAGCAAGGGGGCTAGCAGCCCAAGGGCCAGGGGAGTTGACAGGCCAGACACGTTCTCACTATTTCTACCCATTTGGGCTGAAATTACTGCTTAATTTGAATTAAACGTACCATTTTAAGAATGAGGCAAAACCGGAACAAAAGGACAGCATATATGGAGTGGACTTTTTCCTCTCTCTCTCTCTCTCTCTCTCTCTCTCTCTCTCTCTCCATCTATTATCAGTAGTTTACATGCTTGTGTGTTGATTTTTAGGAGACAATACAATTTCATCCTCCCAAAGCAGCAATCTCCAGCCTATCATTCAGCATGAATCTGGAAGTATTATATATATGATATTACAAACCTGAAATAATGCAATGTGAATTACACGTTTGATTACAAATGGTAGCTATGCTGTTGCCCAAGCCATTCCCTTTGATTTTGAAATGCATTTGTGCGAGTCCTGCTGCCGCCTGGACGCGCCTGTCTTCCCCAGCAGTGCCAGGAGCAGCTCTGTGTGAGGTGGGAGAGCTCTGAGCAGCTGCTCTGCCTTCCTCGCAGAAGCAGCTCATCAGCCCTCCCCGACCATTTGTTGCCTCAGTTCGTGACATTTCTGTCTTTTGTTTTCATGTAGTGTATGTTCAGAGACCTCCTAAACGGCAGCAGAGGAGAGCTCTGTCAAAACCAGAAAGACTGAAGCTTCTAAAATGTAACTGTAGGGGTTTGAAGAAATACAACGTGGCTAGGGCAAGGCTTAGGATAGGAGATAATGTCTGCACACATTGCTTTTTTCATGATGCTACCCAATGTATCTAGGCTGTAACGGATGCATTGCTGCTCTTATGCAAAGCTTATGGCTACCACAGATGATACTTGCTATGCAAGAATTAAAGGCAGAGTTGCAGCGCAGCCGCAGTGAGATTTGCCATCCCATCTGAAACAATGTTAGTGCTGTTAGCAGCAAATCACATGCAGCACCGCTCAAGTTCAACTGTACATAACTTCTCAGATTGCCAACACACGTTGTTCTCCACTTACCCAAAATGTGAGCTGCTCCACTGAGGTGTTGCAGGAGGATTCGTCAAAGACATGGTGGGATACAGGAGTCTATGAGCCTGATTGTGAGCAAAATGATACCTTATTTGCTTTCAGTGGCAATACAACTGAATTGCGCCTTGCTTTTGTTAATTTGTTTAGGTGCATTTGTGCATTGTATTGTTTTATGCATGAAGCTGGTCAGGTGAGCCAGTGTATCTGTTAATCTCTCAGTTTCTGTTAAAATCTTAATTAGGTTAATACTCTTTATTATTAATATTGTTTATTATTGTCAGTTATTATTGTTTCTTAAAAGAGCAATTTAAAATTTTAGAAGAGGTCTTTTTAATCCGTCCACTTCTCTATTTGAGTGTTTAGTGTCCTAGTATTGTTTCTGCATGTCTTATTGTTACATTCCATAAGTCTGAAAGATAATCCATTTCTTTGATCTGTACTTTAGCCTAAATCGTAAATTCTCCATTCAGTTCTTGGTCGTTTTCAACTTAGACACGCAGCCCTATGAAGTCAGTATGGTTTGGCTTCAGGAGGTGACCTTATGGTTTGGCCCTGGGGACATCCAGCCCTGCGTGTGCAGCCACTGGGCAGGACCTGGCACCCATGGCAAGTGACAGGAGGCCGCTGGAGTGACATCTCTGGCTTTTCTTTTTCAGAGAGGGAAAACAGCGTGTGTAGGCAAAGCTTGTAATTATGGAGGTAATTTTTATGTAACTAGTGACAACTTTAATGGAAAAAAAAACCAGTTGAAATCGTTCAACTGGTATCTTTGAAATGCTCCGTGTAAAATGCAGGCGAGCTCAGGTGCAGCCTTTTTTCAGATGCTCAGCTCCAGCCTTGTTCTGCCATCTAGTGTTTAACCTATCAAATTGCAACTGCAACAAAGTGATTTTTGAAGTGTATTTTTAGGACAAAAACGTTTAAAAATAAGAACGAGATGAAGCAACAGCATCTGTGAAACAAAAAATGGGGAAAGACTCAATACAAATGGCTTTTTTTTACATTCGAAGTAGAACTGCTCTTGTAGACAGTAAATTAGCTGGTTATTGTCAAAGCTAACATTTTTCACTGGTAGAGCTATAAAAATTTTATTACAGTCCCACTATTTTGGGCTCTCGTTTGTTTAGTTAAGTTCAAATTTATTTTAAGAGTGAATCCAGATGTTCCGCACAGTGTATCTGTTACCATAAATAGTCACCAAGCACTTTGGATAATTAGCTCTTAGATTTTTTTTTTCCCCAGACTGTTTACTTGAATGTTTCACACTTGTATTTGTGCTGTGTTTGATTTATGAATAATTAGTTGATTACATAGGCTTTTAACACTATAAAATAAATGGTTCTTTTTAAGATCTTACAAGACGCGGTCTTTATCAAACAGGTTACTTCTGCCTCAGGATGGTGGGGAAACGTATTTAACTGGAAGTTGCAGTATAGTACAGTCTTCTATGTTGATAGAACCCCTGTTAAACTCTGGAACAAGAAACATATCAGTTAAATACAATTTTTATTGTACTTAGTTTACAGCTAATTTCATCTGGGGAGTAAAGTTTCTGGTTGTAAAAGTGGTTCTTAACGATTTCTTCAAATATTGCACAGCCACTCTTTCCACCAATAAGTTCTACTTAATTACCTGGTTGCGTTTCTGTGTTTTTTTTGTGGGGTTTGTTTGTTGTTTGTTTTTTTTTTTTCCAGTCGTTTTTGGAGAGGTTGTTTGTTTGTTTACAAATTTGTGTTAAATTATAACCAGTAGTGGTATGACTGACAAAAATACCCAAACCAAACATTTTTGGAAATCTAAAGTATAACAGTGAGCTCATGAAGAGCAGGTCTGTATCATTTTGGTATTTGTCTGAGGAAAGGGAGGAGATGGGAAGAGGAAGGGTGCTTTCACTTTTACAGTAATAATACACTTGGCTATGGCAAACTGAAGGAAAGGCATTGGCCATATTGGGAGCCAGAATGTGTTTTGTCTGGGAAACTAAGCTGTGCTGTGCCTTTCTTGTTCTTGAATGGAGGACCATTTGCAGACTGCGAGTAAATTGCATGGAAGAAATCATGGTGGAACATTAGATCACAAGAATGGAAGTAGTGGGAATAGCCTGGAAGAGCATTATCCCAGCTATGCTGAGAGGCAAAGAAAATGATGGGAGAATAAAGAGGTCTAAAAGAGATACAGAGAGAAATTCCTAGGGAAAGAAATAAAAGAGATACAAAGCTATTAAAAGAAAGTACTTAGTTTACAACATTTTATGCTTAATAAGAGTCAGATTCATAAACAGTTAAATCCATTCCATATTCTCACTTAGGTGGAGTTACACTAATTTACAGCTACTGGAAGATCTTTTCTTTAACCTTAAGTAGGCTCATTTCCTATTGCAGAATCCGAAATTCTCTCTTCATATGTTACAATCTTATCAAAATTTACAGATGAAGTGGGAATCTTAAAATAATTCCATAAAATGCCTAAAGACTGAATTGTTTGATATACACAATGGATTCTCCATGGCGCCCCTAATCTTCCTTATCCAATTTTAATACTATCTCTGATCAGTCCCTGGGCATTGTCCTCTAGATGCATAATCTAATAAAAAAACTGAAAGGTGGTAAAGAAAACATTTTTATTACTATAGATTTATTGATAGCTCTGACAAATGTATTGTACGTTTTTCCAGTCTATTTAGCACTGCCCATATTTTCATGGTTTAATCCAATTTTTCAGCTTCTATTTTTACTTCATTTTTTAATTGTTTCTGTGTATTTAAAAAAGGTTGATATTCTATTAAATACTTCTCAGTCATTGCTGTATTCCACTGGAATATGAGACTCTTCAGGATCCTTTGGGGTAAACTACTATGTTAATACAGCATTTTTTCAGTGATACTGTTTAACTGTGGGTCTGAATTCATCAAGTTATTGGGATGTTTAATCAGTTTTTCTATGAAAATGAAATGAAATTTTCTATTTCGTTGGTTAGAAATTATGATTCAAGGATCATCTTGCGATAAGAATTACAGCAGTGATTTATTTTCTTTTTTACCTATGTAAGATAGTAAAAAAGGTCGAACATTAAAAAATAAGAAAAATCAGCTGTCTCTCCAAGTTTTTGTCAAATTCACTGAACTACCTCTAATGAAGACATACTGGGAATTTTGTTCTGTTTATGAAAGCTTACAGCTCATGCATGTGAAGGCCATGATATACCCTTGTTTTGAAGCTAAATTATAAAATAATTAAAAATACATAAAATCATATGTTTCAAATCAATCATACTTGATGCTAGAAGTTTTCAGTATCTTCTGTCTAAGGAATTCCTCCTACATCTTTCTGGTTATTTTCTATGAGAAGAGCTAAACCTGATTAAAATACCCTGGTGGCATGTTTGAACAGTACACTGTAGCACAGATCTCCAGGAAAAGGATGGATTGGGAACCTGTACATTGTATCTCTTTAGTGATACCATGCTTTCACATTTCCTTCAGATTTGGATCCTTTTTGGTCTTTGTGGTAACTAGAAGTATGAGAGATATAAAACAATTTGTCTGTCCTTCCCTTTCAAAAGGTAAAAAAAAAAAAAATATCATTGAAAAGACAGTGTGGTCATGAAGTTCTTCCTAACATTTCTTCACATTTTTAAAATGTCAGTAGCGATACATGCTTTTCTCTCATTTTGAAGAGAGGCAAGCAAATCCTGTTAGTCTACTTTTTAGTTTTAACATTTTGAATGGTAATTTCATCTTTCACACACTTTCTTTGTCCAAAGATACCACAAGTATTCATCATTCCTCTCCTTCAGTACAAGGACTGCTTGTCCTCAAGGAGCTTCTTCAGATACAGCCCAAACACCATTAGAGCATGATGCAGCTCTGCAGTAGTTCACCTCTGAACTGTAATCCACAGACTTTCAGTGGGGTTTTTTTCTGCTTTCTGGAAAATATGATCCTGTCTGCTGCTATTTATATGTTCTGTACTTATGAAGTAAAAAAACCACTGCTTTGTTTTGCTTTCTGTCAGATAAGGCTCATAAGCTTCAAGCTAACTTTATGTTTGTAAAATAGAATCTTTGCTCCTTTTTGTGGAGCAAATGTGAAATTTATTTATGTTATACAACATTCAACCTTTTTATTTTCTGATATGAAGCAACTTATGACCAAAAGGAAAAATCTGCTACGTAAAAATCAAGGACAGAATGCTTGGTTTTGGTGTGTTTACAAGGTATCTAAGAAAGTTGTCTACTGCTAGTGCATAATGTCCTTATCCCATAAGTCAGGTCGTTGTGAACGTATCAGAGTTCAGACATCCAAAAATATTTTGTACAGTCTGAATTTTATAACACTTAGCACCCAGTCCCATCTTGATTCCTTTTACAATAACTTCTCAGCATCCAGTCATACCTGTATTCTTTATGGATAAACAGGATTGTTTGTTTTTAAGCCAAAATCAACATACCTATTCAGAACTGTCAAGTATGTGTACATTATTTATGCAGTAGTAAAAACCCTGATGGATAACTATGTTCAACTGTGTATTGAGATGGCAAAACATACCTCTGTTATTTTTCTTGTTGGCTGCAGACAATTTTTACATTTCATAAAGGAATTTGCATCTGAAAAAGAAGAGATGATGTGGTTGCCATGCAATAATCTCAAGTCCTTTGTGGTTGCATTTTTCCATACCCTATTGCTTTGTCATTTTGAATCAAAATTTTTAATGTATGTATCTCGATAATTTTCCACATTCATGAATAAAGAAATAAAAAATGATTGCATAGTTACCACTAATGGAGAGGAGGAAAAAGACATTGAAAAAAAAATTTTCGATTTCCATCCTATAATAGGGTTAAAGATGTTTTGATAATGTTATTTTAGTAATGGTAAAATAATAGACTTCTGTGCTCTTGTCCAGAGAAGGGAAACATTTTCACTGTGAGAGAGAGCAAATGACCCCAGTAAGAGCACACTTTAACCTTTCTTCAGCATTGTGGTCTACAGCAAAACACTCAGTGTGTTTAAACAAACAGAGTCTGTATTTCGCAGGAAACTTTAAGCAAACATGATGTAAATCTAAAGGGGTACAAGATAAAAGAAGGGAGGGAATATTTTGCCCTCAGTTCAGAACAACCGAGTGGTTTATCATGAAGCAGCAGACAAAAAAGGAGCCACGACAACAAGTAAAGCTTGTCTGGCCTGGCGTTCTTTCTCCCTCCTCACCCAACACATATGTCTTCAGTGACTGCAGGTGAAGAAAAATGTAGACCTTTTTTTGCATATTTTCTTTGTCCTCATTGTCCTTTTAGTGCCTTCTGGAAGAGACGACATTTGCAGGCATCCATTTATTTTCTGTTCTACACCAGCCTTTCTCCCATAGTGCTCAAAACGTTTAAAGAACAATGTGAAAAGTGTTCTGTTGTCAGCTTGTATTAGCTGATTCCTTCAAAAGAAACAACTTAGTTACTGCTATGAACTACTGGAGTTACCTCTTAGCTCTAGTAGCAGGCATATATTGTTTCTTAAATGTTTGCACCTCAGATTCTGCTGGTAATCCTGTAGGAAGAGAAGAGCAGGAGTGTAAACTGGAGGTTGCTCATGCTTATTTGGTGTGGGAATGAACATGAAAGGGCTGGCAGTGGGGAGAGCTGCCCAAGGAGAGGTAGCGGACAAACACACCACTAAAGGGTGTCATGGGAAGGAAAAATGGGAGGGAGAAAATAAGGAAGTAAGATATGATTTATTTTTTTTTTCTAAATCTTTGGTAGAAATGACTCATTAAGAAGGTAAAGGACAGGGCACCACAAAAGACTGCTAAAAAATTTGTATCAGTACCCTGCCCTGTTTTAGTCAGTAGTAATTAAAGAGCCTTATTTTTCCCCAGCATGTTAGTATTAAAAGTGTAAACTAGAAGTGTAAATTATTTTATGGTTTTTCAATCTTTGCAATCATTTTATCATATTTCAAATGTAATCGAGGTGTACAATTTTACCTTGCATACTGTATGTACATATAAGTATGTATGTACTATAACCCACTGGGCTGCAGCTGTGAAGGAGTTCCAGTGGATAGCTTCACAGGCTCAGGTGCCTCTGGCTGATTCAAGCCACTTAAATATGTTATTAATTCCAAGGTACAGTTACAAGATGATATACTGTAAATAAACATAGCTCTGACCGCACTGGTTGTCTACTGGTAAAAGGAATATATTTTTGAAATGAATTTACCATCATTGGATTCTATTTTGCATTCTTTCATGCAGCCAACAAAATTCAATGAAATCTTTTTTATTTCCAGAACAAAACAAATACATATATAAAAGTGACTCCATGGTGTCAGCAATGCATCCACTCAGTATTCAATCTCCATTACTCTAAAGAGCTGAAGTTTCATAATTTATAACATCAGTATTACTGTCATCTTTTTCAATTGTCAGAAACGTTTGTAATGTTATTTAAGAAAAGAACTGCTTTGACAAAGTACACAGCTTACATACAAAATTTCCACTTAAAGAGATGTTACTTCTTTCAAAAGCATGAAATTAATTAAATAATTAAAAAACCTTGCAACTTGTTTTTGTAGAAATGCTATTGCCTTCTTCAATAAGTTCACGGAGACAAAATATGCTACTCTATAAGCACAATGGTGTTCCCGTTGTTAACAGCATTTTCCGAAATACTAGACCTGCAGGTGCATGGATCCAGTCAGTAAAGATAAAAAATATATCTTCTCCTTCATTAAATATCATAGTTTGTTTGCTGCTATTTCTTTTGATATTATTTGTTCTCTGAAACTTTTCCGCTGTCAACAAGCATTTCACAGATCAGTAATCAGAAATGAGATTTTGATGTTCAACCCTAACTCTGTTGCTAGACATTACATATTCTATGTGAAGGTCAGGTTACCGTTGACTCATAGTATCTATGTGGACATACAGCATACTGAATATTTATATTCCTTCTGCTTGGGGGATGCTCCATGCTCCTCTCACCCGGCTGTTGTTGCCTAAAGGACTAGTTTTCTTATTGCTGAATTGAGTTGTAATGTATTTCAAGATGATTCTCTTGAAATACTTAGTTTCTGCTCAAATACAATAAAAATAAGAAAGTTCTGTAAACCTGTCTCTGCTCACAGTGTTTTTGCGGATGGGTCCTTGCATACGGTCTTGGTTCCAGTTACCTCAGTGGCTCAGACTGGGAGCCAGCTCGGCATAGTCCCCTGAAAACAGTTCCCCCCTGCCCAGAAGGTGTGCAGGCAGCTCATGGCTCTGCTACCTGCAGGTAACCGTTTTTTTGTGACTTACTTGGAATTTCTATCCTTGAACTGAAATTAGTTCTTCATTAAAGGTTCTAGACATATTTTTAGGAAGGAAGCAGCGATTTAATAAAAATTGTCCATTTCTGCTAAGATAGGAAGAATCTTAATCTTCTGCTAAGATTCTGTTAATATCAGACAGAAAAATAAAGTTTCACAAGAGACATTTTTGGAATATGACATATTTCTTTGGAATCCTTATCCCACTCTCTTTTAGTAACTACATGTACTTTAGGATAATCGAGATATTTTCACTACATTTTGACTATGACTGGTACAGTTTTAGGAAAAAAGCAGGAACCTGGAGGGTTGTCCCAACTCCTACCAGCTGCTGTGCCCCGCTGAGGGCTGCCTGCCAGCTGAATCTAGGCAGGCGCAGGCAGCGATCTGGCATCCTCCGAGCACAGACACAGCGTTCCCCATTGCGAAGGCAAGGAGAGGTGGAGGGTGAATAGCAGTTACCTCCTACAGATTTTGTGCCACGCATAAACAAGTAACATACTTAAAATGAATAATAATGAGATGTAAAAGTGTGTTAGTATCTACGTCAGGTTTTCTTCTCTTGATGTGGCAGAAACACTCTAAGAGATCATAGACAAAGAATTTATTTATAAACCAATGCAAGGGAAAAAGTACAGAGATCAAAATGAAAACTAGAGAAATCTTCAGGCAAACTGAAGAAAATGTTTGTATCTGGTTTATGAAGTTGTTTCTAAAATAGTGTGCTGTTTTAAATGCTTCTTTAGCTGTCACTTTCTACTGGGATGGAAAATTCCTTGTAAATTAAGCTCACAAAATTGTGGAGTAAACCCAGTCGTAGGTTTTTCCTCTGACTTAGAGCTGGTTTAGTGTACCAGCAAGTAGATTCGTTGGCTGTCCAATTCCTTCCCTTCCCCTCCTGTTGGAGCTCTTGTACCGATGGCACTGAGGGAAAGCTCCTCTCCTCCATGCTCCTGATTATCATCAGCTGTCATGGGCTGGAGCCCTCTAGTGGGTAGAGATAATGGTAATTTTTGAAATAAGAAAGTAAATCTTGAGCCAATTTCTGTGCTTTGCTGACTATTTTTAGTTGACTGTGCACATTCCAACATCTCTAGATGTTCACAGCACTCCACAGCTGATGGCGTTATCTTGTATAACTCACTCCTTCTACACCTTGGGACTTTGCTCTTAGAAATTGCGTAGGTGTCTTGCCTAAATGATTAAAGCAACTCTTAAAGAACACTATTGATTTATAACATTTAGGCATTTGGCTCACCCTTTAAAAGCCATCATTCTAAAAACAAAGAATAGAGGTCTTGAAATAGAGGCACGATGCTAGATACATTTATTTTGAAAATGATGACGGAGAATGTTAAACAGGAGTTGGGGAGGTTGCCAAATCCAATTGGGAAGAACACTGTAGGGAAAAAGGAAAGATATTAAAAGGGAGGGAGAGAGGGAGGGAGGGAGGCAGAGTAAAAGCTGTAAATTTTTCATCATGAGGGATCATTCTAGCAGAGCTGACTCAGGGCTTCTCAACAATGTAGGCAAAAATAAATTTTGCTCTCCCAGCTGCTGTGGAGTAGAGCTTTGACAGAGTGCTGGCTGAAGAGCAAAACCAAGTTTTTTAGCTTTATGTTGGCCATGCTAGTACCCATTAAGTAGGCAAAAGGCATAAAGGTAGCACCTCCTCCTGTGAGTAGAAAATTGAAAATGAGAGAGGTGCATCCTGCCAGCAGTGTCTGTTACTACCACTGACCCTAACGTCTCCCTTTGACTAGCACCTGGACTAGTTTTTCAGGACTGTGGCATAGGCTAACAACTCAGCAGACCTATGTCTGTTCTTGCCAAGGAGAGGGAGAGATGGCCTAGGCAAGCTTTTGCTATCCCTTTCAATGCAGTCTTCATATGAGTGAATAAAATAAATCATACTTTATGTAAACAATTTAGTTTAGAAATTAGATTCTGAGGCCTATGTAAATAACTGTCAAATGATGTTGAATCACAGTGTATTTTACTCAGGACCTCTTCTTTATCATATTGTTCATGTACCTCATAAGTGATCTTACCACAAGCTGTGAACATGGTCAGTGGATGTGTAAGAGTTAATGGGACAACAGTGAGGAGCAGAAAACGCAGAAGCTGCAGATAGCCATAAGAAATGACAGAGAAGCTATAAATTCTGTGATTAAAGAGATTTAACCTCCTTTTATTACTAGGCTTTAACATTAGGCTCATTTTAATCCTTTGCTGTTGCTGGAGGCTAATGCACTAATTCAGAATCTACTGATTTTAAATTACTTTGTGGAGATTTGGGGCCAAATGCCAATATTCCTTATCCTTGTTGTGTTCAGAATCAGGTTTGCTTGAAAATCGTTATTCTTGTGATCCAGTTTTAGAACAGAAACAGGATTAAATGCTTTAGTATGTTGTAATAACATCTTCTTCATTATACGCTTTGTGTTAAGACAATTAAAATAGCATTCAGTGTAACAAAACGTTTTTGTTCTGCCAAGATGTTACTGTGAAGAAGAGCTTTGTGGTAACAGACTAGCAAACAAAACAAGAGATCTGAAAGTTTTACATCGATTTTAGTTGTGAAGATGCTATACATGCACATTCACTATGAAGCAAAGTCAGCAGAAGACTGAAGTACCACATAAATCTTTTACTAGCTGGGAAGTACAAAGAACGTCAGTAGGGCTAATGTGGCCTCTTGCCCCCCCCTACCTCCCATGAAGTGTGTTAAAAAAAGATATTTTCTTTTAGTTCTGGATGCCAGAAATAAAATTAATCCATGAGAGAAGACTATATGTTTTGAACATTAAATGTTTGGTTGTAATATCTTTGGATATAGTAACATTGTACACGGGGGAGCTAGATTAAAAAAATATTTTGGGGAACAGTCCTGCATTTAATACCTTCTTTTAAAAGTGCAGTAACTCTTGAAGGTAAAATGTTTTAAAGCGTATTGATTTCTGAAGGGGGGAAAAAAAAAAAAAAAAGAAAAGCTATTTTAGAGGCTTTTTGAGACATCTAGCCTTTGGAAGGTCTGTTGAACAAGAAGCTTTTTTCACCCACCTTTGTAAAGGAGTACAGCTGCTAATCTAAATTTATCAGGATATGAAACATTGATCATGACCCATGAAATGCTTTACCCAGCTGAAAGTACTTTGTATACACAGAATGACTTTTATTTGTTCCTCAAAGGGACTGTTTGCAGACTTTCTTAATAGTCCTTGCTTGGGCTGATCATTGTGTTAGTGAAAGAGACTTGCAAGTAACAGCTTGTGTTTCTGTGTTACTCAGTGACAGAAACCAGAAAGCACTTTGCTTTCTATGTATGAAAACCTGATTTTCAGAATATGTAAGATGCTAAGGAAGTGTTATAAGAGCGAATCAGGTAATATTTTTATACATTTGACACAGTCATCACTTCATCATGCATCAATTACTAACATAGTTATCAGTGAAAAATTCACAGGCTGCACTAGAGTTACTTCTGTACTAAGTTGCATAGGTGGAATTCGGATCTACTGTGATTGTCATCTTAATTCATCATTACAACAGGCTTAATCCTGACCATTTACTTGCTATATGTGAATTTAGAATCCAATCTTTTTTCTTTTCTTTTACACTTCAAGTGCAGACAAGCTTTTTAAGATTTACCCTTCTTATATAACTCATGACTTTGTGAAGCTTATGTATGAACAGTCTTTAGTATATTTCACCTAATGCTGTGAGGAAATGAAGGAGATGCCAGGGATGCTGGAGGTTAGGACCTTTTTCCCACACTGACTGAAGTATTGAGTATGGCCTACATTTTGTCTTGGAGCATTTCACACCAAACTTCTTCACCCTCAATTTTCTGCAGATGCAGCTCTCTAATTCTCCTCTGCAGAAGTAACCCAAAGACAGGGCGGCCCCACCAGGAGGTTCTAATTGCACTAAAATCATAAAAACTTTGACTGAGCAAGCCACCAGGCTGGTCAAGACCCAAACTGCTAAGAGTGATTTGTCTGTATGTGGGTTGCAGAGAACCCAAAAGTTATTTTAGACAACTGCAGAGATTTCACTTAGTTTTCTGTGTGCATATGTACATCTGTGTATTGCAGGACTAGTTTTAACATTTCTTTCACATTTCTCTATTTTTTTTTAATGGATAAATTTTTTTTTGGTGCACTGATGACTTTTTGCTCTGTATGAATTAGTTGTCAGAATCAACAGAAACATAAAGCACCTTGGCTACTCCTTCATGACTCTGGTAAATGGTACCTTTCCAAGATGATTTACCAGATAGATAAGATGAAGATGTAAACGGCTAAGTGAGAAATCAGGAGGAGTTACGTTTTGCTAATCGAAATGAGAGCAGTTGCCACCCGGATGTTACTAGAGTTACCAGTGCTGTATTTATGTCTGCTTTTGACTAAGAATATAAAAGCAGTCACCTTAATATATGTTTTCATTTATCCTGAGTTTAGATGTTGTGATAATTGATCCTAAAGTTTCATGATCCATACCTTTCTGGTTCTGCTATATGATGCTCCTTCATGAATAAAGTTACAGGAGCTAGTCAAAAGGGCAGAGGCTGTGTCAGTACTTCTGTTATTTGTGAACACGTGAGCCTAATGCTTTGTGATATATGTAGGTGGTTCAGGGTTTAAAGTCTGGGTATTATTGACCTCAAACCACTAAAGCCTCAATTCGCCTAAGTCGTTTAACTGTGGTATTGCTTCACATTTCAATCAAGCCAAAGTAAATTGACACCATTGAGAAAAGCTATGGTTGTGTTTTCCCCAGTGCTCTCTGCCAGGCATCCCTTCCGCTTCCCTTGATCCAGCATTAATGTTTGTGAAGCTACATGGTCAGTCAGCTCAAAGAATTGATCAGGCCAGCCCTGATAAACAAACCCAGAAAAAAAATAATTGCTTTTCAGTCACATCGACTTATCTCATATTGTCATAAGCCTTATAAAATAGTTTTATTTCTGCATTAATAACATTGAGATTACATTTTTTATATGTTTACTGATATAAAAGTCATAATGCATTAAATATTGCAGATGCTATTTGCCTTTAACACACCTCTGTGAAGCAGTGGTAACTCAGGTAGTTTAGGTCCAATAAGCATGTATGAGTTTATGTTAGAGGGTATATACATGTGTATACCACACTCACAAACATCCACATTCTAATACTATAAAAGCACAGAACCAGATTTAAGGGGTGTTTTAGATAAAATTCTGAGGTAAAAGTTCATGAAATACAAGACTCTTCTTAGAAAATTGGTCTAGAAGAAACATGGAATAATCATCTGAGGATGCTAGCAAGGTTTTTAGGCCTTATCATCAACATAACCTCAGCTTATAGGATGCTCATTAATCATTGTTTTCCTGGAGCAGGCAGAAGCCGTAGCCAAAAACTGCAGATGGAAGAAAAAGAAAAGAGGGAGTTTCTAGAAGCAAAACAAAGTTTGAGGACTTCCATTCATACAAATATTTATCAATGACATTGTGGCCCGAAGTCATTCACAGTCTCCATAAACAATCCCATATATTGAAAGAATTCAAACATCCTGTAAATTTAGGTATTTTTGTGACACAATCCAGGAATGCCAACCAGTTAAACTTTGAAGCCCCTGCCTTCTGAATTGATTTCATCCAAGCAAATCAAGCAAAATGTTGTTTGTGCCAGCACTAGGAAAAGGGTCATGGGGCAAGGTGAGCTGAAATGTGTTAGCTAATCACAACCTCCCTTCAGTCCCTTTTTCTAAACTAAATAAAACCTCAGTGGGTGAAGAATAAAGCAGTCACACCAAATCCATCAGATCCTGCAGACATATCAGTGACACCTAGCTGTCAGCAGTATCAGAGGCTGCTGATAACATTAACATGGACACCTGACCTTTGTTCATAGCTGATGGAAATCTTTGATCAAGGGTACAAGTGTTGTACTAAACTGACTCATGCCTGAAATCAAACTTAAATGGTAAAAAGAACCCCAAACAACAAACCCAACCACTTAGAGGTATCTGAAGTTGCTCTAAATGTGATGCTATGTCAATGTGTTAAATATAACTTACCTTCTGTTAGGAGGTATACTAAAGGAATTAAAATGTTCATATTCTTATATAAACAGATTTTCCCAAGGAAAACTGAGGTACAGTTCAGTTTTTAACTCTTTCAAAATATCCTGATAGTGTGCTAAACTGCCTTTGAAGTTCTTGATTCTTCTCTTTAACTTCATTAAAATTTGTTTTCTAGTTCTCCAATGCTTGATTAAATGCTGATGAAATTCAGGCTTCCTGATTTTCTTTTTGGTTCATAAGGAAAATCTCTCTCTCTTAAATATGTATTGAAAAACATACAATTAAATTTATTATTCTTTGAAAGTTAGTGTTTTAATTACTTTGCATTTCAAGAATGTGAGTGATTTGATAGTGAAATATGAAGCATCCAAGGGTTTTATTTATGTCATAAAATGATAGTAGCAGTCATAGGTGAGATAAGCCTGGGTTTTTCAATAACAAACAGCTACAAATTCTGAAATACACTTTTGCGTGGTTAAAAAAAAAATTAACTTCGACAAGGATCTAAAATTATATATAATATGTATTTTCTCTTTTTTTTTTTTTTCTCCAAATAAACAAATGAAACAAATTCTAAGGCTCTTAAGATTTGCATTGCATGAGCCTGATTTATTAGAGTTAATTATGTAGGTTTGCTTGTCAAATGTAGCCATTTACAGAATATACTCAGTATTTATCATGATAAACGACTCACATCGTGAATTTAATAAATCATTACATTCCAGGCTTTAATATATCACTGCAAAATCGTAAAAATAAAGTAACTTGTACTTTATCGTATATTCCACAAGAGGGCAACATGTACCAGTCATTTAACTACAATGGTATAAAAACTTTCATTATTCAACAGACTTGGATAAGTTGATAAGTCTGATAAGTTCACTGATTTTGTATTTAGCTTTCGTCCATACTAATTTGTACTGTTATCTAAACCTTGCACTGGATTGGTTTCTATTAACACCTATCAATATTTTATGTGATACTGAACATGAGCGTTGTTATGTGTACTTATAATTTATTACAATTAATGCTTAATATGCGTTTCATTTATCACTTGGACTGTCTTAACACAAGTATTCTTGTATTAGAAATGCCTTCATGACTAACAGAAGCATACAGTATTAGTTAGAAGATCACGTTAGCAGAGCGTATGCTAATATTCATGGTGGAGTAGGTTAATGGCAATGTTGGGAGGTTCCTTGAAGGGAAAAAAAACCCTACATGTTACACAACTGAAAGATATAATCTTTGCAGACTATGTAAAAACCCAAATTGTAAAGGTGGAAGTGCAGTTTTAATCTGAATAGTCCTCTTGCATTTGCTCACTGAGGCAGGAGGCTGTATTTCTTATACACACTGGGTAGGACTTTGCAAGTAATTGCAGTGAAATCAATTGCACTCTTAATAGAATAAGGGTGGTCCAGCCTGGTCCAAAACAATTAAATCAGTCCTGTGAGACACTGACATTCAATCAATGGCATTGGCATAAAACTCGCCATCTCATCGGTTTGAGACTCACAAAGTTCACATCTAAGGACTGAGTGTTTTTATTTCTCTCCTTCCAAAGAATGAGGAAGTTACACTTCTCAAAAATTTTTTTGACAGTTTTATATTGTCTAATTTTTATTGTAGAGGAATCGATAAATCGATTTTTTTAGTGTCAAAATGGGCAGTATTGTTATAGAGTATGGTCGTAAAAACTGACCAGTGCAGTAGGATGCTCAAACTCTGGAGAGTGATTTATTTAATATATGTAAAATATTTCATTTTTCACACAATTGTCTCTTCAGCCTGACTGTATGATGAACAATTTTTTTGTAACATACAGAATGTCTGACAGTTTATGTCAGTACTTAGGAATAGAGATAGCCATCATTGCCTTCAAAGAGCACTCAAGCTGACTTCTTCCTTCTTTATAGCAGTCTTACTGAAATGGGCAAAACTTTGTGGGAAAAATTAATACTACCTCTCCAAAGTCTTCAGAAAGAGCAGACAAAGAATACTGCTTTTTATGTTTTATTTTACTTTGAGTAATGGTTAATGGAACAAAAATAACAAACTATATACCATTCGATATGCTAGGAACTCGCTGCTTTAGGTCAGCCATGTGATAAAACAGAAAATGTATGTAGAGAGTGAATACCCTCACTTAGAAAACAGGAGACACAATGCATACTCAAAGAGCCCCATATATATATTTAAACTATAGTCACAGCAGTTATTTATGTATGAATTAGTTGAGCTCTATACTGTCACAACTGACTACTGAAACCCAAGCCAGATAAAGACTGGCCAGTTTACCTCTCAGCTACACAGCCCTGACTACAGTGTAGACATGATTGACTCTGGCATACCTGCTTTGCTGTCTATATCTTTGTTGTCTAAGAGTCTTAATGTAATCTTTTTTTTCTTTTTCTATTTAAGTGTTATTTTTCCTTTGCTTTCTCCTGAAGTGGCGTGAATCAGAGGCATTAGGGGTTGTCTTAAAGCCTGGATATTCAAACTGTGTTTACAGCAAAAGTGGGAGTTCTTCTGTCCTTAGTCTTCCAGATGCACTGCAGCTGAGTAAAGGACTCCTCTGCTTGCGTGTTCTTTCCCATGCGGACAAGTTCTTGATGCTATTGCTTGTCCCATCACTGCATATCAGTGGTTCATTTAACAACACAAAACCAGAAATATAATTTGTCTTTATACTTTTTCTAAGAATCAGAATGTAGTGACTATCAGTCTAAATAGTTCTCTGGATCCAGCTCCCTTTCTTTGGTATTGTAGCCATTTTTGGCTTTTGTTTCTATGCTAATTATCCTTTGTGCATTGATGGATTAAGTCAAAATGAGCTTAATTTCTATTTTCTCACTAAAAGGTTCTTCTAGATTCAGAAGTTGACCTGTGCTTCTAAAGAAATCAAGGTAGCTTTGTTTCCAAGCTCGAACCACTGATAGCCTTGATGGGCTCTAAAAAATTTCTAACACTGCATTTGAAGCAGGATGATATGGAAAAACTTTATTAGGTTTGTTATATTCTTACTTTGGAAGTTTCTGAAGTCAGTACTAGTAAAATTTGAATCATCAATAGAGGAAGTCTTTCTTGTAGTCCCTGTAAGACAAAGGTGCATCTCATTTTTCCACCCATAATTCTTTATATTCCAAGTACCATCTTGAATAAGCATGCGCTAAAATTAAAAACCCTCTCCCTTTGTTTGACCTTGCAAAAGCTACATGTCCATGAAGCTGCTGGTCTTCTTGGGAAAAGAATGTGAGGGAAAATGTCTGTTGATATCACTGATGCCACTATTTATTGCTCATTGACAGACTGTCACAATATGTAATTCATGGGGAAATACCTTGTAGTAAGTGCCTGGATGTATTTCATATTGTGATGTAGTCTTTATTTCGTACGGGGGGAGGGGTGGGGGAGGGCAGAGCACTGCTCCTGTGTCCTGCAGTATGCATGCAGCTCTCAGTGCATCACTCTAACCCTTTCAAGGTTATGAATAGCCTGCAATATATGTTGCTGCACTAGAAAAGGATACGATCCTTTTATTTTTCTTATCTGGGAAACCTTTCCTGGTGGCAGGTCAAGGGTGACCCAAGAGTAATGCAATCTCCTCTGGAAATTTCAAAGAACATGATGATTATCTGCAATTGACTGAGGACATCTGTGCTGGCGTACCGACACCCTACCTAATTGATTATCCCAGATTCACACAGCTACATTCAAAACCAGGGCCCCAGCCGAACAGATGCCATGGCTAACACCCCCTCACATTTCATACAAAAGTTCCCCAAGTGGTTTGTTGTCTGTCAGAGAGAGGAATGTGTACATACACTGGTTGCATCTTATCAGACTTTTCTTTCTGCAGTTGGGAAAACCCTTACACAACTTCAGCCAGTGACTGGGAGGCATAACTGATTGTTTATTAATAATACCTGAGGCAAAACTATCCTTACCCCTCACTATGAGGTAGCAGTATTAAAATGTGACTTGGTGCTGTAACTCAGAAGGTGCTGTGGGTTCTGAGGGCAGTGCCTGTAAAGGTTCCTTGCCCCTTTCCTTAGACTTTGTTTCTTCAGTTCTCTGAATGAACCAAAACATTTGGTAAAACCGAATAGTGTGTGTTTCTATCTGTGTTTTCAAGTGGAATGATTACTTTGACCTTGACTGCTGTAGGAGTGATTCTCCCTTCTAGGCTCTGCAGTTGACCACATGCTCTGATTTTATAGAAGGGTAAACAGTTTAAGCAAATTCTCATAGCCTCTAGACAGTCTAGTCCCCCTCTATTGCTGACAGATGTTTATCATCACTTCTGTCAATAGTGAAAATGCCATCAGTCCTTAATATAACATATAGGATACTTTTTACCATATTTTCCACAACAATCTATCCAGCAGATGAAAATTAAGTGTAAGTGTGTATTACAGTACATTTCTTCAAGTTTGCTAGTACTTAAGTGGGAAGTCCATCATAATAAATTTCCTATCTTCTATTTATTTTATATCCATAAAGCAGGTCTTGCTTTTATGGAAAGGAGCAGCACTTAATCAGTTGTAAGTTTATGATTCCTGCAGATACAGATCATGTAGTTATGAACATTACAGAAAACGTCTGTTAAAAGCAAATGAAAAACATGAAGTGAAAAATCAAAACTGTTCTCCAACTTATCTAACTCACCTTTAAGTTTGACAACTAAACAAAGATGGATCAGCTTTTGGCTTGACTAGATGTTAGTTTTTCATCTGAATCTTGGCTGTAACACCTTTTAAGGTACTTTCTGTGAAAATGACTGAGTGGACATCCACAGCATAGCAGAAGTTCATGTTTTATACTTCACTGCAGTCTAAATTGAGTTTTACATCTGATTTTTGCTTAATATATTCTGACTTTCTGTCCTGATTATCAGAACTAGGATGTCTTTCAGGTGATACAAAGCCCACCATCTGGGTGAAGTCTCTAGTTAAAGTGAGTTTTTATGGATTATTCCTGTATCTGCAGTTGGGTCACTGCAGCGCAGATACGTTTGTTTATTGATCACAGCTGCTGAGCTCTCTCTACCTGTTTCCACCTGTAGATTGACTGTATCATCACTTGCTAAAATCCCTCCATGTCTCCATTTTAGTAATGGTTAAGAGCTAAAATTAAAAGAAGCTTCAGTTTCTTTCTTTCCCTCAGTGTAGAATGTGCTCTGAGAAGCAGAGTCTGCCCATGTTGGCTACTTGATAGATAATAACCTTCAGTTGATCTGCTTTAAAATTAGAAATTAATGTACAAAAATGTCTACAATAGCAAGAGAAACATCGGCCTCTTACAAATAGCTTAATGTTTCACTGTAATGGACAATATCTGTTCCATCTAATTTTTCTGCTTTGGAGCAGATTAAATTATAGTTTGACAGCCATGATCTTGGATTTTCTCCTTACTATTATCACAAGTTAATTTGTCTTGCAGAATATTTTCTAGAACACTTCTTATGCTGAGCAATGCTCAGATAATGGTTCAGTATCACCCATTTATTTCATTTTAGGATTTCTCATAGATTAGGAAATTTTTTATGTTTAGCAATTACATTTGACGTTGGCATGTGCTGATATAAAGGAGTTTGGAGGAACAAGACTTTGGAAGTTACCTTCGAAAGATGGCCACCCAGGATTTTGTGACCACCTTCAGCTGTATTGCAAGAGAATGGAAAGGAAACTCCCACTTGTAAAACAGAAAATAAAAAGTTAGAGCATGACTTCGTGCTAAGTTACTTTAGAAAATGCAGTAAATACTCTCCCAACCATTTTACTGTACTGCTTCTTCTCCAAAATATCATCCAACCATTCACTAAAATGTTTTGGGTTTTTTTTTTCCCCAGAAGGATTTTTCTATGCTCATAGAATTAGCTGTTTGGAGCAATTCAGATTACAGTAACTTTTGTGGAGCTTTGAGTTTTTGAATGTAGTCCTCCTCTACTTGAAGCCCCTACTTGTTGACTGTAATGCTGTGGAAACACAATTTGATAGCAGCTAACATCCCTGTTCCAAAGGAGGTTGGTGTTATCTCTCAGGCATTGTTCTGATTTGTTCTAGAAGAGAAGAACAGATACAACAGATAATTTTATTTCCTTTTCAGTTCTTAATGCATTGAAATATTTACAGAATTGGCCAAGGACAGGGGAATTCCCTGTAAGCTATGGGGTTTCCTCCATTTAGAATGTCCATACCTCAAGTCCAGGTCAGTGAAAGGAGAATAAATATACTTCCCTTCTCACAGGTGTGTTGTAAGTACATTGAAAAAGTGATATGGTGCTTAGATACTACAGTAAGGGGAGCCATGGAAGTCAGGAAAATACGTAAGTCAAATTCTAAGGAGAATTTTAGAGGAGAAAGTAAAGGAATAAGATCCCAAGAATATCTTCCATCTGCTTTGTGCTGTTCTTATGCAGCAATGCAGAGGTACACGTAGCTTACCATGCCTGGGTACTCAGTGCAGCTCAGGACACAGGACAGAAAGGGTCTGCCAGAGGATTCTCATAAATAGCCACTGGCCCCAAACGTGGGGGGAAAAGCTGTGAGCACACATTCAAATACACTGTATTGAGGATGAAAAAGATTGTTTAATTTGGTCAAGGCATGCAGATGACTGAAAACAGACAAAAGGAAGTAGGCTACTTCATCAATTTACTTTAGCAGCCTGGTGCAGGAGTTAGGAGACTGACTGTTATTCATTCAGCCTCCCAAAGGAATTAATCTCAGCGTAAGAGGGACAAAATGGTATATAATACTATTTTAAATAGTAGATCTAACATTAACATGGGGTTTTTTTGCTTTTTGTCTGTATTGCTATGATCACACAAAAAGGGAACCATCACAACATTCATATTAACATTTAAAAGTATGAATTGTTACCTGCCTTTGCTGCCTGTTCTGAGAAGGGTGAAATTGTCAACCAAGTCTCTGTCCCTTTTGACCCATTGTTAAGCAATCGTGGTTCCCTTAACAGTTGGTCTGTAAAACCTGAAACATCCTGCAAATGTTGGCCTTAAATTACAACATGGAGGAAGGGCGCTTTCGTTGCAGTCAAAGTATATGAGTCAACCTCTGCATTTTAGGGGAAGTTGCCTTCCTTCACCTACTGTCCAGGGAATAGGAAGAGTCATCAGAAGGGGGAGATGCTTTGTAAGGGAGAAGCGTGCTACAGATTTTGCCATTCACTTTATGAAGAAGTTTTCCATCTGATGTCAAAGCTGAAGGATGTTTCCATTAGTATCAAAGAGACATCAGATTATTTTTTTCTGATATTTATCAGATATTTGATAAAATAAAATATCTGATATTTATCAGATATTTTTTCTGTTATTTTCTTTAAACTGTATGTATTGAAGTGAGTTTAAAATTAAACTGTTTTAATTAATTATTGCTACTGATAATGACTTGAACTTTCCTCAAAACCTCTGGTCAGTGAAAAAGCTACTTCAGCAATATTGAACAAAGGATTATCCCAGGGTGTACTGTAAATTGCATTAAGATATCAGAAAGAGTTCACCCAAGCAGCAAAGGTTGCTGCATCCTTGACTGTAATCAGTAGAAAGGAAGCAGTAGCTAAGATTTAGCCAGTCTACATCAGGAAAAATCCTATTAGTCATGCATTGATTTGGAATATTCAAGTGCAGCCTGTGTTGGTTTGGGTTGAGAAGTAATCCTGATTTAAATGTTAAGCTTCTGAGGGCTATCTTAATTTAAAGAAGATAACCCTTGGGATTGTATAAGGTATTTACTACAAAGACCATGCTCTATATTTGACATACTACTTAGCAGTTTAAAAAGCCAGAGAAATTTGAAATTCTGAAGGCTATAGAAATGCTAGAGTTCAGCAACACTTTTTTAGATATTCGGTTTTTATATGTGTAAAAATGAAGAGTGCCTGTTCCATTAGACTAATTCAGGCCTTCAGCAGCAGCAATGAAGCAGCTCTCTCTATCAGCAATGACAGCTTCTGGTCATGGATCTAGCTTATTTTTCAGCATACCTGGAGAAACAGTGGTGTAGCAGATGTGTAGCTGCTGAGTGCCACAGCTTGAGAGTCCCAACTCCAAGAAGGAAGTACAGCAGCACTGCTTCAGGACTCAGGTGTGAACATTCCTGTTCTAGCTAGCAAAGTTTTATTTTTCCCTTCATACTTCTGTTTCTTTTGTTTGTCTTGCTTAACTGTATATGCATGATCTTGACTAGGATGGCTAGACATTTCTGCAATCTAGTCACAGAATCACATAATGGTTGAGGTTGGTAGGGATCTCTGGAGGTCATCTCACCCATCTATCCTGCTTAAGCGGGGACGCTTGGAGCTGATTGCCCAGGTCCATGTCCAGGTGGCTTTTGAATATCTCCAAGGATGGAGACTCCACAACCTCTCTGGGCAAACTCTGCCAGTGTTGTATTGCCTTCACAGTGAAAAAGTGTTTCCTGATGTTCAGACGGTACCTTCTGTGTTTCAGTTTGCGCCCATTGCCTCCGATCCTGTCGCTGGGCACCACTGAAAAGAGCCTGGCTTCATTCCCTTTGTACTTTCTCTTCAGGTATTTACATACATTGATAAGGTCCCCTTGAGCCCACTCTTCTCTAATCTGAACAGCCTCTCCTTGTAGGAGAGATGCTTCAGTCCCTTAGTCCCTTAGCAGCCCTTTGCTGGCCTCTGTCCAGTATGTCCATGACAGCCTTGTACTGGGGAGCCCAGCACTGACCCAGCACTCCAGGTGCGGCCTCGCCAGTGTTGAGCAGAGGGGAAGGATCACCTCCCTCCACCTGCTGCAACACTCCTCCCAGTGCAGCCCAGGATGCCGTTGGCCTTCTTTGCAGTAAGGGCATGTTGCTGGTTCACATTCAACTTGGTGTCTACCAGGTCCCCTAGGTTCTTTTCTGCACAGCTGAAAAAAACCACATATAGAACTTGAAATATTTGTTAAAATTTTGAGCAGATCATAAGCTGGTATAAATTAGTGGAGCTCCACTGAAGTTGATGGCTAATAAGTATATCAGTGCATAATGATGAAGTTTGTGATTGGCTTGAAACCACTGTGTCCTTTGACCAGAAGTGAAAATCTTTCTTTGAGTATTACTTATACATTTATAAAGTTTAATATACATTTCATTTATAAAAGAAAAAAAATAATAATAATTTGGTTAAAAAGAGTTTAAAATTACTTCAGATAATGTTTTGACATTTTTTAAACCAAATAAATTGATTTTCCTTCTGTAAAAAGAACTTTCTTCACAATTTGATTTCATTATGATTAAATAAAAGCATATAAAAAAATTCAAAATTCTATAATATAAAATGAATCTACTTGTTCTGAGTCATATGAAGAAGGTCATGCCGTCTGATATTTTTCTGGTGTCATTACCAGCAGAATGGAAAAAAAAAGTATTCCTACTGTTCTATTTAGAAGGACAATACTCAGTGGACCATAAGAATCTGGCAAAAGATTAGAAGAATATTTAGGAACTTGACTGCTTTCAAAAGGTCACAAAAACAGCTAAATTCTATAACCAACAGAAATTTTACTTATGTCAATCAAGAGCTTTTCTGTTGTTATTGTGATAGTATTATTATGTTTCTATGTTATATCAGAGCAAATGGTTGAGTGTAGTGATTCTGATTCCTAGTGAATTTGAAATACATGCTACCTTTTCAAAGAAAAAAAGATGAAAACTGATAATGACTTATGATCCTTCAGAATGAAACATGCAAAGGAGGATCATTCTTTAGTTATTGTGGTGCTTTAAATTCCATAGCCTGGGATTTCCTTACAGATTCTGGATGGACACAGCTGAATATTTTTCTTGGAAATCACCTTTTTTTATATGGAAGTTGCCCTTGTAATGCAGTAAAACATACTAATACATATAAAATATAGACATTATATATAAAAGCTTGCTGCTGAGGTGGCATTAATATATTTTGTCTTTTAGAATAGCAAGATACGGACAGAAAGCAGCTAAGGCGCTTTTTTTTTTTTTTTTTTTTTTTTGTATACGGTTTCATATTTCATGGTCTATTCCAGTAGACCTTATGAAATTCAGAATACCAGCCAGGTATCATAGGGAAACCGTACTGGGACATTAAAATGAACAATAGCAAACATGAACATAAAATCTCCTTCAGATTCCAATTACAACACACACATCACTCTCCATTTTTTCTGTTCCCAAGAAACACAGGGAAAATACTACTCAATAATGTAAGTTATGAATTAATAGCAAACTATCTGATTCCAGCACACACTAAGAATACCTTTATACAAGATGGTTTACTTCATTCTACCTCATCTAGCTAGGTTGTCCAAAAAAAAGAATTAGTGAAAAAAATGTATTATATTATAAATCCATAATTTCATTTGATGTGTAGGAAGTTTTTGCATAGATTCAATATTTTTTTGAGGGTAGCAAACTAACCAGGAAAACAAGACATCTACTATTAATCAGGGGAATATACAGACCATTCTAAGCCAGTCAAGACAGCAGGATGTGTTTATTTTGAGATTTGTCCCAACAATAAAGAGAGTTTTGTTCCTTAAAATTTCTATGGAGCTCTTTTAAGACTTACTCCTGAATGAAGCAAAAAAACAAATAAATATTGAAATAATTATTCAGGCTAGTGGAAGAGTATTTAGCATAAAATTGGAGATGGTACCTTGAACATTGCAGGGACACCAAAATGAAAATTAGAGGTAGTATTTAGAAAAATGTTTAAAGACTAGGAAGTCAGAAAGTGCACACTGAAAAAGTGTGATAGAAACATTGTAAACACTTCTGTGGTATCAAAAAATGACAAAGAGGAGGGTGAAGTTTAATTTGTTTGTACTTTCAGCTCTCCTCTTATTCATCTCACTCGTCACCTTGTTTTCTTTGTTTCTATCCTCTATTCTGCTGTTATTTATTAGCTCCTTTCTTTAAATGCCCTCAATCATCATCTTCTATTGCCTTTCTCTCTTTTATCATCTTCTATTGCCTTTCTCTCTTTTCATATTACTGTTGGGTCTGTGGTTTGATTTATGCATTACGTGCTGAATTTTGGAGAGCGCTTTCTGTTAAATCTATCATATCCCAGATGGAAATTATGGCAGTTGCTTTGTGTAAAAGCCTAAAGACCTTTACCTGAGATTTCCTCTCTGCCCCCTTCTCCAGAGGGGCAGCTGATGGCTTTCTATCAGAATCAGGTTGGAGCTGTGACGGGGTGGGAGAGGAATCTGTCATGCAGGAGGCTGGTGCCAGGGACCACTCACATTTCATACCAGCTTCTCCCTTTGAAATTCTTCCTCAGGTAGCATCAGACTATTGATCTATAAAGCTGTTGATTCAGTATTGGCAGAGGGTGGGGAAAAGATTCCTTCCCTTTTTTCCTCCAAAATTCAAGGGGAAAATCTTTGGCCTGTGATACTTCCTGTTGGTCCTTTACTTTTAGAGATGTGCTTCTATTTATAATCTATTACAGTATTGATAGGAGAGCCTAGAATATGAAACAGACGATAACTTTATTTCAGATAAAGCTATGGAAGTAGAAATGTATTTGTTGAGTTATTCTCTATTCCAAGGCTCATTAACAATTGCTAATTTTGCTCAAGGCAGTGAATGAAACTGAGTTGTTGCTTCATAAAGTAGAAATTAACTCTTAGATATGTATTGTGTGCATTAAATAGTCCAAGAAACTTTGTGACTGCCATTTTGTGAAGATACCAAAGATTCCAAAAACCATTTAAGGAAAGGAGAACCAATACTTACAGAAACATATGCCTGACATGTTCATGGAGAAAATAAAACACGAGTAAGATGAAAATAATATTCAGGTACAAAGTTTTCAGGCTAAGCCTTAGGTCATATAAATGTTAACTACATATTGATCTTCCAAGAAAGGATTTTAAGACAGCAGACCTATATACAAGGGGAAGAACTCAAGTTAACTACAGAGACCTTGTTAAGGTGATACATTCTTGGTGCAGTAACTAAAACATACTTTCAGATAGAAAGCAGGAAGTACATGTTACAAATATTAAGCTATAGTATCTTGTGCATTTCACTAACCTCCTGATAAATTTGTGAAATTTCAGTTTACTTCCTGGATGAGATACAAATTGTTTAATAATTTCTAATTTTCTTTCATGTCTCTCAAATGGAAGGCAATATATCTGTATGGCCTGATATAACTGGACTTGAACCATTTCAACTCTTGCTCCACACAAAAGCAAATTACAAGTGTCATCCAGTCCCTACCTTGAATTTTCTTTTCAAGAAAGCCAGGACGTGAAGCACTATGTGAAGAGTGAAGATAATCTGGGGGTTTGGACTGCAGTACAGACTGGAGTCCCAACGTAACATGACATTACAGATAGAGTTCTGCCTTTCTTTCTCTCCATAAAGAGGAGTAGGGAAACTGGGCTCTTACGTGTAACACATTAAAGGCAAAGGCTCTTTCTGAAAGCCTAACGTGAAGAATCAATTCTAATCCATAACTGCTTGTCACAAGTAGCTCTTTCATGCATGAATAATAATATTGAACTCAATGAATACTCAGGTGATTGGTTTCTCTGAGATAGCTAAGTGCTATTTTTTTTCTGCTTTGTGATTCCTGGTCAAGATAGTACATCATGTTGCTCAAGAACGCAACTAAAATATTTTAAAAACAATGGATAATAATGGGCCAAACCTCGAATATAAAACAAATAGTTGCTCATATATTTACAGCCTACTGTGGGTCTTGAGCATCTCCCTAGGTCCTGATATTATTACACTACACTTTCATGCCTGGTCCAGCATAAAAAGAGTTAACTGCTGTGACCGGAGAGGTGGTCCTTCATCTTTGTAAGCTCCTTTGGCAATTCCAGTGCTTATTAGGGAGGACTGATTTTTATCTATGTCTTGAACTGCTTGCTTAAAAAGTACATTCTCTTCCTAAGCCAAAAATAATACGATTGCATAGTGATGCTTCTGCTGTCCCAGCATTCTCTAGGAGCTAAATCAGAGTGTGACACAAGTCTGACTGGCATAGCTCCTGATACAGCAGTTATGAAGTTATATTTTTCAGAAACATACACTGGCCTGCAGTGTGTATTGTCATACTTCTTTACATTAACATTGATCTTAAGTTACAATAATTTCTTTTATTGCAATTTTCACAGGGAAATCATGTACTCTCTGCTAATATGCTATCTGTCTCCAGGATGCTTGGGTAGCTGAAACTAATATTAGTATTTCACTGACCTTATAAATTTTACCTTTGGGTTTATTTGTGTTTTGTAATGGATTTTTTTTTTTTTTTTTTAATATTTAAGCTGTAAATCTTGTTTGATGTATTAGAGGACAAATAACCTCCAATGAAACTGATGGGACTGTCCCTTTCAATTACAAAGACAAAAGAATCAATGGGACTCATTTCACACATTAAATGAGGTTGGTATTATTTAACACTACAATGAGGGACAATAATTGATGATAAATTACGAATGAAGTCCTATTGGATTATGCATTACTTATAGTGGTGTGAAGGATTAATTAGATTGTGTAGGAAACTGCAATACATGAAGTTTTCTCAACTCTGGCTCAGCTATCAAACCATATGATGGGCATGTAAAACATGCTTTTATTTTTACTTCTTTGAGGGGAGAAAAATCAAACAATGCATTTTATATTTTTCTATACCTGCATTTAGATGGACCAATATTGGTCTTTAATTGTTCATTTCAGTAACTCAAGGAAAAAACGGTCATAAGATAAATCTCAGATCCTGAACCCCCAAAATACCATTTATGTAAGGCAAGGGGAATTCTGTTAAACTATGTGTCATAATTTTTACTGTACACAAAGATATATGAAATGAATTCATATTCCTCCTCAGTCACTGCAAGTAAATGCTAGTCCACTTTTCTGCACTAGCACTCTCAATTCTCTTGTAAGAAAGAATTGATAAAGATTCATTCACATTACTTCTGGAAAAACAACAAAAAAAGTGTTTATAGCAGTGGTTCCTGTAATGCTTTTATCCACCAGACACAAATGGTGGATCTCAGCGGTACATCCCAGCAGTAAATATTTTTTAATGTATTTATTTGTTTTAATTTATGTATTTAGGTAAAGATATGAGCCTTGATATTAATTTCTTAAGGATCCATTTAATACTCTTCTGCTTTATTCCCACCTTTAGTCCCCTTATGCGCTCAGTAGTTCCTCCTGGTACCCCTTGTCCTATCAGTTGAGCTCAGTTTCTTCAGCCAGTTGGTTATGAGAGAGACTTCTGTAGCCCACCCTGGTCTCTGGGAAGTGCTCACTTACAGCTCAATCAGCCAGGACTGTTGTTCTAAGATGAGTCTGGAGCAATGCTCAAGTTAGCATTGCTGGATCTTTAGCCAGATGCTAAATTGTTTTGCTTCAATATTCTGCTCAGTTGTTGTAGGAAGATTATCTGTTTCTGCCTCTGGGCTAGCTGCTGTATTTCACTAGATGTTTTCTCTGGAAGTGTAGATGTCAGAGGCTGTAGAGGAGTCAGCTTTGTTGCTGCGTGTCTATATCGTGAAGATCTCCCTCACTCACTGTGGCAACCACTACAGTTATTTTGTGACGTCCTGGCTCTTTTATGGGTAGGTAACACTGGGAATAGGATAATGTATCATAGATAACATCTCTCGTGCAATACAACACGTTATTTTCTGTTAAATCTGAGACAGGCTAACCAACATAAAGGACATGCTCTGACCAGTGTAGGCCAATTCAAGAATTCATTTGGAGAAGTTATTAGATACCCTTTTATTCTATGAAATACAATCTTGTGAAATGTAGCATCAGTAAGATTACTTAGGGTTTAAAAACAAAAACCTGAACAAAACCACACACCTTTTCACATGAGCAATGATTTGCAAGGAGGTCTTCTGTTATGCTGGGAGGTACTCAATTATTTATTTTCTCTTCCCACTAGGATGAAAGATAGAAAGTTAAATATGCAACCAGAAGATGTTTCCTAACAGATAAAATTATACCTCTGACTGACCTTATGAGGTATTTATAACATTGGGAAGTAATATTTCAAGGTTTTCTGCAACCTGCTTTGTAGTCTGCAGTTCCTTTTTTCTTTTAATATTTCTTACGTAGTGATGACAGTACAGCAAACTGTCAGTCACAAATAGCTCATGCACATCCTCCTGTCAGTATGTGTGTGGAGCACTGGGGAGATCTAATGGAGCAAGGTAACGAAAATAGGAAGGCAAAGTCATCCCTGTGTGACTTTGAAAAGTCACTTAGCCTTTTTAAAGAGGAGCTGTCACAAGTGGACTCAGCTGCGCTCGCTCATTCTCCTTTGTTGTGTCCAGGAAAAGATCTATGTATGTTAATCAACACTTCCACCTCTTGCACTCTTGCTTCAAGTCTTTAAATTCTCGTCAGCTCCTTTCTCATACTAACAACATCAGAATTTTAAACCTTTTTTTTTTTTTTTTTTTGTCTTCATTTAAAAAAAGAGTTTTCAACTCTTGTAGAGAGTAAGCTTCCAGAATTATTAAAAACTTCAGGAGAATGCATTTTAAAGCCATAATCAGGAAAACAGAAAACAAATTAGAACACAAGATCTGAACTGTATTTTGAAATCTTGTGATTTGGTAGGTCTTGTTATTTAGTGTTATATTTTTGTAGACTAATTATAATGAGACTTATGTTTCTTTTGAATGACAAGCAAACGTTTAATACAAAAATGGTACAATTGTTTCATACAAAACATAGGAAGCGCTTAGCTTCTGCATACTGTAAAATAATTCTGAAAATTTGAAAATCCATGAAAAGAAAAGTCAAAGTCTATTATCCCACTTAAATGAGAATAAGCTTAAGAAAGGTTAATTGCACTGTTCTGACTCCAGGCCATCTATCATCAGGATGACAGAACATTTTCTTCAGTGTTGGGAACAATGATAAGGCGTAGCAGTGATGATATAAATTGAATAGTCACTTTTTCATGTAGATGTATGCACTTACAAAAATAATGCATTGGGATTCCCAAGTTGTGACAATGTAGGAATTTGTGATTAGAAAAAATGGTGAGAAAGGGCTTGAAATGTTCAAGCATGTTTCATCGACGTGAAATGCAGAACAAATTGTATTTAATAGCCTCCTTTTAAAATTATTTCTAATTAGTGAGACATTTTGGCAGGTGCGCTTTGCTTTTCATCTTTGAAATTTTACCTTAATTTTTTTGACAGACTAGTCTCATAATGATTACAAAAGGAAAGGCAAAGCACCTAGGTCATCTAATCTACAATTAACTCCATTAATTTCCTGGAAGAATAAAAAAGATTGATGTAAAACGTTACACATTATCTGATTAATCAGAATTATTTTTAAACCTAGGAGTAGAACTTCAAGGCATATTTATTCTGCTAAAGGTACATCACTGCAAGGTACGACACTTTAAAAGTATTTTCTGATCGTATTTTGGCATATGGAGTAAGGTGAGAAATCAAATCCAATTCAGTCACATGCCTTTAGCCTCTGAGAATTTAGTACAAGTGAGAGAGATTTATTCTCTAATTATATAACTAAATGTGATCCAAAAAAAGAAAATTTAATTTTCTATAGGGAAATGTTCTTGGCTGTTGAAGAAATCTTCTATTATGTGCTTTAACATCAGTTATTGTGTGTTTGTTGAATCATTTCAATGTTGTAATGGTGGAAGGAACAAGAAGAATGTTTATCCCAAATTTTGGATGACCAATGTAACTTGGTGTCCACAAATACAAGTGAAAAATAAATAGCTAAAGCTAAATAACAGCTCTCCTCTTTCTGAATATCAGCTGCCTCTTCTCCTGTATCCTTGGGAAGTAAAGAGATAGGGGCATGATCAAGGGGCCGTGCCATGCATGTTTTGTTTCTGATGTGCAGTTCTACTCAGTGAATGCAAACCATCAGACCCCTTCTGTTCATGATGAAATAGCTACAGGTGTCTATTACACAGAGAAAGACACATTCTCCTTTAAGCATGTTCTTAAACCATTTGGAGTTTTTTAGATTAAAACCAACACGTTAAATTCTACCGGTTTATTCTTTGGCACCGTGTAGATCGGCCCAGAGTGCTGATGTAACGTCCCCCGGGTGTGAAATCCCCTATAACCTGAAGGTCCCAGAGTGCTGCGGTGGTTTAAGTTTACCTTGATTTCATCATGACATCTTGCCTAACATGGGATTTATAGCAATCAGATGCTCAGGTACCAGAGCCATGAGTATTTGTGTGGCAAATTTTATATTGCAGACAAGTTTTTGCAGTTTCATCTAGAGGTAAATCATTAGTAGAGCTATAGTCAAAAGGAAACCATGATGCAACTGTTTTCTGTTGAAGGCAGCATTTAAAATCCCTGCTGCTTTCGGCAAGATCAGTTGCCAAACACTGAGTGCCTCTGAAAGTCCTATTTTAGATGCTTTAGCCACAATTTACCAGATCTGTTCACCATTACCAGCACCTAGTGCTCCCAAGGGCATTAGCATGAGCATTGAGTTAAATACTGTCCCTTAATGTTATGCGTGTGGGTTATTTATGTGCACGATGCTGCATCTTTTTGTCTTTCTAATCTTCGTGCTCTCTGTCAGAGGAACAAAAGGACTCCAGTTTTTCACCACCGTGTGCTCCTAGATTCTTTGTAAGAGTAGCATTATGGTGTAACACTGAGGGCTTTACTAGCCTCTAAGATCCCTTTTAAGTTTTCATCCAGTGGACATGGGAGACTGGATCTTCTAATAAGAACAGCCAAAGCAGGCAGTAAAGCTTACCCTTTCCAATCATTTTCTTCATTAACCACAAACACTTTTGTCTCCACCACAGTGTTCAAGCTCTGGCTCCACTTCTGTTTTTCCTAAAGTATTACTTTTCTCAACTCATTTACTTTACACTATTCATCAATCCATTCCCTATATTAACTTGCAAACCCAGTAAGAATCAAGCTCACCCAGAAGAAATGAATGGCATCTGTTGCAAGGTATTACTTGTCACTGGGGGGAAAAAAGCAAACAAACCCCTTATGCCATAAATTGTCAGCTTACAACACAGGGAAGCACCTTTAGAAAACACTAGCTGTGGGCAGATATTTGGGTCATAAACTAGGAAATGAAAGTAAGCTACCTAAAAAAGACACTGTAGATTTTAAAGAGTCTGTTACTAAATGACAAGTGTGCAGCTATAGATAAGTAACAGTTTTGTTTTCAGTGATGAATTCTTTCTAGAGCTCCTCTAGATAATCCCCCCCCTCCCGAAAATTGTTTCAAAAAATAAAAATTTAATGTATTTTTGTGCAGACATACATTGTCTACAAGATTTGTGCCAAAACTGTGGATTTGTGTGGCACTCTTTTTTTTTTTTTTTTTCCCCCCGTTTCCCTGCTGCCATTTATATGGTCACCCAAGGTACAGAAATAGCAAGCAAAAATAGTAAATACTTGAAGACACAGCTGAAACTTCATCACGAAATACCTAAAAATATTTTGTGAGTGCAAGGAACTCATAAAGCAAATGAAAAGAGCATTTGTTTACTAACTCTCATAAACACTACCCGTTCACACAAAATTAACTGAACTTTAGATGGGAAAAACTATTAGGCAAAACCTAATGTGCACCCTCACACACATGCAGGCAACTGTAGAGGAGAAGAGATGCAAGTGTTAAACAAGGATGCATCTCTGCCCGTCTCTCAAACAGTACCAACAATAGTAACAAAACCCTAGCTGAAGGTCGGGTAAAAAAATATTTACTGCTGCTTGTTCTTTTTTCATTTACTAGGCATTGCTGAATAGGTATTACCGGTTCTGACCACAAATTTCAACACGCATTTCTATTTTTCCTCCACCTCTGTGTGACACATTTTTTTTATCAGCACTGGAACATATTCCAGTGAGCTTGAAGTACCCTGACAGCTAACAGGCAGGTTGAATAAATTGTTGCTATGTGCCTGAGGTTCTACATTTTCCTGACTCCTTCTCTTTTCTTTTTTCCTGATCCCCATTCCTTTCCCCCCCCTTCCCTCTCCTGGGCTCATTTCCCTGTCCTGTCAGCTGTTGCAGAATTCCATTTTTAATGTGTTGTGTGCAATGTGTACAAGACTGTGTGCACGGACAGGCTTGTCTTTGTAATCATATTTCACCCTTCTAGTAGCACACACCGCAGTAACAACAACAACACATTTTATTATTTGTGGTAAGGTATTTTACATGCACAAAATTTTGAGGTCTTGTGCTGCCTAATACTGTATTGTTTTAATATCAAATTCACTTCAGTGTATGTGACAGTAAACCAGGCAATTGTGCCTTGGCTTTGTTCCGGATTGTCCCTTTGATCACGTCAAGATTTAAGGAGTCTATTTGCCAGCAAATAGGAGTTGCCCCTCTGACCTTAAAGAAGAATATTGTCCCTTCCTGCTGCAGTAATGACTTCTTTTTCCTACATGCCTAGAGGATGGAGTTTAAGAACTGTATGCCTAGTAGATGATACTGACAGGCAGTAGCTCTCTGGTGCATATGTTACAGTTTTGCTGGCTTACAATTGCATTTTTTTTCTCTTTGAGTGAATATAATGTTGAGCTTGGGTTTCTCTGCTGTGGCTTGATACATTCACGACTTACAAAGATGTAGATGTGGTCATTAGAGAATTTTCAATTTATTTCTATTTATCACATCACATTGCCATTTATCACCTTTCAGAATTTTCATGGTGTGTCATGTAGCTGGAACTGAATAACTCACTGGCAGAGACCCAGATTCTTAATTACTACAAGTTTCTACCCTTTCTGTAGAGATGGAGAAAGGGAGGCGTGAGAGGGAGGGCATCTATGACCCTGAAATATTTTAAAGTTTTTTCTGTGCAGCATGGCTAAGTGCAGACTTAGAAGGTGGGCATAAACTTTTGGCCCAAAGCCTGTGCAAATGTCTTAGAAATGTTTAAGTGCGGGATATCTGGTGCTCATCTCTTCCCAGGCTTGATGTACCCAGCCTGGGTGAAGGAGAATACCCTCGAAGGTGTAAGGCAGTGTCATTCCTCCAGTGGTTCCTGATCCATGGCCCAAGTGTGCGTATGAGCATGGGGATGGTAGGACAGGCTGAGCTCAGACCTGAATTTGGCTGATAGAAGTGGCTGACTGAAGTTGACTAACCAGAGTGACCTGTGAAGTTTCCCCCTTGTTGACTTAAAAACAAAAGACAGGACAACCATATGGCAAAGTAGATGCTACCCTTATTGTTCTGTCCTCATGAAACTGAATAAGCTGCATATCAAGCAGCTACTGAACTGCTCACAGTACACTTTCATATTGAAACACTGGGCTGTAAATTGTGACACCTATGATTTGATTCATTTTTGGTTTAGATGTCAGGCAGAAGAGATGGATGAAGATCATGGGAAATAAACTGATAAGGTTCCCTGTGGTAACCGATCTTCCCTCATAAATACAATTCTTGGGCTTTTTCTTGTCCAAGGCTGACTAATGACTCAAAAAAGGCACTTCTGCTTTCTATGGACAGATATTAACTAGTTCACGATATCCCTGAGCTATATGTTGTAATGTAATTTCTAGAGAGCACAAAGATTAATTTCAGGGCTAGTTACATTTCATAATGAACTCTCAGAAAGTACAGTTTTGACATTCCTGACTTCTGTGATGTATCAATTCAAAATCTCATTTGTCTTGACTGAATTTATGGTATGTGGTAGTTTGTGAGAGATCATCTTTCTTTTATCAACTTTGCTTTTATCACTTTACCGTCATCTTTACCATTTTATCTTCTGTACTCAGTAAGTTATATTGAAAACAGAAATTTGCTTCTATAAGATAATTATATCTATATGATATTTTCAAGAGTCTTATTTAATTTTTTGGACATAAAGTCAGTTATACAGTAGTCACTTTGTGAGGTCTGAGATTTTTTTTGAGGACTGACAGTATCAATACGCCTGAAGTTTCCACTTATAATCCACTGCCCACGACCTGTGGGCAGATGTATGTGCTTATCCTCCGACTTGTTTCTGGAGAGGTATTTTTAATTATTTGCTACAGAGCATACACTAAAGATATTGGTAAGGGGAATTTTTATTTATTCTATTGGTGTGAGAATTAGTCCTCTTAAGTCTCATGTCTAATAGCATCATGTATAAGGGTTAAATTTTAAAATTCTTATTTAAATAGAACTTAAACTTCAAAGGCAATATTTAATATAGTTGTAACAGGAATGTATTTTGTTAGTAAATTGTTCATTGTAAACCTCACTAATTTAGAATTAGCATTTGCTTTAATAACAATGAGGACTATAACACATTCTCCTGTATCAAATTAGTTGGATGAGGAGGATATCAGTAACAAGAACCATGGATGAGGTTTCTAATGGAAAAAACAATGTAGAAAAAATAGTAAATCAGATTGAAGTTTAAGTAAATAATACTGCTTTTAAAACTTTCTTGGCAAACAAAGACATTAGATGCATTATTGTAAATTACTTCAATATTAAGTTGTCTTAATTGTAGATGGAACATACAGAAAATTTCAGAAGGATGATCTAGTGAAATATGCCTAACAATTATATTCAAAAAACCTGCATCTTATTTCCTTAGTGTACACACTAATGAGAAAAAAGCATTATAAGACTGTCCTATTTAAAGTAAGAGAAAACTACTTCTGCACATTTTGTAATCTACAGTTCTGTAATATTGCAGCTGTCTATGATTCTTACGGAATACAGAAAATTAATCTAACATGTTCTAAATTATTAAACATTATGTTATAAATGTCATCACAGAAGTGCTTGAGATTTTTTTATTAGATCTTTCTAAAATGATTAGAGATTACATTAGCCTCCAGCACTGTTTATTAAAAGAAAACTGGAACAATCTAAAACCTTAAAAGAAACTCCATTCTCATTTTCATATATTACTATGTTTGTCAAAACAAGTTAATGTTTTTTTTTCCTTGAGGGGAAAAACCACTGTATTTTAGGATTTTGATAGCATTATATATATTTTGATATTAACACTTTGATATTAGATGGAATTTTTATTGCATGCATATTTTCTGGAATTTACTATTTCTGAGCAGAGCAGTGCTTTGCTTCTTTCCACAGTTATCTGACTTAAGGGTCTTTTTGAGACACTGACAATTCTTTATCTCACAGTCTTTTTCTAAATTCTATACGAGCCAATGGAACTCATGGCTAAATTACCTCTAAGGGTGTAGCATTCTGTAAGGATATTTTTGTGATTGTAAGCTAATAATTAGTTCATATGTGTGGGGCTTCACAGCTTTGTGGCATCTTGATTGTAGATCCTCTGCTTTCAAACTGTTTAATATTTTTTAAGCAAGAGAAGATTAGTTGAGGCTAATCAGAATTTCATTCAACAGAAAAAGCTGGTTCCATAGTATTGGAAGATTCATGTATCTTATTTTTGGATCATTCTCTTTGAAGTTCAAGTTTTATTACAATTTTATAACTTTCCGACTTCCTTAATTTAGAGGAAAAGGAGAAGAGAGAGTGGGAAAAAAAAAAAAAAAAGTATTCATTTTTAAGATGGCTGAATCAGTTTTGACATTGTATGAGGTAGAAACAACTTAAAATACTCCATGTAAGCATTTTGTGATATTTAAATCCTACTACCTCATCTAAAAATTTTATTGGTGTTTTATTATGTGTCTGAGAGCCGTAAGATATCCTCAAATCTTCTCTGCAGATCTCTGACATCTGGTTTTATTTTTGTGTTTATGGGGCTAGGAGCAGCCCCCATGGCTAACTGATGACTTGCTGCTGTGTTCTCGTTCTCCAGAAGGAGGTGGATGACCCAACCACCTGTGGCTGGAACAAAAAAAGAACAATTATTCCAAAGTGATATTATTCAGCACATACGGTATTCTAATAAATTAAAACTGGAGAGATGCATTATAGAGCATACACTGGTATTAATTAGTGTTAGCTGCAATAACTTACCTTGTTCAATACATACCCAACATAAGAACCTAATACTTTAGTAAAGAAAAGAAACAGTCAAGCTTTGCAAAAGTTATAATTCCTAACTGGTAATTAGCCTATTTCATAGATAAGCTGAGATTGCAAAATCAGCAATAAAAATAAATTCAGTGTATCACATTCAATTTTTTAAAGAACAAACGAGCACAAAAACTTATACACATTTCTCAGAACAAAATGTAGAGTAAGGTCATAGTTTTAGTGATGAAAAACTTTATTAAACCCATGTTGAAACTTTTGGACTGTCATTTTGTACAATAAACAATACAGATATTTTAAAGACTGTAATAAATTTAATGTAGTCTCACTCCTGTCTAGTGATTAAACTACCTATGCATTCTGCTTTATTTGTCAAGACCCATGACAAAGCAATTATGTTATAGTTTTGAGTAAACATTACTGCTTTTAAAAGTTTATTGGTAAACAAAGCTACAAGTATTAGATAGGCTATTGTAAATTACTTCAATTTTATATTGTGTTTAATTATAGGCTGTTATAATTATAACCATATAGACTATTTCAGAAACAAGTTCTAGTATAGAATATCTAACAGAACTTTATTTAAAAGAATTCTTATAAAAAGAGTACTAAACAATAAATTTTACCTTATGGATTTCAGGCAAGTTAAATGCACAAAATAAGCAGATTTTAAGCATGTCAATCTTCAGGTATTTCAGTTGTAAAGAGAAGAAAAATAACGTGATTTTAACTTTAATGTTTTTTAACTATTTTGTAAATTAAAGAGAGATGTTCAGACAGGAGTGGCAAGCACACTGCAACTGATCTCACTGGAGTGGAAATCACTTTTTTATGTGAGGAACTTGGTTTAGAAAGTCATTGTGATACTACATTTTAGGTTTCTTGGCTCTCGGACCTCACATTTTCTATCCTTTTTTGCCAAAGACTATTTGGAATAGTTTATCAGCTTCACAGCTCAAGCAAAGAGCCTGACAAAAATCTGACCAGAAATAAACCTTTCTTTCCTACTGAGTTGTTTTCCCTTTTCCTTTTTCATTCTGATTTTTAATATTACAACTTTTCTTCATTAATCATTCCTACCATTTGACTTTTCAAATTCTGCCTTCTTCTCTACAGTTCCCTTCTCTGTGCTCAAAGGAATAGCATGTTCTCATGCTTTTTTTTTCATGAGGAGTTGGAGAAATTCTTAAGATTCAAAGAAGAATAAAAGAAAATTGGGTGTTCTGCTGCCAGAAACAGAAATCTTGCATGGAGTGCTATTTCAAGAATAAAAACTGGGAGTGTGGTTTTGAAGGAACCATCTGCTGGCACAGAAACACGGAATAAAAAATTTGGCTCCTGAAGCTATTCATATGCACTCTAGAAAATTTTAAAACCATTGCTTCTCCCTTTCAAGAATGGTGAAAAATTGTGAAATTTCTGGAAAAGAATTACTATTTCCAAGTGCATATGTTCCTGTTTGACAAATTGTACCATTTGCCTATGTATAAATTAGACTTTAATTCTTATGAGTTGTGGTTTGCCAGTAAAAATGAAATACATGCTACAATTTTAAAATGCTGATACAGAACTTCACAAGTTAATTCAAGGCAAAATATTTATTCATCAGTGTATGGTGATTCAAGTTCAAAAGCACATGCTTCTATCCTGGAGCAAATTTTATCCAGAGGTCTAAATCAGTAGTTTTGCAAATACTAATTAATCAGTTGCTCTCTGTTGCACAAGAAAAAAATGTGTCCATATACCAAGGAATATTTATAGGTCTATAGGCAAATTCTCACCTTTGGAATTTTAACTAACAGAGCCAAATCTATATTTCATAGCAAAGGATTTAGGAGGTATACCCTAAGCCTTTCCCGTCTCAGCACTGTAGTATGACAAATGTTTCATATTAAGTATGAGTAATGATCTTCATAATGTCGACAGTCATTTGTCATAGCCTTCATTTGATTATTTAAATTCAATACCAATGAAAATTGTTTTCTCCTCATGTTAAAATTCTGGTTAAAATTAATCTGGCTATATTGGTGCCATTTATAGTTACTAGTATTTGCTTTAACGACAGTTGATACAGTGACATCTACAGTCTTAATTTCATTAGACAAAATATAAAAAGGTGTTTTAGTTTTCAAAACTGATTGCTTTCCAGACTTTCTTTGAGGTTAACTTTAAAAAGCCAGTGAGATGAGCTTGAGTTAGTTGTGAAATAAAGTTCAGACATTTCCCTGTAGCTGCAAATTTAATAGACTTGTTTCATTACTCTGTTAAGTACGGAGTAAGTTGTCCTTTGGTTATAACTCCTGCTGATTTTGAGAAAAATAGAGTTCCTTCTTGCTACTTCTTCTTTTGGGTGTTTTCTTTGTCTCTTTGTTTGGAGTTTTTCCCCCTCTTTTTTTTATACCATTTTCTAAACTGTGACATAGCAAGTTACAGTTCCTAATTTCTGGTCTACACTGCATTACATAATGAGCACAGTAAGCATGGTAATATATGTAGAATTTACATACATCTCTGAATCATGAATTTAAAATATATTTAATTCAAAACAAATAAAGTAGCAACCAGATTACAAATATAAAGTTACTCTAGGGATTTCTGTGTATATACTGCACAGTTCTGCTATGTGCTAACACTTCAGATTCAGTAAATGGACCTCACATAGTGAAACTACCAACATATGTTGTAAGCAGAGAATTATGTCACGTAGCATTAAGGCTAATAGCCTAAATAACAGAGAAATTGTAATGGAGCCACAGTTGGACTTACAATGCCTGCTACGAAGTGTAGCAGACAGAAGAGAAGCAATCACGTCACAAACCAGTATGTCAGGTATTTGCTTCGTTTTAGTCTCTATTTCCTTTCTATAAACAAATAGTAAATACATATGCTAATATATATATATATATGTAAGGATATATATATATTCATGAAAAAGACTTGAACTGCTCCAAAGAGAGGAAAAGAACAAATTATTAAAGAATCCTTAGAAAGTTAGAATTAAGGTAGTGGGTTTGTTAATTCAATTGAGAATGACTCTTTCTGAATGAAGATCCTCTAAATGTGTAGTCTGATAAACCAATCAACTTTATGCTAAATGAATAAATTATTTTAGCAAACTGAATTGTTGGCCAAGCTGTCCAGTTACATGTGTGCTATGTGAAGAGGTGTAGAGGATGGAGAGGAGGCGGAGAAAATGAGAAGGAAGATGAGGGAATGAAAGCAAGGGTGAGCAAAGGGAAGTGCTGTTCTCACAGGGTTTTCTCTCTCCACTCTTTCCTTGTTTCCATATGTCATAGTGATTTATGTGGGATCAAAATCTGGCCTGCAGTTTGTGAACAAAACGCTTTTAATTTCTGTGGAGTTTGTTCACATCAGAGTTGACTATGGCTTCACTGTTTGTTTGTTTGTTTGTTTTTTTTAAACTTAATTAATAACATTCCACTACATAGCAATAGCTAAGGGTACATCTGAGAAGACGGTAGAAGAAAAAACAGTTCCAGAGGCAGAGGTTCACTCCAAAACCAATGTGAATTTTAAAGTTGTTCCTGTACAGCAAGACTGAGATTCATTTAGACAATATACATTGAATGTGTCTAAAATTCAAATAAAATACCTTTGAGCCAGCCCTCTGGGTTTGTATTAGATATTTTAAGCCAAACTGCAGCAGTCCACAGTGGAGGAAAGGAAATGTGGTGTGGGTCAGCCAGGAATGCTATCCCCTACTTCCAGTTTCCCCCCCCCCCAAAAGCATATTCAGGCTCTTTCCAGGGTGAGCTTCCATCAGACCATCCTCTGGCACCGTGTCAGCCTGGAGCCAGCATGAGTGCATACCCATCTGAAGGACTGCCACTCACACTCACACTTTGCACTTAGCTCTTTCGTGACACTCTTGGTCTCTATTTTTGCTAACATCAAGTCTTCAGATTGAGAAGATGGTAGTACTTTCTTTGCAAGGCACAGGCAGGCTGTCATACTGCATTCTTCCACAAGCTTCATTTTTACTGACTGCAGTTTCCCTGTTAACTCTGCAGTCCAAATGCACTATATGCAAACCCAGTAAGTTTTAGAGGTTGATTCTTACTCTTTTCAAGAACTTTCCATGTTATACTGTAACACATGCAAATATACTTTGATTTTATGCTAATCCTTAGTAGTAATACAGTTTTATACTTACAAAGTTACTCTTTTGTCTGGAAAGCTAACAGTATTTTCTGTGGCTGTGATTATTTTTAAGATCCAGTACAAAAAAGGGAGAAGTTTTGAATTTTTAAAAAATGTGGATTTGCAGTCTCTCATAAATTTGAAACTATTGTCTTAACTGGCCTGTCTGAGAAATTCATGCTAACAGCTTTCATCTTTAAAATATCTCTGAATGCACCTAGAATAGCTGTCAACAGAGCAGAAATCTGTGAAATGTATCAGACAACAGGTCCGCATGTAAGTGAGAAGCAAATGTGTTAACTTAACATGAAAAATGAAACAATCGGGGAAAAAAAAAAGAAAAAAAGAAGTGAAGAAGAATAGACTAGACTTACTAAATAGAGAAAACCTAGGTTTTTTTGTGGGAAGCAGCACCTGCAGGCACTGAAACCATTTTACTGCATTCAGATTGCATTCGTTTTCATATACAGGGATTTATACTGATAACTCTAAAAAGTGATATTCATCATTCCCATCTTATGAGAAAGTATCATAATCAGTCTTTCATCTTCCCTTACTAGAGTTGATTTTTTTCCTTTTATTTTGATTGGCAAATTATGTTACTACATAGCTCTGTCTCTCAAACATTCATCTTTTTCCATGGCATAATTTAGCCATGTTTCATTCTGGTATTAGTAAGGACAATTCAATAATTACAGCCACACTGTTTTTGTTAAAGCCACAGCTTTCACTTAAATGTACATTTTTTTTATTCCCATAACAAACTCCTACCAATAAATGAAAGGTGCATGTGCATTTTATGGGTGTTTCATTTTTTTCCAAAGGAAAGTGGACAGGGTTAAATGTCTCCAAAATGTGATTTGATAATCTTTAAAACAGTCACTTCAATGTTTCCTGCTATTTTGTCGTTATTTCACATGCATATTTTCAATGATTTCCCCAAATCACGTTTCTCTTTATGACAGATAAAAAAAGATAACATGAACCCAAATCGTGGCATATAAGAAATTTCATCTAACAGATGACAAATACTTCTATGCATTAATTGAGACAGAGCTTATATTGGAAGCAGTTACTAAATACTATGAGAAAGATATAGATTTTATTCCTGAAGTTACTAATTTCAAGTAGCTCATATACTTAAGAATGTTTATTATTCTGTGTCTTAGTTATTATGATATCATTCTAAACATTAATACACTATAGTGGTGATTTTCTAGATTAGAAAGTGTGCAACTCATTAAAAACACATACTTCTGTCATTGGACAGATTTCCATTAGCACATCTGTACGGTAGCACAACATGAAACTTAAAAGTGAAATGCTGCCCTGAATCAGCTAAGAAATTATTTTTTACTTTGATATATAAACAAAAGCCAGGCACAGTGGCCTATGCTCTGTGTATCTCTATATCCCACCCCATAGAAAAACATATTTGTATTATGTTTCACTTGAACGTAGAGTTGGCATGAGATTTTAGATGGTAATTTTAGCCCCATGCTCTTTATGATCTATCAGCTAGTGGTGAGACATTTTATTTCCATACCTCTGTTAAGAATGCGACATTTTTAATTCCATCTGCTCAGGACTTAAATCAGAGTTTAAGGTAAATGTTTTCATTTAGTTTATTGATTCTGTTCCAATTTAGGAGATTACCCCATAGTTCTAATTCACCCAAAGAATCTCACAGGGGAGATTTTCAAAGGCACAAATAGAAGTCAGACCACTAACTTCCATTGACTGCTGAAAATTGTATTACTGCCTTTTCTCTGGATACATGGAAACCCAGTTCCCATTGTTCTCTTAATAGGAGTGAGCATCCATCTTTCTCAAGTAGGCTTTGAAAATGTTGATCAAAGCAGAGGAGGCCAGATGCTCACAGTTTGCTATAGTTCTGCTGCGGTCAGTGAATTATTGGCACCATTTGGGACACAAGCCGTATCATTGCTAAAATGATTATAAGTTACTTAGTCTCCTAATAATAAAATTTAACATTAAATAATTAAATTTTCCCAGATAAAATGGAAAACCAAAAAACATTGTTTAGAAAAAAAATCAATTCATTAACACCAGTGCAATTGTCCATTAAAGTTGTCCTTCAACTGGGATTTATTTTTATTAGGCTGTGAGATGTTCACCTTCATCCTTGTTCTGAAGATCAGTATGGAAACACTGCAGAGGAAATGCCCTTGCCTGCTTGGATAAATGTAGTATAACACCTTCACTGCATTGCAATTTAGGTTGGAATAGTGTTGGCAGATGCAGAAAAAGTGCATCCAAACTCTTATACCTGCTTTTACACATTTTGTCATAGTTTCTCTTCTTTCTCCATCTGCCAAAATAGTTTCCTATGCTTCTGATGCCACCCACCCCAGGAAGAATTAGCTGATTTTGAATTCCAGCATCATGCCCCATTAAGCAAGCATGTGTAGAAAGCAATTTCTTTTCTTAAATGAACAGAATGAATACCAAGAATGTCTCCATCTTCTGGGATAAATTTAATGGGTTTTCATGTACTTTTAGTAGAGTTGTTCCATTTTCTAGCTTTTTAAACTGAAATGCAGAACAGCGCCAGCATACAAGGTGTATTGTATTCCTATCTCATGTCATCCACTCAAAATCAGTTGCTGAGATAATGCCACCCTCGCCTTGGTTTCTCATCATCAGTTGTTCACTCCTGTTGGCACACTTCTCAGCCTAACTACCTTTCCTTCACACCTCTTCCATGTGACTCCTTATCGCTGAGTAGGAGTTGGTTAACTGGAGATACAGAAGGAGGTGAGGAACAGTAAGTGGAGGGTATACTGAAAAAAGGATAGTACACTGAGATGGAGAATGAAGAAGTCAGAGCTGTGTGGAAGGAAAAATGAGATTTCCAGAAAGAGCAATTAGCAAAAAAGGAAGACATTTTAAAAGCATAAATAATAAGTAAAAATGTGACAAGCTTTGTTTTGATCTTGCAATCATAAAATGTCCAGATCTTCTCCAAATGCTTTCTTGAAACCCACTAACGTTATATTTTAAATGTGTGAGGAAAAGTAAATATAGAAATGCAAATTAGGCCTGACAGATTAGCGTAACAATCATATTTTGAAAAGCAGAAGGCCAACCACAGTTTAGCAGTTTATTTTGAGAGCTGAGTAGGATGGCATATTTTAACTTTAAACAATATTCATTTTAGTTTTCTTGTGTTTATTTTTGCCTGAACATATCCTTATAATTCTCTACCACTCGGTAAACACTCCTACATTTGCCTGAATTAATAGGATAAAGATTGCCGGTTTGTTAGAACAGATAATGATAAATGACTTGCGTATATTAAATGTGTTTGGGACATGTTTAATCTATAAGTTTGATATTAAAAGCACCAACATTATCTTATAAAATTTTACTATCAACATGATCTGGGAAGCATTCTTGTGGTATTCTCATACAGCTTCTCATTTATGCTATAGCATAAAACACTGGCTATGCTGAAATATCAGTTGACATAGAACTGTGTAGGTCTGTTAGTTATACAGTCACATATAAAAACCCTAAATAGTCATTAAAAGAAGGCATGCTATGGCTGCTGGTTTGGGGTCAAAACAGTAAGAGACTGAGGGCATTTAAAAGACCGAAGTGCCATAGTGTAAGGGTCCTGAGAGCTCTTGAGATGTACTCAGTTTTTTTGCTGATTGAGGTACTAAGGCTGGGACAACAGGCCCAAGCCAGAGCTGACCTATAGATGAATCCTGTATATTTTATAACTGATATCCATTGTGCTAGTAGGTATTTTACTAAGTTATAACAACCAATTTACGCTGATGTAAAAAGTGCTAAAGCATTGAAATACTGAAGCCTGAACAACAGGCCCCAAGCTGAAGCTGCTAACTTAGTGTGTAATCATTAACAAAGTGTGTAAGCTCGCTGGTGAAAGATGTGGCTTAGAATATAGTCAGTAGTGAGGATGAAAAGCTGAGAGAATGTATCCAACTGCCCTTGTTTAGCCTTGTTCAAGGCTGACAACCCAGGTATTTGGCCTCGTTATAAACTCCCTTGGCCTCCCTGCCCGAGCCCTGGCCAGGCTTTGGGTGGAATCCAACAGGAGAATTAAACCAGAAATTTTCTGCTCAAAACAAAGGTGCCAGCTATTTTGGCTTGCCGATCTCTGGTATATAAGGCTGGACCCGTTTGCAGTGACTTTGGAAGCCTCACCTACGGGTGGACGCACCGCGTAGGATTTCCCATTTGCCGGGACAGGCTCTCCAAACCCTCGCTGTAACCGGGGCTGCCCAGCCACTGCGGGTCTGGGTGACGGTAACGTATGCAAGTGGTGATGGAGCTTTCTTAATCACTGTTCTCTCTCTCATGTGGTAATGATTTGATGCATTACCCTGTATTTTCCTATTTGTTGCTTGAGGTGCATTATTCTGACTTTTCTTACTGTATATTTTCTGTATTACTCTGTTGCATTATTTAGTTATCACTAGTAAAATACACCTACTCTTTTCACTCTGGTGTCCAAGTTTAATTTGGTATTCTTAATTAGCAAAACACTGATTTAGTGCCAGATATAAGAAGGGATATTGAGATGATGCTTTTGTGAAAGTTGTGCTTTCTTTACTAATGGTGTGTTGGGATTCGGAGTCTGCTGGGACTTTTTGCTGATAAAGAAGAAATAACTTCGTATTGTGCAGAAGCTCTCTGTGGCTGTAGAAGGAAAACGTACAGGAAGGAACTCGACTTGGTAGCCTATGGTACCATCAGCATCACTCAGATACCCTATGCTTTGAGTGCCTTGATCTTCTGGTCCTTAGCCATTTGGCTACTTTTTTTTTTTTTTTTTTTTTTTTTTTTTTAATAGCAACTGTAAATGCATGAACTCTCCTGGGATGACATGGTATGAAGGCTAAGTCAGACACCTCCAGCTCAAATAGCAGCCCTTAAGAGACATTTTCTTATATAGACTTTAGCCAGTTACAATGTCTCAGATGTCTAGGTTGCTTAGGAAGGCAGATTTTTTTCGCCTGAGAGCAAAGGTATCTCACAGGAGCTTAGTCTGCATTCTTAAGAACAGAAATCCTTTTCTGTTACGTGCTTATGGACCAGTTTTCCTTCATTTATTTCCTGATGGACTTAAAGTGTCTTTTGCAAACAAAGAGAAACAATTATAAGAAAAAGTAGTCATAATCCTTGCTTTTCTAATACTATTTAAGCCAGCAATGTGGAGTTTCTTGTAAAAGACACAGTAGTTGCTGACTTAGCTTTACAGACTTTGTCTAATGCCAACTCTTCTGCAGCCAGATGGAAGAAATAAGTCCAGTAATAAACTTTGAGCTCTGTATGTGTTTTGAAGTCTATTTTGAGTTGATAATCATAGACCCTTGCGCTTTAAAAAAAAAAAAAAAAAAAAAAAAGAGGAAAAAATCTCTGTTACCTCAAGGGTATGAGGAAAGATGGCAAATTGATAAGGCGCATGGGTAAGAAAAAATGTATTTTTTCCCTCAAAAACCAGATAATCTCTTTTAAAATTTTCATTAAGGCTAACTTTATTCCATGTTAAGTCTGTACAGTAAACGAGTATATGTGTAAGGCTGGTTGACCCAAACCAAGACTGGTTTACTCAAGTGTAACTTTAATCAAGATAAAATAATATGTATCAAAACAGATTTTTAAATTGTGCAACTCTGCTCTGTTTATGTACTTGTGAGCTTCTTAGCAGGAGACATAGATGTACATACATGCCCTTAAAGATTTGTACATGTGTATCTATTTATGCAGACCACATTTGTTTTCCTCTGCCACCAAGAATTTAAAAGGTGCTAGCAAAATGTATAATGTTATGGTTGAAAATTTAAATGCTCAAAAGTGAGAAAATTAAGAAACAAACATAGGCCCTCACAGAACTGATGACTTTTAAGACATAGTTGTGCTAGACCATGAAGTCTTTAGGGGAGAGGTAATGTCAGTTTATATGATTATACAGTGCTGAGTTCTCTGTTGGTGTTCAATAAATAAACAGAAAAAGTAAAGGGTATGTTAGTAGAATGGTAAATTTTGCATATTTTTTTACCTTTATGTATTTGGATGATAAAATAAATGGTAAGGCATGTTTTGTACTCTCCATGAGCTATAGAAAGTCTCAGGATCTTTTGTTTGGTTGTATTTAATAGTTCTATTATCAAGCAAAACAAAAAACCCCTACCAAGCTGATCTGGGAAGTTTAGCATTTCTCCAAGCCTGCGGGGGTAAAATGGTGTGTGGGTCTGGTCCTCACACACACTCTTGAATTATGTGTGTGCACCCTTCACAGAATTGCAATGTCTTAATGGCAAACATTGCTGTATCTGAGTTGCTCTCCCCAGAGTTGTAAGTCTTAGGGGCTGCTTAGCTCATTTTTACCTTTAATGAGTTCTGTAACTGTTGTACTGTCATGCCTTAAAGTCTCTGTATGGCTGCCTCATGGACGCTGTCTGATAGTCAGCAGATTTAGTCTTTCTTCTAAAATGGGAGACTGTTGCAGAAATGCATCAAAGGCAATGTAAGAACTATAAGTGGCCGTGGCTTAAGTATGGCTTGTACTGCAGAAATAGAGACCTGCTTTGTTTTGCAAACTCAATAAAGATGACTTAAAATCAAGGACCCTAAAGAGCAGCTCATTACCCTCCACGATAAGACAGGGAGAGAGCAAGAAATGCCCTTCCTTACCAGCTGACCCAGTCCTAGTGTAACTCTCAGGAGAAGATGACTCATGAGCCTGTGCTATGGTGGCAAGGCTCTTCCTTGTCAGTCTGTCCTCTTTCAGCACTACAGCAGTATGTGACTTCTGTGACAAAAAAAGCTTTCCCAGATCATCAATTTCCAACACAATCAGTGGTGGGTTCTTCAGAAAAGGTGACAGAGAGGTCCTTGTGTAAGGAAGTTGCTTTGGCTTTGAAGAGAGTGGACAAGGACTTCCGTGCACAAGAGTGCTGACCTCATGGCCTCGCAGGCTTCCAGTGAGAGAGGCTGTGGCTTTCATCATGTCTCAGTGAATGAAGTGTCCCTGTTCAGAAAAGAAGAAAGTTATTTCAAACCTTTCCTGGAAGGCAGTACCAAGATGCTACAGCGAGCTCTGCTACCCTTTAGAAGAAGCTAAAGGTGAAGTTTCTAAATGAAGGGAGAGAGAACTTTAGAAAAAGTTCTGCTCTTTATGGAAGGAAAGCTCTGTGGAAGGTATCTGATCCAAGGAAAGAACTGTGCAATAAATTGCTGGTGACTTTTATCTCTGACACACTAAAACAAAAGGCTGGGGCATAATGAAAGCTGAGGAGAAAATAAATATGTCTGAAGATTTTAGAAAATGACATAAAGCTAGATAGAACTAGTGTAACACAGACTATTAATTCATTTTGAAATTTTATTTTCAAGTCCTTAATTTCTGACTGAGCTGCAACATATAAGTCAGAAAGGCATCCAGTTTTGGTGCAATGTCTTCAAGTGGTCGACTGCCTCTCTGAAAATGTTGTCCACATGGCTAATTCCAGAATTAATTACATTGCTTTTGAGTAAGCTTTCCAATTGCTAAGGAACTCACATGAGCAGAAATTATACAGCAGAAACTGAAACTAGTTAAATGAGCTATAAAACACTGAATCACATAGGAGAAGACCACCTTTTATTTGGCTTCACACCTCAAAATGCTTAATCAGTTTGGTTATATTTCTATTACTCCAATGGGGAAGGCAGTGGACTGGCATTGCTTCTATGGCAGCAAATGTCCACTATCCTACTAAATAGCAACACTGTGCATGAGACTCATTATTAGACAAGGTGATCTAAAAGCTTTTTTGATGATGAGTTTTCCCTGTCTGACTGTATTTTTGGTGTGAATGAATAAAAAAATGGTCACTTAATGAGATGCTGCTTTCGGCATCCCTTTGCACCCATCAGAATACAGGACAGCTTTTCTGAAGGAAGCAGCTCCTTCTCCTTTGACAGGATAGATGGATGAAACCTGTGCAAAAAAGACCATGTGGATTTTGTGTCCTCTTCCACTGTCTTGTAAAATGTACTCTTCCATTAGTCTTGTAGAATAAAAAGCCATCTGGCCTATAGTTCTGAAACTTTCCATTAGCCCTGTGTAAGATTGCCTACTAGACAAAATAACTGTGTGGCTTGAGAGCTCAGCAGACATCTGCTGAAATACCAATCTGATGCACCAGTTTCCTTTTGCACAGCACAAGGCTCAATGAGGTTTGCATCTGGGACCAAATAAAGGATAACGAGCATTAACTACAAGGCAGGGGTTTCTTCTATGAGGCAGCTCAAGTTTTGGCTCAGATTCATTTTTCTCATTCTGGAACTCCATGCTTTGCTTTCTTTTTTTTTTTTTTTCTTAAAAACCTTTATCTTCTGTCCTTCAAACAGTACACTGCCAACTGCAAGATCACAAAGCCTTTTGGGTTTGGTGCTCAAAACTGCAGCTGTCATTTGAAAAGACAATTTTTCTGCATTCAGAGTAAACTATACCATTCTGCATTACGGCTAGTGTACTCCTAAAGGACCACTCTGTATGAGATGAGGTTTTTTCCTTTGCTGTATTTTGGTGCAGTGAACAATTTGGTACATTCAGGTGTCTTACATAACCAGTAACACGATGAGTCATCTTTAGAGAGCAAGTATTGACACACTTCCCTGGCATGAGTTCAGATGGTGAAGGATGTGCAGTTAGAATGTGCTTTTAAAAAAGACAATCTGAAATCCCTAACCATTTCTTTTAATGGTGCATGTTACCATAGGAGTTATTTGTTGCTATGGGGCAAAGGCCTCATGACAGGTAGAGGAGTGATGCTCCATTGTTCTTCAGGCCATAAATGTAGACTCCAGTAGAATAAAATGATCACAAAGAAATCAAACGTCTTCATCAGGAAATTCCACTGAGACAAGGATACAGTGACTCTCTCCCTGCCCAGGTGTGTGGGTACATATGTGGAAACCACCCCCTCCTGGGTGTTTGCACAGGGGGAACAGGCACGCAGGGCTGTTGAGGTCAGAGCCAAATGGAAGACTGCTTGTAATGTGTAACATGCAGGAGATTTGACAGATCACCGGCTCTGTATGTCCTGTGCTGTAAATGCTTCATTTTTTGTACTGAAAGTAGTAAGCCCAAATTGAAATAAGAGCACATCTCCTTCCTAATTTCTCCAGCTGGTCCAAATGAAGAAACAGAGAGCTTCTTTTAAAGGACTCATGAATAACTACTTTAATAGTCATGGAAATCTTTCTGATTGATACAGTATCTCTGTGGTCATCTGAAGTCTGCCAGCTCTAGGTGAAAAACTTGTTCCTAGCCTCTTTTGGAAAGTTACCATCAGTGATATGAGAGTGTCTAGAAATGAGTGGTTTCAGATGGTCATGCCTTAACTAGTCAGTGTGGAATATTTCAATAGCAATAATCAATCATTTTTAGTTCAAATTTCATAAAGAGCAGTGGCTGTGAACACTATAAATTAATAGATGCATTATTAAGACTAAAATGGCCTGCTTTGTCTCTTCTTTCTTGGTAACTGATATCGTATCTAGGAATCGTTTCCAGTACTTTATTCAAAAAAACCCCTTATTTCTGCAGCTAAGTTATAGCCATATTATCTACACCACAGCCAATATACAATATGTGAGATGGAAGATGAGCTTGTAGAATGCTGATTTGTTGCTGTTCTATTAAGAAAATAAGCTTTGCTTTTGTATAAGTAAGTAACAATTTTAAGTGTTCCTGAGGCTGATGCTTATGATGCTAAAGAACTAGGCATTTTGCAGTTTCTTTTATTGAATATAAATACAGAATTTATCAAGACTAAAGCCCTTCATCACCATGAGTGAAAGCACTCTGGTATTACAGTGATTTTCAGCCGTCAGGTTGAAGCTTTCCTGGGCCTCTACAGGTCGTGTGGAATGATTTCATAACTGTGGTGAAAGGGTTAGCAGATAATTTTAGGTACAGTTTTTCCTTGAGACTGTTTTGTTCGCCATGGGTAAGCTTGTGATCTAGCTGACGGGGTTAAATAGCTTCTAACAATACTGCTGTTAATGCTGCAAGCGCTAGAGTCTGCTTGGGCTGGGTGCTGGCTGCCCAGAGGCTGTTGGGCTGCAGGGTGAAGGTTTGTTAGGCAACACAGATTATATACATAAATTCTCAGAGCTTCTCTTACTGTCGGTGAACTGTTCCATTTATGCAGCGTCTGCTGACAGAAACCTGAGTGGGAGGTGGTATTGTTTGTGTTATATTCCCTAGAAATAGAAGATATTTATGCTGAATAAGAGACAGAGTTATTGAAGAGCTTAAAAAAAATCTATTTCTTAAGGCTTTCTTTCTCATCCTAGCTACGTTATTTTTCCTCCCTTCTCTTGACCCCTCTTTGTGGGTAGGGGAGGAAGCTTTACAAACTGTGTTTTGTATCCATTGATAAATGTAATGAGTTTTGAGTGTCAACATTAAAATCTTGCGTGTCATCAGCTCTGTGAAACTGCAGTGAAATATGCAAGTGAAGGAGAAGAATCTCATCTGGTTTCAGCCCGGCTGTGTCCCCTGCTAGGTTGCTGTGGGCAATGTTGATAAACATTGGGAAGGGCTGAGAGGTGGCAGAGGCAGGTGAGGACCCGGTGGCTTCTGAGGGACCACAGAAAGCTGCCAGTGCATCTCTTCCGGCGCCTGAGTGCCAGAGGCTCCTGGTTAGGGGAAGCCTTTAACGACTCTTCTGTTTCTACATTCCCTGGATAAAGGAAAAAAGCGATGCAATGGAAATTTTTAATAAACATTTCTAGTAGGAATAATATTTTACATCTCCCTCTGCCTCTGCTGAGTAAGTGCTGTTAGCTCCAATTATTCATTCCTAAGGAAAGTCTTCTAATTCATCTTTATCAGTACTCCAGGTAGAGGTGATTTGGGTTTTTTGTTACCTGGCATGGCTGTGCTGTCACTGCTGCTGCTGCTTGGGCTAGTAGACATAACTGCTGCTGTGGACGTCGCGCCTAGAATAAAAGCGGGGTCAAGGTGGAGAGGTGAAAAGAATCGTGAGTAACCCGGGCTTTTCCTTCTCTTCTTCTCGGCTCTCTATTTGAAGAAATGTCTTAAGGCCTCATTTTGCTGTGTAATTCTTGCTCTCCGGGACGTTATTGTTTAATAATAACAACTTTAAGGCCATATAATTTTAGGTATTTAAATGTGCATGTAGAAAGCACGAGCCACACCTTCTGTTTGCTCCACACATCTGCAGTACAGTCCGGTACTGCACTGCAAGCTTTCCGAACTGCCTCTGCTGATTAACTCCTCTATTTCCAGAGAGTTGTGAGGCTTCCTGGCTACAGTCAGCTGCACTTTTCCTATTCGTAGCCTTACCATTTTGCGTGATATTTCAAATGTTATCGTTGATAAAGATAGCAAATTTTACAGGTCTACTGTTTGTGTGAAGGGGATTATACTGCGTAACTTTATGGATATAAACAGGTAACTGCAGTTTAAAATCTACAGATCTGGAAAGTGGGATATAATGCAGTATTGCAGCTTCTGCAGGGTTTATCAACGCTGCACTTAAAAAGAGAAAAGAACATTGCTATTAGGAAAGGAAAGTAGATGAGTCATGATAATATTTGGGAGTGAGACCTCCTACAGCATGCACAGCTGCTTTACTGAAATAGCCAGATGATTATTTTCATTTAAAGGGCAGCTCAGTTCTTGCTGACATTATTCCTGTCCAACTATTTAAAAATAAGCATGCCATGATAAGCATACCCTGTGAATTTTTGCTGTGGTTTTTTTAGAGATACCTAGAGTCCAAAAAGAGGAAGTAGCATTAAAAATGGAACAAAGGTTTTCAGTTTAATTCAGCTAAATGCAATGCAGTTGCTTGGAAAATATATGTGATGGAAGTCCCTAAAAATCATCAGAACTTGGAGTGGTGGCTGTTAGTACCCTTGAGATGGGTATTATCTTGACAGTCGTGTTATCTGGAAGCTGATCTGCAGCCTGAGTAATATTTGTTTTTTCTAAAGTACGAACATACATATCAATAAATCTGCCACTTCACTCAGTCCCCCAAATCAGCAGCATTAAGGAAAGAGGTGCTGAACTGAGTCGAACTGCCTCATCCACTCACAACTAATTTACATCTAAAAAATGCACTGCCCAAACTAGCAGGCCCTTAATGTGTGCATAAGTGATGCACAAAAATAATGTCCTACAACTTATAAACGTTTAAGCATATTAACCAATTATGACTAAAAGAGCCCTTTAATTTAATGGATATAGAAACTGAGGCACAAATAGAATAAGACCTGAAATACATTGATTAAAATTTTTCTATGGCATGTTTCTTGCCTAAAAAGGTCTTCAAAAATATGTATCTGTATATCTTCTCAAGTACTGTCTTTTATGGAAAAAACCCAAGCCAGTTACCTGGGTAAAAATACTGTATTTTCAGTTTTGATTCATTGATTTTCAGGTTTGGAAGTTTGTGATTCTGAGTATTTAGTCTGATTTTTTTCTGTGAAGAACAGAAATAAATGGAGATACAGATATTAATGTCTCACAAAAGCATTAATGAAGCTAATTGGCTTGGGATGGCATTTAGCCATCATGGATAAATGACACAAAGATTCAAGAGTTTAAGAGCACCACATTTTTTGGAAATTGTTTTGCAGCTATAATAGATAATTTTATGTCATCTGTAGTTAGCCTATTAGACTTTATGGATTCAAATTGCTTGCTTTCTTTTCTCAGGACAAGGGGCTCTCAATCCAGTAAATTAGTAAATTGCTAATATTTGTTTAAAGGGATGTATATTAGTTTTTATATCATATTGATATTGTGCTAATTATTTAGAGAGATCAGTTGTGGAATGTGTTAAAAGTTATGGATTTGAATCAACTCTCCTTGAAATTAAGAGAAGGTGTTTGGATCAGACTTTAATGTTCCTTTTATTTAATTAGCAGCAGTCTCATTAACAACAAGAAGAGAGATTTTATAGGAATGCCATTCGCATTGTATACTGTTTGGCTTTGCTCTCCATGATGTCAAAATTTCTCTAGTAGCAGAATGCAGATATCATGCAGAGCTGGATGCTAAAAGAAGTAGATAGCTCCCTTCTGAGAAAGGAGAAAGCCAAAATGTTGTGTAATCTGAGTTGATGGTTCTTTGTTGATTGCTACTAATGTTGTATATTTGCCTGTCAATTGACATAGTACTTGAAGATCTTTTGCACATCATAGTTAAAATACTAACAAAAAAAAAAATACTCTAAAAAGGCTTGTGATTGTGTAATATATATGCTTATTTAATTGGGTTACATGTAAATTGCATAACCAAAGCCAAAAAATATGATTTTAAATGAAAGGGGACATGACTAGTTTCTGCATCTCTTAAAAGGAATTTTCCTTAATACATTCAGATGTAGCAGTTTAGCAATGCTTTAAAAGTATTTTATATTTACAATATAGAGAGATTTCAAAATACTGTTGCTACAGGTAGTCCTTTAGCATTTTAGAGTCACTGTGATGCTTCTCCAAACAAGATCATGGTATATTAAGAGGCATAATGAGTTGCCTAGAAAAGTTGTCCTGATCCAACTTCTAGCCACACATCTCAAGGGCAGGACCAAAGTGACCCAGCAAAGACCACAGCACAATTCTCATTTCTACGAGTGGCGTTTGCTTTATCTGAGTTTGCCTTGGACAAAGCTTTGTTCTCTACTTTCCCATAGAAGAGTCTTGGAGCTGCAAAATTTTAGCCTAGTTCTGCTCCACCACAGCTGAAATCAGATTTGGGGAGAGTGGGGAGAAATGATCATTTCTGACAAATACAACTGCAACAAAAAATAGTATGGAAGGAAAATAAAGGGATTTACTCTCATATGCATCTGTACTTTTCATTATAAGAGTATCTGGGTGGGATGGGGGACAGAACAGGACATATTTTGGAGGTAATATTAAACATATAAAATGTTTAAATATATAAAATGTATCATTGCTTAATTTCTTAGGCAATGGTGTCTTCTGGCACATGTTATGACTTTTTTCTATTCACATCATTCTGAAGAAAGCCATCAATTATTGTTTGAATGCCTGTATTTTACAACTTACATGCTTATGAACATGGGAAATAATACAAAGAAATATCATTGTTATTTTGATACTGAAGTAGCAATGTATTAAGACTATCTTACTGTCCCTAAGAAAAAGTGTATTATAGAGAAATACCATGTTTGTTATTAACTGCTGTATACTGCATATATTTACACTGAAGACTGTACAGACATATTTTCTGACATGTATAACTTTGTATATTTAATTCTGTACTATATGTAATTTTCTTTTTTTAGGAAATTTTAATCAAAATGGTTCACTCACTCTGCGAATAAAATATATTTTCTCATTTTATACAGAATAAAATTATAATTTTCTGGGCAAGTTTTGGATGTCATATTTAAAGATCAGAATTTAACGTTGTCACAGAGTGAATTGCTGGAGCAGAAATTTGTTTTTCGTAGTTTTGGTAGAGATAGAATTATGAATTTTTAAGATTTTACAAGGCGTTAAAACTTTTCTTTCTTTTGTTCAATTCATTTTGGATTTCAAGCAATGAGCTTGACATCAGCATCATTGTCTTATTTACTAGAGTTGTCACTAGGAATGCCAAATGCCATGGTCTTCATTTAACCATAGTTTTTGTTAGGAATGTCACTAATCAGTAGTAAAGAAGAGTAATACCTGTTCTTGCTGATTCTGTATATGTGGAAATGTATATATATATACACATATGCGTACATACATAGGTGTATGTAATATATATGTACATAGGTGTATGTAATATATATGTACATACATGTATGTAATATACATGCGCTCTCTAAAAGCTCCGTAACTTTCTCAGTTGAGCACTGTGGGACAAAATATACTCTTGCTGAACCTGGATGATTGTAAAAATTTCCTGTAGTTTAGTTGGGCTTTATGAAGAACTGATTTTAATGAAATATGAATATTTTTAATGGAAATTGTGAGCTAGGGAAACATCAGAAGGAGAAGGTCTTGCAGTAGAACTGACTCATGAGAAAGGACGGACTTTTACTTCGAACTTTTGCTCCTGAAGTTTAGAATATAAACAGTGTGCATGCATCCCGTGGGCTGACGGTATGCGGGTGTGTGGGCCTTGTTCCTTTGGAGGAACTTTACGTGGGCAAAAGGATGATCAGGAAGGCAAATGACACAGTCACGGGATTCAGACTGTCACTCTAGAGCAGAATGTGTTGTGCATTTGTGATTATTGGATTTCATGTTCAAAACATTTTACAACTCAAACCGATAGAAAAAAATGGTAAAAGTAAAGTATTTGACACTAAAGATCTCTGAATAGAGCATAGAACTAATATTTAGGTGGTGTTATAAATATTTTGTGTAGCAATGATAACTTCTTATAAAGCATTTTTATCCTTTTTATGGTCTTATTTTATAATTATTACATTCTTCTAGTCTTGTTCAAAAGAGCTGTTTCTGAATTTTGTCCCTAAATTATACATGACCTAAACATAGAATATGCAGGTTCAGGAAAAGAAACCTAGTAAGGTTACCAAGGTTTTCTTAGCAAAAAATCTTGAAACTAGAACTAGAAACACCACACCCCCCCCCAAAGTCAACATGTATGTGATATTCTTTGGGATTTCAGAACTATCAAGCTATTCATAGATATATTGAATTAGGAAATGTAAGAAAAATTTCAGTGTATTCGTTAATCCAATCTATCAATATGTAAATTAGTGTATAAATGTAATTTATTATGTCAATAAGAATTTTCACTTTTCAGAAGTAAATGTGTATATACATATATAAAATAGCAAAAAGTATTGTTAAATAATTGTGATATTTTTCTACAGCTGTCTCCCTACAGAAAATAGCCAACCAAAAAAAGCACCTTTTTTTTGTCTGGACACTGAATATATTTCATTTTCCTGATTGATTTAGAAGTAGACAGTAATTAAAACTTTCAATCCATTGATGTATTTATTGGAAGAGAAAGCTTTAAAATTCCTGTAATATGTATGGTAAAAAGTAACAGAAAACATTTCTTCTAATTATTTTCAGTATTTACATGAGGTTCCAGTGGCTATGTAGCTTCCTTAAAATGATACTGGTAACCATAATTTACTTTTTGACTTGAAAACGTTTTGCTTTCTTCAGGGTTCACACTGGTACCTGAAGCCTATTTGGTATTTCTGTATGACTCAGCTAGTGCTGAGTTATCAGTCTAACATTTAATGTAGAGAGAGCTACTGTACTCTGCTTTAGCGATCTGCTGTTAGGGTGCTGAAAGCTCATCAGCAACATATTAGTAATTTCTCAGTTAGGCCCAGTCCAGGGTTTTTTAGGTAGAGTAATATGCTGAAATTTTTTACTTATGTTCTGCTAAAAATGTATTGCTGTCCATTGATCAGTTGATAGGTTGTGAATTTATTATGGTATTTGATAGTCATAATTTCTACCTATCTTCCATTGGTAAAGAAACACTGTCCTTGTTCTGTTAATCTAAAATCTATCTGTTTCTTTCCAAGTTTCCTCAGACTCATCACAATTTAGGCAAATTGACGTGTGCATTGTGGTTAAAAATTACACATTATTCCATGGTCTATACATGGCTAACAGGCAAATATATCCTTCCAATAGTTTTGTATGGAAGGAAAAGAAATTTGGTATGTGTCTTTATCTGTGTGTATCCATGAAAAAAATATGGATTTAACAGTAAGGTAGCTGACTCATATAAATACGCTTGAAAAGAAAAGGATTAAAGGCATGACTAAAAGAAGTTAGGAGGAATATCATATGACTGAAATGCTTTAAAAAAAGTATCTTTGCTTACAGTGTTAAGAACATGTTAATTCCATCTGCTGTTTCCATGAAGTCATCTCTGACTTTGAACCAGACCCAGAGGTAGATTAGCACTGCAAGCCCAAGTATGTAGGTACGGATCACGCCTGCGAGGAGATGAGATGCCCTCCCTACCCCAGACCCTGCAGCGTGGCCTGTCCCTCCCACCACCCCGGGCATACACCCGCCACACCGGGCACGTCCCCTGCTGGCACCATGGGTGCGGCACTTGCAAGTCAGGAGCTCTGGCCTTGTGGTGGGTGCCCAGACCAAAGGTGTGCCTCCAGCCCAACCCACACAGAGCTCAGGCAGGGCTTGGGGCTGAGGGGCTGGCAGGACAGAGGACAGCAAAGAGCAGCTTGCTGCTGCCTGAACAATTTGTGTAATCCCGTGGTGTTGTGTGCTGCAGTGGTCCCAGACACCCTTTTTCCAGAAGAAGTTTTAGAACGAGGTGGGCTATAAAGTTTAGGGCAGGTGGATTGCTCTGCATTCACCATCTTACCGGGGAGCCATTAGCCCTAATACAGCACTGCCCAGGCATGTCACTGGCCGTGTACCCATCTCTCTGTGTGGGAGTGACCGATGGGCTCCCCAGACAAAAAGCTGCTGGTTGCATGTCATGGGCGAGATTAATTTCTCTGCCCAGATGAATTCTCCTCCTTTGATGTGCAAAAGTGTAAGGTTGAGTACACCTGCTTTAGATTGCTAAAAATGTGTTCTTTTAAAGAAACCAGCAAGTTCCTTATCTTACAGAAAACAAACAAAAAAAAAATTGTTCTTGAACTGCTAGAGAGTAGTCTTTGATGTTCAAATTTAGTCTTTTATTACAGTACTTAACCCTGACATGTATCGAAGAATTTAAATGTGCAAGTTTCCCTATTAATATTGTAATCTCACACTACATGCTTCACTGGAAGCTTTAAACAGAATCCTAAACCAAAACCATTTAGTGATCTTTGGTGTCAAAGTTTAACCAGAAAGGTTTAATACAGCCTTTCCTAACCTTGAGGCTACTTTCAAAGTACTTTTTTTCTCCTTTCAGGTAGTTATATTTCTTTTGAGAAATCTTGTTAAACACAATACTGTCTTAGAGGATAGCATTTTATCATAGACATTTTAACGTCAAGTAACTCAGCATCTAAAAAGAACTATGAACAGAAAAGCCTTTAGACTTGAGACTTTTTTTTCTCCTTGAGTGGATGTGGCTGATAAGAAACTTAGAAGAACAGTGGAAAGAGAGATTAAGAAAGAGAGATATTTTTAAAAGGAGAAAAAGAATAGAATTGGAAGCAACAACAACAAAAAAATTACAGTTAAATAGCTGAAGGCTGAAGGAAAATAAAAGGAAAAGAAAGATAAGAAGGAAAAAAGATAATCTAGAAGGGCATAAACCACACTACTTCTGCTGTTATCATTTAACTAATTTACAATTTCTCATGCCAACTACTTAGGCAGTAGTGTTACCTTTAGTGTCCCCCACTTTCATGGAACGGTCTGTAGGATCTAGGAAATGACCTCTCATGTTGAGAAATAAGTTTTCTTAGAACATTAATTTGTCTAAGTTATGAGGATAAAATGAAACATTTTGTTTGAAAATTGCCTCAGTAAAATTTTACAGTAGAAACTGAAGTGAGATGACATTGATTCATAAAAGCATAAGGCTTTCTGAGTAATTAAAATTTGGAACATTTGGTGCTCCAGAACTTTTGACCTTTAATAAATTTGAATGGAATTGAACTGAATTTCAATGTAGTGTACCATATGATAGCTACTCAATGAAGTTACTGTGAGATTACATTTCTGTAAGACGCTCCACAATTTCAAGAGAGCCCTTAAATGATTTTGAAGTACTTATATGAAGAGAAAAAGCATAATTTGTGTGCTCCTATTTGTTCTATTTTTGTGGAAAATTATTTAATTATAAATTTTAGAAATTTTATTTTTATTTTAATATTTCTGAATAGCAATAAAGAAAATTGTTCTTTTTGTAATTCAGTTATGTTGAGAGATAAATGCCCATTTCTCTTTGTGGAGCTTTGTGGACCATCTGTTAAAGCCAGCTTGTGTATATTTTCCCTTAAATATATTTGACGATAATTTCTTTTTAATCACTTTGTAGTCAAGTCTTAAAACACTGTATGTATTTCCTAACACCTACAAGAGTAGCTTTTTTTTTTTTTTTTAAATTTGTAACTCCTTATTTTAGCTATTGTCTAAGGACAATGGAAGAGTTAACACCATTCTGTACATGAATTCTACTAAAATCCTCCTCAGTGAATGCATTCCCTTCTTTTTTCTCCTTATCTTAGATCGTCAGGCTCCCCAGTAATTCATCTCACTCTGCTTCTTTGCTTGGTGATATATGGAATCATTAGGCACAAGTATCCAAACAGGAACATGAGGACCACCCAATACCTAGATAAGCAGTTTATGGTGCTCCAAGTCTGCTTTCCTGCCAAGAGCACCATTATTAACTCAGACATCTAAAATCATGGTTAAAACATCTCAAGATTTAGAAGAGAATACTAAAGAACCCTCTCATTCCTCATACGGTCATCTTACAGCCTTGCACTTTCACTCAGCTCCTCCATTTTCAGGTTATTTCCCAATACAAGGAAGCTTCAAATACTCATCGCTTATCTCCAGGGCCTGGAGCTATAACTCCCATTGTGTCCCATCTGTGTCCCACTTGTGTCCCACTGCTAATGAAACCACAAGACGTGGCCAGCTACATGAGACACAGATGCATTGCTTACTAACAGGGCAAAAATGTTTCTGAATCACAGCATTTTATGTATTTCCTTCTTCTCTTCAAGCGATGCTTCCCTTTTGATGATCTTTCTCCTCTTCTTGTGAATCTCAAATCCCACTGTCAGCCTACTTTCCCCCAGCCAGCAAAAGGAAAGGAGACAAGGACTCCCATTTCCCCCCTAACCGTCCAGGGAATAGCCGCTGGGTCTACAGGAATGCTGTCTGGCCTGGGCATGTACTTGGGAGTATCTTTATCTCTTCATCTCATGTCTTCATTTAACTTTCGCCTTATCCTTTTGCCTTCCTCTTATCACACATTTTTCTGGTGCCCCAGTTGTGGGTTTTTTAAGCCTTTTCAAGCTTTTCCAATCTACTGCATCTTTTCCAGTACCTTGTGTGAGTGTTGCCAACCCACCTGGCAGTGAGCCCTGGGCAACCAGCTTTCCCGTGGAAATGAGCAACCTGCTACTGCTGTGATGAATATTCTAGTCTATCCTTGGGACTTTATTTCATACCTCTTGGAGAACTGGGGAGTCAACTGGTATTTCCACCATCAGAGTTACCTTCTGTGGCTCTCCAAAGTACCTATTGATTTTCAGCAAGATGAAGATTTAGGTTGAAGGAATGGAAAATCTGACTGCCACTGCAGTTAGAACATGGCAGTGTTTCAGGGCTACTTCTTTTGGCTGAGAGAGATCGTTTAGCCAAACTAAAAAGCTTTACTTTTAATTTTGATTTTTTACAAAAGTCTTGATTTCTGTATCATGAGTTGTACATATATGGTTCTACGGGGGGCTATTTTCTTTGCACAGATACTGTAGGTGATGATGCTTGTGCATACCTGTCTCAAACCTTCAAGCGGGAGACAGGCAGAGGAATCCATTGGCACCTTCAAAACTTTCTTAAGTCAAAGTCCTTTGTCTTGCTTATAAAGAAGGCTTAATGTTTTTTCTATACGACACAGTTTTCTAGAAAACAAGTATAAATTTAGTTGTTAGTTCATTTTATTTTTATTTATTGCATAACATAGGATGTAAATATTTTTCTGATATGCCATTTGTTTGGTTTGTTATTTGTACATCCTTAAAAATTAATGGTTGCCTGATTCATCACTGTCCCTCTTCAGGTCTGCCCTCCAGTGAAAATATTGCTTTATAATAATATGGTGCTGGACTACTGATGTTACAAATCTGACCCTCTCATTACCAATTAAAAAAAATCCTTATGCCAATGAATACTCATAGAAATACTTATTTTTATGTGAGGGATTAATGAATGAAGATACCACAGTCAAGTCAAGATAATGTGTATGTGTTTTTTAGGAATGGAACTCAGTGCCAGCCAGGAGGTATTTCTGTACTGTAAAAGGGTGCATGTAGAAAAAATAGTGAAGCAAAATAATAAACATGAATCTTGCTCTATATAGAGCACCTCTAGGATAATACATAATTTATGTTTACTGGATACTTGGATTTTTGTATTGGGCTATAAAAGCACCGAATCAGAGAAGATTCTTCCAAAAGTAGAAATGGCTGATAATGCTGCATCTCTTTTTTTCCCTACTCTAAAACTACAAGACAGCAAATGCAAGACAACCATTGGTACAAATCCTGAAGAAAAGTTTGTGAGTTTATTTTCTAAATGGCTGTTTGTTCAGTCACCCCATCAGTGATGGGATTTACTTGCTTTTTGCAAACACCCATTTAAACTGGGTTTGTTCATAAATAATTGGGGAATTACTGTTCTTTGTATAAGTATCCATATTTGCATTCTTGAAAATAATAAATGACAAGTATTTCTTGTTCTTACTGTTCTCATTCCCTTTAAAATTTTGCAATGCAGTTAGGCACCAGAAACTATAATACCTTAGTTCAGGGACTTGCCACGTACTACCAAGAGAAACTGTACAAACATGAATGAACGTAGATTTAACAATGCATATGCAGAGTTTATTCTTCAGAAGTGTATTGCCTGTATTTACAAGGAATATATTTATAAAAATCAGGATTACTTCTTAGACAATGGAATGCATGAGATAATTTATTTGGCAGAACTAGTTTTACTTGGTATTGTGATACATCATATGTTTTTTCTGTGATACAAAATGACTAAGGGAAAATGCCATGAAACATGATTTGTGTCCAGCAAAGTGCTTGGAATATCACTGTGTTTTTACTCAAGATTAAGTATGATATAAAACAAAACAAAAAATTAGGAAATACCCATACAGCAGAAATAATGAAGCCAATAGACACGTCTCACGTTGGATGTTTTTAGTATCTTTAAAGGCACATGTATACTTTTAATCCCTTCCTCTCCCTTGCTGTCTGTTTGTAGCACAAACCTCTGTCATTGGCACCAGCTTTTCCTGCAGAAAGGATGCTTGTAGGGTCTCTCTCTCCTACCCAACCTCCTCTTGTCATGCTGTGTGTAAAATCTTAGTGCCTCTGAGAAACACAGGGCTTCGTAGGAATTTGCGCAAAATAGAACAAAAGCCTTTTTCATTTGTGAACCATATACTTGAGTGGAGGAAGGCATTGTCTACTCATAACATACTGAAAGTCTATATTTGAGTAATTAATGTGAAAATTGAATGAATTACAAAAATCTACAAAAATTAAAACCTGGACATACTGTGTAGTAAATATTTGAAAAATCCATCTGTGATGACATGAGCTGAAAAATGTAGCAGCTACAGAAAAATACATTTATTTACTATTCTTTCACATATGTTCAGAATCAATCAGTTTGCTACTCTCAATTACACTGCCTTTCATCAAGGGTTTTTTATGCTTCGGCCTACCCAATGGACTGAATTGTCAGGCTGGGAAATTACCCCTGTGGAATGTTTCCTCTGATATATTGCAGTCCGGAAAACGGACTTGCTTTTGTTCCCTGAATTTTTATTTGCATTTTCTCCCTAACACGCTTTGCTGAAAGGAGCTACCTTTTGGAGGTCTTACTCTCTTTCATCCCTCCATTTTTGCTCTCCCAAAACAATTCTTGGCTGTCATACAATGCAGAGAGAAAGCCCCTTCCTGTTTTGGGACTACCTTGGGTATCTTTTGCCAGCATAGGATGAGGAGACACCTGAACACTCTAAGCAGAAAAATCAGTGAGGAAGAAATGTCCCCGAGTTGCTGACCCTTCTTCTGTGTGCTGAATCGGAGCTGAGGAGGTTTCAAGAATTTACCTAAATCCTTAGTTATGAAACCCATTTTCCCAGAGAGATTTCTGCAACAGAAAAACAATGCACTACAGAAAAAGGAAGGTATTTAATGAGAAACAGATGGGGCCTGTATATTGTTAATGGAGAAAGACTACTGTTTTGTGTAAAGAGAAGCCAACACAACATTATGAATAAAACCAGAGTAGGTTACAGGACATTGTAACAAGATGTTAGTTTTATGCTTGATGTTTTAGATATTGCTTAAAATAGCGTCTTTCAAATTTACTCTGTCCGCTGTGCCTATGTGTCATTTCTTTAAAAGAAAAAGCACAAATAAAGCTACAAAATCACAGAAACTAATAAACATATATTCCATTTTTTTAATTGTTTCTATTACTTTCAATATAATTTTACAGAAATACTTTCTTTCTTAACACCACTTGTGTCTTTACAACAATATCCAAAGATAATATTTTTCTCACAATTAATTTCTGGTTGCTTTAACATCTGTTGATGTGATTTATTAATGTTCAGGTACCAATAAAGATACTCTTTGCTTTTTTGTGTGTGTTCAGCAACATAAAAAGAATCTAACTGCATGTTTCCTTGAAAACAAAGTCTCAATGACTTAGCTTTTCTTTTTTCTTAAAGACCATTGGGAATATTACGGTTTTATATGTTAGCTACTAATGGTTTTATATCCAATATTTTATTTAAAAATCACATGGCCCTGAATAGTAGTGTTTGGATTTTTTTAGCAAAGCCTGCTTAGTTTCGTGTAGCACTATGACATTAATGTCTTCTTTTTAATGACTGTAAACATTTTACTTTGCATTTTATATGCAGCACCTTTAAGCTATAATTGGACATCTGATAGTCTGTGTACATAAGCACCTCCCAGATAATGTGGAAATTGTAGACTGAGAAGCAATGATGCTATTGTGCTGGTAGATTCAGACTTTAGCCTGTTTTGTCAGATTGTCTCCCAGGAGTGTCTGCTGTATTTCAGAAACCCTTTTCTTATGAACTGTTAGAGAAATATGAAAATGATGAGGCAGGTGCCAAAGCAAATTTTGACAGGCATTTTATCCCACCCAGATTATAAAGTTCACACTGTTGTTTTTTTTAAATCTGAAATGTTAAAATCTTAAACTGTGAGCCTGGTGAGGTTACATCTCTGATATATGTTCAATCTATTATCATAAGTTGTAAGTTCTATACATCATTCTGCTGCTGTAGATGCTTCGGGCTATACTATATTTTACTTTTGGGGGATTCATGCTGTAGAACAGCAAACACTATTGATTTGTTTTCTGATGGGTTCTTTGAGAAGTTTTTCCCTTCTGCAGCTGCAGCACCTTCTGCTCTGTGAAAACGTGTCATCAGAATGAACTGATTTTCCCTTTCTAACTCATTGTCACTACTTAATTAAACTACATCAATGGTCACAGATTATTTGAAGAGTTTGTTCACCCTGGAATTCCACTCTTTGGGATGGTATTTTATCAGAGGCATTCTGTTTCTGAAGTAGCCACAGTCCAAGAAATATAATCTAGCAACCTTGCAGCAATTTTAGTATCTAAAGATTTTCATTGATCCATTTTCTTCACATCACTGCCAGGTGTTGTAAGTAGTAGTGTTTGCTGTCTTTACTTCATGGATGAAGTAAATGATAGGCAAAGTGTATATGAGAATTTGAAAAAGCCACACAGAAAACTGGTAGTTTTACAGATTCCTGTCTTGTAGTTCTAAGCTCATGAGAACATGGTGTTGCTAAAAAAAAAAAAAAAAGAAAAGATATATTGATATGTCAGTATATAGTGCAAAGTCTATATATGGGTATTCTCTTGTACATGTTTTTGGCTCTAGATATATTTTATGATGGTTACTGATGGTGTTGCCATATGTTATGAGCAGCTAGGGAAATAGGGTAAATCCAGAAATATCTGGGCATATGTGGTCTTTTGAGGACATTGCAGCAGAGGTAGAAAGCAAAAGTAATTCTGTATTGGTTTGAGCATTTCATTATTGATAAAACTGTTTTGGCACAGGTTCCAGTAAAAGTTCTATGTAATCTAGTGCACATATATAGCGGCATGTTCTCTCCTGCAGTGCAAGAATGCTTTTCAGTACCTAGTTCTTCTGACAAAGACAGCAACTCATGACAATGAAGATGAGCAAGAGAATAAAACCTGAAGTTTCAGGACTTAAGCAATTCTGAAAAATCTACAGCAGCTTTTTCATGATGGAGGAAAATGTGTTTTCTCTGGGCTATAGCAGAATCAAATTATTTAATGTTTTGTTTGGAGTTCAAGAGGCCAGATGTATAAGTCAGTTAAGGTAGTAATTAAATAAGGGTGGTATTTCTATAAAGGCTGAATTTAGCCTAGTTATCTCTAAGCTTCTCAGCAGAGAGTTTCCTTTGAATGAGCCAGTAAGGGGAGCCTAGGGAGATTAACCTCATTAGGCTAAAGTTTGCCTTTGGACCACTCAAAGTGCAATAGCATTTCTGGACAACACGTCTCCACTACAGGCTTGGGGTCCTCCATAAAACAGAAAATGTCTTAGGAGCGAAGAACATATCTAGGGATATTTAATTTGAAATCAGCCAGGAAAAGGAGTCTTGGCAACAGAGAAAACATGTAATGAAGCATGTTTCTTAGGGAACTGAATGCTTACAATCAGATCAATCTCATTGAGAAATAAAGTTGAAGATTCCAATTACACCATAATGTACTAAGACCACCTTAGAAAATCTGAGTCTCTATTCTCTTATAAAAAGCCCTGGTTTACATTTAATTGATATTACTCACTAAGCAAGAATAAGGTATTATGATTACACACAGCTGTCTCCATCACTTATATAGGAAAGGAAGTATTAAAAAAGGTATAGTTAATAGTCTGCCAAGTAGGACCAGCTCTGGGGTTGAGTAATTACCAAAAGGGATGAATTCTTTTGTGATAGAGCTTGAAAACGAATTTATAGTACTTGTAAGGCATTCACAGCAGCATATATGTCCCTCACACTGCTAGAAGTGTTTAATAGGCACTTGGATAACTGTTACTTTCTCTAGATAAAAGAAGTCATGAGCTATAAACCAGGTTCCCTTAGTATGATGAAAAGAGGCTTTGGAATAAAAAGAAGCAGAAACTTCTTGTTAGTTGGTTACAGAAGAATTGAATATATATATTTGAGAACATGCTAAGTTAAATGTTAGGATTAAACCTCTCCAGTTTAGAAAGAATTAGACAAATATAAATAAAGCACTAATACATCTGCATGAAATTTTGAGATGTGACATCAGCCTGTGCAGCTGTCTATGTTTTTCTTATCAGCTTCCATTGTACACTTTTTTTTTTTTTTTTTTTTTTTAAAATCTATGAGAGCAATCTAGTTGCATGTTACAGCAACTGACTTTTTCTACAAACAGGGAACAGGCATACCAGTTCAATTTTCACCATTATATCAGTGCAATAGAAAATTGTTTTGTTAGGAGTTGGCAAAGTCATTGTCGCTGTTACCAATGAAATATAGATTCCAGGTTCTTCTGTGACATGTTCTCTATCCCTTATAGGATTAGCTGGCCCCAGTGAAAGGCAGGATAGAATTGTCTCATTCAGCAGAGAAGCGTCACTGCTGCTCTAAGCAATACCATGTTACAATACCTTTGGTTCTGTTTAGCAAAAATTAACATCCCCAGTTTAGCCAGTCTGACTCCAAGTTTACCTAATGTGACACTTAATTGTTCTGTTTTCTGGGAGTCAAACTGTTCCAGATACTCACCTGAGTTTTGATCTTCTACAGATAAAGGAAAATAAAGCCCAAAGGCCCAAGTCTCCTGTATGTATACACAGACATGGGAAATGTAAACAATGCCCAGTGTGTTCAGTCTGACAGTGTGTTGTTGATTATTTGTGGAGCTCTTGAAAAAGATGTTGTATTCATACAGGTATGATATCTCAAATAAAGATGTCACTGCCTTGCGGCTGAGTTATACCTATTTCAGAAGGCTAGCATTTGGATTAAAATCAGAAATTACCAAAAACACACGGAACTTGCCAACTACACTGAATGTGATTTCACTCTGAAATAATCAAAATGCTTCTAAAGTAATTGTTGATGAGCACTCTCAGAAAACACCAGAATTCAGATTAAAAATGCACTATATAGTTTTCATTTGTATTATCCAACTGCCTTTGATCATACAACACTTCTGCTTGGTGCATATTCATAAAGACGTATTCATGCTCTTTGCTTACCACTGTGTTGTTACTACGGTACTTCAGTACAGCAGTTACAGACTCAGGCTGCAGTCCTGAAGTGGGGGTGCCTTCATAGAATAAGTCATCATTAGATTTGGGTTTTTTTCAAATGTATTCTTTTCTCAATCAATTTTGTTAGTGTCAATGCCTGACAAAACATCTGTGCCTCATTCCATATCAGTTCTATCTTTTTAAAGCCTTTTGCAAACTTTTTGCACTTCTTGAGGCCTTTCAAGTTATGTGCTACAGCATCTGCAATAAGCCTATGGTAACCCAAGTGTTTTTACCCATTCAGAAAAATGCAAATATCTAACCTAACGTTTAACTCGTGCAGTCTAATTATCTTTGCACCCTCACACAGCACATTCTTAGGATATAATTTCCAAGTTCAGTGAAAGAAGCATATTTTGTGTATTTAGTCATCATTTCCATGTATGCATACAGTAACAGAACCAGTACCTTCCAGAGGCAGGGGAGCACGACTACTTACTGAAACATATGCCTATGAAAGATTTTATCTTCCAGACAACACTTGCTCCGGTTATTCAAAGGAAACATACTTGTGTGTTTACTAACACAGAAAAATAGTTCTTTCACTCCAAATGGATAGAGGCAGTTTTCCTTAATTAAAACCAATCACTTTCATGTGGGATGGCAGCATGGAAAAATATCAGGATCTCAGTGGTGAAAGTTCAAGAAAGTTATTGGTTCTTGGAAAAAAGGCACTAAAAGGGAACAGTTGTTCAGTTTTTCCTGCTACTTTTATCTTTATCAATAGTGTTCATACATTTCTAACAACTAACAAATTCGTTTAAGAGAAAGTAGAGAGATGAGACTGAAAGTAGTATTGTGAAGTATTTAAAGAGTATTCATTAAGAACTTTTAAGTTTCTTAGAATAATATACTGTAGAATGCAAGGCACATTTATTTCAATAAGATACTCTAATTACTGTGGGTTTTGTGTTTTGTTGGGGTTTTTTTTGCCTTTAGCATTAGTAGTTTATAGTGAAATGCTTATATAAAAGTCAAAAAAAAGTTCTTAATTCTGAAACTGTGAGAAAACATTTCAACCTGGACCTGAACCATTCAAGCTATATAACTGTCAACTGTTGTTATTCTGGTGATTTGAAATCAACTCTTCATGCTTCACAGGTGACAAGAAATTTTGCTTAATTTGCAAAATGTGCATGCATAGGTTATGAGTTTGAATTTCAGAAGGATGATCAAAATAATGTAGAAAAGCTCCATTCATGCATTAATTCTTTTAATGTAGTTATTCATGTGTAGTATAGAGTTACAGTATAAATATCACTTTGTACAGAATATTTATTTAGACAGTTGCTTTTTAACATCTGAGACAAAAAGCCTTCCAGAATCCTGCTGCAGAAAACAGCTCACTGTGTTATTATCTCATGGGAAATGCAAGTAGTATATTTAGTGATATACCGAGTAGGTACTGATCTTAAAATAGTACTTTTTAGATGAGAGTATGCAGGAGGATTCATATGATCATCAAGTGCCAAAGCAAGGTGATGGGGAAAGGATCGATTCAACAATTTTCATGGTTTGGGGAAGTCAGTTTTCTGTCTGTACAGGTCCTAGGGTTTAAATTAGCAGAGTTTGGGCACACCTATTTATCAGTGAGAATGAAAGACTGCTGTTAAACTGGCTGGGAGTTTTGATTCCCTGCTCTGAATTATCTTGAGTCCATCTATGGAGAGAAATAAGTGTTAAGAACACCCTTAGACTGAAATAATAAACCCCTACTTGTCAGACTGAAAACTTGCATCTGATTTCAATAACTATTTAATATATTGTCACAGATCTTTAAGTTGTTTTTATTGTCAAAAGTTCAGCAGGCAAATATGCAAAGTCAGGTGCCATTTAAAGTAAGGAGAGTAGCTATCTATCAAAAACATAACCATTTCTGGGCTCGTTCTTCTGTGTATGAGATGACAAATGATAGAGTAAGTGGAGTGTGCTCCAAGCTGCAGAATAGAAAGAGGCCCCTTCCTCAGCTGGCAGAAATGAATTTAGTGATGAGATTGATTTGTACCAGCTGTGTATCTGGCCCACCGTTAGAAAAGAGTGGGATCAAAGGCAACAGCCCATTATTTGCTGAAATCAAGACTTTAGAGTTATGTGGGAACTGAAGGTATGTGTTACGGAATTGTTTTATAGAACATAGGAATATCTTACTGATGTTATGGAAATTTTGTGAATTGTTTTTTGGCTTGGTGGCTTTCACTGTGAGCTTTCTAGTCTGAGCTTGGTTTGGTGTTGAGCAGGTTTTTTGTAAAGGTCTGTAGTTCAAGTGGTGATGTTTAGCTGGTGAGTACTAGCTAGGTGAGTACTAGCAATCTAGTCTAGACAGGTTACTGCTGAACTAACTTGGGAAACAAAATAATCTGAGGAGGAGCAAACCTTAATATGTGTCCCCTGGCAGGGAGAGGAGAACACTGAGATTGGAATAGGTTGCTAGGTTGCCCAAGTAATTTCCCTGATAAAATAATAGCATGGTGGGCTTCAGCCTTGAGTTTGTAATTGGTATGGGAAGACAAAGCTAAAACAATTTTTAAAAAACAATTTATTGATGTTCTTTAATATTCTTTTTCTGTGTTGTTCAAATACCTATGGTTAAAGCTTACCTCATGGACTGGTTTGGGGTTTTTTAATTTTTATTTTTACTGCACTCTTATACTGCTTGCAGGGTCCTAGGTGTGGGGAGATGAACAGTTTAACGCAGCACATGGTGTACCACTAGTTCTCATCTTTGAAATCTAGAGTCAAAGTTTTTCTTGTTATAAAGCCCAGAACATCAAAGTAGGTAAACTCCTCTCTCTTTCAATGTTTTCCCCCCCTGGATTTTAGGGTGGTGGTATCTAACAGAGTTTTGAGGCTTGTTGATGTTACTGAAGCAAGTAAGGTTGCTGAAAACCAGAGGAACCCTTTTGTTTACAAAGGACTGGAAGGCACTTGATGTTTTTTCTGTCTAAAAGATAAAATTGTGGGCCTATCAACTGAATAAACTACATACAGTTCAGTGAATAGCAGCCAAAGTTGTATCTTGCCACTAACTGTAAAGTGGGTAAACTATAATTGCATTTAATGTAATAAAAACTGTCTAATGTAATCGTGATTATGTTTTTTAACATGCTGTACAAATGCAACTAATAATTGTGCTAAAAGTTCTTCAATACTGTTGCATGGTGTATTAAGTTGCTAATCTGAAGCTATGAGAACAGCTACCTTTACTGTACTGGAAAATCTTCCATTATTATTCCTACAAAAACATTCTTCAAAGAAGTTCAAGAAGGTGGCTGCTGTTTCTTCAGGTTTGGTGTCTTCTAGCTGAATGATGTGTGTTGGCAGATAACTGATTTGGGCATTAAGTTTTTAAAGAAAGATGACTAAGGATCTCTTCAGCAATTATCTCTCCTAAGAGAAATTTGGGATTACCTGCTGGTATTTTGTATGTTGGTTTTTTGGTTTTGTTTTTAATGTGGACAGCTGCTGTCTCAAAAAGCATCCCAGCATTTCTCTAAATAGTCATCAGAGTCTTGTGAAGCATGAGATTGCCCCTCATACTTTACAGGGGCACTTGGTTGGTGCCAACCTTCATCCTGAGGAACCACGCTTTTTGCTTGTGATGCTACTGAGTCCATTTTAGTCTACATTTGGAATCACTGCTGTTCTGTGGTCTGTGTGGCAGAGTTACCACTTTGCGAGCTTTTTTTGGGTTGAAGTGGTCGTCTTGTTTACAGTGTGATGTTTTTGAACTGGATGTGTTTAGCTAAGTGTCTGGGCACTGAAGTTCAAAATTACAGTTCTGAAATAGGGTTTCTTAGCAGCTTGCAAATCAAATCGCAGTATGCATACAGGGCACAATGCCCTTTTAATTCTGACACATCTTTAATGCTGTCAGAACCTTATTCCTGACTATCTGTATGCCTCTAATAGCTTTAATGTATCAACATCCTCTGTTAAATATTCACACATCTGAAAAGTCTCTACTGAAACTAAGTGTTTGTCTATCTTGTTCTATGGGATTAGCTCACCTGTGGGAGCATAGGTTCCTTGGCTTAAAGTAAAGAAAAAATTAGATTTACTGTTCATAACACTAGCAAATACCACTAGCCCATCTACCATTGTGGCACAAGTAAAATGGGCAATGAGGGCTGTTTATATGTTCTGTATCCTGGTGGTTACTTTAAGGTCACTTTTGAATGTCTTTTGATCCCATTAGCGATGTAATCAACTCGCCTGAAGAGCTTCATTTGGTTGGGGGAGGGAATCTCCTCCAGTCAGCACCGTTTACCTTGTTTTACATTTGAAAGCACACCTATTGAAAAGAGTCTGTGAAAATCCTCTATGTGAATAATGTGTTCAAAGTTGAGGCAGAGCTTTTGGCTCTGTCAAACAATGCTAGGAAGCTCTAAAACAAACATCAAGGCCTAGATCTCTACCAAAACATGAATATTACTAAGTTGTTAGCTTTGTGAAATCTTAAACTAGAGACCATATCTTTCTGAAGCAGATAGCATCAGTGAGCTAATTCAAAGGGGAAACTGAGAACTGTGAAGATATGGGTATTGTGAGGTGGATAAGGACAGGAAGAGTTTGAGGACATACCTGAGACTTGGCTTGATGAGGGAAATGCAGCAATGAAAGTTGGTAGGTGATTGTGGCTTTTAATGCACTTTGAGAAATAAACTAGCCTATCCTGAGATGCTACCTGTGCTGTAGCTAGGATGAAAGTGTATGAAATGGTACCTGATATCCTTGGTAATTCTTTAAGAAATGTAAGGCAATTCACCTATAGCAACACTGGTTTTAACTATTATTTTATCTCTGAGCAGAGTTCACAGTTAAATTCTATCTATAGTTGCCACAGAAGCAATTAAGAGTATATAGGCAGCATTTTTTAAGATAATGGTATCTTCTGTTGCTGCAGCTTTCTTTCACAAGACTTGATTTTGCTTTATTTAGTACTGGATGTTAAGTGAATTCTTTGGGTATTAAAGACCATTTCCGATGAGCTGTGATGAAGGCTAAGATCCCTAGTGCTTAGTGTTCACCTTGCACTGTCTGGTGGATAGGAGGAGTGGAAATTAAGTATTAGGGTAAGAATGTAGGCACATAGCTTCATCTAGTGCATTCAGTCATTCTAGCTAAGAGTAGCATGTAGAAGACATAGGTCTAGGCACACAGTCAAGAAGCTGGTACTTGCTGGGACCTCCTCCAAATGGCCTGAGCAAGGAGCTGAATGTAAGCTATTGCATCCTGTGAGAATGAGTGGTGCGTTCTTGCAGCTGGTAACAGAAGAGCTATCTTCAGTGAAATTGGAATAAGCAATATATGCAGTAGTCCTTGGAGAGTTAAGCTTTAGCTGTGATAAAGACAAAGTACTTGTTTCCTTATGACTGGATTATAACAGTAAGATTGTGACGGTGAGCTCACACCAGCTTCAGCTAGGCTATAGGTCATCTTCTTCAACACATCCCTGTTTTCTGCTGTTCAGTTTCCTTTGTGATTAAACTTGACTCTAAGTGAAACAACAATGCTGGCAAATGCTGGAAAACTAGATATTGGGCACCTTGCTCCTTAGTGTTATTTCAGGAAGTCAAGCATTAGAACGAGCTCACCTCACTACAAATTTTTCAGGTTTTATCTTTTCAAGATGACTTGAGTAATTGCCCTTTCTTCTTAAGTATGGAGTCTTGTGAATTACTGTCTTGTTACTAGCCTGACAAATGCTAAACCTGCTATAAGTTGTCTACTTGTTTTACCAGGTGAGTGGAATTGAATTAGTCAATAGTTGAGCTAATGGAGAAATAGGAGCAGGAACGAGGAACATTCACTGGAACATGAACCAAAAACTTGTTTCTAGGAGCCTTCAGGGATTGGGTTGGGTTTTGTTTGCCCCTGATGATTTTGTGTGGAACTTGATGCCACTCAAGTGGCAAAATTATCTGAGATCTCTTTCCATCCATCACTGTTTACTAGATGGGAAGCCAAATAATTGGCACGAAGGAGCCGCCTTTTTGCAGGTTCCAGCACTACCCTTTGCTGATATGAGTGCAGAGCTGTTGGCTAAGCTTGGGGAAACTGGGTCAATATACTGTTTGCGGTACATGTAGACACCTCTGGCAGGTGTTTTCTTGCATGCATGAATCTCTCTGCTTGGCCTTGATAATGTCATTGAATAGCCATGGTGGTTCCTAATGAGAACAGAGAGTGGATGCATCTGAGTTGATGGTCTTCAACTTGCTTTTGTAAGTCTTCAAGTTGCAATATTAAAACCACTGACTAAATACTGTGAAAATTTATTTTACATTACTATTATCAAGTCGAGGACTTAATAGTCAATGTTTAATTATGCCTATAATGTCCTGTTTGTCTACAGAACAGTTGCATTCTGCAGAAGGCATTGATTAAACTTCATTGTGTAACTAATTCTGTATGTTTGCTGTTTCCTCGGCTATGCTCTTTACCAAGAGTGACATTATCCCTTCCACAACAGAACCTTCTGGAAAGGAGCAAAAGCTTCAGGGGGGAAAGGCGGGGAGCTTTTGTCATCTTAAATTTCTCGCAGATTGCTCAGAGTAGCAAAACAATGACTGTTTCATTACTACCACAATAGATTAAAACATCTGCAATAAATAATGCTGATGGCTATTTGTGATGGCACGAAGTATTGTTTTTGTTCTCTTTTATAAAATTACAGCTCATTAACTGTCATAAAGCAAAGATACCATAAATAAAACAACTAGTAGTGTTTCATTTCCCAGAAATGTGAAAGCCTGCTGGTTGGGAACTTTGAAAAGTTTGTTTTCACAGCTGGAACAGTCAAGTATCTGAACATATTGGGGTCTGTCACTTTTGTGGCCAGAGAAATTATGAGGATTCAAATAGTTTTCTTTGTGCTCTTCACAAAGCTTATATTGCTCTACTAATCGCTAAGTGCTTTTTATTTAGGCCACAAGACACCTGTATTGATCAGCAAGTATATATGTGTATAAGTACGGCAGTAATTATAGAAGGGTGGTTATTTCCAAACTGTAATTAGAAAACTTAGTCTGACTTCCCCTGTGCTCCTAAGCGTGGAGTAGTTGCCCAGATATCCCCACACTGAACCCAATAACTCATATTTATAGAGGTGTTTCAAGAAAAGGCTTAATCTTAACTGCAAGTTGTTTATAATAATCCAATTGGTCCTTCATCAGAGATCACCTCATCTCACCTGAGATCACAGCAGTTTTATATGCTCTCAGTTTTCAAGATGTGAGAATAGACTTGCAGTGGCTCACTTACCTCACAGATGTGCAGTGATACAACTTCAGATTTGTTTCCAATTTATTTTCCATAGACAGGCTTCTACAGGAAAAAAGTTCATTTGAAAAGTAAAATAATTAGAAACATACCTCGTTGGCTCAAGTTCTGAACGATAGTTCAAGTTTCCAGTCCCAGATTTTATCCTGTGAGGCTTGGTATTTGTGACAGATATAATCGTGTGGTAGTTATGGGATAGCTAGGAACTTTTTCACTGGCCAGGACATGAGCTGGGTTCGTGCTGAAGCCGCGAACTGCACACATGCTGCGTCTCATTGTGGGACGCTTGAGCCCACATCTGCAGACTGCACAATAGGAAATCCTCCTCTGGATTTAACATTTCTCAACATAAAAGCTAAATTTGTATTTTGGCATCTGTATTTTGAAACAACAGTGTGGTGTACAGCACTCTTTGTTCCTGAGGCAATTTAGGATTAGATTTAAAAAAAAGTTGTCTGGCAGTCTGAACCTAAGTGTTCAGTTGCTTGCACAGTGTAATCTTCCAGTTCAAGGTCCAGCAGACATCAGGTGACAGGTTTTTTGAGACTGGGTGTTTTGCTTTGGGTTGGGGGGGGGGGATTTTTTTATTTTTTTATTTTTTTTTAAAAAAAAGTAACACACTTGTATGCACAAAAGAAGATGCTTTTGCTCCCACAAGCAGTTAGTTACATTGTAGAATTTTCTCCTGAAGGACAGTGTGGAGCCTGGAACCCAACAAGTTCTGAAAAAACCTTTAGGACTGCATTGAAGGAAGAAAAACCCCAGAAACCTGAGCACCTCTAATATAAAAGTACCTCTGGCCTAGTGAATGCCTGTCACTTACTAGAGCATATCACCACATATGGGATACTGATAATTCAGGGGAAGTATCAGTTCTGTGTTCGATGTGCAAACAGTTTCTTGGACTCCTGTCTGAAAGAGGATAGTTGGCTCTTCAATCTGATTTACCATCTACTGATCAATCCTCTTTCTAAAAAGAGGAATAAATATTATAAACCTTGCCAATATAGAAAGATTTTTCTAAATTAATTTAAAGTATATTTTACTGCTATGATGCTCAGATGGGATTGGGAAGTTATACCTATAACTTTGACAGATAAGACCGAGGTCCATTTAAAGGGGGAGGAAGCCTATTGCATAGATGCAGGCTGTTTCCATTTGCTTCTGCTAGTGATGCTGATAATACCTTGCAATTTAATTTCAGAATGTGCTACAAGAATACTGACCCCATCTTCCATCCTCTAGAGCACTTCTCTGATTTTTGGAAGTGTGGGAAACCTCCTCTCCTCTTGTGCTCTTTTAAAAATGAAGCTCTACCTGAAATTCTACTTGAGTGGTACTGAGCACTCAAGTTTATATTAGTGAAATTAACCTTGGTAGGGTTTTCTTCTGACTTTTGGATAAATTAGTAGTATGGCATATCCTCTATGCCATGTTTCTAAAAGTGCATTTCTGGATGAGGATTTCAGGAAGAAAAGATTATAATGTGCTTTGAAGTAAGTGATTTGTCTAGGTATGTCACCTTTAAATTGAGGAAAGACTGGGATAACAGATAGAGGTCTATTCTCAGCAGCATACACCTATGTTTTGGAAAAACCCAGTCTGTTACATGAAAAGGAATGATACATGTGGGGATCATAAAGGAGAGTGTCATTTGTTTTGGGTTGGTTTGTTTACCTTCCTTGTTTCTTTGTGGTAGTTAACTTGACATCTTTCAGACTTAGGCACACCTTCTGGCTGAGCTGACCACATACTGCTATGTGGTCAAAAGCACTGTCTCTTTGTGCATGTTTACAGTACACAAAAAAACCTGCATCTTGAAAATATCAGCTGCTCCAAGTGAATGTGCATATGTCAATGCTGTGCTTTAGGCAGCAGTAGTAGCCAGAGCCCTGGAAGCTGCCTAGTCCCACTGCAACTGGTCTGAGCAGGGACTTCTCAGCTGCTTCTAGGTCTCCAGCTATTTGTTCAGAATGAGCTAAGATATTTCTGCTCACAGATCAATAAGATATGGTGCAGTGCAGATGTTCTTTTCTGTATGAAACTTGGCAAGATCATGTGGAGTAGATTTCAGTGGTCTGAAACTTTTTGAACAAAAAGAGCATCTCTGTCACTTCAGCAGTTTCGGAGGCTTGTTAAGAATCTCTGGTTTCACAGATAGAAACGATACAGATTTATAGCCATACTTCTCTGTAGGAACTCTGGTCACTACAAATGCTTAATATCACTGATGAACAACTCTCTATTGCATGAACCTATTCACTGATTTGTAAACCTAAAGAGTCCTTTGCCTTTCATTCCAGAAAGGCTGTGAAATATGGAAGGAAAGTGTCTTCAAGCAATTTATCCTTCAAGGCCTTGTCACTGCAGTACAGAACATGTGGATCCAAGGAGAATTTGTGTGTGTCTGTGCTGGTGTAATACAAACAATCCCAATGGACCATAACTTAATTTACACCCTGAAACGTGCTAGACAACCTGCCCAAATCTGGGAGATCCTGGCACTGAGCCCTCTATCTGTACCTTGTCTCAACTATTCTGGAATTATTTTATCTTTTCCTATTGTAACAGATAGGAAGGGTTTAATCTCTAAAGGAACACTTGTTCCTACCAAGCAGTCTAAATGACATCTGTGAGCATGACATGCAGACACAGCAGTTCCTCTTCACTGCAGAATCTGAGTGCTCACAACTAATTGCAGCTGAGGTTGACTGAGGACAGTCGAAACAGAAAGAGTATTTTGCATCTTAAGCCTACTGGCTTGTTTTTATTCATGCAGCATCCCTGAATAAAATTGCTTGTGTAACACTTAGTAGAAACCTGCAGAGAAGTCACTTGGGATGCAAGAATGTGTGCCTGCACACAGATGTTTATCTATAAGTATACACATGTGCATAATATAGTTACAGTATGGCATAAGAGATAAGATGCCTAAAGACATAGGGTACAGAAGCTGGTATTACCCAGCTACAAATGGCCATTCTTGAGACTCCAGCTTACACATTAAAAACCCTGGGATGTCCTTAGAACTGAGGCTAACAGACCAACTGTGTTGTGGATTGTGGGTTTCTTGGGTGGGGAACTACTAAGTCTCTCATGATGATCCCGTGTCTGGAATGATTTGCAAATCGTTTGTATAGGATCTGTACAGGATACTACTGATGGTAATACTTCTAATTACTATCTACTCAAAAATGCGGAGTAATGAACAAAGCAGTTTGAAATGCCAGGAATAAAGAATTTTCTCAGTGACCTACAGATGGCAGACCAATATAACAGATGAGCAATACATTTGAAGCATATTTCTCTAAATATTAGAAACATAATACATGAAGGTTTTCATGGAGAAAGAGGTTTTAACCAGATCACTATAAAATGTAAGCATTTTTGCTGTTTCTTGCTCCATTTCAGTATATGTTCAAGATCTTTTGATTTGTGCAATCAGTTGTGTTCAGAACTAAATCCAAAAGCTCTGAGCTAGAAATGTTTTAAGTATTAGTAGATTTACCTAAAGTTGTTGATAATTAAGCCCAAATTTTCAAAGATGGGCATGTAAAGGAGCATGCATAGATTTGCTTGTACATAAGCTATGTCTTCAAATTACTGTTTCCTTAATAAGAGTGCTGCACTTGTTTCCACTGACATCCTACTTATGTTTTGTGTATATCTGGCTTTCTTTTTTCCTGTGACACCAATAGATAAAACTTATGGTTGACTTTTTGATCATTTAATAAAAAGCAAAAATTCTTGAAGAAGCATTTGGTCTGGGAGGAAGGAACAATCATAAATACAAGAAAGCTTTTGTTTTATCTTCCTCTTGGGTACTGAACCTTAGTGGATGATTTGATACTGTTCTGCATCTTTAGCTCATAAAAGCTGTAATTCCAGAAGCACAAAAAAAAGCAAGTCTATTGTGACACTTGGAGAAAAATAAATTATTGGGGGGGGGGGGAATTAAGAGAAATGTGGGTTTTACCAAGCTTGTTGTTCAGTGAATATCTAACAGAAAATGCATCTTAAACTCCATAGTCTTTCAAGTGTTTCTATTTATAATATAACTTAATTAAAAAGGGGTTGGAAGAGAAAAGCCATTGTAGGTTGTACCCCTTCCATATTTTTTTTATATGGCTAGAAAGACAAACTCTTAATTGACTGTGTTAGTCTTCGGGTTTGTGTTTTTTTGTTTTTTTTTTTAATTTGACTGTAGTTTGAAATATGCATATTTAAAATATTGCGAAGGATGTAAGTGATTCCAACCTGCTGCACAAGACCCTACTCCAGGAAATTGAAGAACAGGGGCTTAAAAGTTAAACAATAGGTTTAACAGACTCTCTCAAAAAATGCTTCGACAACTTTTTTTTTTTAACTTGAAAGCACTTGGTTTCAACAAAATGACTGGAAAATATTCTGCTATATTCTTGAACTGTTTTGTATTATGGAAATCAAACGAACTGTCATGCTGGATTATTCTTCAGGCAAGGAGAAAGAATGCTGGTTGAAGTTGCACGCAGGTCTGTGGTCTGTGCTCTGCTGTACTGTCACAGCTAAGCCTGTTCTAACTGTCTCCTAATCCAAAAGTGTCGTTCTGGCTGTTAAAAACCTAGTGAAGCAAAAACTCCTAAACCTCTTTCTTTTGGGCGATATATTGAACATGCAAAGTGTCAGGAGGTTTGTATGCAGTCTCTCTAAGCTGCTCTTGTACTGACAAACCACAGCAGAGGGGAGTCTGGCTGGTCTGCATATGTTGGAGCAGAAGAATGGATTGCCCAGTATATTCAAATGTTACAGGGAAGTGTCTGCATGAAAACTACTACAAAGATGAAATGTGGAAGAGGCTGCAAAGGTTGCCCATTAACTTTACTATAAATCAATGTAAGAGCTTTGCTATCCCTTTTCATAAGGTAGATCTTAATTGAGGAAAACTGTCTTGAAGCTCTGCCTGTATTAGAAGTGCTGCTGGTTAGGTTGCTTTTTGCCTCTTTTTTTTTTTTTTAACAGAATTATATGCAATCAGAGAAAAACTGGGGAAGATAATCCTGCTTTGAACATCCCTTCTGTCATGACACTAAGCTTTGCTGTCTCCTGAGGTTTCTCAAACACCAAAGAAGCAAATGAGACTAAGTAATTAAATGCGAAAACTGATCAAGTAAGTTCTGCAAGTCTTTGCTGGCTCACGGGAAGGGTCTTCTAAATCAATGCTATGGTGATGAACTGGCATCATACAAAAGGAACAGCATACTGAAAAATCATGATTTAATGAGTCTACAGTCTGTGACTCCCAACCTCAGAACCAGGAATTCAGGTGACTAAAACGTGACCTGTATTTTCTCACTGTTTCTTATCCTTGTAGAGATAGGAGTTCTGACCCATTTTTTTTTTTCTTCAGACTGCAGAAACTCTGTTTTCTCTCCCATATGCCAGCATATAGTATTCTTGCAGCAACAACTGTATAGTCTGAGTTATTTTGAAAGGTAATACTTACAGTGTGCTTTCCCTATAATATGACCTAGCAGTTACAAACCAGAAGGTTAGTGAAGATTATAGGAACAGCTGTCTGCTTTATGCCACTCCCACACATTCCCTGAGCCAAACTTTGAGGACCTGATAAAGCAAGGCATATTACAGCCAATATATTTTCTTTTTAAGGATCCATGTTTACCTAAAGAAGTCAAAATAGATTCAGCAGTAGCGCTCTTTGTAGTTTACTCTGACTAGATTAGCATTACCCCGATATCCCCAGTTTGCAAACAAAAGTACGTGCTGTTGCTTTTCCCAAGCTATTAGGGGGAGACGTCTCCCTGAGCATCTATACAGGGCGAAAGAGGAATTGAACCAGGATCAGTTCTGTTACTTCTCCTCAAAACATTGATTCACCTACACTGCAGGGAAAGTGTAAACCATTTTCTTGTTGTTCTGTGTCTGCCTTTGGTTTTTATTTTTTTCACAATCGCAAGTATAAGCTCTGAGCCCGCAGTTTACTATGTGCGTAGGGACAGCTGCACCTGCATGGAGCCACGCTGACTTCAGTGAGGCACCATGTAGGCACAGCAATCTGCCCACCTGTAAGTTGTAAATCTCAGGATGTGAAATTTAACTTGTTTACTTAGTGTTCTTGAATGAATAAGGCACTGGAAAGTGCCTGTAGGATGTCAGCAGGTGCCATATGCATTTTCCCACACAATCTTGCCAATGCACAGCACTCCTGACCTGTAACTACCCTCCTCGTGCATATGGTGTTTCAAGTTGATGACCATCCAGTACTGCGCAGTTGCACTGAGGTAAGAAAAAAGCAAGTCTTGCTGTGCTAACTCCAGGTTGTAATTGGTATTATACTGCTAAAAGGCAAAAGAATGGAATACAGCTTCCAAACTTCATTCTGCTTAAAATAAAATGCATTTATTTTTGTTGGTATTTTCTTAGTTGTTTTTTTGTTAGTGCAGTTCAGTTTTTGCCTGGATGTGATGTTCTGGGGGAAAGTTTTTCTTTAGAGAAAGATAACAAGTCAAGATACTGAGCTGTAAGGGAAAACAGCACTGCTAATGCACTTTGCAAGAAAATGCAAGAAACTGCATCCACTTGTTCTAACATGGCTGTACAAACTCATATGCATTTTATTCTTCTTATCTAAGTCACAAGTCTGGCTTGCTTGGGTACCACCATCGCAGCAGACTGTACCCAAACAGCAGCTGCTTCTGGCCCCGGGCCAGGCCTCACACATGCAGAAGAATCATGCCTTCTGCCGCACCTCTCTCCTCTCAAATATCAAGCTTGCATCAAAAAGTTTGCGATATTCTTTGTGTGCAGCTTAGCCTCATTGTGCCTTCAGCTATCATCATTCTGTCTTGACTGATGCAATTAGTTCTACTTCAAAATAAGACCTTATTTTTGATATCTCTACATTAAAACAATGATGTCCAATGTAACAAGGAGCCAAATTCAATGCTGGAAACTGTTTCATGTAACTGAGTTTCAATATGCTCAGGTTTGTCTAGGGTTTGTTTCAGATTTGTTTCATTGTTTAATCAGGACTAAAACTTCTCTCTGTTAATAATCAAGGGTATCAAAGGGGTCTGTATCAAGTTTCTGTGTTTTGAGAAGACTGTGAATAATTATCAGGAGGCGGGTAATTAAATACATAGTCTTTTGTGTCTTTTTCAACTGAAATTTCAGAAGAGTCTGTTTATCTGAAGATGTTAAGTAGATAAAAGTATCAGTAGTGTATATTAGACTTTTGGTATGTGGAGGCATACTTCTTGTCATAAAAGAGTTAACATCTGTGGGGAAGCCTGTGTTGGGTTTTTTACTGTAGCAGACCAAGATTGACCAAAATGCTTTCAAACGCTAACAGATCAAGTTTTGCTAGAACATAAACTAGACCATTTAACTTCTTAAATAACACAAAACTCAATGTTCCAGGTAGGACAGAATAAAACCACGCAGGGTTTAACCATGACCATCTCCCTTCTTGCTGTGCCCATGCAGCATGTGTCTCGCCTTGGTCTTGGCCCTGCAGCACACCGGCTGTGCTCTCCGCTTTGGCCCAGCGTGAGGCTGGGCACACTGCTGGCCGCTTCTTTCGGCAGTCCTTCAGCCACTTTGTGGAGCAGCCAGCTGCAAGCTGTATTCTGTATTTTTGTCTTGGACAGTCATCTTCTTTTATAACTTTGAGGCACTAAATTCTACTGCATTCTCTTACAGGGTAATTAAAAAACTCTGACAAGTCTTTGGTACTGTAATTTTGAAGAACAGGATGTGCATGACTGTAGTTGAGCAACTCCTTTCACGCTTCCCAATTATCCTGTAATATGCTTGTGATTTAATTTCCATTAAATGTCGGTAGCAGATTAATCTCTTAAAATGCTGAGGAGGCAAACAAATTACTGCCTTATTATCAAGTAATTTTGGCACAGGTTGAGCAGAACATAAAGCAAGCTGATCTTGTTCTAAGACAAGGATGCAACCTGGTAGGCAGGTTTGTGTGGAAGGGGCTGAGAACTTAAATATTTGTCTTTTCTGCAACTGTGCATTGATCCTTGTCTGAATAAATAATCATCCTGGTATGTGATAGAAGAATAGAAGATCACACATCGTGTGAAGGATTACCATGGCATATTCAGTTAGCATTTCTTTTTTTAAACTGCTTTTGGATAAGTTCAACCACACTCAATGTGGACAGCTGTGGAGTTTTACCCAATTGTGATCCCGAATGTCTAAATCACTCTCCTGGGTATCTTTTTTCCATTGGTTTGTGTGAAGTAGTGTGTTTGGGGTTTTTTATTGGTTTTGTTTTAGTCAATACACTGAAGACTTTTAGAACAGTGGAATCTAGGGGAACATAATGATAAACTGTCTTGCTGTGTATTTTTCAAAGTGCAAGAGTGAACTCCATTAAAACCAATGGTGACATCTTGAAGAAGTATTCCTGCTATATAACAACTACCATTAAAAGATGTTTTTCATGGGCATCTGTACAACAGACTGTAATAATGTACTTTTTTGTTTGTCTCTTGCCGGTTTCCGTTGCTAGTGCTCTTATCTGCCTCCGTAATTCTACTTGAACTTTGTATGGTATTTTCAGGTAAATGAAACAGTTACGATCTTTGCCTAAGTAAAATTCCTTCCTATTTTTTTTACCATACTGTAAACATCAGTTAATGCTGCTTGACTTCTTCCATTACTTGTTTCAGACAAATAGGACATATAATATAGCATATGTTCAGATAGTATTTGCTTGGGCATGTCTCTCTCTTCACGAAAGCGCTGAAAACAACTGCAAATACATAAAATATCTTTCCTTTTCTGCTCTGCAGTTTCCCAGACTAGCAATAGCTATTTGGCTCTCTTTGAAGATGGAATTCAGTTGCCTAAATGCTCATGTCTTTTGTGACTTCAAGTCCCCTTAGAGTATCCTTCCTAGTTTCCAACTGCTTTTCCAGATTGTCACTGATGTCCCATAGGTCCTCTCTCATAAGTGCCAGCTACGCATGGGATATCTGGGATACCCTAGGGCAAAAGAAATAGCCAGCTGGAGACTAAGAGGAATATCATAAGCCATTCAAATGTTACCAAGCACCTGGGTTTAGGCAACTCCATGCAATAAAACTAGGCAAATCTTTGCATTATAGTCAAACGCTATTATGAGATCTATAATATTCAATTTTTTTCCTTGATGTTGTTCTTTCCAAGGGTAATGTTCTTATCAAAGGGATGTTACTAGAGTGATAAGCATAATATCAGATGTAATGTTTCCTTTGTTTAGAATCAGTGCTCTGAGAGAGAGTAGAAACTGTAATCTGAAAAACTGAATTCCATAGCCCATAAGAAACAGTCATCTTTTATCATAAGGTCAGATCACATTCGGCAGTGGCAGACTTTGATACTTAAACCACTGAAGTCTTGTTCACAGTCACCTTGCTACACTTCAATTAATAACACTTATACTCTAATTTCTGTACCAGATGGAGGTAGTCTACATACACATATTAGAAAAGATGGTAAAATGCAATCTGTGCTGCCATTAGCCCTCAAAGCAGTAACTCCCAACAGCAAAGAGAGCTAGCTGGGGATTTGGGAACCTGTCTTGGAGACCCCATCACTCCATGGTGACTGGTGATGTACAAATGGAAAAAGGATTTGGAGGAATGTCTCCAATGGTCTTCCATGTGGTGTTAGCAATGGGGATTTTTGTATGGCAGGACAGTAAATCATGTTGTGTGATTGTGTGTGATGCTGCTTTTCCATTCAAATATTATGTAATAAGATATTAATTATATCACAAAATAGGCTTTAATGTCCTTGAGTTTCTTGTTTGTAGCACAGAAAGTGATTTGCAAGACTCCTGTAGTATATATTGCAAACTGCTACATTTTATATGCAAACTTTGGTAACTGCTAACAGAAACCTGGGGTGTCATGACTTCTCCTCATACATCACCTTGACTTTAATCACTAACTCCAGGCTTGCTTTTGTTTCTGGAGTAAAGTTAGGAGTTTGTTCTGTTCTTTATGACCCACAGTGGTGTAGGTCCCACAGCTCACAACGGGAGGCTGGGCTGCTTGGCAGTTCAGGAGGTCATTCCACTTGAGGAAGTGCTCTTGCTTAATGGGCACTAAGGGCAGGATTCATCTTTTTCAAAGTAGCTGGAGAGAAGGACTCTGGGAGACAATTAGGGTTGTTTCTCTCCTCTGATTATGGAGGGTACCTAGGAGCACCATCATTGTAAGCTTTTTCAAGGGACTCTGATTCATGTTCACAAAAAAAACCCTAAACCTTTTCAGCTTGAATCTCAAGTGAATTAGGCTTTTTTCACATTTGATCTCAAAATATGTACGATGAGCAAAACACAACTTTCTGTGTACCTTGTCAGAATTCTTCAGGATTTTTTGCTTTAACTGATTTTCCTGTGCTTACAGTTGAGAGGCCTCTGGTATAAGACACTGGGTTTAATGATATTCAGTGAGCAAAACTATGCCTAGTGCCTGGCTTTCTGCTTCATAGGCAATATTGTTTGTGCCCATTATGAGAGTTCACTTTTTCTCTCTGGAAAATAAAGGGACTCTTAACAACTGCAGAAAGCAAATGGGTTCTGTAATGCGTTTTATTAATGATTGCTTACTCAACTGTATCCAGATGAGGGAAGAATTTAAGCTAAGACTACTCTTGTGCTTTCTATTGGAAACATATTCACAGTATTTTAAGTAACTTGGCTGCACCTACTAATTTTAAACAAAACAGCTGTTTCCTGTATGTATTTATTGCATGTACAATTAGCTGCTCTTTGGTATAATCAATTAACCCTAACAGGGGGAAGTTTCTCAATTTGAAGTTATTTGCAAGCAGTACCTATGTAAGGGCTGCTTCTGTGAGGCTGCACAGAAAGAGGAATCTTTGTATTATTTTTGTTTGTCACACATTATTATGTTTCTTCTTTTCATAGAAATATCTTAAATGAAATTAATAGAGGAACTAAGCAGAAAGTTAAAGTAATGCTGGACTGTACTTACTGAAGCCAAGTTTTCAAGAATAAAAAGTAGGCTTATAGCCAAGACGCGATAGCTTAAGACAGCTTCTCATATTCCTCTTTAGACATGATGAGATATCACATCATTAAAATGACTTGCTTCGTAGGGAAGGATCAGGAAAAGTTCTTAGCTACGGACTGATGCCAGATGACATGGAACGTGTCTGCAGAAAGTGGTCTGTAACTGGGCTTAAGAAAATACAGGTAGCGCAGAGCACAGCTCATGGCTTGATGTGAAGATCTGTTATAGGTCAGGCATTATGCAAAAAATCTTCATTTCATTTAGCTTATGTGTGCACAGTGGATCAGAAGGGAAATCATACTGTCCTGTGAGGAAAAGCTCCCATTGTCACTAGAAAAGGCTTATGAGGAGGGGAAAGCTTTTTGGGGCTGAGACTGAGGCCAAAGCTTGGAAGAGATCCTTGGATCGTTCCAAGAATGAGTCTCCATCAAGAATCAAAATAGGACATTGTTTTAGGTGTCTGAGCACGTTAACTGGTTAACATGTTAGTTGGCCACAGCTGTTGTTCTTCAGGAAGAAAGATGCAAGATGCATCTCTCCCTCTACATATTTAAGCAATTATCTGTTGCTTCAAAGGAGATCATGGCCTTTTAACTTTTGCCAGTAGCAGAGGAACCTCCAAGTTTAGGTGTCTTGTACAGCCAGACACTGAGAGCTCTCATCTTCTACAGACCCATTCCTCAAAGCATTTGTTTACCTACCTACCTGTAGATTCTAGTACGTATTTGTCTGTGCAGTTTCTAATGTGTAGAAATGCAGCAAAATAAGTGATCATAGCAAGCCCCTGTGTCTTGCTTTTCTTGTGCTTTTTGTGTGCTACCTTTTACGTTCTCACCCAATTTTGTTCAGACCAGTAATGAATATTCTTCTTGCTTGCTAAATGTAGATATGCTTCATGCTTATCTCTGCGCTGCTTGTCTTCTGCTGGTCGCCATCTCCTGTCTGTGATGGCTTTCACACATTAAACTTAAGAAAATTAGATTGTTAAGAAAAATTGGCATTGGTTTTATTTTTCTGTATAGGAAATTGGAGCATGAAAATATATATAACTTTGTTTGTCTGTAGGACAGTGTTACTCCAGGATAAAAGTTGTGCTAACACCTAATCAATGTCCATACACCTGTGTGTATGTGCTACAGGAAACAGACAAAAAATTATTGTAAAATACCAAGTGATTACTTATCAGATATAACTTTTGAAGGCAAAACCTTATTTTGAGTGAAAGAATCTTCATTACAAAACTTTCTTTCTGATTTTTTTTTTGAGGAGCAAAATAATTGGTTTTAAAATACTGTTTTCTTAATAAATAAAAAACTAACATCCAGACTAAAAAAGCATTAGAAATAATACAGTAAGAACATCCAAAATAATGTATGTGGAAATGATATGATAGAACAAAATGGTTACAAGACCAATTTTTAATTTTTTTTTTTTCTTTTTATGAGTAAAAGATCCAGAAGATGCACTGAGGAAAAGTAATTTTTCAATAACTTCACTCTTGGAGCTTAAAGACATCCCGAAATAACTGTGAACTGTTGTTTAGGTTCTACTATCACTGAGATTAAAAATACTGCTTACAGTGCACATTTGTGGTTTGGTTTTCCCATTATACAGATGTGAGGTACTTGTGAGAACAATCTAATGAAATTATTTCATTCCTGATTTTTTTAAGATGACTTAATGGTTGAAGGCTTATTATAATTATTACATACATATTTAGTTTACATAAAATCAGCTTTTGTATGGGGTCAGGACATTAGGAAATGGAAAATTTTGAGGTTTGGATGTTCACACTATTGTTGGTGTGTTTGTCTTTTTTTTTGTCTTGGAATTCTTTCAGCAGATAAAGATAGAATCTCTTGAATTCAATCCTGGAAGAAGAGTGGTGAATAGAATAGAATTTTCCTGCTTAATTCATTTGTCTATAAGGGAGTAATCTCTGTGACTAAAAATTGGTGCTGATCATAAAGTAATCCCATGTATGCAAGTAGATGGAAGTCTTCTGATGTCTGTTTCTGGTTAAAGCATAGGCATGCTGTGTAACTCCTTCAAAGTTTATTAGTGTTTGAGGGTTGTTTCTTTCTTGAAGGAAAATTCATTTGTACACAGTCTTTTCAGTCTTTTAGAACTTAATGGCCAAATGTTTGTCTTGATGCTAATAAAGAAGATTTAGACTGGAAGAAATCATATTTGTTTTACAAAACAGAAGTTTGAAAGAGGCACCAGGAAGTTGGTAACATTAGGAATCTCAAATGCTAATTAAGACTTTGAAACATTATGGATGCTTTAAACTTATTCCTAGCACATAGACCATATGATAACTTCTCCAGGCTTCTATTCACAGGCAAACCATGGTGAAACTTTTAGATTCTCAGTTCACCTCAAACTTTTTATAGTTGTCCAGGAATTGAGATGTATGAACGCAAAATTTTGTGAGTAACATATGAATAATTGACAATAGAGTATCCTGTATTGGAAAGAATCTTCACTGAAAACACCTTTAAGAAAATCTGCTTTAAATAAAGCGTTTTAAATAAAGCTTAGTGCTATTGAAGTCTGAAACATGAGTGAAGCAGTGTGGTGGTTGCAAGACTTGCTAAACTATGAAGGCCAAGCCTGTAATCCAGTATCACTTGGGGTTTTTAAGCCAAGAAATAAGTATTGGAGAGTTATAGTCCTAACAGCTTCTATGGTAAACAGACTTGCATTTCAAATCCATGTATTATTCCTGATCTATGCTGGCATTTCCCTTCTCTGTGTGTCAATAACTCCCTACCCTGTCAGTTCTGCAGTGACACAAATATGTCTCTGGGAGCTCAGCCTGCACTGAGGTACTGGCCAGAGCATGTCTGTGCTGCCCAAGACCTGATGTGGGGCCAGAAGGAACAACAGGCCTTCAGGTAGCTCCACCTCTGAGAAGGCTAGGTGGCTGTTAATGTAGTTTACTTTTTGTTTAGGAGGACTAAGTCAGGTTTTCATGATGCTTTAGTTTCGGGGGGAAACTGGCTAGAACCTGGGAAGAATCTCCATCAGCAGAAGCTCACTGCCTGTGAGGAGGACTTGAAAAAGTTCAAATGGAAAGCCAGAAAGAAAACCTTGTGAAAAAGATTATGCACTATAATGCAAAATCCAAGCACTTGCACAGCTCACTGTTGGGTTTTTGGTTGTTTTTTGTTTTTTGTTTGTTTGTTTGTTTTTTCCCCATGCTCATTAAGCTTGTTTTCGTGGACTTGTCTCAATACTTTGGTCTTGACTTGATGCCAGATTTGCTGCCTGCTTCTGAAATGCCTGCAGCCTCCAGTGCTTCTCTCCAGGTGCCAGGCAGACAAGATCGGGAACCTTCCTGAGGCCCAGATCTCAGGCCCCTATGTCTCCCTTCCTTCTTCCTTCCTTCCTACCTTCTAGCTCCTTTTCACACCAGCTCTAGCTGTGTTTTTTTTATACACCTTGGACTGATGTTAGTCCTATCTGAGAATGGTTTGATTACCTATTTTAGTAATGAAAACCTTAATTTAATTTTGGTTTGGTGAAATGATTACCTTGTCCAGTTGCTATTGCGAACCTACCCCCACTCCACCCCCCCAAAAAAAGTTGTAACTTTGATGTCATTGATAATGAAGGTATGAAAATTAAGACCTGGTTATTTGTACTTTGTAAAATAGAAACCAAAAAGTCACTGCTCATGTATTATTGATGACGTTACTGTATGTGAGAGGAATCTGTAAGTGAATTTTCTCAATATTCCTCATTTCTTCAAAGAAATTACTTAATCTGTGCTAGAAATTTCCAAATCCATATACAGTGTTTGCAATTGTACTCCCAGCAGTTAATCTGAGGACAAGTAAGGGTGAAATTATATATTATTAATTTTTTATTTATTAAAATAAAAAATAAACTCAGATTTCCCATGTGAAATATTTTAAATTTTGAAATGTCAGCCAATGTGTTTCCACTGCAACCAAATATTGGCCAAAATACAATGTTTGTCAATTTAAAATAATTTAACTATGTCTCTTAATACCTATTAAAAATGCTCACATATTATAACAGCCAATGTATAAATACTAATTACTCTTAATAAATGATTGGAAAATGCATGCTAAAATTATAGCAGGTGTATAGTGTTGTTTAGAAACTGACCTGAAAGTGTGTTGCACTTTTTTTTTTTTTGTTAAACACTCTTGAAATACAATTATGAAAACTAATTCATATAATTGAATAGAAAGAATTTTGGAATTGCTGCCTATTTCTATTGCAAGCTGTTGCTGGAGTACACTAGTAGAAGGATCACACAAAAGCAACTTACCTTCATTAGGAGACTTGGAGAAAACTGAGGAGGTGAGGGTGTCAATATGTAAAGGTGAGATTCAAATAACTTTCCTACAATTATTGGGTTCGGGAGTATCCAAAGTAAAAAAAAAAAACAAAAAACAAAACAAAAAAAACAAACGGTCTTGACGGCTCTTTTCTGCCTTGTGTTTCTGCATTCATACAGCTGGGTGTTGCATTCTTGTTTTTGTCTTGAGGGGGCCAAGGGAAAGAGAAATGTATTGGTACTATGTATTCAGGGCAGATTAACCTGCTTATGGTAAATGGTATCTACTGTTGAGACACTTCTGACGTGATTTTGGGTTGTTTTTTCTTGCAGAAGTTGGGTACCTTAAAGATCAGGCATCTGGGTTTAAGTGTACCCATCTGAATGCACAAGCTCTAACACGATGTTTGCGCATTAATGACATAGCATTGATATATGAGAGGTCAGGAGTGAGGCTTGTGTCAGATTGAGTGCAGGCCTGCTGGTGCATGTTTAATGGTGAAAATACCAGACTTTGTACTTGGAGCAAGCTGTGAACTTGTGTATGCTCAGGTATTATTGCTCAGCTAACAAGCAATAGCACGTTAACCCATGGTAGCTCTTGTGATCATCTGTTCATACCGAAGTGTTGTAGTTGCTGTTCACACATGTAACTAAAATTCTCATCCATTTTCTCATATGCATCTGAGCTAGCACAGCACGTATGCTGTCTTTCTCTGTGCAGGTGTGGCATGTCGGCTGTAGTAAAGATTTGGGTGCCCAGTGACAGTATAAGTGGCAATAAAAAGGAAAGGTGGAAGTAATAACTTTGAAAATCACATTGTAGCTATTTAGGTGTATTATGAAGGCATATAGACAATTTAGTTCACATAATTATAGCCTTAACCTCTATATATTTCATGTTGTCCCTCTGTAGTTAGATGACTGATAGAAATTTTGTAATGCACTGCAGGTTTGAGTTTGGATTCTTTGTGACTTTTTTTTGTCTCTCCAGACTTTGGCTGAAAAAGTGCTGGTTAGTCACTTAAATATCTTCCAACAGTAGCATCAAAATAAACTGCCTTTGAGGTTTGTAGAAGAGGAAGCTGCTGTCAAGCCTGAAATGACATTATTTCTGTTTTTCCTACTCTAGTCGTCTTGTGCGTGCCTCAGTTTAATTCTGCATATAATGCTTTCCCTCATCTTAAACTAATCCAGCTTCTCTCCATTTCAGTGTAAATAACAAAAAGTCAGAGTTTTCATATGTATCCAATATCACCCACCAGACTGTTTTTGTCACTTTTTTGTTTAATTCCCTAAGGCAAGAACCCAGAAAGGGTATCCATGCCTTATAAACTTTCAAGACTGTTTCTTTTCACTACAGATCCGGTTTTTTTTATTGCCAAAATTTTACTAGCATATTCTTCCATTGAGTAAACATACGGGCTATTAGAAATTTAAGAGATAAAACTGCTTTTATAGACTGCAAATTAGAGAAATTTTTTTAATATATATGGAGAGGAATCCTGGAACTCCTAAAGGTTGCTGTTGGTAAGGGTGCTGGATGAAGGCACTCAGCCCTTGCACTATTTGACGGTGCTGATGACGTCGCACTCCATTAAGAATTAATCAGCCATCAGAACCACCAGTGGTGGGTCCTGTGAGCTCCTACCCCAGTAGAAGTCTGACTTGGAGACTGATGACATATGGAACCTATGACAAAAGCTATTAGCTCTTATACAGACAGAGTAGAGAGTGATGGACTTGAGAGCTTTGTATCTGTTCTTGAAGTTGGCCTGGCATCTTCCTAAGACAGTAATCAGTCTTGCAGGACCAGCGCTTCAGTGTCTGATGTTTTGGGCATGGTTTTGTTTTCCAGTATGGAACATGGGGTTGCGTAAGACAGACTTGTTCATCTCCTATAAAAAGCCACATAAACCAGTCATGGACAGGTTATTGCTCTTTGATTGGGTTTTCTTTTTGTCTTTTTTTTTAATGTGATGCCAGGTGGATGTCTGTCTGTCAGGTCTACAAATTAGGAAGGAAAAAAAAGGGAAGACTTTCCCAGTCAAAAGTGGAAGTACTGTCTGCTCTCCCTCTAAATACATGCACACAACTCCTTTGTAATAGGAGGAGAGTTAGACCTATTTTCAACATACTAAAGGAAGTTGTTCTTGTGCCTCTGTTGCACTCACCACTTCTAAATTACTTCTCTGAAATATGAAATATTTGTGTTTTCATGATGAATACTTCTATGTATGGTGACTGAAGTAAACTTTAAAAAAGCCAGATGAAAACGTTAGCCATTAAAGCATTACACTTGGTTCTAGTATTTGTATTGAAAAATCTTTAAAATGAGACTCTAAATTGTGATGTGGACTATAAATTTTGATGTGAATAGTTATCTTTGGAACTGCATTGTGTACATGAGAACTTAGTGACACAAGGAGTAGCTAATTCTGAGGAAATCAAAGTTTCTTGGTGGCACAATCATAGTGGCATAAAAATTGGTCACATATTTGCAGCAGTCAGAGTGAGAAAATAAGTAATTGAACATCTCATTTTGTTGTCTTGAATCTCCTGTTTTGATGGATTATGTTATTCAGAAGTCCTAAAACTTTCTGATGTTCTGCAGTTGATGAGGCACATGGAAGTCAAAGCATTATGTAAAAGTGCTTGATGTTAGAACTTCACTAATATTTGTCACCTCTCTTGAGCTTGGTACCGTAGTGAGATTCATTTTAATGCATTATAGTACACTAAATATGCTATAGATCTGTCTCTTTTAATGTAATACAAATTTAGAGGAAAAAAAAACTTGCTAACTTCAACTGATAATGTGAATGCTGTTTGCCCATGCATTTTTATACAAGAGCATAATAGTAAAACGGAATAAAATTGAGACAATCTCACCACGAGAGAGAGATTCATCTCAACAGCCTGTTTCTGCAAATGCTATTACATGAAATGTAACATCCAGATGTTGTCTCATGAGTTTAGGTCATATGTAACACATTCCGTTAGTAATATGATTCCACAAGAAACCATAAAACAAGAAAAAAATAAAATTAATCAAGAGATGGTAAAATTATTTATTTTTAATTGATGTGATAGGACCTTCCCCTCCTTCTGTCAATGTGAAATTCTTTCCTTTTGCAATTCGGGTCAGAACGTGTTCTTGCTGTAGAAACCCAACTAGTACAGTGGTCCTTTAATTAGGTGATCTTGAATAATGGGGAGTTGACTTGGGAATCAGTTTAATGGTGTCCTTCTGTTTTGACAAATACATTATCCAAATTTTTACCTTCAGTTGTATGGTACTTTGTCTTTTGGATATGCAACTTTTAAAATATTAAAAGCAAGACATGCTTTAGAAGGTGCTGTAAGATCTAAGAGGATAATGCATGATAACTGTTGTAAAAATCATGGTCTGATCAGTGATCACCTGTGTCTTCTAACTAGCAGAGTCTTCATCTTTGATTTTGTGGAAATAGTTGATGGCTTAGAGGTTTGGCATGGGGGAATGTTTCCCATTCATGTTTTAGATTTGGAAGGCACCCAGTCCATGAGGCATGTGCAAACATCTGTGAAATATGAAAAAATGTGACCATGTTGAAGACTGAAAGGAATAAATAGAGAAAATGGAAGTTCAAAATATATGTTTAGGTAAACTGCAAGTCAAGCATAAAGATGTAGTTGCCCTTTTAAGACTTGTATTACAGCAGACTTTTATTTCTGGTTTGATGTAGCATAGTATAAATTTTTGTTCTTGAAGGCTACATTTAGAAAAAGAAAGCAACCTACAATAACAACAATGTAAGATTGGTCCCACAGTGATAAACATCTATGTTAACTAAGCAGTATGGGATAATTGTACCCCTGTATTAATTTTTGATGGTGACACAAAAAAGTAATGTATTGGAGTATACTGGATTACCTATGCTGCATTAGAGATTAACTACAATACATATATAACAAAAACTGATTTCAGCTCACAGAGTGAAACTACCTTTGTGTACTGTGCTGTTAGGCCTTTTGGGGAAAGGTTTTGAACTAATGTGCCTTTTTTTTTTTTTAATTAAAAGACTTCCCATTTATGGTTTACTTATCATGTAAAAGAGAACCAGGGTAAAAATGTAGGGCACTGACTTCTAAAAGTTCTCTTGAATTTAACAATTATTGTTTTGTAGGCCCTTTTTTTCCCCAAAATCACATACCATTTCATTTCCTCCACTCCCATCAATCCATAAAAAGGAGGAGGCATCAAAAATAAGACTATCCATCTCCTTTTGGATGAGTCAACTGAGTTCTGGTGATGTTGTAACCTTTCAAGATTAGCACTATGACATTTGACATAATTAACAAAATGCCTGTTTTAGTGTCATCTGCCAATCCCTGACTTGATGCATGGAAGCAAACACTCCCATGATTCTCTGCTATTCTTCACACAGCAGAAAATTTGTGGTTTTCTTTGTATGACTTGGTATCACAGATGGTTACCTAGTCACCATGTATTTCACTATGTAAGGTGCTGTACAAATACTTAAGTAAATGACGAGAAGAAAATTCATAATGAGAAGACAATTAAGCTCTTATGCAATTCCTGGAAAGATTTACATAGTCTTAAACTACCTTTTCTGTATCCTGGGCCACATCAGAAATAGTGTGGCCAACAGGTCAAGGGAGGTGATTCTCCCCTCTACTCTGCTCTTGTGAGAGCCCACCTGCAGTGCTGTGTCCAGCTCTGAGGCCCCCGACATAAGAAGGCCACAAAAATGATCAGGGGACTGGAGCACCTCCCTTACAAGGACAGGCTGAGAGAGTTGGGGTTGTTCAGCCTGGAGAGTGGAGCTAGATGATCTTTAAGGTCCCTTCCAACCCAAACTGTTCTATGACTCTATGAAGTTGCTTGGATGTAAAGTTCTCAAAGAAGTCATGCCACTTGAGAAGCATGTTTGAAGTGAAACCTGTTGCCACATAGTATGGAGCAGTTGCAGGCCTGTAGGGATGGGATGTGTTTGTCCACTTCGAGAAGACATGGTTAAGAGTTTACTACTTTTACTTCCTGAGAAGTTGTTGTTATTAATAGTTAGAAATGCAATTAGTAGTTGGTTAAATAGTAAATGCCAGCGTGAGTAGTAAGATATGCAGAAAAATGCACTCTCTTAAAAAAAAACAAACAAAAAACAAAATCAAAAAACCCAAGCCAAAACACCTCCAAGAAAGGCAAAATCTTCAAATATCTCCTTGCTTACTGATAAAGGTCAGATTTATTCAGAACAAGTACTTGTATTCTGATGCAATACTGTCATGTTGATACAAGGTATAATTAAACAAACCTTTTTGTGGTGAATAGAAATAAAGCTTTATAGAAGGATTAATGTGCCAGTGCTGCTGGGAACATTTGTATATAGTATGGTCAGTCAATCTTTTAAATGCATTTCTTTTCCCAAATATTAATAAAGAGTGAAACAAACTATATCATATGCAAGATAAAATTGTTGATCTAATGCTAATTTCCCTGTGTATTTAATCTCCCATTAAATTTGCATTTACATTTTTATTGGTTTGGAGGTCATTACTTGTATATGCAGTGGCATTGGTTTTCTAAATTGCAACTTTGTGCTTTCAAGCATAGCCATTTTCATTTGAAAGGAGATATACTGAAAATGTGCTAAAGAGAGCCAACTGTTATACAATGCTTTCCAAAGCTTTTTCCCAGGAGTTAATGGCCAGCCCTCTCATTTGACCTGGAGTGAAGCAAGTAGCTCTTTTATCTCCATATAGGTCTCCCAGGCAAGAAAAAAGCAAGGAAAAAGTAGTATTCTGTTTTCATTTTTTTTTTTTTTTTTAGACTAGTGATTTACCTTGGACTAGTATCACTTAAACTGTTTGGGTTTACTGGGAAGCGATTGTTGCACATTTTAAGTGAGCATCTGGTACACGTGCAACTGTGCTATATGCAATCCCAGTGTCTTTAGAAGGTGAAAGGCCAGTGTAGTGGTAATTTTGCCCTCTTTGCACCAGATGTTAAAGCTCTGCAATGTCCCTGAGTGACCATTAGATCATAGGCAGCTGGGATTGGTGGTTTATGTTTAATTTATTATTGCACTATTAATCTATCTGACTGTCAGAATGCTCTCTTCCTCATCATTTCCAGAAGTCCTTATATATTAGGGACAATTAAATTTCTCTTATGATGGATCACTTTTATTTTGGCTATATATTTACATAGTTGAAACCTGGCATCCATTTTGAGGTGATAGTATTGAGCGTGACAATATATAAATCTAAACTCATTAAGCTTTAAAAGCATGCTTGAATTTATTTCATGCAGTATGCTATAGATTAAAACACATCTCCTATAATCAGCTTTGGGTTTTGGGGGTTTATGTTTTCTTTTTAAAAACCAACAAACAAAACAATCAGTGTGCTGCTGCCCCCCAAGCCCCTCTCCACTGTAGGTGTGTTTTCCATTTAGAAGTATATTTAGATTTAGCTGGTATTTCTTGGATTCTTCACTGGCGTTGGCCTGTTTAGTTTTGTATTTGCATTTTTATGTGGGCAGGGAAGAGGGAGAGGGAATGCTGGGGGAATGAAAGAGATAATGACAGTAATAAGGTAAAGAGGCTTGGAGTTTGCTGTTTGTAATTCTTAGAATATTTTAAACTAACAGTGGGGAGAAACTGACAACACAGTTCTAATTTATTTTACTGTCAGATGTTTTCTTGCTTCAGTAGTTCATAGGCAATTTTAACAGCTTATTGACTTAAACATGGTGGTCTTGACTTGAGGAAACAAAAAGCGAAAAAATATTTCCATATTTTTGATTCCTATATTTTTTCCCCCACGCCCCTGCCTACTGCCATGACAAATATCTGTAATACTTGCTAGGGGAAAAGATTTCTATAATTAATACTTTGCTCCATCAAGTGGAGCCTTTATCAAAATGGGATGTTCATTACACTACTAGAAGTGATAGTGGAATCTTCAGAACTGAATTATTCTCTGCTGCTGTCCTAGCTTCTGCCATCACCCCGCCATTAGCACCAAACCTGCGGACCAGCTACTGTAGGAATAGGTGATGTGTGAGCAGATGCTCATCACTGGAAGCCACAGAGCACTATCAATAGACTATGTCCTCAGCAAGTCCTACCTATTCTTTTAACCTTAATAAATTCAGTTCCAAATTAACTTTTTACTTTGGGTTCAGTGTGCTTGTGCCCAGGGTGTTGCCTACAAAGATCCAGTGCTCTTATCTCTGGCAGACTTGTTCATTATTGATGTAACTGCTTTCATGTAGATGCAGCCTTTCTGGGTCAAGAAAGCAGAAACTAGTACTTTTCTGCCAGTAACACAGAACAGTTATTTCCACACTGCTGTTCATGTCTTCATAGGCTTGTGCACTCCTGATAGGGTATGGCACATCAGGAAACTCCAGAATTGGAGGGAAAACTTATTGGTTCCATTCAGGAGCCCAAGTAATTTAAAACAAACGCAAATTTAGGCAAGTTTGGGAAGTTGTCAGAAAACAGTTTTCTACATGCTTCTGAAAAAATGGTTCTTCCAAGTTAGCACGTGTGTTGGTAACTGATAACAATCATTAATCCATAGAAATCTATCTTCTGTATGTTGAATATATGGATTTTTTTTTAAATGCGTGTTGGAAACTAGCAATATGCTAACTTCTGAGTTGTTATCCTTTAACTACTGTTAGAGCATGAAGTGCTTGGGCATTGCACTATCCCCTGATGCAGTGAAATTAAGAATCAGTCTAAAACAGTACTGCTGACATTTCAACAGGACCCAAAGGAATGTAAACATATCAACTAACAAAATACAGCATGAGTTCCACCTTTTATTACTTGAATATAAACTTGTACTGTATTTAGTTGATATAAGTTCGATAAAATCATTCCCAGTGACTTGTAGTGCTCATTTTTATTTACATTATTTACTATGCAAAACACATTAATCTTTCCATGAAAATATTTTTTTCTATTATTAATGGCAATAAGTATTGCATAAAAACTTGGAAAAAATCTTTTTTTTCCCCTTTATGAAGCCTCATGTAGTGAGGTCACAGTATCCTAAAATAGCGAGTTACTAAACTTCTAATGTTTATAGCAATGTTTTGAAAAATTGGTGATCTCATGGTTCAAAATCTATTTGTGTTAATTTATAGTAAGTTGCATGCATGGAATCTTATGATAAATGTTCTGTTTCTGCAAACATTGACACACTCTTAATAGAGAACAGAGATCAGGCAGAAATCTGCACAGATGTACAGTGATTCACATTTATTCGCTAGGATAAAGCTTCAAAGATTACCATGGCATTCTGTGTGTTTAATACCTAATAAATATTATGTTTGTGTAATTACTTGCAAAAAAAAAATCTAAAGAGTTTAATGGGGATGCTTAAGTGCAAATGAAATTTAAATTTTTGCTGAATTAGCACTTGCAACTCACTGGGGTCAGTGACCAAATTGAAATTACCGTTTAATGCGTCTACAACCCTGGTAGTTTGCATGCTCCTTTGCAGATATACCAGAAAACAAGGTCTCTGCCCATTAAATCTTAGCTGTGTTTGTTCCTATAACTATAGATTCTGCTGAAGGTAGTGGAAATGCTCATGTTGCAATAAGTGGAAGATAAATTTGGCTTACTTAGGCGATAGTGTAGTCTTGAATTCTGTTAGAGTATGCACTACTTGTGGGAGGCAAAACTTTAAGAAAAAAGTGGATTCATCCATTGTTAAAGCTTTCATACAAGCATTAATTTTCTCTAGTCTCTTTAAAGAAAGACACTCATCAATTACGGCATATGAAAAAAGGAAATAAAATGAAACTGTAGTTTTAGGTGAGATGTGTCTGACCTCAAGTCCATTGCAATAAGATAATCCATCTCTCTCGTCTGTGGAGACACAACCAGCAGAGACAGCAGTTTGTGGCAGGTGTCAGAAACTTGGCCGTGGACTGCTCAGGGCAGGTGCTGAGGCTGCAGTGCCCAGTCTCCTGCCCTGGCTGGGGTAGCTGCACCCACCCAGCTGCAGTCTGGATTCTGCAGAGCTCTGGGGGTGGCTGGCTGGGCTTGGCTCTCCCAGGCTGGGATGGTAGGAGAGTCCTTGCCCACCTGTGGAATTGCATGGTGCCAGCGGGGCTGTCCCTGCCAGGTTAAGGTGCTGCAGGAGGAGGTGAGCAGACTACATGGCACCAGGGAGGAGGAAAGAGGGAGCACGAAGATCTTCACAGTGACCCTGTAGAAATGTGCCTGCACCCCGTCTGCACAGAAAGGGGGCAGGTGGAGGCTGCTTGGTTGAGCCTCAAATGGAGACTGCCATCATGACAAAGGCTGGAGGCTTGTAGCTTCCAGTAGCAAGAGGATGCTTCTGTCTGCCCCACAGATCAGCACCTGCAGAATAGGTTTGGTGCGCTGGTGGCAAATAAGGGGCTGGGAGCTCCCACTGGGGAGGTATCACAGGGGCTGAGCGTGAACGTCATGCCCACCGGGAGAGGAAGCGCCAAGGGAACGCAGTGGGAGACTCCCTGCTGCAGGGGAGAGGGGCCCCATCTTGACCTACTGTCTGGGGAGGCTTGCTGGTGGCTCAGGGCTGGGATGTCATGGAGGCTGCCAAGGCTCATCTAGCCCTTGAACAGTTTCTCCTGCTTCTCTTCAATATGGGCATCTGCAGTATCACCAGGGAAACCTGGAGAGTGTAATCAACAGCAACTGTCACACACCCTTCACCTTCAGAAAGGGCCAAAAGGGCAGTCTGGGGAACTACAGACCTCACTTCAATCTCTGGGGAGATCACTGGGCAGAAATTTTGGGCCCATGAAGGCAGTGGCAGGGAGTTAATGGTATTGCCAAGGGTAAATCATATCTGACCAAGCTGGCTGTTTTCTTTAATAACTGGTTTTGCAGATGAGGAAAAAGCAGTACATGTCTCTTACCTCAACTTTAGCAAAGCCTTCCCTGGTGTCTCCCACAATGTTCCTCTGTCCAGGCTAAGCTATTACAGTCTGAGTGGATGGACGACTTGATGGGTAAAATACTGATTGGATGGACTTAGGCTGAAGGAATGGATGGGCAGGAACATTAGGAAGTTCAGCAAGGACAAATGTGAAGTCTTGCGCTTAGGAAGAAATAGGCCCTAGCAAGAAAACAAGATGGGGAGCTGCCTAACAGAAAAAGGCCTGATTACTGGTGACAGCAAGCTGAGCATGAGCCAGCAGCCTGCCCTGGCAGCAGAGACGGTCAATGGTATCCTCAGCTGTATTTAAAGGAGCACAGCCGGTAGACTGAAGAAGTAAAGATGGAAGATTGAAAGGATATCCTTCCTCTACTCAGACTTATAAAATCAGAAAACTCTTTTTCAATGGACAGTAAAAATGCTTACACAAAAGAAGTTCTAAGATTAAATTTCAGAAGAGGAATATGCAATAGATAGACTTTTTTCATTATTGTTAATTAATACTAAAATAAGAGAGCTAATATCACATACTCAAGTATACCTGGGGTACCACCTGCTATGACACCTGAAACTTCTAAAGAAATAGTTATTTCTTTTATTAGAAGCATTTTGCTTCTAACTTTCTGTTTTTTAATGAAACCTAAATATTGAGACTCTGGGGGTTTTTTAGGCCTTTCTATATAATGTAGTTTTCGGGTAATGTCTGTTTAAACTTGAGAAGAAGGAAGGAATAGTAGGTTTGGAGTTACGGTTTGAACTGATGTTGGTTGTTTGTTTTTATTTCAATTCTTTTTGCTCCACAGATACTATGGTGGTAGTAAAATACAGCTCTTCCTCCTGCTTAAGATTTTCATACTCAAAAACCCCCAAAAAGGCTTCTGGGAGTTACAGTAATGGAAGCTTTGTAACTGAGTATTTTTGTACTTGCTGCAGCAATTACTGTGATATAGAGAGGAGGAAAAAAATAGGAACTTTGGATTTTCTTCATTTATTTAATTTTCTTCATAAAACTAAACTTTAAAATTCAGACACTCTTTGAAGTGTGGCATTGATAATGAAGCACGTGCTAATATTTGTTCTTCTAAACAAAGTAGTCTTACTTTGATATCGCCTCTTATGTTAACTTGGAGGTAGGTATTTATTAGCTCTGACTTCTGAAAAGTGTCTTGCCAATATGCTCATTCTTAAACTTTGGTTTGAACAGTAAGTTTTCTGATACTGTGTTTTTGCAAGTGATGTTGTTCAGATACTCCTAACTTTTATAATACTTGAATTCACACTATGTTAACTATGTTTAGATAGATGCAGTTACTATTGCTGTGATTTAGAATACACTTAAAAACAATCTGTTAGCACGTAGGACTTCTCTCTTCATTTGCAAAGAACCAGAGATGTGCAGAGAATGAGGTTTAAAATCTATAGCTCTTTAGAAGAAAACCTTCTGTGAGTGGCCTCCTGCCTTTCTGATCATTGTAGACTCTCTTGGAAATGCCTTTTCTAGCCAATACATTTGCAGGCATATTGTATACAATGACAGCTTTTACGTCTGTGTTTTTAATGCTGAATACATTTCAACTTTCCACTGCAATTATAGCCAGTACATGAGAATCATTAGGGGATCTAAGAAAGGGGGGTTTGTAATCAAAGTATTATAACTTGGATACAAAATAAATTCTAGCAGTGCAATTGTAAAAGTATTTTTTGTACACTAAGTTTTTGAGGTTTGGGGTTTTTTAAAGTGCTTCACACAGCTATGAAAGTTATCTATGGAAATAGAGCCTTTAGTACAAAGTGCTAACTAATTCTTAGGGAATGTCTGTCATGACTGTTATCTCAATAAGAGGAAAAAATCATACACACCCAAAAGTGTGACACAGAAGGAAAATCATTTATTATATTTTAGAAGAGGGAAAGGGTATTAAAATGGATGTGACCTTTTCTTTTTTTTAGTCGTGTGTTGCAAAACCTGAAGATTAAATTTAACAACTACAGGTGAAAGGCTTTTTTACATTTTAATATTATTAGAATATGCTCAAAATACTGCAGTGGAGAAACACCCCCCCAAAATATAATGTTGATAACTACTTCTACTTTTGATGCTAAAACCAAAAAATACTAAAAAAACATCCAACAGTCCCCCAAACAACCACCAACCAAAACATCGTGCCACTTAGTTGTGCACGTCACTTATAGATGACACATGTAATTTTGCATTGTCATGTGTCTTTCACATATTTGAGGTGATTTTTATAAAAATCTTATTTTTCCCAAAATACGACTTTCTACTACAAATTTTAAACCTTATTATGCTATAGTTGACCAGTCTGATACAGCATGAAATTGTCCATAAAACAGCTAAGCCTTCTTTTTTACCTCTTTCCTTCACTTTCCATAATCTGCTTTATTCTGAGGGCCAAGCAAAATTGCTGCATTGAGTCCTAACGTCTCAGGAGAGTCAGGAGGAGCAAAGCACATCCATGCAGTATGATGAAGGCTCAGCAATACCCGCAGCTGCCAAACAGATGAGCAGTTCTTAACGGAGCTAAGATTCACAATGAAATCTGGGCCCAGAACTAATCAGATCTAATTAAGACAGACACGTTATGGTCCAGTACTGTTGACAGGGTCAGGGTTCCTGTAGCTCTAAATGAGGCATGTTATAATTATGATCTAATTGAAAAGCTGGGAGTGATACAGAACCTGTGCACTGCCAGGTCTGAAAGAAAAGTTGCTCTTCAGGTCCTCTTGTGTACCTTATTAGATTGTTAATGCTCAATTAGACAGCTGTGGTTTTAAAGAAAAAAAGTGCATGTGACAGTTGCATCTGGTTCAGAGAAAGCCTATATGAATTTTCAATATCTCTTTTAAATTTGATTCATGGATATCTACTAAATGCAAAGAAATAAACTTTTCTGTTGTTTGTTTCGTATTTGCTTTTTACTCACAGCTTCTCTTGATATGTATACGTATATCAAGGCAGAGGGCTCTTAGACTATTTTATCATGAGGCAAAAATACAGTGGAGTTTTTTCAAAGTGCAGTATATGCATACATCAATCTGCAGTATGATATATGAAATTTGGGGGCTGTATTTTCTAGCTCTCATCTGTCACTATCAAGCAATCAATGTTGTGGAGTGGCTTTTTCATTCTAGAGACTGTGGTGCCTTCATTTCTATTGTAAGTATGACTTGACATATGGTCATATAAATTATCATGCCTTGCCCTGGATTGTCATGCACAGTTCTTATTTCCCTTTTTTCTGGTGCAGAATTTATAGATTTGAATTCATTAATTTATTTTTATAAGACTATGTCTGCAATGAGAAGCTTTATTAGAAAAAAGTTCTTACTCTGCCTTGAGAAGTCCTTCATGCATACACTAAGTGCTTGGAAAACTGCTGCCATTGTGGAGAGTTCTGCTTTGATCCACTGTGTTCTTACATGTAACATGCACACATAGGCATGAATGAGAGATACCGAGCCTTAATCTGCACTGTTTAGAATATGTTAAGAGTTGTAGATCAATGACTTTTTTCCAATCTATAGGGAATTCCAATATCACAAAATATTTTTATTCAACATTTTCAAGAAGTTTTTCAGACATTCTTAAATAGTTCTCTTATTTGCTTTTTACTCAAATGAAATATGAAAACCCTGTGTAAACTCTGTTGAAGCCTTTTCATTCTGCAAAGCAATGTGGCCGTAACATTGTTGTTGTAGATTAGCCTTGGCTAACAGCCAAATACCCACCCAGCTGCTCACTTGCTCCCCATTGTGAGCGGGACACGGAGGAAATAGGATGAGAAAGGTTGTGTGTCAAGATAGACAGGAAGATGGCTTACCAGTTATTATCAAGGGGAAAATAGACTTGGGGAAAATAAATTATATGTATTGCTAATTAAAAACTGTCCTGGTTTCGGCTGGAATAGTTAATTTTTCTTCTTAGTAGCAAGAATAGTGCTGTGTTTTGGATTCATTATGGGATTTGGTATGAAAAGAATGCTGATAATACACTGATGTTTTCAGTTGTTGCCAAGAGATCAAGGACTCTCCAGTTCTCCATGTCCTGCCTGTGTGCAGGTGTACAAGAAGCCGGGAGGGAGCAGAGCCAGAGCACCGGACCCAAATTGGCCAATGGAATATTCCATATCATGTAACGTCATGCTCAGTATACAAAGGAGGATCAGCTGTGAAGGAGAGGGTTCTTTCTTGCTTCTAGATTGCAATTGCAAGATCTTGGTATTTCGAGATTGCTGGCTGGGAATGGGCTGGGTATCAGTTGGTGGGTGGTGAGCAGTTGCATGTGCATTTGTACTTTCTGTTATTGTTTTATCATGTTTCAATTATTAAACTGTTTTTATCACAACCTACTGTTCTCCCTTTACCTCTCAAATTCTGTCTCCTATCCTATCCCCTAGGTGGGGAGGGAAAGTGAGCAGATGTGCAGTGTCTGGCTGCCAGCCAGGTTTAAACCGTGAAAAAATAGAGAAAGATGTTGAGAAATGAAGACAAGAGCTAAACCAGCTTCCTTCCATGCCTTTTTTCCTGGCTCAACATCACTTCTTTGCTCCCAATTTCTCTACTCTCTGGCCTGAGCAGCAGGGAGTGGGTTGTGAGGAGGGTACAGACAGCACATAACAATTTCTCTCTGACACTTCCTCCCTCTCACGGTGTTCGCATGGAGCACCTCCTTCACTGACTTCACATGTATTTCTGTCCTGTCTCTCACCCTTCTCCCCTCAGCGCTGGCTGCGGGGCGGCGCTTTGCGGTTCCTTGCCCAGGCTTTCCCCGAGGCGCCGCCATCGTGTGTGCGGGGCTCAGCCGCGCCCTGCGGGGGGGCGCTCGGAGCCGGCTGGAACCGGCTGTGTCCGGCACGGGGCAGCCCCGGCCTCCCCGCACACCTGCCCCGCCGCAGATCCCGACAGACCCGGGCACCCGCACCCTGTACACACTTTAAAAAGAAACACAAAATGCTCTGACTTGCTCTTCTACTAGTAGATGAATAAATAGAGAGTTGTACAAACTTTGTGTCGATGGCCAATTTGTGAAACCATCTTTATCTGGATGTTTTTTCTCAGGTTGATAGGAAGAATTTTACTGGTTTCTTTGTGCATACACTACATCTTGTCTGATGGCTTGTGCCTCCCTCAGGTAATCAGCATTGTCAACTAAATGTCCAGCTAAGTGGTGAAACAAGAATTTGCTACCTTAATAAAAGCTTAGGCTGCTTCTGCATCCTACATATTTCAAGCTAGCAGAGTAACTCTTTGATCTGCTGCCAGAAGGCTCTCTCTTCCCTATCTTCCTTGGGCTGCAAAGCAGGCTTACCTCTTCACTTGGGGGTGAGGGACGGATTAGCCAACCAGGGAGAACGCAAATAATTATGTTGAAGTGCTCTTGTACTGATTTAGTGATAGCTGTGGCTCCCTGGGAAAGGAAAAAAAACCCACCACACCACAGAAACACCCCCCCAAAACAAACCCTAAAACCCCAACCAACCACCCCCCAGCCCAGAACAGACGCACAACTGCATTTATCCCATCCATCTTTCTGGAGGCTTTGGTTTGAATTTCAAGATCTTGAATGCTTGAGGAGATTTGAGTGTATGGCCAGAGAATGACAGCATGGGTATTTATAGTTCGGGCCGTCTATCAGTAGCAGGGCCATCCCCACCCCTCGCCGCATAGCGGCAGTTGGAGTAAGCTGAAAGCAGGAGGGAGTTGTGTTAGAAACAGCAGCTGTTTGGGTTTAGTCAGTAAACCCTTTGCTCAGATTTGCTGTCTTGCCTCGTCTGTGCAAGCGCCTTCTGTCAGCTCTGCGGTGGCTAGAGGAGGCCAGCAAAGGCAAGCTGAGCAAGGCTAAGTTAGCCAGTGGCAGGCAGCAGCATGTGGCTTTTCACATATCTCCTTCCAAGTAGGATCTATGTCCAGGCCTGCAGGACGTGTGCTTGCTTCCATCTACTGAACGCTCTGCTAGGTCTTTGTGCCAGTTCTGGGTGTGTCTTTTCATTCTCTTTCAAGCAATCACAGTAAAGGGACTGCAAGCTGAGTCTTCCTGAGTAAAGCGCTTTTTGGGTTTTTTTGGGGTTTTTTTAATAGCAGCTATAGAAAGGATCCTGACACTCAGTTATTATCCCTTTGGGTAACCTTTTGTGCTGATGTCTCCAGATACACTATAAACAAACATATTCAGAATGAAAAGTGCAGCCTTACTTCTCAGTTGTTGCCAAACAATGTTCAATAACTTCTATTCTTATGAAAGGACTCCAAGAATTTATACTTTCCATCTCCTGTCACAAAATTATAAATACCATACAGTGATCAGGTGCATGGAGAAGGAAATAGATAATGAAGGAAGTCAGTGTTGTATAGTAACTGATGGAAAATAATGGCTTTTGATTGAGAACACTTATATCTAGAAAAATATAGGACTTTTTGCAGGAAGATATTTGTAGAGTCAACATTCCTTTTGAAAGCACAGTGAAAGATACACAGGCAGATGTTTCCATGTTCTGTTTAAATGATCTCTTGGAGATTTGCATAACAGCTTAACTGCTTATTTTACTTAGTATCATAAAGAATATTAATTTTTTTATAATATGTATTTGTTTTGACAATATTTATCTTCAGAATTACAGAAATTAAGCTCTTACCTCAGTTACATCTTTCCAACTTCCAAAATATTATAAATTGTGTGCACAACAGTTTCGGAAGTATACATTTAATGTGATTCAAAACTATATTTTTTCTATCTCTTATTTTCTACAGAAGTTGGCATTTTAAAATTATTAGCTAGTCTATGAATTGCTACTATTTTCTAGACCCTTCTATAAAGACAGAAGGGGTTAGGAAAAAGGTTAGATGAAGATAGAAGAGGTTAAGAAGATACTCTTTAATTCCTCAGCTGAATAGATTTTAAGAGATTTTGTCAGTCACGTACATTTCCTTAAAATTCATTCTCATTAATTGAGAGATGCAGCCACTGGAACCTTGATCTCTGTGTAAAGGCATCTGCAGTTTTGTAGGTCTTCGTGTTCGTTTTGGCATTCTATGTGAATCGAGTTTCATTGCTCACGTGGACAGAAAACCTGAATTTTTAAAAAGGGGGTTTTTTGGGGGGGGGGGGGATTTTTTCTTTTTTTTTTCTTTTTAGTGAGAAATTCACATTAATAACATATTTCTTTGTGACTACGCCTACAGAGATTAAGGCTGCTATGAAACTGACCCTTCCTATTGACTCAAAGGTCTGGTCTATCTATCACCTACAGTAATTCCTAATTATTCAGAATGTGTCATGTGTCAAGTGCTGATAAACTTCAACATTAAATTCTTTTTCCACATGAGTTATCATCAATATTTCATGTGGGCTGGCAGGATGTAACATTTGCTATTCTGTTTTCCTTCCACTGCACTTTGTTTTGCCTTGGCGGATTACTGTAGAAAAAAATTTTAATATGTGTGGAGGATTTCAGCTGGTATGGCAAGCTTCTGGATGTTGCTTTTTCACTGGTGTGTTTGGGGGTTTGGGCTTTTGGGGGGTTTTTTGGTATATTTTTTGTTTTCTGTGGGGTTTTGTTGTTTTAGTTTTTTTTTAAACGAAGACAGTTTAAGTATGGACTGGTTTGTCCTGGTGAGGACACCCATGCCAAAAGAATCGCTCTGAAATCAAGACAGCATGCACAATATTTGATATTAGCTCTGTGGCTGTAGAGTGGTTACAAGATTAATGTTTGTTTAAAAGGGAAAGGTTCTGAGGAATGGCCGATAGCACTGTATGCAAAAACTACAGATCAGGTTAAGGTTATACTGTATTTATTTCCCTTACAAGCCAGTACCTGGAATGCTGTTATATGTACAAGCAGTTAGTTGTTAAGTGTTCTTAATCCATAGGAAAGCTGTACTGGTTTTGGTCAAAACTCAAGGCCCTAAGAAGCTAATGGAACAATGGGTGGATCTAACATATTTCACCTTGAAGTTTCTTTCACCAGGGCTTGGTTTCTGTGTCTTTCAGACTGGGCTCATCTCTCCCTCTCCCCATATGTTCTGGACTACTTTCAGTTGGATCCAAGTAGTCTTATTTATAGGGGTACAATAGAAACAAGATGTTACTCTGCTGGGAGCAACTGGATTACAGCCACATCATAAATATAATGAATTACAGTAGCCATACTAGGATCAGGACAAAGTAGAAATATCAATGGGTTAGTTACATGCATGCATCTGTTGCTTTTCACTCCAGGAAACAGCACTAAGATGTAAAAAATACAGAAAAAGGTGTGGTTAACCATATTTCCTTGGAAGTCTTATCAACTCTCAAGTGAAGATTAGTATAGATTTGCAAAATAAGAAATGGTAGGGAAAAAAAAAAGGGGGGGGGAGGGAGTTCCCATCTTTCTTGAAGGAAAAGTGAGTCACTGAACTTTGGTTGCACTATTAGATGCCAGTGTGGCTTCCCAGGGGCTCGGGGAAGGCACGTCTTGGGTGAACAACTGTTCGCCAAGCAGAGAGCAGGGAAAGGAGGATAGTGTGTCATACAGGCGTGTGCTCCACCACCACGGCAGTGTGTCTCATCTCAACAAACAAAACATCCCTTACTCAAAAGGGTTTTTTGTAAAAGCTATTATGTTATCTGTTAAAGCAGAGCAGCATGCTGAAGACATGGAGTGTCTTACCTGAGCTGAAGAACTTAAATTATTTGAAAATAACTTGAAAAAATAATTTACCTTCTCAGTAATAATCCTAGCCATAACTACTTTAAAAATAAATAATAGAAAAATGACAGTCTCAAGATGTACTGGAAACAAAACCAAACCAAAAATCAGTCATGTTCCTAGTAACTGACATTCCTTGTCACAGATGGAGAACTATTCACACTTTCAAGGAGAAAGTGTTCAGTGTTGAATTACTTTAAGTAATAATCTCTGAAAGCAAGCACAATGGAAGCACACATACCTGTCAATTTATAATTTAAAAATACTCAAGTAGTCTAATTGCTAATGTTTGTGTATTTTGATCTTAGAATTTGCCCTCTATACTTAAAATATATATATATATATATATATATATATACACACACACACTTTTAATTTACTTTTCATGAGTGTTATAGAAAATATGTCCTGTAGAGTATAAATTGGGAAAATGAGAGAGGGAAGTACTTTGTAGTATTACCCAGATAAGGGTGTCAAAATACCTGTTGTACAAGAAGAAATAGTGAAGGTTATTTCTTTAATTTGGCCAGAATATTTGGGGGGTGTGGGGGTATTTCTGTTTGGTGGGATTTTTGGGGGGTGATGGGTTTTTTTCTTTACCTTTTCTGATTTTGTGGTTGGTTCAGCATCTTGATTGTTGCAAAGGTACCTTCAACTCTGTTAGCTTACAGCCCAGGAATCTGTAACCAGTTTCTGACTATGAATGCCTTACGAAGGCATTATCTGTTATGCACGAGGCTTGCTTTCTCTTGTTCTTTTCATTTTGCTAATCCATTTTCCTGTTTAGCTAGTCCAGTAGTTCAAGTAAAGCTAGAAAAACTACGTGCTGAAGGTCTGCTTGACTTTGCCTTGCTTCATCCAGCAACAGGATTTGTCTGCATGAATATACTTGTAATGGTATGGATCCATTGGACATGAGATAGATGGAATTTGATATTCCTGTTTCTGAACTGGGTATGACAAGTGCATTATCAACTTATAGACTTCAGACTTTAATACCTCATTGTCCTTTGCTCAAAAATATCTGGTTTGTGATCCATCAGTTTTGGAAACAAGAATAGTACAGATTTCTGCAATGCAATTTTTTTCTATTGTGCATCATGCAAGAGTTGATGAAGTGGTGGTATATTTTGCATAAGACTTGCTTTTTGAGCATTGCCTCTGGAGAATTACAAAGTGCGAGGACACAGAAAAACAAATCCAGTCTTTACTCCTTGGATTTGTAGCTATGGCATTTTTGATAAGCAAAAGCTTGGACTCCTGCCTCTTAACGAAGAGTTCTCGCATAAACCGTAATTGTTGTACTTTTGAACTAGGAAGAATGCTGAAGGGAGAATTATTATACTACTTACCAAAAAAGTAGATAACTATTAACTTAATGGGTAATACATGTGTGAAGTATCTATTTTCCTTTGCTGCTGACGAGAATGCTTTGTCAATGAGAGGATGCTGCATGTGACAGCCAAGCACAAAATGCAGTCCCTTAAAATCAGTGCTAACACAAAAGCTCCGAATGAAGCTTCTGGAGAGTTTTATCTCATAAAGTTATTGGGGAATTCCTCTGTGGATAAAAGTAAGGAAGCTGGCTCTGCCCAGAAACAGCATCCTGACAGCTGTGACATACTTTGACATTTATGTAGTTTCTGTGTAGGTGGCAATTTTTATTTTTTATATGATGCAGCCAGAAAAAAAAAAGAATGAGAACCACTGATACCCATGGCTTAAGAAATACTCCTTCAAGAGTTTTTAACATGTTGAAGTTAAAACCCTTTCATATAAGTTTTAGAGATTGGAAAGTTGACTGCATGGAGTTTAGAATGTAATTTCAGGGAAAGCAGAAAAAGCAGAATGGGGCTAGTGAAACAGAGCTGACTTGGTTTATTTGTATGGGTTTCCCCCCCCCTTCTTTTATTGTCAATTCTGGGATAAAGTGTGTAAATATTAAAGTAAGGCTACAAATTTCTATTATGTATTTCAAAATTCAAAATAATGCTGTACTCTATCTGAATCCCCAAGGTTCTCATCCTGAGATTACTAAGTAGTTCTGCCACATCTTGACACTCCTATGTTTTTGAGAAGAATTGGGGCACTAAGACATTAAGTGACAGATTCTTCTTCCTTTTTAGTTTCATTTTCTTTCCAGCATGTACATTCTTTTCCTCATCTTCCTTAGTCAGTACAGTTACTTAAAAAAAAATAAATCGGAATTTCAGTTCTTATTAATAGCTTCTAGTGATAGCAGTTTTCATCTGTTTATTTTATATTTTGCTTTAGACCAAATCCCCGTTCCAGTAACTCCTATTCCACATTAATTTACCTCTAAACCCTGAAGACTTAGTAAAGTCTTTAATCTCCTTTAGCACATTGAGGAGGGACACAATTGGATTGGCAATCATTAATGAAACATCTGTATGAAGTGCTGTATCGTGGTCCCCTGCCCTTGCTTCAGTCCTTTGATATTTGTAGTTTTTCTTCAGCAAAAGCCATCCTTTCCTCCTTCCCTTTTCAGAGCTATTTGCGCTAATACCACTGCAGATTAGTCAACTAGGTTTTCAAATTATACCATTCAAGAATGTATCAGAATTTAAATTCAGGTCACCCTGTGCCTGAAATGAAGTCTCGTCTGAAGAGCTGCAGAATGTGGAGATACTCAAGCAGTCAGTCAGTCTTACATGTGTATTTTCTTCTGGGGCTTTCTCGAGCATTACATTTTATGAACACGTTGTATGAAGATACCACTTTTGATAACTGCTTTTTTGGCTTCAGTGGCCACTTCCGTATTAGCATTTACACACCACAATAGAGATGCTGTCTGTCACTTTCAAATTTTAGACATAAAAACTAAGCACTTCTGGTGGAGTTCCTTCCTTAAGTAAATAATCTGCAATTTTCTTTAATGTAGATTTTACCTGTTTATCTTATGCCTTTTCAGACACAAAGCTGACAAGTGAAATGAAATCTTGACAACAAAAACCTGGGGGAGGGATTTTTGCTTGTTTTTTTTTTTTCTCTTTTTTTGTTTTCAAACCCCAACTGTAAAATTCATGAGGAAATTATTAGTAAGATTAGGTTAGTGCTCTGTCCTTTGAAATGGCTCTAGCTGTTGATTCTCTGTAAAGATGTTGACCATGCCTCTTTCCTCCCCTGATCTCCGATTACTATCCCTTTTGAAGCTAGCCTAGCAAAAGACTTAATGTCATGAAGAGATGTTCCTTAAAAAAATGTAACTTCTTGTTAAGTAACCCAGCCTGTGCTCTGCTACCTCAAGTAACTCAAGCAGCGAATCTCCAGAGTTGGTTATATGCTTAAAGGCTGCCTGTGTTTGTAAGGTAAAACTTAGAGACTCTGCCCATTGAGATTTTTTTGCTAGAGGTTCCAGACAAATAAATCCTGAATGATAAAAGGTTGTCAGATATAAGACATAAACACTGTTTGTGTGCCTGTGTTGTGTTATATGTACCTGAGAAGCATCTCAGCTATGCTACTATATGATCCAGTCATATTCTGGTGACAGAGACAACTAGTTATTTCTTTGCTTAAACCAATTTTTGTAACTAAATATTCAGAGGGATTATTCTTCCCCTCTATCAGAAGAACTATGAAATCCTCAAGGAGCAGTTTTCATCTACCTTGGCTTTGGTCTCATGAATACCAGCCTTGATCAGTGGGCAGTGTAATGTTATGTGGAGTCTCCCATGAAAGTTCAGTATGTTAAAAAAGCAGATTTTGAATGTTTGATATGTCAGGCTGAGCAATCAGAACTAAATAAACTGTAATGGCTTCTAAATTTTGGACAATATGAACTCTGTGACAAGTGGATCACTGGACATATTTCCTATACCTCTTCTTTTTCTACATAAACTTCATTTTTACTCACCTCCCTCATGCCCCACGACATAAAATATTTCATCTTCGACTGAAAATAATCCAATAACTGTAGCAAACTAATTCTTCAAATAATGGCAAGATACGGACAGAGAACCTCCTTCTTTGAATAGCTGGATACTCAAGGCTCCATTTTTTATGATACCATTACTCTGTATATGTTTCAGTGTAGCAAGGTGGTAAATAGATCAGTGTGTTCTGAAATAGATTATTTTGTGGGTTTTTTTTCATCTCTGAGAGAACTGGTACTTTATTGACAAGTGGTGTTCATTTTTCATGTCATTGTTCCCATGGGAATTAACATAAATCAGACGAGCTCAAATGTTCTAATTTCAGTGTGGGACCAGCAGCTGTTTCCCAGAAGTTCAGACATGCAGGACTCAGTAAGTCACCAGTCAGACAGGCACAGTCAGCTATATCCAGTTTCATGCCATGATATTTTCATGCTACATATGCCTATTAGAGATTATGATAACAAAAGGATTGTGTAGGGCTTCCGAGAAATTATGAGTTTAAGTAAACAGTTATGTAATTGTCCCCCTCTCACTCAGTAAATCATACTGGCAGAAAAATGCAATCTTTGAGTGACCAGGTCTTTGGAAGTATGCAGTAGTGAACTGCTGTAAACATGACTCTCTGAGTAATAGCTAGAGCTAAAACCACTTTTTTCAGTGTTGAGTATGTCTGTAGAAGCAGATAAATGCATGTAACATGTGGTTTCCAATCTATACTATCTAAAAATCTAAACTATTAGAGCATCTGAGAAGAGGTAAACAAATTAATGCTTTATTCTTGTGGTCTGTGATTGGACTGCTCTCATGGCATAATCCATAGAAGTGAGAAGAGCTTGCTACGAGGGTGTCTTGGGAAGGATGTATAGAGTATTCTTTGTCCCTTCTGGGGGCAGATTTTCCTGGGTGGCCTTTTATCCATGCTAGCTCTTGTTTACTGGCCAGCATGTGGAAAGGAAAAAAAAAAAAAAAAAAAAAAGGAAGGCACCTTAATTACTTATTTTACTGACCAAAGGCATTGAGATGATTTGTTTGATTATTTACTGTGTATGTAATTTGGGAGTGTGCTGTGTTGTGTAAAATCATGGAGAACAGTAAGTTAAGTAAGGATCAGTTGTGTCTTGAGTAGAACTTCTCAATTTAAGACCCAGTGTCCAGACCTGGGGATGAAGTCTCCATTTTTATGAAGTCCGTAAGATTTTGTATCTGATACAGGTGAATCCAGGATTTCTCTCCCGCTTTGTGTTACGCATATAAGAATGAAGAAGGAATAGGTGAGAGAGAGTGGTAATGCATCCGTCTTCAGGTTACACCATCACTTTGATACAGATGGGATCAGATTCTAGGTTTACATGTGCTAAAGTGTATTCAGGATAATTTTTGTCAAAAATCTACATCATTTACCTACTGGAATGTAAGCATCACTTGGTCTCCAACTTTGACACCTTAAAATATCCTTAATAACATTTAGGGAAATTCAGTATTAGTTTAATATAATACATAAATTAGTTTCGCACTAAGTGTTTTTGTAAAAATCTCTTCTCAATCTCTGAGATAATGTTAGTTTATTCATACACTGTTTCACAAAGCACTATTAGAGTGTGGCTGTTGATTTTTGTTTTGTTGAAGACTTCCATTTACAACAGTGAGGTTTCTGCTCTCAGATACAGAATGCTTCATGGTGATTTGTCAGTGGAAGGGACTGCCAGCTTGAAAGTGGCCATCAAATGGCACCGTTCTGTTGAAAGGCAACATATTATGTTTCTGATTTACTGATGTGTGGGTTTGTTTTTTTTTTAAAAAAATACATCTATCTTGAAAACTATGTGTCAATTAATTATATAGTACGTATAAATAATGAATTCAGCTATCTAATGACATGATCCTTTATGGCATACAAGTTAGTAGCGTTTTTTTCTTTAAGTATATGCATTACTTAGAGAAAAATTTATTTCCAGACCTATTACTTCAATATTAATTGAAATTTACTGGAGATTTACTACATTAGGCCTGAAGGTTCCATTTGGCTATTTCATTAATATGACTGATCTTTCTTTTACAGAAATAAAGCATTATCTTACCTTATTTTATTGAACATTCTTCAACAGTCTATCTCCTTGAAGTGTATGTTTGTGTAATCATCTCCTTTTTTTAAAAAGAATTCTATTTTTTCCCCATACTTTATTATTTCTCTTATTCCCTATTCCAAAAGCAAAATGAAGCAGGATGAGATTGATTAATGTAGGAATAAGGAGGTTAGGCAGACTGCACTTCTGTTGGCTTTTGACTTTGGCCTAATAGAGATATATTGGAATATTTTAAAATGGAAGTTTGGGTCTAAAGATTAATTTCCTTACACTGTTGCTTAAATCTGTTCCTTCTCCAGGTCACAGACTACTAGTATAAAATATTTAGTAAACAGATTTGAATTATGCATTCATGGAAAGTGGAAATTTAAGTAGTAGTTTTCTTATGAGGAAAAAATACACTTTAAAGCATGTACTGGGATACACAGGGATAGTTACTATATTGCAGACAAAATTAGAGTAAGTGTCATGCTCAGAATGGGAGAAAATACTTATAGTTCATAACCAGTTTATATTACCAATCAGTTTAAACAAACAGAACCACAGACAATAATCTTTCTATTCTTGCATAAATTTTACTTATGTCTTTCTCTTTAATACATTTAAATGGTTACTAATGATATTTAATATGTACTTAGTCCTACCTTTATGAAACCACAAAGGTGACTTCATAATAGCAAAAAAAGGGAGTCTCTCCTCACTAGGTCGTGCTGTGAGCCTCTCCAGCTTTGTCAGGTAAAACAGATTTGCACTGCTGAGAGAAAATCTCATAACTGAAACATGACCAGATATCGGATGTGGTCAGGTAGATTTTGAAACCTGCACAGACTGTTTAGGAATACTAATCGCAAGATTTACTGATCTGTCCCAAATTCTGTATCTGTGTCAACATGAAGGCCAGTGGAGGAGAATACTGGTTTCTACACATTTGTTTTTCTTGTTGGGGGGTGAGGTCAGTGAGTCAGCAGTCTGTTCAGTGTATCCTTTTATTAATTAAAATCAGAAGTTAATAACTGTGTGCCTCAAATCAGGAAAAGGATCTATATATTTTATTCTGTATTGCATTTGCACATCTTGTTCTCAGTGGCCTGTAGGAATAGGTTTCTGGTAATCATGTAACAGTAACATCTCACTGCATTTAATCTGATTGATGATATAAAAAAGCACCAAGTATTGGGACCCCTGTTTGTGACACATGCACAAGTAGTGCAGCAATAATTGGCTGAATATTTGTCTCACATCCCTGTATGTTCAACAGCTATGTTCCTGCTTGAAAGAGAAAAGAGTAACTTAAAAAAAAAAAAAAAAAAAAGAAAGAAAAAGACAAGAACTGCTGATATGCACTAGAAGATACAATGTTAATCATCCTTGCAGCACGAAGTCAGGCAGAAGGTTGAAGGTCGGACTCGGGGGGCAGCTGTGAACTTCTAAGGGAGCCGGTTCAATAAAGAAAACCACAGTGCTGGGGGGCAGGGGAGATTTATTGCCAGACCAGTGGATTCTGCATCTGCTCTCTTTGGTTTCATATGGATCCAAAATCGGAGTTTCGGATTGTTTATCAGCACATGACTTACACTATTGAAGAACAATTCCCATCTGAGATTGTTTCATTCTGTCTTATGTAGGTAGATAATTTATCTTTTCACAAGGCACAGACACGGAAGCACTGTGGGACGGTGATTTTGTCAGTCCATGTAGTGTGTGTTTGCACCGCAAATGTTGATTGCTGTGCTAAATTGCTGATAGCATGTTGGGGAATAACTTCTGATGTAGCTGTAGCTGGATTGAGGGAAGGAAGCTAGTGCCACTAAGAAGCTTGCTGCATGTGTCGTCCATCTGCCCTAGCAGCTTCTGAGGAGAAAAGGAAGACCTGCTTCTCTCTTCTAAATTTTACTACCAATGGCTTGTAGTTAGTGGGCAACTGAGCTCCATTTATGTAATTTTGGGGCTTCTGGCATATTTAGGAGATTCCGCCTTGCTGATTATAAATGTGGGTACCTTTTAATTAAAAACTTCCCCAGAATAATAAATACATATAATTTCTCAATAAAATGCTAGGTGAAAGGAAACATATTTTGTGACTTATAGTTGTAGAAATTACTGTATGTTTTAACAAGTAGTTTTAAACAGAAAGAGAACAGCATTCAGAGTGCGCTACAGATAATCAGAATCTGTTAATGCTTATAGGCACATTTATTAGCAAGATTAGATCTAGTGTTTAAAAAAAACCCCAAACTTCTATCTCTTGCGACTACTTTAAAAAAGCTTATTTTTTTCCGTTGTGATTTTTTTTTTTAATAGAGTACATTTCAGTGGTGCTCAGCTGTAACTTTATGTGATAGAAGCAGAAGTTACTACGGTTGAGCACATCCGATACTTGAAAATATGTTTTGAATTAACTTGTCTTGTTTGTTGCTGGGGGTTTTTGCTTCCTTTTCTTTTCAAAGGCACAGTGCTTCTTGAAGATTTCTAAAATTTCTGGGGAATGTGCTCTAAGGATTTTTATTTTTTTTTTTAAGCATTCCCAGAAGATTGTTTTAAAGATATTTCCCTTCAGGGTTAGCAGGTGTGAGGATGAAATATCCATGCCTTTCTGCAATATCAGGTTTAGAATTTCTTAAGGGAATGAGACTGCAACCAAGATGGTTAATAGTTTGCTAAACCCTTTAAAGCCTGGAAGTTAACAGCAAAAACAGAGGAGCATCAGTGTGAGATGAAGCCCATTCGGACTTCAGCTTCTCTTTCCTAATTGTAATCTTGGAAAAGCTTGGGTCATAGCATGTTGGGCAGCTTTGGTGTTTGGGAAAGGCTGTTTAGTGAAGCACTTCAATGTTTGCTCTTCAGCCGCTGTTCCTTCATCGAGAGATGTTTCTATAAAGGCAGTCGAGGTCTGTCCTGTTATTAGTGGGATGGCATTTGATCACTTGGTTGCAAGGCCAGTGGCATGCAGCGGGGTTCCACCAGTGCCTGGAGGCTGACCTTCTGCCTTCTGGAGTGTTGCGAGTGTTATTGCATTATATCTTTTAGTGCATATCAGCAGTTCTTGTACAATTGGATGGACTGCCACTCCAATGGGCAGCTGAAAATAATATTGTTGATTTGTGTTCCCAGTGTAAATGAAGTCAAAACATGACAATATATGTTTGACCTAGTGATACCTTGTAAATTAAACCTTTGTTATCTTTTAACTCTTTTCACTTATTATCAGAAAAATGACTACAACATCCAAAAATACATAATAATCTGAATTCAGGTATGTAGCAATGACATGATCTATTTGTGTACTATATTGAATCCTTACAGTGATGAGATTACCTGACTTGAACACAGCCATGCTATGGAATGCTCACTAAATTAAAGGAAAATTCTGCAAATGATTGATTTTTTTTTTTTTTCCAAATACTTTACTCAGTTATCCTTTTTTTCCATACAAAACCAATGTCCTGCTTATAATTTTAGGAAGACTGTTTTTCAGAAAAACATCAAAATATGCTGTTCTAAATTCTGCTTGGTTTTCAAACCAAACAGAGAGCTATCTAATGATTGTATCAATCACCCCAGTAAACAAACTCCGTCTTTTTCCACTTCTGGTATCTTGGAGATGACAGTGTGGCCAGCTGCCACTACATGTGGGGATAGTTTCTGTGATTTGGACACCTGTCAGCAAGAAACTGAAAACCACATGGAACACAAAACAGCTGCCATGTGTAATGGTTTAATATTAACATACAATAAGGAGCTGGGGCAATGCTTCTTTTTTTTGTATTGCACTACAAAATAAATGATGTATGTAAATAACTTGTGATATCCTCCAGCACTTGATATGTGTTTCATAAATAAAATGGAGACTACTTTATGAACTCCTTGTTGTATTAGATTTTAAACCTCTTTTTCTGTCTGGCATTCTACAGAAGGTAGTTTTTCTCCAGTCCTGCATACTCAGAACCAAATGCCTGTTTTCCAGGACATGCTGCAATGCATGCCCATGTGTGTCAGATTGGAACTGAGCCAGCGTCTTATCCATCAGCATTAAGAGCATGACAGGGAGCTGTTCTACGTGTGTGTGTCCATAGGCCAGGATGTTATTGCACAGTGTTTCAGATCTACTTGGTTTTATACAATTCTGTTGCAAATATTGTTAATTAAAACCAGTATTTCTAGTTTGATAGTAAATCTTTACTAACCCTCCTTACTTGCATTCATTTCATACACAACCGTCATGCATTTTCCAGTTCGCAGGGCTGTATCCTAGAAGAAGCTGTTCTCACCTGTTTACTGGCTTACAAATTTTTATATACAGGACTTTCATATGTCATTGGAAGATGGAAGTTGAAAATACTGAATGATGTTCAGAAATGCAATATAACATGATAAACATTAAAATGTTTGAATAAAAATAAGAAAGTAATATTATCTCACAACAGACTATTCTGGGGGTGGCAGAGCATTTCATGTGCCACGTTTCTTGCTTTTTCTATACAGAGAGCAGTGCTTTGCAAAATTATAGGAATCGTATGACTTCTTCTCAGTGTCACTGTACTTTCTTCCCCGCCTGCTTGTCTAGGAAATTTTTGGCCATATCCTTGAGGGTTAAGTCAAGGGCGGATCATGGCAAGCTAAGTCACATCTTGTTTTAAAGCTAGTTTCAACAGTTTGACTTTGGGAACATTCCAAAATACATCCAGTTGTACAGGTTGCCACAGATGATTTAGTGGTTAGGGAGGGTCATGCTTTATTTTGCTTTCTGTTTAATTTAATTTCTAGTTTTATAATTTACAGTGAAGAAATCTAAGAGGTCTAGTTAAAGCCCTTTTATTTTCTTCTGTGCAAATATTGACTAAAATAATTTTAACAATAAATCTAGTATTTAGGCTTGACAGAATAAGCTGTGTATTTCTAATCCCTTCAAGAAGGAAAGGTCTAATGCTGGAGTGAGGGAGTGGGAGAGAGGAAAACAATATTATATAAACTTGGAAGTACACCAGTTCTGATCTTGCAGGAATGTGAAGTCCAGTGAACCTGATGCATCTTTCACTGATGCCTGTGCCACTTTATGAAAATTCTGTAGATAATGTACGTTCCAATGGTCCATAAATTTTTTTGTCTAGTATCTTTGGACCATGTGAGATGGTTCCACAAAATACATCCAACCACAGCTTTCACTTCTTTACTTTGTTAAGCACACCATGTAAAAAGCAATTGTTTGTGGGTTGCTAGTCATCCTTCACTAGCTGGAAACAGAGTATAGGAACTATTTAGCAGTGCATTTATTTATTTTTAGTGAACTTCTTCAATTCAAAAAGCTATACTGCAAAACTAGCTTTTAAAAGCCCTTGAAGTTGATTTCTTTACTGCTGGATTGGTTAAAAATAACAGAGCATGGGCTATATGTTTTGCTAAAATAATGTGGGCAATTTAAGTGCTTGTCTTGATAAACTGCAGGCTCATTCATAAAGAGTTTCTATTTATCTGGTTTTAGGATTTTTGCTTGTATTCCCAGGCATGGCTCCTTAGGGAAGGGAAAGCGTTGAGTCCTTGGTGATGCCGTTTTTCACATTGAAGGGTTACACATTTTGAGGAGCATAATAAATGTGCTCAGAATGACAGAGCTGACATCTAGAAAGCTGGAAGTGTTTTTGAATAAGCTATTCACAGGGTCCAACTAGGTTTTCATTTGAATCCATAATATGCTAGTTTTAGACCGAGTCAGTTTTAATTCATTTTTATACAGATTATACCTTCCTAAGCTTAATTACTATTCTTTTCCTAATATGTCCCTGAAGAGCATCTATTTTACTGCAATTACTGAAAAGGCGAATAAAAATCAGTGACGGTAAACTAGGCTTCTCAACAGTACATGTTCATTTTGCGGATCTGTTTTTTTTTTTGCTGTTTTGCTTTTTGCTCTGCTGAATGAAAGACAGTTCCCTTGTCATTATGAATTTAACAATCAAGCTTTTAAGAGCCATAGAACCAAATTCTTTCCTGTTAATATCTTATTGGCATAATTAGAGATGGATACTCTTGAATTAAACTAATTTATTTTTTGTTATAGTAGGCTTTAGGATACTTTTGAAATACTAAATATTATACAGTGGGTTTGATGTAGATGCAATCATTGGTTGTATCTCCAGAGGATTTTTTTGGAATCAATCAGGAGTAGAATTATTAGATGAAATTCTTAATGGTGCATTCATTAAAGCAATTATTTAAAATATCTTCAATTAGTGGTAAGTATCTGCATGGAATGTACATCTGGAATGTAATTAGTAAATGAAATTGGGACTATGCTGCATGACCATAGATTTTAATCCAAATATTTATGCGATGCTATTCAAGCTCTCAAGACATAAATCCAAGTGGTAAGATTTGAGCTCCCAACCACAGGTAGTGAGAAAGCTGATGGAACTTCCAGCAAAAAAGGGTCTCAACCTTAAAGCTGGGCCAGTCAGACTTAAAATATCAGTAGGGTATAGGTGGTCCTTTAGGCTGCAAAAGAAGAATAGAAAGCATAATTTATTTATTTTTATATGTGTACATATATAATTTCAAATAGTGTAGTGGGAAAGTGATGCCCTAGTCAGGCTCTAGCCTTGTTCTTTTTTCATCTATGACAGTAAGCAGGGTTTCTGAATGAGCTACACCTCTATGGGCTGGGTGGTGAGGAAAGAGAGGTATAAAAACCCCATTCAAACACAACTATGCAAAACGTCCCCCTCCCAGTTCTGCAACTTCATTCTCCTTACACCAAACTCAAAAATAGCTGGGTTTGAATTTTTATTTCCTGGTATCAAATAATGGTTTTGTATAGTGCCTATCTGTGTTAGCCCTGTAAGCAGAAAGAAGCCATAGCTGTTTCAGTCTGTGCCTAGCAGGCATTCTGATTTTTGCCTTCTTTATGTCTTCATTCACTTGGTGTAGTGTCCTCGAAAGCACTTGAATGTGAAGAACTGCTAGAATATCCTCTTGTGCAGGTTCCACCTGTAATGGGAAAATTCTCAGATAGGAGACATCATTTGGTACAATTTACTGTACAAAACACTCTTCAAAGAAGGATATTTCTTTTATACAAAAAATCTTCTCTTCTGGAGTATGAGATGTCCAAGTTTAATTTCCTACAAAATTATTAACTAAACTGCATTAGTCTAGGTGATTTTTGTAATTGCTTAAATGATAGAAATAGCTGATAAAATACATCTAGTCAGGCAATTCAGAATTTTTACAAGTCTACTTTTGTGAGATTTTATTATTAGCCTAGAAACACTGGATAATTCATTTAGAGTAAAATTAGGAGTCTCATGCCATGAAGTTTAGATTGGTAGGCACCCTGGGACACAGCTCTTCTGGTGATCCATGGAGTCTTGAATAAATGAGTCTTGATGGGAGCTAAAAGGCTAGAGCGTGGTAAGCCTGTGCGAGGGGACAGCCCTCTGTTCCCTTGTCCAGAGACAAGGTTTGCCTTCTGACATCTAAAAGAGCGTGACACAAGCCTGGCTTTTTAAGGGATGTGTTGGATGAAAGGAAGAAGGAACACCTGGACCAGTAAGACACACCCTTCCCCTCAGGGTTTTCAGTTTGGTTCAGGTCTGGAGAGGAGAGAGAAAATGGCCACAAATGTGCAAAAATTGTATTCCATGTTCACCCCAAATCAGATCAGAGACACTTGAGGTAATTTTATAGACTCATTTCTCAATATTGCCACATAGCAGGCAATGAAACAGATAATTTTGTTTAGGTTTTGGATGAGTCCGTTCCCTCATTCACGAATGTTTATCTAGGTTCTCATGTCCCGTGTTTTGAGATACGTATTGCTTATGCTGAGGGTTCAAAGTTGAGAGCTGTAAACAGTGCAATTGAGAAGGCTCAGCTGACTTCAGAACCAGTGGACTGTGCAGAGTTACTGCAAAGCACACTGAACGAGAATTGGTCATTCACTGGTATCTTCTCCTTGTTTCTGTTTCCCCACGTGTTACCTTACAGGCCCATTCACTTCAGAAAATCATCTTCCTTAACTGCACTGATAGCGCTCGTAAGGTGGAATTAGTATCAGAATAGTATGTGCTTTGTAATTTCCCATCCCATCTCACTTTCAATTTCTGCCTCACAAAGACAGCCCTATAGCATTACATTTTCAAGGTATTCAAGAGCTTAGCATCCAATAATTTGATGTGATTTGAATGCCAAAGTTATTTATCTCTCTTCAGAAATGTTGCACTGTCTTATGCTCACTACAACGTAGTTGTGGTGTTAATGCCAGAATTTAGATCATTGTGTCTTGGTGTCTGTAGAGAGTCAGAAATGACCTTTGCATTCTGGGGGGTGCAGCCTTTCAGTGTGACTACAGTATGCTTGGTACAGCTGTGGGGGTGTAGAAGGACACCTAGGGTAGGTGGCTGCTCTCCAGATTTTAGGGTAGTCTAAAGTCCTATTTATACACAATGCATACTGTGCAAAGAGCAGCTGCCCAGACCATAAAGGAGCCTTTTTTTATTAGGTAACCATGGAGGTCACCGGGGGAAATCTTGAGAGAAATTACCCTTTTAGTCAAATAAATTGACTTTATTTGTGGATCCTATTCCTATCAATCTACAATTTTTAAAATACTTGGTGTTTATATGTGGCTTGCTTCATTATGTTTTAAAGTATCTCAATAGAATATTTAAGCAATAAAAAAGAATGCAGTTTGAAACTATTTACATTTGTATAAAGGCACTTATAATTTTTTGAACTTATATGGTTTTTTCATATAACCTGAATTTTGTATGAAACCATTGTTTTCATATACTAGAAGCTAAGTATAATTTATTGAAGTAGACTGCCTCGAGCTATGACAGATGAATTCATGTGACATAAGTACCTTAAAAAGGAAAATAAAAAAGATGAAAACAATTGTATAGCTAATAGGAATAAAAATCAATATATAATAAAGGAAGAGGTATGTAGTATAAAAAGCACAATGTCAGCACAAATCAAGAAAGATGCTGAAAACCTATGGAGAGCTTTAGTATGTGGAATCAGCAGTTCTGTGACAGATAAGTAGCTCAGACCGTAGTCATAGAACTCTTACAAGGCATTAAAAAGACATGTTTGCAAAGAACTGTGTAAATCTACAGTATTTTATTAATAAGTTCTAATATTAGACAAACAATGAATGGGTCAGCAGAAATTTGTCCTTATTACATCAGTAAATTTAAGTTTAATTTCATTTTAGGAAAACTAACATTAGGTTAGCACTGAGTAAGGTTACTCTTATGTACGATCACAGATGAGGCTCCTGGTTTTTGTGCTGATGAGCCCTAGGTGCATGATGGAAACATTAATAGCTGCATTTTCCATAGAGGCTAAGCATCTCTGAGCCACCAGAGGTATTGTGAGATGAGATCTGACATGAACTCAAAGCAATTGAATCCAAAGGGATACAATTCCTCATCTGCATTAGCCCAGGGCAACGTGGCCACCAGGCACCACACATGAAGACTTGAGATAGGAAACAGCGTAATTGCTGCACTTATGGTCAAACCTCCTGGTTGAGTTTTGAGTTCGGGTGAGTTCCCTTTATATATATGCTTGGGGTTTTTAGGTGCTAGGATTATGAGTGCATGTGGACAGGTTATTTCAGTGCATGGACTGGATCTGGTGCTTGGTTTGATGTTTTTGTAGGAAGGGAGATGGAGGTGAAGCTGAATGTGGGAGTCAGCTTAAATGGAAAGTTCCCCCTTCCCACAGATAAAATGCATGTTTTAAGTAACAGAGTAAGGAACTGAGTGGAGTATCAATGAAACGCAAATGGAGGATGAACCACTCTGAAGGGCAACGAATGCTTCCCAGTATCTTAACTCCTCGGAATTTGAGGAGTCCTCAGCTGTTTTCAGCTGTGGAGCTCAGCTTTGTTTTTATCTCTGCAGATTTTAGGACTTTCAATCCCAATTGACCTGTCAAATAACCCCCAGATGATTCTTTAGTTGCAGCTTTCCCTGCCAAAACAGCAATCGCATCAAAATCATATTGATTTAGTAAAGCACATCTAACAATTAAACAAGAAATTAGAGAGGAGAATCCTGAAAAACTTCTCTAGATCATGAAAGTAACACGACAGTATTCTGTCAGATAGTCTTCATGAGACGGTGTCCCCTTGTGAATAGATCTAAGGTTTCCAGAGATGAAGAAATACGATATGGTATTCCCAGTAAGTCAAGGACAGTACAAGAACCTCCAAAAGTGAAACTACCGTGCATTTAAGGTACTAGTAAGCTTAGCCTGTCAATGGCATTTTTGTCAGTTGATCAATCATCATGTAAGTTGTGAGAAATTCCTTAAGGGGGCTTTTTTATGCCTAAAGATGAAAAAGAAACAATGACCACCTCTTTACAATGCAGTCTTTCCACTGTGTCATGGAAGTCTCCATTTGAATAATATTGACTGTGGTTCTCTTATAAAAATCTGTAAAGTAGTATTCAGTATCCTAAAGTATAGGGAAAACATGTGCAATAGAATATTCTCTGTTTAACTAAAGAAAGAAAAGCTCTCTTTAAAAAAGTCTACTTTGATCAACTTCTAAACTTGAATTAATAATGGCTTTTTTTAAAAACAAATAAAAGGAATTGGTTTTGAGGAATGTTTATAATAAAGTAAAGCCCATTAAAAAGATCTGTCTGAAACTAATGGGCAGGAATTATTTCTGGAATTTGGAAAAAACAGATCTGCATTTTTGTATAATCTATTTGCATTTATCATTATACTTTCCTTACCTATTATCTCCTATTGCACATCTAGACCTAAAACATACACTTTAAAATTACAAATGAGTAATAGTAGTTATCACACTGTTTTATCTGCAGTTTACTTTAAAACCTGAAATACGCTGATACAAATAGAGCAAGAGTAAGAATTGATAAATGAATGATATTTAAGAACTTACACCGTTTGGAACTTTATCTTATTTTCAGGAGCGCTGCCTACTTCACTTTTTGCATCTCCTCTTTGGGACACATGACTTCTACCTGCATCTCTAGTTATGTTGGGGCAGCAGTATCTTAAAGATCCTAGTTGAAACCAGGACAAGCTGTCATTCTGATGCAGTGTTGAATTTGGGATTATAACCTTGTTCTGTGCTGGTTTGGGGAAAAGGGTGTATCCATGTTAATCTATTAAAAAGAGATGTTCTTTATACATTGGTAGCCTTTTCCTCATACTGTTTCTGAAGCAAAGTGGAGGTATCGCCAATTTGAAGAACCTTTCAGCGCTGTTTACACGTAGCTTTTGGGATGTGATTAGTTCTACTAGCTGTGCTTATCAGACCTGTGTGCACCTGAGAGGAAACCACATGTATGTGCTGTGGGGCTGGGAGGGAAGTAATGAAGACAAAGTCCCATTCCACTCCCAACCCTTGACCAGTCCCTGAAGAATCAGAAAGCAAGCCACAGCTCTGGGATTCCCTAATGTTCTTTATGGCAAGGCAAACCAGCAGCTATATAGCTGTAGTAAGAGAGGTACATAAACTGTAGAGTATGAAAGTAATCTGCAGTGCACAGCAAGAGTTTGTGACCCTTCAATGACACAACTTTGTGTGACCTCTATATAATCCATCACCAAACACACAGGTAGAATTTTGTGACATGCTCAGTGTCCTGTTCATTACATTTTCAGCTCAGATTTTTAGATTGTGAATCCTCCTAATGAACAGCAATGTCACTAAACAGAAAATACAGTTTCAAAGTGATTTCTGTCTTCCACCTGGGACTGGGTTATTTGCATGATTCTTTCCTTTTAGAGCACTTGCCCAATTTGATTTTAAGTAGGAACAAGTTCCATTTGTGCCTTTACAGATTAAAGGCCATAAGGGACAGGAATGCACATCAGGTGTTTGTATCAAAGTGGCTTTTTTTAATGTCAGTACTCAGCAATTAACAGTGAAGTATTTAAGTAGCTACAAAGCATAGCAGTTCTAGGAGCAAGCATATCCTTAAAAATGAAGGAGCTGTAGCAAGTCAGCTAGAGAGAGATCCTAAAGGCAATTGTGAATAGAGGTCCATAAAGACAGACTTTTAAGTGATGGAAGTAATTATTGCATTTAAATTACTTTTTTTTACTTATTTTGCAGGCATGAAATAAAATCTTCCTCCACAACTGGTGGATTTTTTTTAAGACATGTACAAACCTAGCAGCATTTTAGTGTATTGAGAATAAGACAAAATAATACACATATCTGGCAGTATGCTGCTGGGATTTTGCTGGTTTGTTGTGTGGTTTGGGTTTTTTTTTTTTAATGTCCTAAAATATTGTGTGCAAGCTCTTTTGTACTATGGTAAAAGCTTTGCAACTGGTACAGATTTTTTGATTAAAAGCATTTAAATAGAAATTTTAGCAACCCTTTGACTAACATAATATTATCTTTTACTGGATTATTGAAATGTAAAGGAAAATTGATATTGCAGTAATTGAAAAAAATAATACAAAAGAGGTAGAACTTGTTCTAACATTTGATGATTGGAGTCTGCTCTGTTCTGGAATTCTGAATATCATTAAGAAATGCTGAGAATGGAATTTTCACAGTGCATTTGAAGTAATACAATATTTATGATGATAAAGAATGTACCATTGGCTTCCCACGTAATTCCTTGAGGCTTGTTGGCTGCATAATTAACATAGATATAAATTAGATTTCAATAAAATCAGATGACAATTTCATTTTTTTAGCAAAAAGACAAAGACTATCAAAAGAAAAGTATCAGAAAACTTAGTGACATATGGCTGCCTCTTTTTTAGCTATATATAAATGGCACACTATCTTGTGTCAGAGGAAAAATGGCAGTGGACTAAAGCTGCTTTTGTGTGGCTTATGGCTAAAAGCAGGAGATTGCTGACTGTGTGATAAAGAATGATTGCTGCAGTCACTGATGAAAAGGTTTGACTATTGCACTGATTGATTGTTTGCCCCCATGAACATGTGGCATCCCATTAGAAAGCTTAATCATCAGAGTCAAAAGTCACTAACTTGTATGGAATCTGACTTAAAAAGTGGATTTACTAGTTGAAGTTAATTGTGCAGTAAGCTTTGTGTACAGCCTACATATGGGGTTAAAAATTCCTTTTAGGACTGGAATTAGAGGAACCAAGCCATCAATATGTCATGTCATTATGTATTGCCTTTTCATCTGCATGACCTGTTATCATGACACCAACATCCCATTAAGCATGTTCATTTGCTGATGCCAGCAAGAAGTGAAACTGGTAAAACAGGCATGGTTTTTAGAAGCAAAACGAGGATACTTTGAATTTAAATACAGTTACTATTTGCTATTTTAGCCTTTCAGCTGCTTTCCCAGTATTACTGACCGTTGTCTTCATTTCCCTAAGGAGAGACCCTGTCCCAAGTGAAATCAATGGGAATTTTGGCACTGCCTTAAGTACAGTCAGGAGCTCCCTTTTGATGCCTGACGCCTCAGTGAACGTAAGGGAATGAAATCTTGAAAATAAATGTTTAGCTGAAAAATTTAAGAATGGTATTCAGTCTACTGAATGGTGTTCTGAGACTGCTGAAGAGTTTCTTCATGAGAAGCTGTTTGGGATATGTGTCTATCAATTGTCCATGTGAAATAATCTCCTTGCAACATAACGTGTATTAAATGAAGTGGTACTTTGTGGTTCATTGAGAAGAAACTTGAATTTTCTGTGGTGTTCAAATCAACCATGGCTGTCCAGAAAGTTTTAAGATGTTTTACCCGGTGGAGCCTGAGACAGATGCTATTACAAACTTTAATGATGGCTGATAATTGCTGTATGTGAAATGAATAAAAATGCAAGATTATATTTTAATTTCTCACTATAATAAGCAGTTATTGACTCCCCTGTCCTTGGCATAGTGTAAAGATTTATTATCATCAGAAATTAATATTGATCAAAACTAAGACGGTGGGTGAATGCATATTAAATTATTTTCATCTTTCCAAGGTTAAACTAAGATTTCTCTCTGTGAATTCTGTCATCATGATTTTGTTTCTGGTTTCAGATACGGTGAAAATATAATTACAGATGCAGGACTCAACTAATTCTAGATGTGCTTTTATATGCAACATTATGTTTTAAGCAGTTTTAAGACAGATGGAAATGATAATAAAAAATCATGCAAGCTGTTAAAAAATAAAAAGTGGAGGAGGGGGGAGATTGAAGTCTTACTGTACATAAAAGTTTTGCCTACACTGCTGTATCATTTCTTAGCCCTGACTGACATCATGGCAGATGCCCTGATGGTGGACTGTCTAATCACAATACATGCATACAGATTGCTTTTGTGTACCATGGCATTACAGACCCTATCGAGTTTGTACCACCTTCAGGAGTCAGGGAAGTCTTTTCCTGAGTTGGGAAGCTGTAAGTTGCCATTGCCTTCTGCAGATCATGGTTTCTCCCGTTTGCCTTGTCTTAACACTGACTCTGCCCATCTTTTTTTATTCTCTGGTCTAGCCTATTTCCCTACAAATTATAACCGAGATTGCTATCTCTGATCATAGTCCCTGATCTAAATCCTTCACTTTACAGTAGATGAATAAAACATCCTTCTGAAATACAGCTGATTGTTGTTATGGGATTTTCTTTAAGATCATTTGAATTTTAATTTGACAGAAATTATTTGTAGTTTTTAATGTTATAAAATACCTTCACTGGGATATACCAGGATCTGTTTGGCCTGACATTTTGAAGTGTTAGTTGTGCACTTCAACAAATGCTGTAAAGACTTGCCTCTTACAGCCTTTTCTTTACAGCTTCTTCTCCATTACTGAATTTTGTGACTAAAGAAGAGAATATGGAAAATTCTTTGAGTGTCAAAAAATAAATAGAAATCTGCTGCTTAAATGGTGATCTTGAATGAAAATTCAACTCAGTGCTTAGACCTAAAGAATGTCTTTAAAGTATCTCTGGATTGTTGTTATGTGAACAAAGAGCTATTTTAATTTCTGCTTTCTAAAAATAAGTTCTTTCAGCATTATGATTGACTACAAAGTTCAACAATCAGTGATCTACAGCCAGTCTGTGGACCAAGATAGCCATTTAAATTTTTCCTGTCAAAAGTGGGGGGGGGAGACAAAATAAAATTGTAAGGCTGACCAAGATACAATAATCCAAAAGAACAGAACAGGATGGGGGACTTGGACTCACTGTGCTGACAGTGATTTGTCTCCCACTTCTGCTGTCAATAGAAGGAAGAGCAGGTTTTGTTTTTCTTCTCTGACCATTCTGGGTCTGTTTCTCTTGTATTTCTTTGTCTTAACTGCCTAGGTTTAGAGATGGGACAACCCCTTGCAGAATCCTCAGTACTGAGAAATGTATAGTATTATAAGCAAAGGAAAATTATGTCTGTATTTAGATTAGTATATATTCATTAGAATACATAGCTTCAGTCTGAAGCCTGAGAGTTAAAGGTGATCTCCAAAGACCAATGAATTGGGTGGCTGCCCATAAACTACTTGCAGTGGGTGCTGAATACACATAAAGGACAAGTACCAGAAGTCATTGTGAATGGTGGGAATGGGAAGCAAAGTATTAGGAGTGGGCATATAACAGAGAGAGCTACAGAGTATTTTATAATTTCAGTAATGCCAGGTCCTGTTGTAGTTTGCATGGATCTGTTGTAGCTCAGGTGAGGTCTGGGCTGGTAAGTGTGGAGTGAGAGGAAAGGAATGTGGAGTCTGTCTTCCCCCCCCACTTCTTCACAGTTCCTATTGCCCCTCTCCAGACCTCTGGTACCTGCAATAGGACCAGCCCAGTAAGACGGTCTAACGTTAGGAGATGACGATGTCCAATATCTGGGAAGTTTATTCCATCTCCTTCTGGTTATGTTACATCTTCTTATTCACAGCTCTCTCCTGATCTATGCCCACGCTGTCTCATCCGAGCAGATAGATGAGTCACTGATTCCACAAAAGTGCCTTTCTGAGGTCCCTTTTTTAGCATCCCCTGAAGTCAGGAGAAGGGGGAGTAGGCTTTCCCTGGCTGGGACTTCTCGTTTATTTTTCCTGGTGCTCAGGAAACTATTGATGGAAAACTGGGGACAATAAGCAACGTGTTTATTCTTCTCCATTACAGGCTAAGGATATCTCAATTTGTGTCTTCCTACACAACAAAATGCAGTGATAAATTTTTTTTTTTTTTTGAAGAGCACAGAAGGCAAGGTACTACCACTGGCTAACTAGAAAATAGGAAGGGCTTACATGGCTGAGCCACCCTCCTGTTCTTGGACTGATTTTTGAGCAATGCAATTACATGCTGTCACATGTATTAGGTTAATTTAAAACACAATTTTGCCCTTGTAACATGATGACTTAAGAGATGTATTTTGCTTAAAGTTACTAATTCAGTGAGAATTCTCTATTTCAATGTCATGTCTGAATTGAAGTACCAAAACTGAGTGCAAACACATGGGTTTGAGATGATAGATTTGCCTTTAATGCTCAACTTTGTTCTGTCAAGAAAGTCCCTGATTTGTATTCATTTCCTGTTTCCTTTCTTCATTCTGCATTTGGGTAAAAGCTTGAAAAGTCCCTTATTCTCACTGCCTTTCTTATCTTAATTTCTCTTTGATCCTTTTTTTTTTTTTTCAGTTCCTTTTCCATTTTAACCTTTCTGTAGCTGTACATGTTGTCTAAAGCTGTTTTTCTTTCCGAAAATCCCTTCCCTTTCCTCAAGATAATTTCTGTCCTTGAATAAAACTTCCAAAGTAGCTCAAGTCCCATATTCAGAAAAATATAATTACTTTGAAGCCTTTTCTGTTTGAGAATTATTGAACTAAGTATTAAGCTAATCACTTCAAGTAATTTATATTCCAAACTCACTTTTGTAATCTTTAACATTTTGCCACTTCTTAATTTTTCCCAGTTGTATCTAGTTCTTTCCCTCTCTCCCTTGCTGTTACTTTCTTTCCCATAGTCTGCTTTTTTCATGTCCACTTTCTTCATTTGTGTCTCATGATAATTCCCAGGGGGTTTTTGTATCTGTATCCTCTTTTTTTTTTTTTTTTTTTTTTTAAAAAAAGGCATATTCAACTTGCTTTATGTTTTCCTTTTACATTCCCATGACATTTCCTACATCACTTTTTTCTAACCTTCATTGGTCTTTTTTTTTCAAGTCTCTGCAAGAGCAATGATAATATCTTCACAAATCAAGGGAAGAAAACAATTCTGTAGCAGCCAAATCTAGCATTTTATTCAGCTCTTCATGTTCTGTTCATAGGACACCCTCTTCATATTCATCTTTCAGGCCATTTTTTTGAAATGCATGCAGCACAAATGTCTCTTAAGGGAAAATTTGTGAACCTCAGCAAGATAAGTTGACAGCCTCAGAAGAGAAAAACTTAATACCTTCATTAAGTATGGTTACGAGGCAAAGATACTCTCTCATTTCTAGTAAATTCCCAAAGCACTTTCTTTCCTAAGTTATTCTTTCTACAAAATGGTATGAAGTTATGAGCCTTTTGCATTGATATTAGCCTACTACACTATGAATTAACAGCCTGAGATTTTTAACCTCTCAGTTCCTTCTACAGATTCTTTCTTTAACTACTTTTATAACTGAAAACCTTAATAAGAATTATGCAATGAACTCTGACACTCCCTAAAATTGCATCAATCTACAAAATTCATGATATGGGTATTTCCTGTGGAAACCAAATGTTCTAGTTATCTAAACCAAAACATTAGAGAGTAGTAGTATAAATACAAATTTACTTAAGAGACTATTTACCCTAAATTAACTAATGCCTTTAACTCCCTAAAGGATTGAAGATGAAGCCTATGTATATTTTTTATCATATGACTATACAGTATATGTTAGTATGAGATATTGATTTCAATTTTTAAAAGAGGTTACATCTCTCAACATTTTACAGATTTATAGATTCCATATTGCCATTTCAAATGGGCACCCATATTTCTTAAATTAGGCCAAAACAGTTAGTAGTTTTGTTAGAAAAGTGATAAAAATGACCTGTTTGAGTTATGAATTGTGAAATGTTTGTAGGTGAAAAGTCTGAGTCTGTGAAGCATCACAGAGAGACTTTGAACATAAAAGGTCGTGTGTATCCTAGCAAAGATATGATCCAGTGGAAGAAGTTCTTCAGATGAAGGTTGGGTAGGCCTGTATCCCATCTGTGAGTCTTTGATCATCTGTTCTAGTAGCTGGTTAGCTGTATAAAGCAAGAATGAAGCTCCTTGGAAATTAACTAAAGTACAGGTAGCTGTAAGGATTTTTTCCTCACATGCATTTCTGTAGACCTGCTTATACCTGATGTTTTAATATAATGAATAAATTGTTTCATTACCTTTACCTTAACACATCTTGGGTGTCAGAGCTGGTTTCAGGTTAACTTACAACCTTACAGGTATGATATGAGAAGTCTTAAAAAAACGGACCTGGACAATTCTTATATTCTCGTATCAGCAGCATTAAGATGCAAGACTACACTGGGAGCAGGGCTCCTTCTTGTGTTTTTAAGAGAATTTTAAGCTGGTAAGGCAAACCACTGGTGTGGTAGGGGACTTCTTCCAGCTCATCAGCTTGCTGTTCTGCACACAACTGCAAAAGCAGGGCCTGCCTCCAGAGCCTTTTTCAAGGATGTAGATAGCTACTACATTGATGCGCATTACTCCTGAATTAGTGATGCTTATTGAAGAGTTAGTTACTTATATATCTTTTAAGATCTCATCAATTACTGAATTGATAAGATGCATTGCTATAAGTCAAAGTTTTATTTCTAAAGCAGTGTAGTCAGGATTTTGGTAAGCCCCTTTCTATGCATAAATTTAAAAATTGACATTTAATATAGTTGCAGCAATTAGAAATCCTGTTTGTCGCTATTCTAATTTTCCCTCAGAATTAAAGGAGATGCTTATATTTTCCATAAAAATGAAATGATAGAAGTGAAAGCTAAAAAATGTTACTGAAAAAAATTTTTTTTAGATTTTTGAATTATTATTTTACTCTATACATGTGACATTTTTATTTCTTTATGTATCACTACATGATGGCAGTAGTAATAGCGCACTTTTATTGTTACCATGTCAGAATATCACAAAATGTTTTCTTCTGTTTTTATTTTAGTACATTTTTGAAATTGTTATGGACAGCTGCTGCTAAATAAAATATCCCTTCTTTTTTTTCTCCAGAATGTCTCTTGGTCTGGAAACAACCAGAACTTTCTTACGTACATATATATATATACATTCCAAGTGTAAACATACTAAGCATGATCAGAAATAAATGTGTAGCAATACATTTTTATGTGTATAGAAGGTATAATGCAGTACAAAATTGTGAAATCCCTAATTTCCTTAAGTAAAACCTTAAAATTAAGACATGTTTCCCCATGGGAGTTGTCTTCAAAAATAAGATCTTTTCCTGGAAGTTTTGCTTTAAACAAAATACATTCTATCCCTCTTCCTTCCTTCCTCAATCTTTCTCCTGTCACCTCCCACAAAATGAATAACTTCTTACTAGCTCAGTATATAAAAATACCTCTAAATCAAAGATCCCAGATGGTAATTAGAAATCCATCTCCTAATGAAAAAAAAAAAAAAAGAACATTGTGGAACTACATCAACATGCTGCTACAGCATTATGCCATATGGCATAACTTCTGAACTAGAAGAACTTCTGAACTAGAGAAGAACATTGAACATAGTTTATCTGTGACACAGCTTTATTTTAAGTTCTACTTAAATTTCAGGGCTCCTTCTCAGATGTTATACATCACAGCAACTGCTCTATGAGCTGTTGCATTTCTGTACATGTTACAGCCATGGTCCCAGGTTCTCCAAGTGCTGCAGCTGTTCAATCAATACAAAGCACTACAATTACGGTCAGTTTTATTTCTACTGTCTTTAGTTTCTAGAAAAAAGTCATCATGTACTACACCCCCACCACCACCCCCCCAGCTTCCTCAGAGAACAGAAACACTTTGAAGCAGTGGTTCTTTTAACCTCACAGTGTTCTCATTTCTTCTGTGCTGTGTTCATGGCTGTTGGGCATTTACCTTTTTTTCTCCTAGGCTCTTCTGGCTAATTATAGATTATATCCAAAAATCCTTATTCATATGAACAGAATATTATTCTTTTAATTTCATTCCTATTTGCAAAACATTTGTCTTGGAATAAAAGTTAGGAATAAGCATTTCTGGACATATTCAGTATACAGCTTTTAATTTTTGTGAACATTAAGCTGACAGAAATTCCCTTCATCTTTATTCTGGTTCTTCCTCAGACCGTGGAATGCCATCAATAATCAGTGGTTCATTTAGGTGTCAAGAGTGATTTGAGGAAAAGTTGTGAGGTTGTTTTGTTAAGGTGTGGCTTTTAAAGAAACAATCTGAAAACAAAACCCAGAAATCTTAAATTCCAGGACACAGAATCGTATTGATATTCTCTGAAATTGTTATGAACCTGCAAAGCTTTCATTCTGCCAGCTATATCCAGTGTTAAAATCTTTTGCCTGGATAATGAAAGGTATAAGCAATTGCAAGACGGGCCTCAGGAAAAATGGCTATAGCATCACACAACATTAGCAATGGATGTGATCATCTTCACCAACTATTAGAAAAAAATAGAGAAATTTATCTCTGAGTTTCCTAAGTGCACGCTCATTTGTGCCTTTTGGCAGTAATCTCCATGGTCTCTTTGCTTGGTGAATAAATTCTCTTGCAACTGTTCTCAGCTTCTTACTTCTTAAGCACTTTGACTGTTCTCTTGTTCCTGTATTGTGAGGTACAATGAACTGAAAAGCTTGGGGGGTTTTTGCCTGTACTGTTTTTCATTGTTGTGTAAGCAGTCTGGCAAAGTTCCTACTGACTGGAAAAAGGGAACTATAACTCACATTTTTAAAAAGGAAAAAAAAAAAAAAAAAAAAAAAGAGAGAAGACCCGGGGAACTACAGGCCAGTCATTCTCACCTTTGTGCCCTTTGTGCCTGGCAAGATCATGGAGCAGATCCTCCTGGTAATTGTGCTAGGGCATATAGAAAATAAGGAGGTGATTGGTGGCAGCCAACATGGCTTCTCTAAGGGGAAATAGTGCCTGACAAATTTGGTGGCGTTCTATGACGGGGTTACAGTGTTGGTGGATGAGGGAACAACAACTGTCTTCATCTGCCTGGACTTACGCAAACCATTTCACACTATCCTGTATGACATCCTTGTCTCTGAATTGGAGAGACATGGATTTGATGGATGCGCCACTTGGTGGATAAGGAATTGGCTGGACGGTCACACTCAAAATGTTGTGGTAAATGTCTCGATTTCCATGTGAAGAGCAGTGACAGGTGGTGTTCCTCAACGGTTGGTGTTGGGACCGTTGCTGTTTAACGTCTTTGTTGGCGACGCAGACAGTGGGATTGAGTGCACCCTCAGCAAGTTTGCTGACAACACCAAGCTGTGTGGTGGGGTCGACATGCAGGAGGGAAGGGATGTGCCATCCAGAGGGACCTGAACAGGCTGGAGAGGTGGGCCTGTGCAAATCTCATGAAGTTGAACAAGGCCAAGTGCAAGGTCCTGCATGTGGGTCAGGGCAATCCCAAGCACAAATACAGGCTGGGCGAGGAGTAGATTGAGAGCAGCCCTGAGGAGAAGGACTTGGGGTATTAGTGGATGGAAAACTGAACATGAACCAGCAATGTGCATTTGCAGCCCAGAAAGCCAACCGTGTCCTGGGCTGCATCGAGAGAAGTGTGGCCAGCAGGTCGAGGGAGGTGATTCTTCCCCTCTGCTCTGGTCTCATGAGACCCCCATCTGCTCTGTCCAGCTCTGGGGCCCCCAACTCAAGAAAGACATGGGCCTGTTGGAGCGAGTCTGGAGGAGGCCATGAAGATGATCAGGGAGCTGGAGAACCTCCCTTATGAGGACAGGCTGAGAGAGTTGGGGTTGTTCAACCTGGAGAAGGCTCTGGGGAGACCTTATAGGGGCCTTCCAGTACTTCAAGGAGGCTACAGGAAAGATGGGGAGGGACTCTTTACTGGGGAGTATAGTGATAGAACCAGGGGGTAATGGTTTTAAACTGAAAGAGGGTAGATTTAGATTAGCTATAAGGAAGAAATTATTTCCTCTGAGGGTGGTGAGACACTGGAACAGGTTGCCCAGAGCAGCTGTGGCTGCCCCCTCCCTGGCAGTGTTCCAGGCCAGGCTGGACGGGGCTTTGAGCAACCTGGGCTAGTGGAAGGTGTCCCTGCCCATGGCAGGGGGGGTGGAACGAGATGATCTTTAAGGTCCCTTCCAACCCAAACCATTCTGTGATTCAATTCTATGACTTCTTTTGGTTCGTATCTTTTGAAGATGAGCACACTCTTCATCCTTGGCCCTACTTCTTAGTTCTTTGATGAACAGTTTTTAAAGAAAAAGTTTTACCTACCTTTTCTACATGCCAGTCTGACATCTTGCCAGTGAAACCAGTTTCACTGTACTTAAAAGCTTATACTGCAGTTGAAAAACAAGACATACTGCAGAAGCATAAGTCTTCCAGAATGAAACTGTTGTTCTAGATTACAGAACCAGTTTGTTATTTGATAACATCAGTAGGAGAACAAATGCATGTATAACACGTTGTTAAAACTCAGTTGGGTACTCCAACTGATTCTGCTGACTTCTCTGTGTCATGCCTCCAAAGAGAACACAGCAGATGAAGAAAGTGGGTTTTGTACAATGTACACTTCTTTTAGGGATGGAAATTGCTGTTTACTATTGGAAGAAAACCTGGGGTTTCATTTTGTAAGTCCCACTGAGGTAAAAGAATCTGGTAATATAAAGTTTTCCAGTAGGGCAGTGCAGTCCCAGTGTCAGTGTGTACTCTTGAGTCCACGTATGTCTCGTTAAGCTTATTTAGTCAGTGAACGTAGCTTTCTAGTTAAATACGGTCTTTATGCCACATTACTGTTTTTACATGCAGCTGGTGTACAAATTGTGTTACTTTTTTATCAATTTTGTGTTTTTACCTTTTACTTGAGGAGCATGTCATAAAGCTTACAGAAGGTCCAGGGTTGCTTGTGAGCATTGTAATAGAAAGGACTGAAAGCTTTCTCTTCCCTTATTTATGGAATTCAGTGTTGAAACTGAGGCATTTAAGTACAGTTGTTGAAAAGCTTCTGTTGTGAGCAGAACTTGAAAAGAAAACAATACCATAGCGAGTCACTTATTCTTTTATTGCTTCTCCCTGTGCAACCTGCTTTTAGCTGTTTATTTTATGCTGATTAAACAGACTGCTTTCATTAATTGCACTTCCTTGGGTATTGTTTCTTCTGCAAACACGGCAAGTGCCAAAAATAAAGTCATCTTTTGAGCTTTGTTCAACCTGAACTTTTGCTAAGCCATTCCCATGTACTCTGTAAATAATAAATATAATGGGATTCCATTAGCTTAATCATCCTAGGAGGATATTTGACCAAGTGAAAAGCACATTTGATTAATACATCCTGGAGAAGTGTAAGCAGCTGGTTAGTATAAGAAAGAAAAATAAAAAATATGAACTTAAATAAATGTGTAGTTTTCAGACCACTTTTTTCTATTCGTCCTTCGCATTACCTTCCACCCTTTCCTGAAGTTTAGAAAATATTTCTAGGTGGTTGTTGTTTGGTTGGTTGGTTGGTTGTTTTTTTTTTGGGGGGGGTCTATCATTCAAGGTAATGTTATTTGTGTGTTCCGTTATTCAGGATAACAGAATACTATGGCATGTGCTACGTAGTGCTGGGCCAAAGCCCAGTTGCCCCCAGAGAGACTTATTTCATATCTGAGTGGGAAAGCCATGAGCTGTTTCTCGCAGAACCACTTGATTACTTCTGCACTATGCTTCTCCTTGTGTCGGGTTTACTCAAGGAAGCACTGGTGTGTTACAGGACCACAGTGCCAGGCGTCCTCTTGCCCCCCCCGGTATGAACCTGCCCTTCCTGCTGAGTTTGGCCAAGCCAGACTCTCCACCCAAGGGCTGAGGTCGCTCCTGAATTGATTCAGTGTGGTGCTGGTGCTGCCCTGCAGCTGCCTGCTGTGGCAGACTTGTCCTGCGAGCTTGGTTTTGTGTACCAGGTGAGAGTGAGTGTCACATGCAGCTGTGCTCAAGATGTATAATAATGATTCAAAGCAGGCATGAGTGTCTGAAACCATAGTATAGTTGTCTAAAAACCATGTTAAATCACCACTGGGCCAGGATCATCTGCCACTCTAATGAGTAAGTGGTAAAAGACCAAGCTATTATATATTCATTCTTGTTCAATATTACCTTGCCTTGTGTATTCCACCACTATGGCTGTAGGTTTCAGGAAAGTGTAATTTAGGAAGGAAAATAGTGTTATGTAGTATCTGAATTCCTTTCAGTACTGGCAAATGCCGAGCACACTGACCTTGATCCAGCCAATTGTTTAAGTACGTGCTGGTCTAGTGGTTCTCCTTTGCCGCTCGTTAAGACATTCCTAAGCTCAAAATTAAAGAAAACAATACGGTTCATTATTTCATTGTTGCTTGCCTCACCCTAACTGTTTAATTTTTATCACTTCAAGCTCTTCTACTCTGTATGTTCTCACTACCAAAGACCTCACTTCGTATCTTTTTGTTGTGAATTAAAGCATCAAAGTTTTGTTCCATACTGACTCTTGAACACTTATCAAGAATATCTATAAGATTTTGATCACCTCCTTATTAGATTCGATGTGGATCAATTCATATTTACCTTTTCAATTTATATCTAACTAATCACTTTAGGGTTTTTACAGCCAAAGTATAGGTTCATATAAGGACAAATTTAGAGGTTGAGTTAGCATTCTTTATTCTTCAGATCCAAATTAGCTCTATGTCTTGTTTACATTAACTAGGCTTGCCAGAAGCCAGATATTACATGGTCCAGAAAAACAGCTTTAAGGGTAGCTCGCTAACCTTAAGCATTTTAAACAAGCATTTCACACCTTATTTTCTTATTTTAAGTTTTTATAAAACAGAAACTCTTAAACTGTGTCTGGATTTTAAATTAGTGTGTACTTCCTGCCATGTTTCTGTTTTTACTATTGTAATTTAGTCTCATGCTTCATTTCTAACTATTCTAGATAAACACATGTATTCTAATATATATAGAGATACTCAAATCTAGCAATAGGAATGTACCTCTACTTTCCTGTTTATGCAATTTTTTTAACCAGTCATCTAAATAAAAGAGCTTTATGCTGGGACATCTACAGTTTACGTTATTTATTTCAAAGTGAATTTTAGGCTTTTCAGGTCGAAATTTTCCAAATATTCCTATATTTTAGTTTCTTCAGTTCTCAAAAAAAAAAAAAAAAACAAACCCCAAAACTGAGTCAACATGTGATTAAATCAAAGTGAAACTGTCCCCTATAATAATATGCTTCATGTAAGAGAATTTTGGGGCTTGTGTTAGTTGAGTAAGCCCAAAATTAGTCTACGGGTCAATGAATTCTTGAAGTCATACTGAAATGTGTCCAACAGAAACTCAAACATGTCTAAGAAGCATTGAACTGTTGTTTTATTTAATGTCCTGGCTCCATACTACAGTAAACAAGAGCTGCTCAACTGTTTTGTGTCTCCAGTAGTTCTTAGAGCAAGAAATACTGGATTCTCAAAACTGTATGCAAGAAACTTTGTAAGTAACAGGTCTGTCAGATAAGATGGCTGAAATCAATAGATAGACTGCATAGCCTTATTTTTTATTTAGCTATTCAGTCAAACACACAGATATAGTTGAGAAGAAATAAGGTAAGGGTTTGAAAAAATAATAAAATGCTTAGTTGGTTTAAATCTCCTGTCAAAATCAGTAACAGAAACAATGTTTAGGATAATCTGGAATTATTTGAAACTAGTGGTACATTTTATTATGAAGTTATCTAGGGGATAATAAATATTACTATTAAGTCATTAGTAGTAGTGAATAAAACAGTTATCAAAAACTTAACTGCATCTGTTTTTCTACAGTCCCTTTTTTAATATATTTTTTTAAATGGCCTTAGTAGCACAAGTCCTGACTGTGAGGGTAAATTACATTTTAAAAACACCTCTTATTTGTATGAATAAGGAAGTTGACATGTACATTGTAGTAAATGCATCACCAGTACTTAAAAGCAAACGGCAAGGCTTCTGCCCTCCTTTTTCACTTCCTTCCTACTCTCTCTTGCCTTCCTCATCACAGTTTTTCTTCACCTGCCTCTGGCCTGTTGGAGAAGCTCAAGGCTGTGTATGGAACAAAGTTTGTCAGTGCTGAAGTGTCAGTCCAACTGATTATCTAGTACTAACATTATCGAAAGTCATAAAAATCTATCAGTAGAGTGGGCTGTGGAAGCAGCAACAGTAGGAATAATACTAGAGTGATCCTGTGAAGGCCGGGATGCTTTGGGGAAGGAGCAGGGAGTGAGAAGACAACATGGTGCCCACGGCTGGGTTGTGGCACATCTGAAGTGTGAGGAGTGGCAGAGCTCAGCAGAGAGGAGAGGGGGTTTGTGCCTCCCTTGCTCAGATTATTTTGGTCCATCTGTTCAGTCTAGCTATTGAGTTGCTGTGGGACCAGGGTAAATAACTTATTTTCCTCATCTGTAAGGTAAGGAATGACAGCATTTCTGTGATGAGTGAATATATCCCACATATAAAACACTGTGAAAGAGGCAAGCAGTATGATACTATGATACTGTGGTATGATATGCACTATGATACTCTAAAAGTGTTCCATAGTCCTGTACAAAATATTTTCCTACTGTTGAAGAAGTATGCTTGATGACTGAAATTATTACTTGAGAATTATGCTGATATTCTAGATAGAGATGAGCATGCCTTGCTGACATTTTTAACAAAGCTGGTTGGGAGATGTAGTTTGTTTCAAATTTTGATACTTTAACAAAACCTTAGAGGACACTGAAAAAACGAGAGGAAATATTTAGTTCTGTGATTTTTTTTTTTCTGTAAATTCTGGAGTTCCCTTATTTAATCTGTTCTTAGTGTAAAGCAAATATAGTATTTCCATTCTAATTACCATATTTTTCTAGCACTGTAAAAAAGTATATAAACAGACATGCTCTTATTCTAAAAAGCTCTGAGCAGACTGTTGAAGGTTCCCCTCCCATTTTACTTGTCTGATTTATAGCTAGAGTTGGCAACAATGTCTATAGCTAAAGTTTCTTAACACTTTCTGTTACCACGTCTGTTTTCAATTGCTTATAATTTTGCCAGCTTTAGCTGCTTCCCAGTGTTTTTAGACCTTTTGGCTTGGCCAATGGTTTTGAGCTTTTATGATACTGGTGAGTTACTTCAGAAGTTTTATGGACCTCATCCTGAGCTGCTCTAAATTTGTGTAACTTGAACACTGGTCTTAGCTATACTTTCCTGGATTTAATGCTACAGAAAGAATACCAGCTGCTTTTGTTTAATTTTTAGAGAGTTGTGATGTGAATGAGAATGAGACAGACAGTAAGGAAAAGGGGAGGAAGTTGGGCTGGAAACTCTACAGTCATGACATGTAGTAACTTCTTTCTATTATTCTGCCTTTTCATGTTGCACAAGCATGTGGATTCCATTTGACTGTAGCCAGCTCTGCCCTTCATCAGGCTCAAATTTCTTGCTATTGCAAAAGCACGCTTGAGGGGGTTATCTTAAAGGAGGAAAGCTTCAATAAGTAACCTAGTGTGTTTTTCACTGAATTCCTACATGGAAGAGGTGGTAGAAAGAGTTGCCTCTTTTATTCAAGCAGTCCTGCATTTGTGACCCTCAAGATTGAGCTCCCCTGTTTGCTGTAGAATTGGATCCTCTGGCTCACCTGAATTTCTGATGTTTATGTGCCATAACACAGTGTCTGTAGTAGGAGGTTTCCCTTCAAGCACAGGTGCCATAGAAAAGCAGCACACTTAGTGACAAATGCTACAGTCAGACCAAGTCTGATCCATCAAAGTGAGTTTCTCCACTTCCAGTGGCTGTAGTAAAACTGCACACATAAAGAGGTTCACATGCTTACTGCCTTAATGACTATCGTGGGATTTTTCTTAATTTTATGGATAGAGAATGATAATCAGAAGAATTTTGAGTCCTGCAGCGATGTTTTAGCTAAACAAAGTATAGTTAATCCGCATACGTATTGCTAGTTCCTCTAGGATACAGCGCTTTCTTTCTGCCTAGGTGACCCTTATTTCGAGTACCTGACCCGATTTATAGCTAGACTGGCCATGGTTAAAAATATGTGTCTTGCACAAAGATGAAGTAAAGTCTGGCTTGTTCAAGAGCATAAGTCTCTTCTGAGCCAACATCTTCCTTTTAACTCTGGTTTCCATATTGCTTGTGCTTTTATTAGAATTTTTCAGCAAGAAATTAGAAGTTCTGAAAAATAAAGGATTTTCAGTAAAATTTGTATGCTTGCCTTCAACTTGTTCATTTTTTTTTTCCTGGTAAGTTTAATTATTGGGGGGGGGGGGGAGTAAGATATTTAAATATCTGTTAGAAAGTAGATGAGTGTTGTCAGGAAAAAAAACATTTTAACAAAATTAATATTTTTTCAGTTAAAAAGTACTGAAGAGGAATATCTTACTGTATTTTTGCAAATTGATCAATCATTACCTTCTTTGGCTCTTGGTGCTTAGGACATATGTTTTGGTTTCTGTGACTCAAGTTCACTGTCTAGACATTTGCTTGATAATTAAGCATGCATCTTAATATAAGCCTGCCTGTTCTGTTCAGTTTTTAACCCTTTATTGCAAATATATGTGTTTGCACTGAATACTACTCTGAATTGCATTTAGTATGGCATTCAAAAGCATTGTGCATTTTTTTGAACCATTTTAATGCCCAACACCTATCTCCATTCATTTTCTCTTGTGATTTCAGCTTTTGGACTTTATCCTGTTTTCTTATAACCTTTTTATCTTTTAGTTATCCCAAAACTGTAGTCTTTGTTATTCTGAATCTATGTTTACTCTGTTTCAGGCATATATGGATTAAAACAGAGAAAGTCTCTGTGCAGTATACTGTATTCAATTTCCAGTGCTTCACTGAAGGTGTCAGTATTTTCAAGGAGACTTCAGAGTTGTTGAAAATGTGTCAGTTTTATGTAGTCAGAATTATGACTCAAATACACATGCAACAAGTTAAAGAGGATACTTAATTCCTTAACTAAAGTTCAGTTTACCTATCTGAGCTCTTAGTAGGGCACATATAGTTAGTAATGCAATAATGAAACCAAATTTTTGCAATTTTCTTTAAAAAAGGGCTGGGAGTAAGGGTTGGGAGGGGGGACTGAACCAGCAGCTTTTTATTCCTGTCAGAAAAATCTGGTTTAGTTCAACGATATTAGATACATTATGTTCTGTTGGATTAAGTAACTTACTAAGAAAATTGATCCAAAGAAAGAAAAAAGACATGCACAGAACTTCCAAGCAGATTATTATGAGCCTGAGTCCATTCTTGAGTATGGTTCTCTTCAAGGTGTCAGCACTGCTGTCTGGCGACAATGTGAGGAGCGGTGCTGTTTCGGTCAGTGCTGCTGCTGCTCCTTGGCAAAGTGAGGTTTGAATGTAGTGATCAGGTAGAATTCCTGCTGGTGAAATGGCTGCACAAAAGGTATTTGTGGGTAGTGAGTTTGTTTAGACCAACAAATCAATATTTATTGATATTACCAGGGCATTCAGCTGTTCCTACTCCACTCCCCAAAAAAGCCCTTACCAGAGTAATCGTCAGAAGTCACATATGTACCTTTGTGGGGGAAAAATGTTCGTATTACCTGGGAGAGTATCAGAGTTGCTTCTCAGGAGGCTCACTTCTAACTCAGTTTGTAATAAATACAATGCCTAGATCCCAGACATCCTGCATGTATTTTAGTTTTTACCTAGCTGGATTTTTGAAGAGACCATGTCTTCAGTTTGGTCTTTCAAAGACTGTCATAACTTTTCCAAACACTTACTCTGCTTCTCTTGCCCTTTACCATTAAGGGTTATGATTATTTTCTTTCCCTTTCCCTTTCCTCCTGATAAATTACTGATACTAGTTAACAAATGCATCTCAGTAACATAATCAATGTCTCTTACTATGGGTGGATGCAGAACTCCACACTTTTGGGTTCAGGCAAGCTGAGCTAGTAGGATGCAAGATGGATCAGCTTTATTATCCCTTGGTCTCTAGGTATGGAGGCCTACTTTCAGACTAAATTTCAAAGTTTTGAATGCTATTCTAATTTTTTTTTTTCCCTTGAGAATTAGTTCAAAAGGAACTTCAGAGCACAGTAATGCTCTGACTGCACCCAGCAATGGGCTCCAGAGAGCTGAGTGGTACTCAGGCTTCTGTTGCCAGTGTATTCCATTTGCAGGTTCTTAGCTAGGGAAATTCGGTGAATTAGGCTCTAACTGGACAGCAAGGATGTAGCTGATCGAAGGGTTCACTGTCACTGAAAGAGATGGTCTCATGTTCTCCTCCGTCTGCTCCTTATTCTCTCCTGATGCTTAATTGACCCCTTGGTAAATGAAAGCAGTTTGGAGGAGATCAGAAAAGTAATAGAGGAGGGATCTAGACTTTCTGTGACCATGGTGAGCCACATTAGCTTGCCAAATCAGATTAATACTACGGTCAGTGTGAGAGAGGAACAAGAGCCATGTGTAAGTGAAAAAGCAAAGAGGTAGAATCGGGAGACAGCGAAGGAGTAGGTGAACTGCCACTTACAGTAGCCTTTTAGGTCAGCTAAGCTGTCTTGCCTGCCAGCACTCTGAATTTTACAGCCTTTTTATGCCAACATAGACATGCAGTGTGAATAGACTGTGACCCACAATCTGGCCCTTCATATTCTTGAGAAAAGTCTCCCAGAAGGAATAGTATTTGAAGGAGAACGCAAGGCGACTCTTAATGGACCATGAAGTGCTGACAGGCTGCTTTTAAAGCAAACAAAAACCCAAACCATCCAAAATCCACACTTGTTTTTGTATATTTTTGGATTCCAATTCGCTCAACATGTGTAGATGTCATACATAATATTACACTGAGTATGTTTTAGGTCATCAGTCTGTTACTTGCAGGATTAAAACTATGTCTTAAAAGACATTATGATCTGTCTGGAAGGCTGGTGAAAATGTATCCTTCTCATAGTTGTTAATCTCTACATCTGCCCCTCTAGAATGCTTTCATGTGATCTGCCCCTGTTGTTTTTTAAGCTTATGTGACTGATGCTAGATACAGATTATATAGATCAAATGTGAAAGAAGTATGATTATTTTACATACAATATAAAATTCAAAAAGCATGCTTTCATCTACCCACTCTTTAAAAAAAAAAAAAAAAAAAAAAAAAGGTGTCAGACCTTACCCAGGGGATAATTATCTTCTCCTGCACAGTGAGTTATATAAGAAACAGTGAACTCATCAATATGAGAATATCCCCCCAAGTTATAAAGTGAAAAAAGTAGAGGGTTGAAGCTAAGAACAAAGGCTTGTCAGACTAAAATGGATACAGCTGTGCGTACAATTTTAATACTGTTCATAAGGAATTACACTAAGACTTCTACAAAAGGAATCGTGTGATCACCAAAGTGGACATTTCTGGAATTTAGAAATACATCAGTAGTGGTGGAGTTTTTGTTCAGTGAATGTGAACATGTCCTTGCTTAGGTATGTTATGCAACTGCTTCTTGCCCCTTGAACACTGGCACTCACATAGCCAGGGCTTTCGGTGAGCCTCATGTCTGAGAGCTGTAGCAGCTTTTGGGATGTTGGAAGGTGCACAGTCACTGCAAACAGCCCTGCCCTTAAACTTAAGAGGAGCATGGTAGCTATTATTTGATGCAACTAAGATTTTAAAAGAAAAACAACTCCATCTCCTACTGTTTTTCTTCTGTTTTGATAATATTAAGTGATTTCCTGAACTACTTCTGTGGTAAGAATACTTAGTAATTCAACACATGCAAAGGATAGGAGGGATTCTGTTTGAGAAAATCACTTGCAAATTCCTATTAATTTTGAGCACAATTAACATGGTGTTGGCCTTTCTTACTACTAGTCAATATGATTGATGGCCTGCTTTCAGGGCAGTCGATTTAGTTTATTGAGGACTTTTAAACACTGACTGATAGCTCTGTAAGTCAAAGAAAGAGTATTTTAAAGGACTGCCAGAAAAAGTACCAAATATAAAATAGTTTTTTGAGATTAGAAGTTGTACTAAAAAGTGTCATGGAAACAGTAAATCGTTGGACCTTTCTAAGAAAGAATGTATAGCCAGAAAATTTTCAGTCTTACTGACAACCCATTGAGATTTATTTTGTTTGATATTATGATGTAAATAACTTTGTTTTTTAATTCTTAACCTATCAGTTAATGTGTTGTACCAATATTCAAAATAAAGTAAAAATGTTACTACTTGAAATATAGAGATACATTTACCTGTCAGAAAACAAAATATATAATTCCCAAGAATTTTTAGAAAAGCATTTACTTTATGTGAGGGACGAGGTATCTCTAAAAATGAAAGTAATAGGAAAACCCAAACTCATATGGTTGTGGGATGTGGATTTCCAACCCCTTGCAGCAGTCTAAAGCTGTCTCAGTGGCGTGAAATTCACTGATAGTCAAAGACTAGTTAAGGCAGGAAGGCACCCTTGGAGCGTGCCTGGTCCAACCCTCTGCTCAGAGCAGGGTCAGCCAGAGCAGGTGGTCAGGGCCACATGCAGTTGGGTTTTGATTATCTCCAGGGATGGAGATGACTTCTTCAGGATTTCCTATTACATACTTAAAATACACTGTTCTTGCTACCGGTTGTTGTAAATATTATTCTGAGGAACTTGGCTCTCCCCAGGTATTGTAGATTGAATGCAGGTGACAAACTTGAAGATGAACAGCTCTGCCTGGGAACAACACATACAGATTCACAAGATTTATTTTCCTTTGTACCTTTTCAAAATTGTAGCTGGCATCTTTTTGTGGGGAGGAGATTTCACAGGCAGCTCGGGTCCCTTTAAAAGCAAAACAGACCACTAGAGGAAATGATCCAACTCTTCCTTCTTTTCACTTTGGTCTGCAAACTTGGTTCTTACCCAGTACCAGACTTAGTACTGTGTGGGTGCACTTTCAGCCACGTAAGGGACCTGATACAGCTAAAAACAAATCTATGGCTGTTGGTTGGTTGGGGTTTTTTTAATAGGGTTTTATGTTGTTTATTTTCTTTTAAGAGACTGAGATTAGTTTTCAGCTGGATCTGTTGGAAGAGTGAAGAGAAGCAGCCAAGCTGCTTTTGGTGGGCTGAAGGTTCTCAAGAAAATTTATCCTAAAACAAAGGCTAGTAGTCTTTTCATTTCGATGTTCTGAGCTTTTTAAAAGTTGTATAATTTTGCCCTTTTAACTTGCCAGTCCTGGTGTCCTTACAGTAATCTCCCTAGTGAAAAAAATATGTAACTGGATGAGCCTATTTTCTTATACTTTACATCCTTCAGGTTTTAATTTTATTTTATTTTAAATCCTCGGGTTAGTGTTTGTTCATAGTGGTAGTTCTTTGCACTCAAAACTGAGAAACACATTTTTTCACAGATAAATTCTGCTTTAGCACAGACTATGGCTGGGAGACCATTTCAATAATAGAAATCATCAGTAGGTTGGTTGTTCTTGGCAAAGTCATCTTCTGTAATGCCCTGATACAGCTCATGTCTTTATGGCCAAAGGTAGTCATACTTCCTTCATGGTCTGCGTGTATGAAAGTGGTTTGGTACTATTATTGTTCAACTTAAGGGTTTATTTAGGTGAGTTTATTTAGTAAGAATAAGGAAAACTTGATACTGTTTGTAAAATTATTTTCCTATCTTCAGTGAAATATATTTCAGCAATATTGGTAATATGCTGTTATCGTGCAGTAGTAGAAATAGCTGTCATAAAGAAGTCAGCAGTAGTTGCTACTTTCCTCAGGAAGTTAAGCAACATTGTGAGGCATTGTATTATTTCAATTTGACTTGCGGCCCAGGAGTCAGACATGGAATCTCTATGTTCAAGTTTTGCTGCAGTGGAAATAATCTGTGATGTTAGGGTGGGGGTCAAGCAATCTGTAAGCATCAGTTCTCTGTAAATAAATAAATTAGGGATGACAAGATGGTTCTTGCCTCATGGGATATTAAAATTTTACTAAATATGTAGTTGAAATTCTGTAATGTTGAGGTTCATACAAGATCTTGGTTCTGGACAGGTGTGCTGTTCATGGAAGCATCATCTGGAGAAAAAGTGGAGTGGGTTGACCTTGGCTAAGGGCCAAACGCCTGCCCAGCTGCTCACTCACTCTTCAAACAAGACAGGGAGAGTAAATAGGATGGCAAAGCTCACGGATCACATGAAGACAGGGAGATCGTTCACTGATTACTGTCACAGGCAAAACAGACTTGAATCAGAGAAAAATAAGTCCATGCCAATTACTATAATGAGAAACAAGGTAGTTAGGGTAGCAAGAAACAAACAAACAAAACCAACCAAAATTAAAACACCACCTCTCCTCCACACTTTCCCAGGTTCAGCTTCACTCCGCACTCCTCTGCTTCCTTCCTCCAAGCAGCACAGGGGAATGGGGGCTGTAGTCAGTCCAGAAGGGCTCCTCTCTGCTGCTCCTTCCTCCTCACACTTTTCCTCTGCTCCAGTGTGGGTCCTTCCCACGGGCTGCCCTCCTCCAGGATAAACCTGCTCCCGTGTGGGCTCTCCATGGGCTGCTGCTTCCTTCAGGGAACATCCACCTGCTGCAACATGGGGTCCTCCATGGGCTACAGTGTGGATATGTGCTCCAGCGTGGTCTCTCTGAGGGTGGCAGGGGAATCCCTGCTCCAGCACTTGGTGCACCCCCTCCCTCTCCTTCTTCTCTATATCCATGATCACAAGGCTGTTTCTCATGCTTTTTTGGTTCCTTTTTTCTTTCTGGCTTTTTTTGCCCTTTCTTACACATGCTTTTCTAGAGGCCCCCTCAGCCGCGCCCTGCAGTGGGTCGGTCGGAGCCGGCTGGAACCGGCTGTGTCCAGCACGGGGCAGCCCCGGCCTCCCCTCACACCCGCCCCGCGGTAGCCCCCGACAGACCCGGGGCTCCTACCCCAAGCAAAGAATGTCAGTAGTTCCACTGAAAAATGTAAAGCATAAAAGATTGTATAAAAAGGTCATGTTTACCTTTCCCCAGATTTTTGAGGGGATGAAAGTATGGAGGTCTACTTTGATTTCTATGAAAATGTAGAGAGCATTGATAGCAGACAGATAAGTTTGTGCTATTTAGGAAATTTTCTTACCTTAACTGACTAAATGTACTAATCATTATTCTTTCTAAAAGTAATGTTAGATGTTATTTTTTTATATCAAGAGACAGTTAACATACATCAAATGAAAATATTTTCCTTTATTTCTGTAAAAAGAAACAAATAGTTTTCTGCTTTGTTCAAGATGGGCCACGTCATTCCCTGTGGACCTTCTTGGCTTGTGTTTTTGAGACTCTTGGGATGGGGACAGTAGTGGACTTTGTGGAAATTTTGCAGCACACGTTTTGGTCATCTGCCTAAGGGGCAGGTAAAAAGCCTACAGGAGTAGTACATACAGCATTTCATATGCACATAGGATTTCCAAATAGTAAATGTCATTTTTCATCCTATTTGTGCCTATTTGAAATAAATGTGCAAAAATGATAATTGACATATATTCTGTTTACTATGTTGATATTGTACCTGCTAGCAATAATTTCAAAGACAGGGAAGGGCATCTGCTTGGATAGGTAGGCATTAGGAAATACTATTCCCTTTTCTACTATTTTAGCAGAATATATCTGGCTCATCTGTCAGAATTCCTGCTTGTCTTCTCTGTGTGACATTGCATTGCTAAAACAGCTGACCAGTAACCTGTACAAATCAATGGACTATCTTTTCAATATTTGACAGATAGGTATGGATGAGTTGCATGCTATTAGTTGGTTTGTCTGTGTATGAATATTCTTGATGACAAGGCACCAAAGACCAGAGAACAGGAGGCAGCCCAGGGCTGCTTTTCTGTCTTACACCTTCTCTGTGGCTGTCTTAACTTTATCAAGCTTGCATGCTAAAAGGAGTGGGAGCGGCAGCGGCAGTCTGATAATTTCTAATCTCCTCTGACATCAGTAGATCCTGTCATTAAGTATACGTGAACAAAGAGAAGTAGAGGAGGAAAAAAACTGACTTCTGAGGAAAAGGCTTTGTGCTTGAAGGTGTTGCTTCTCTTACTTTGAATGTACTTACTTATATAGAAAACTGCTTTACTATACAGGAACCTTCCTGGCTTTTGCTGCCTGTGTTGTTTACATGTTCCTGGTATAGTTGGCTGGGATCCTGATGTGTCTGTGTTTCCATGAAAATTCAGCTGTGGAAGGGCTGCTCTTCCAGATAATTAATCGACTAGTTTCAAAGCATCGGAGTGTGTTAAGGGCTCCACTTTCAGAAATAATGTATATTTATAAATCAGTTTGAATTGGGTGAGAGTTTTGGCTCAGGGGACAAGGCTTGTTGGGGATTCTTACATTATGTTATTAGACTAGGTGACACAGTTGGAAAATATAGATTCCTTGGCTCTCAGGCACCAAGGTCAGAAACAGCAAACTTCAAGCTAATCACAGAAGAGTTGAGTTGCTTCAAGCTTAACTTAATTATATTGGGGAATTAAAGAGAAAACTCTTGTTGGTACTTTTTAGAGCAGAGGTGAATGTGAGCAGGTGGAGACTTGATAAGGTCATAGAAAATATTTAACAATTTGTAGATGAAAAATACTGAGAAGAGTGAAATGCTTTTAATAGAAAATCTCTTGCTGTCATGAAGAATTGTTCTGAGACCAAGGTACAAAGACTGACTTCCTCCATCTCTGAAGACTTATACACTCCCATTCATCTCTGCAGCTTAACTCCCCACCCAATTTTTACTGTAGTTCTGTTCAAAGTCACTATGTGACTTGTCCTAGCCTCATAGATTCCCTAGTAAACTCTTAAGCCATCCTGAAAATTTGTGATACTTTCACCAACTGTTAAAAGCAACAGATTTTGCAACACATTGATGCTGTTTGATCAAACAGAAATCACTTAGATGAAAAAGTTAGTTAGAAAAAATAATTATTACTAGAAGCTTCTTGTGAGTGTTCTGTTATTTATTAAGTTCTATAAATATACACATTTTTACAAAGAAAGTAAAAAACTATTTCATCAGTTACCATTTAAATCATACAAAGATGTGCTTATTTAAAAAAAAAAAAAAAAAGAGAAAAAAAGTGTAGCCTAGTCTAAATTACTAAATCAAACAAAATACAGATGGGTCTCAGCTTTAGCTTTTCAGAGAATTAGGGAAGGGAATGACAAGCAGCCATAATTTTTTATTTGCTTAGCTTGGTCATGTAAAAACATTAGTTTTCTTAGTTGTTTAAATACTATTTCACTTACAATGGGCTTCATATAGGGGGTATAAACTAATAATTTTATAAGTTTGTTGATTGGGCATGGAGAGAAAGAATAGCAATGCAACAGTATATTCCAAGAAGAATTAAAAGAAATGCTGAAAACTAAACAACAGTTGCTTTTTAAAAAACAGCATTTTTTAAATTAATTTGACCAAGAAGCTACATACAATTAATCTGAAATCTGGCGAAGAGTTAATATGCATACTATAGGGATGCCTAGAACTTTTGACATAATTATAGAGACTGCAAGGCAAAACTTTTTCTAATAAAAACTTTAGTTTATTAATAGCACAGAGCCATTTCCCTAGATCTTCCCAGCTATGTGAGTAAACCAGATTTTCAGAATTATTTTCCTTAAGCCATAGAATCATAGAACGGTTTGGGTTGGAAGGGACCTTTACAGTTCATCTTGTCCAACCTCCCCCCTGCAATGAGCAGGGACACCTTCAACTAGATCAGGTTGCTCGGAGCTCAAACCAACCTGACCTTGAATGTTTCCAGGGAGGGGGCATCTACAGCCTCTCTGGACAACCTGTTCTAGTGTTTCACCACCCTCATCATAAAAAATTTCTTGCTTATATCTAGTCTGAATCTACCCTCTTTTAGTTCAAAACAATTACCCCTTGTCCTGTTGCTACAGGTGCTGCTAAAAAGTCTGTCCCCATCTTTCTTATAAGCCCCTTAATTGTTGAAAGGCTGCAATAAGGTCTCCCCAGAGGCCTCTATTCTCGAGGCTGAACATCCCCAACTGTCGCAGCCTATCCTCTTAGGAGGGGTGTTCCATCCCTCTGATGATTTTTGTGGCCCACCTTTGGACATGATCTAGCAGGTCCATGTCTTTCCTGTACTGAGGACCCTAGAGTTGGAGGCAGTATTACAGGTGGGGTCTCACCAGAGCAGAGGGGCAAAGTCCTCTAAGAATTCTCCAATACACTGATAAAACATACATCAGCTTGGTTACCAAAGTGAGTATCATAAGAGCTCAGTAAAGCAGGCCTTCTATTTGTGAACACACTGAAGGAAGGAACAGGTATAGACAAGAAATTGTCATTTTCTGTAAGAAGAAGGTTTTTCTTATGTGCCATGACCATAATTTTAAAAGTTGCTATTTAAAATTATTAAAGCATATGTGTTTCCTTGTAAGTTATAGATTTTCAAATTCATTTTCTGCCACTAATTCAAAGAAAGTCTGTTTTTACTTCTAAGCAGATACCAACTAAAAGGAATAATTATATAGAAAGAAAAGATAAAAATCCATACATTTACTTATGTGGGTAGAAAGATAATTTGTTCTTGTTCTAAGTTGCAGGTTCTAGACTATACAGATGTTATAAAGTATAATTAATGTAGTCCAAAAGCAACAGAAACTATTTTTACAGTAGAATTAATTATTTCACACCTTGCTTAAGGATTTTAAAATATCTTTATTTTTAATTTTATTTTTCTACCCATATTATCAATGAGACAAAAAAATATGGAACCTCTGTAAAAGAACCAGAACTGCTTCTAGTAGTATTAGTGTTGCTTCATCTTTACACCTATATTGTTGCATAAATGTGTATATGCATATATATCTATATTACATCGGCAGAGTTGATGAGAGAGACTGAGGGCAATGTGAAATGCAGTCCTGATTCATCACCAGGCAATTTAATGTATAATTTCCTTGACTATCTCCATAAAAACTGGTAGCAGTATATTATCATACACTTATGAGAAAAATGAGCAGCACGGCTCAAAAAAGCTGGGCAATTAATTAAATGATATGCTTGTTCATCTTGCAGGTCAAGCAGTTAATTGTGCCAAGAATTGCTTTGAAATCATGCATGCCTCAACTTAGACCTTTTGCCTCCCAAGAGAATTCCTCAGGTCTCACTGTGTATCACGCTTCCTGTGGATGCCGGTCTAATGCTAGCTAATCCTTTTAGCATGTATAATGAATACAGTGGTATCTGGAAATCTGAATCTGTATTAAGCAGTTCTACACACCAGCGTAGGAGAAAATTGAAATCTTTGTGGCTTCTTGAACATGAGAATAAAATATGATTTGTGGTTAAAATTGGTGTCGTGTGCTTTGATAATTCGTACTTCACAGGGCAGAGGAATAACTGCAAGATAGGATTAAAGATTTTTCAGCTAATTTTTGTGCATTTCAGCTGTACAGTGAATTTGTGTTTGAATAAGTTCCACGCTTTTCAGCTTCCCATGCTCCTGCATTTATAGGAATCTACTTTTCTAGTCTGCTTTTGCTTTTGGATTTGATGTTTTCATACAAGTCTCTATCAGAATGGTGTAGTTGATAAGGATTGGTTTGAATTTTTAATTTGCTTTATAAGGTGGAAAAAGATTTCTTCAGTTTAAGAATGCTGAATCTTGAATCTTCAGAGAATGTCCAGACAGTGCAAAAGCAATTTATAGACAATGGTATGTCATTCTTTGTAGACTTTGGTCCTTCCCTGATATATAGAAGGTCTACCCATAACCCCAGTCAGTGTAAATACCAATCATCGTTAGGTGTGGCAGTGAAGTGATGCAAAGATCAGGTCCAGTTGAGTTGTAGGGTTTGGTTTGGAGAAGTTCATAGTTGTAGTGATTATTCAGAAAGATTCAAATGGAATTGTAATATATATATACACACACTATATATAATAGATATATATAGTGTATATATAATACAATGTATACTATATAATACTATATGTAAATACTCTATTGCAAATATATTTATATTGCTTATTACTTGTAGTCCATCATATTGCACTCCAAGCATATATTTTATTAGTGACTATACACATGTGTGTCAAACAACATCAAGTTCTTCAGGAAAAATAACATTTCAAGACATTTAAAAATATTGCCATTAAACAGAAACAAAGTTGTTTTTTTCAAAATCTGCTTTTTTATAGTACTCTTTTTCAGAAGATGAGGCTGGTTAAAACTGTATATATCTATGTTTATGTATTTTCTGAGGTGATGGCACAAAATCAGGATTTAAAGGTTTTTTAATATTTCTAAATGATGTCAGAGTTTCCTCATCTGTGAGTGTAAGCCTATTGGTAAGTATGTGAACCAAAACAATGGCAAATGGACTTGTGCCCATAACAACAAAACAACAATGTATTAAATGAACAACGTACAGGGCAAAGTACATTCTTGGCTACATCCCAACTGTTGCAAAGATTTTTTTCCTCTCTCTCTTCAAAGCAAGAAAAAAGATTTTTTCAATTTCATGTTAACATTCCTTCTGGAAACTGAGATCTTTCCTTCTTTATAGGATCAACATCTTTTCAGAGATTAAAATGATGATCATACACAAAGGTCCACCAGGTCAGGAGATCTGCTAAAATGGCTTCAAATAATACTATAAAATATATTAATATAATATATACTCCTAATTTAGAGGAGAATAGAAGGCTTTCTTCCCTTTAAGCCTGCTGTGAGAAAAAAAACTTCCATGCTTTTAAACAAAATTAACCCCATTTAAATGGAATCAACTTTGTTCTTCAATCCAGAAAGAGGACTAAGTCACATTGTTACAGCAATGATCTTTAAATACTGTGAAGGCTTAAAAATAATAAATACAGATGCAGAAATGTCTATCCCATGAGTGTTACATAGGCTTTATTTGTACCGTCTCTGTAAAAGTGAAAAGTATTTTCTCTGTCTGTGTAATGCTTCTCTTTTCAACATCCACATTCAACTGATAGGGAAAGAGGATTGATTCTCCAAGGATGTTCTGAAGAAAGTAATTCTTTCTTGGCATCATGTCTCACTAATTATTAGTACAATACCACAAACATCTCCAATGCTTTGTAAGCCCTGTGGTACAGGGTATACATGTAGTAACCATTTCTGTACAAAGACTTTACATTATAAAGGCATAAAAAAATAGAAGAAATGGAAAATAAAGCAACTTAAGAAGAGGCCAAAAATTTCCATTTTTAAATCAGTGACATTTACTGACAATGTTATTTGTTGAAATTCTTCCATAATATTTTCATGACAAAGTTTGATTATTTCAAAGCTAGCCTTGTTTAACGTGCCAGTGAGAACTTCCACTATTCCTTTATATCTTTAAGAAGAAAACTTGGAATTTACGTTTTCCCTTTTTTTCATGACCACATCATTTTGTATGAGACGGCACGGCCCTAATAAGGATCCCCATTTCTTTATAAGAGGAAGCTAATGAAGATCAGTGGGTATTTACTCCGGGTGACTGTCAGAAAAGATCCCATAACCGACTCTTCTTTAGATTTCAGATTCACTGACATGCAAGTCTTCACCTCTCCAGCCCATTCTTCATAGCTTCTGCAAATGGTCATGAATTCAGTCAAAAGTTCATTCTCTTTGTATAGTTTCTGGCCTTTAGCAATTCTCTTCTCAACATTTTATTCTGTCTGTCTTGTTAGGTTGGAGAATGTTTGTAGGTGCCTTGAAATATATGAGTATTTCTGAGATCACCTGACATAAGTGATGCTTATGTATTCCTCAGGAAACACTGATGTATCACATAACCACAAAATCATCTAGGTTGGAAAAGACCTTGAAGATCATCCAGTCCAATCATTTACCTAACACTGAGAGTTCCCAACTCCACCATATCCCTCAGCGCTATGTCGACCCGACTCTTAAACACCTCCAGGGGTGGGGACTCCACCACCTCCCTGGGCAGCCCATTCCAACACCCAACAATCCCTTCTGGAAATAAATGCTTCCTAATATCCAGGCTAAACCTGACCTCTTGCAACTTGGGGCCATTCCGTCTTGTCCTATCACTCGTCACTTGGTTAAAGAGGCTCATCCCCAGGTCTCTGCAGCCTCCTTTCAGGTAGCTGCAGAGGGCGATGAGGGCTCCCCTCAGCCTCCTCTTCTCCAGACTAAACACCCCCAGTTCCCTCAGCCGCTCCCCGTACGACCTGTGCTCCAGACCCTGCACCAGCTTCGTTGCCCTCCTCTGGACACGCTCGAGTCATTCAATGTCCTTTTTGGAGTGAGGGGCCCAAAACTGAACGCAGGAATCGAGGTGCGGCCTCACCAGTGCCGAGTCCAGGGGTCAGATCCCTTCCCTGTCCCTGCTGGCCACGCTATTGCTGACACAAGCCAGGATGCCATTGGCCTTCTTGGCCACCTGGGCACACTGCTGGCTCCTGTTCAGCCGGCTGTCAGTCAACACCCCCAGGTCCCTCTCTGACTGGCAGCTCTCCAGCCACTCCTCCCCAAGCCTGTAGCGCTGCTGGGGGTTATATCCTTTATGACAAAACAGAACAGTATCCTTGCACCAGTATTGCTTGTTCATCACGTTCAATATTTTCAGTAGTGTTGATTGCTGAAAAAAGATAGGTGAACTGTTTATTAAAAACTGATCTGCTTATTCAGATCTCAAGTGTTACAGGCTATCCTCCTACGGTGTGTCCTGGGAATACAAAGGTCCGTCTTTTGGCTCACTTTTTTATTGTTCATTCAATGAATTCAAGTTGTCTGTCTGCAGGCTTCATCCCTTTCTGACCTGTATGCTTCTAGCCATTCGGTAAGAACAATTGTCAGTCTGAACTGTGAAAAAGATGTGCTTGATAGCTGCACTGGTGACCGAGACTGTAGTGGTTCTTTTTGTTCTCTAATAAAGTCTATCTTGTATTTAATCAAGGAACTTTTCTCAGAAGAATCCTAGGCTCCATGTCAAGAAAAAATTTAAAACTATTTTTAAAGTTTTGTTGAATATGCTGCTGCTTAGAATGGAAATAAGGACATGCCTAAAGAGTTAGCTTTACAGGGGTGCTTTCCTGGATTGGGACCTCTATTTAATCACAGTCCTATTTAGTCTACATTTTAAAATTCTTTCTTGTTTCTCTTGTGAATACTTTGCTGTCTTAGTTGTTATGAATAGAGCTCTTTGTTTCTTCTATCTGGAATTTAGTCTAAATAATGACCTCCAATGAAATCCTTCTGTAAGGTCACCAATGCCTCTCACAGCCAAGCTAAAGTAAACATCCTAAATAATGATATTTTATTTTTTATGGACCTAATATATCACTGACAAATATTGAAAGTTCTCCAGTAAGGGAATGGGAACTCACCACCTTGCTTTCATTGACCTGCAGGCTCCTTTTTCTTCTGAAGAGTTTGTTTAATTGCAAAGGACTGAACTCTAGAGTACTCACAGCACATATGGCTATTTTAAAGTCAGTAAGTTTGGTTCAGAAGATGATGGTTAAAGTAGGTTGATTCTGTGTCAGTGAAAGTCCCTCAGCCCTAGGCAGTGTAGAGACTTTTCATTTGGAAGCACTCCCTTCTGATCCAGAGTATGGTGGTCCTTACGTAGTCTCACGCTGAGATGCCTGAACAGACGACTTGCTTTTTCCTTTAAGGAAAATTGATAAACCAAAATCCTGAGCAGTGTGTTATCTGATCCCATTATTAGGGAAGCCTGCAGCTGTTCATATTTTCTCTCCACAGCACGTGTCACTGTGGCAAATGGAAAATATTTTCATCCTCTAGGATTACAGAGCTGCTGAAAAGCCATAAACAAAACATAACTAGAATTGTGCATGTAAGTGACAGTTAATGCCACGTCTTGGAAGAAGGTAAGGTAGAGAGAAAAAAACCACAGAAGAGAATTCATACTTTCATTTGCAACAATACACTTCAGAGAGAGTATCAGAAGAAATTATTACAGTTAATCAGTGGAAATGTTTTGCTTACATTGTTCTCAAACACAAATACATAAACATGAGGAAAGTACTTTTTATAGAGATGCATGTACATCTGTATGTATTTAAAAGTAAACCCCCAGTGTGTAAAGTGGGGATCCATCATTTTAAGTCATCCGTATCAGAAAAGTTGCAACGTTATTAATATGCTTTAATGGTTTATTTCCCAGGGTATCTGACAGGCTTGCAGGACTTATTGATAATGAAGGAGAATGTGTCAATACTTGACTTTAAGATCTGATTTAGAAGCAAAGTGATTTTTTTCAAGGTCAGACAGAAAGTCTGTGTCCTAATTCTTCATTTTATCATGCTAAGGCCCTAATCCTGGCAGTCTTACTCTTTTCTTGTGAGGAGAAGGTGGCCTTAGTGTTTTTCTCAGTGTTGCTGATCCTTTCCACATTCTCTCTAATTTATCCCAGCAGTACTGATGTGCTCAATGTAAAAACAATTGCTAACAGAATAATTTGGAAACTTTCATTTTGTGTTGTGGCTAGTTAGAGTGTTTTGAAACAGGGCTACCGGTTCACATCGCAGCGAGAGAAGAGTAGGGTGGCGCTGTTTATTCAGACTCAGAGAAGACACAGCACATCCTCTGTTTTTCATACTAAAGGTGCTGGCAATGAGTACTGATACACCTCTGGCATATCTAGAGGTCTCCCATCTCCCTCCTTTCCCCACCATTATGGCTCTTATTGGAGTGACATGGCAAAGCAGAAGCATGTTACCAGTGTTTCCCAAACCTCCCCTTCCTGACATCCTGCTTTCTATCACACACCTGCTGAGCAGAGCTGCTTAAGGTTCCCGGTATTACAAGGCTTCCTTTCATGGGGCATCATTTTGACACTCCCGCACAAGAGTGACAGGTATTTCTGACTGAACTGCACCACACATCACTTGAGTGGGTGCTGTTCCTACTGGAAAAAGAAACTCTTCATAATTTAAATAGAAAAGTGGTAGTTGCAGCATGTATGTAGGAGGATCAATTCACCAGGGTGATGTCCTAAATGTAAAAAAGATATAGCAGTGCCAGAAACAGCTCATGTAGCTAATTAGGGGTGACCTGACAATCCATTTTCTTAAATTGCAGAGTGCTGAACAGAGAAAAACAGAGGCATTTTAAAAAAGGGGAGGGAGAAGGGGGCCTTTGGAAACCTGCTTTTAGTCTTGACATCTGCAACTACTTGCCTCCAGTGAGCAGCTTCTTGCCGGCCAACCTGACTGGGCTCTGCTGCCAGGCAGCCCTTCCCAAGGCAGAAAGAGCCGTACGAAAGTTCCCAGTTGTGCCACCGTACGTGAAAGTACATGTAATGTTTGTTACAAGTCTAAATGAACCAAACCCCAAAATGGCCTGATCTTATGTCTTTTTACAGTAGCGATTAGGCTGTTGACTATGAGTAGGCTCAGAATGGAAAGTTCTTTATAGAAGACATTACTTGGTGGCTAAGTATGGTCTAACTCACCTCTGTTTCTTTTTCAAGTATTCAGACTAGTGTCTAGAAATAAACCCAGACATCTAGGCACTGAAACAAGAACAATATTTTAGGGTTCAAAAAGTTAATTCTGAAGATATAAACTGTCTACTGTTTAATTTTTTTTTTTTTTAAATGACATTGTTACTACTTCAAAAATAATCTGATGAATGTGATTTGGTAACCAGCTGGGTCTGAGTGTTCACCTCCTTACCGGAGAGCACACAATAAAAATAACAAAAGCAGAAAATGGATTTAAAATGCTCTTTACTTGTTTAGGTGACAGGAAGGCCACAATTGGCAGAGTTGGAAATGCATATTTCATAGACATCAAAAACACGACGTACTTCCAGCATCAAATCTATCCATTGCATCAGATCACATTTTAAAGATGCGCTGTTGAATTCATAGCTTTGATTTTCTAAATGTGTTTTGCTGAACAAAAGCTATGAAATTGATTTTTCCTTTCCATCTTTTTTAATTCCACCACTTAAAAAGCAGTGTCATATGAGTACAAAATGCCTGGGCATTCTTCATGACGATAACATACTGCAAGGTGAACAGTGATTTTACAATGTTAATTCTAGGGCATCAGAGGAGTATATATGTGCAGAAACCAGACAAAAAGGGGCATTCATATCTTTGAGAGTCTGGATGAAGTGAAGGAACAGTTTTGTGTTTACAGTTGGGCCTTGGTTAAAGATTCTGTGTTACTGGGTTTGGTTTGGCTATCATGTAATTATGAATTTCACCTTTATTTGACTGGTGACACTAAGTCATGATCTTTCTTCACACACTGGCGCTGAAGTGGTGTTGGCACCTCCACAGCACAGAGAGCAAGTGCCAGTACTTGGCACTCTCAGGCCCAGCAGTGTTTCCAGCTCCTGTGGTACATTTGGGACTGGTTGGAAGTGCTAGGTTTCACTTTTGGCCCACAATCCCAGAAGGATTCTGCAGCAGACAAGGATTGCCATTCTAGATATGGACTATACCTTGTCCTGCTAGTTTGTTCTTCGTACTTTCCCTTACCACATAATGTAGATGTGTACTACAGGCTAACTGTAGAATGTAGTCAGAAAATTCCTACTTAAAATTCCCATCTTATTTCTGACATCTATTGTATATCCAGAAGGGACAAAACTCAAGGTATAACTCAGGCAATTAACCTGTTTCAAGTGTGTTTTTCTTCTTCACTTTGGAATACGGCTTGTCACTATGAGAGGACCCATAGCAATGCAGTTCAGCATGGAGACAGCTGAAATCTGGATCCAAAGTGACCTCACAATGTCTGATGGAAACAACTGGTTGTGCCTCAAGGCAGTTTCATGATGTCATTCCCTAGGGGAAAAAAAATGCCAAGCCTTTTGCTTGGAGTTGTTGATCTGTCTGGAATAGACAGCATGAAAGCATGAAAATTCATGGCTGTCATGGCTGCTGGATATTCTCATGGCTTCAGAGGCCATGAAAAGACCATGTAGGTTGGATACAGACTATTATACAATGTGTGGTTAAAAAAATGTGAATAATTGCAAAATCTGTCTTTATAATACCCTTTATCTTGCATATTTCTTTCTTGCAGTTTGAGTGTTTTAATTGCACCATCTAAGAGGGATGACATCTGAATGACAGGTTATCACTTATTATTTTGAAGTATAGCAACATACGTAATTTTTGCAAGGGAATGGCTGTGTGAATGGTTGGCTAGCTTAATGAATTTCTCATTCAAAAGTTAGTATCGAGCCAACATCTATTTTACAAATGGAACAAATGGCTTGTTGGAGCAGGTGGCTGTTCACAGGAATTACTCCAGCAGGTCTGAGTTTATAAGGGAGAATATCTTGTGCTCCGTTTTAGTTATGCCTATACAGTTTCACTGCAGATGGCAGTAGCAGTTTCCCCAGCAAGGCCTTCTAAAGACTTCACTGATTGACCATAAAGCAATTGTTTTATGTCTTCCCCAAGGCACAAAAATCAGAACTGTGCCTAAGGAATTCTGGAATTTCTTTATAGTCAGAAGAACACTGAGGCTGCACCATAACGTGTCTAAAATAACGCTTTCCTGTAACTTAATTAGAAATTATCATCTGACAGTATATATACTACATGGTGTTTTGGTGCCAGATATACTAAAATATGATCATTAAACTTATTTTGTTTCAGTTGTAATTTTTATGATTTATTATAACAGTTATTTCAGTGGCTCAGTTTGGAAAGCTATTGTACTCCTTTTCTAGAGATAACAAAAAAGTATTTTCTGTTATTGTGGTTGGTAAGGAAAGAATAAAAAAAGAGCATCTTCAAAAGGAGCTGCCAATTAAAATGTTCTTTCTCAATAAATTTTTGAAACACGTATTTGTTGATTGACTTTTTCAAAATTCAGGGCACTTCTTATATATTTAAAGATTGTTTCAGAAGTTTAGATTTTGTCATTTAGTTTTCAAACCAATGGCCATGTGCTTTTGTAAATCTTGAGTGCCTTGGTATAGTTTTATACGCTGCACAAAATCAGGAGAAACTGATCAAGGAAGAGATTTAAAAATTACTCTAGAATGAGAAATAAATGCCAGTTAAGATTCAGTACTTGGTAGAACCTCATTGCCTCTGTGAGATTTCTATCTGTTCCTTCATCACAGACTGCCCAGCAAGACGGCTGCTGTTGGTATAATTTGTGTAGGGGAGGACTGTGAGTATTTCATGGAAATACATCTACATATAATTCTTCAGATAATTAATCACATCTCTTCTGTGTCATATCTGGCACGCTTACAAAACCATGACAGATCTGGCCAGATTTTGGCTCTCCCTTTGGGAAAATACAACTACTGTATGTCAAATCTTGCCAAATTGCTGCATGTAAAATACTTACTCTTGCTACACTGGTAATAAGTCATATTCAAATACTTTTTTGCTACCACTTTAATACAAATATTTAGTTAATAAACTAGTTACTTTCTTATTTTAAGTTGTACAGTGCCTGCAATTATTGATGGAAAAATGCTAATTTTCACATGATAATACCCTAGACCTGTATTTCTAATGAATAAAAGTACATTATTCAGAGGGAATAGCAGCATAATTTACAATCTGAAATCAAGTGCTTTGTATGAACATTGTGGATGAGTTACCTGTGACTGTGTAGGTTCCAAGTGATAATGTGATATCAGTTCATTTCTTTAGTCTGTGGAGTCACAAGTCACTATCAAGATCTGAACATTAAATTAGTGAAGGAAGAAAACCCAACCTGATTAGTTTTTTTAAAATTCAATTTTCTCTTACATGACATGTGAAGAAAAAAATGCCTTGTATTTCAGTGACTTCTTGATTGTTTGCAAACTACAGCCCCATCATCCATAATCGCTCCAGCTTTGGAAGATAAATCTCTGTACATGGGAAGGGATACATTGCCTTGCATCCCTCTGATACTTTCCAGATCTGAAAACTGTATCTGACATTAAAGGCATTCTGTGGTGATTTTCTTGTAAATATGACACCGGTGATAAAAAGCAGCCCTTCAGCACCCACAGTTAACTGCTAAATTTTAGGCGCCAGTGGCATGATGTCGTTCCGTGCCCATGAAATTACCTGTGTCATGTATTTCCCCCTTCAAAAATCCCGGTGTTCAGGGTACCTGTAGGAAAGTGGCCACCATCTGTTAGTATCTCGGAAAAATGAAATTATTTAAAAGTGGATGCAATGGTTAAGAACAAAATGCCATATAAGTGTAGAGTAGTATCCAGTAAATTGATATGCTTCTTGCAAAGTGAAAAAGAGAAAGCCAGTCTAACAACCATTAGAGAAGAGAGCTGATGGGTTTAAACTGAAGCATGTGGGGGACATTTTATTCCAAGTTCTTCTCGGAATCCTTATTCTGAAACAACATATGTAGGCAGTATGTCATTTCCTTCAGTATCTACCACCTCATTAATACAGGCTGGCAGCAGGAAAAGAAAAAAGAAGAATGTGTAAGGCTTGCTACATATAGTAAAAGGGGCTTTTGCATACTGTAAAAATAGCTTTCCTATTCTGTGTTATCACTACTGATCAGTGACAACAGTGTTTTCCTAAATATGTGCCGTTAAGATTTTCACACCTATCTTAGCTGCCTGAAAACCTACCCACCAACCTGCAAAAGCCTGGACTTTGTGTAAATACCAGTTCTAGTTTCAAAATACTAGTGAAGTGAAAACTAAAGGTGTTTGTCTCTGCTTTAGAGGGGAATATGTGTACTTTGTGTATATGCATACCCTTGCATTTCATGTACAAGTATAGAATTTGGATAGAGGATATAGCAACAGAAGGCGGGGGGGGGGGGGGGGGGAGGGGGAGGAGATTTAATAATATTGTGCTCACACCTAATATTTCCACACTAACATCTGTGCAACAAAGTTGTGCTACTTTGGGCTTCATCCCCATGAGTTGCATAGAGATCTTCTTTCTGAGGACTGGGAGTTGTCAAATGTGGGCTATGGGGAGCTCATTTGCACAGGTTCCATAACTCGTAGCTGGAGACCTGGGGATTTTGGTCTGTGTCAGGACATCTGCAGCAGGTTTACTTTTCATCTACAGAGTAGCTGGCTTGGTTCACAGCTAGGATCAGGAGTCTCTCAGGGGCTGTAAGGCTCACAAGGCCACAAAGGTTCTGAAGATTTGTCTTTTGCTTTGCCATTGCCATTGTTTTGGACCTGTTGAGCTCCGAAATGGTTATTTTTCTTCTTTTGCCTGTACGTCCATGGATGAAGCACATGAATTCTGAATTCGGTGTTCATCTGCTTCTTTGGTATCGATCCCATGTTTTATCCAGTATGAGTAGAAATAGGAACTGTCAGAAGCGAGTAAATGATGGCACATTTCATGCTAAATGGTGGTAAGATGACTCAAGAAGGTTACAGGAATATTAGAGAGTCACACAGGAAAGGGAGTGCCTCTCTTACACATTTTGCATTAATTATTTTTACGTTGCAGTTGCAACTGACTTCCCCACTTGATTTGTAAGGTGCATGGCAATGGAATGTAGCTTTTTAGTTTTTAATTAGCCTCTCTTTTTAGCTTGTGTATGGAAATATTCAAAATATTCTATTTGCACAAAGGCTTTGAAATTATTTTGTATCATTCATTTGTATAATGTATGTTCTCCGTATCTTTAGCGCATTAGAGAGACTAACTTCTTGTAAGTTAATTTCAGGAGTTGAGACAGAAGGAAAAGTGTTACAGTTTCTATTTCTCTTAGGTCTTTTATGACCTAAACTGTTTTTCATCATGGAACCTATTGCTAAAACAGTTTTCTGAAAACAAAATAGTGTTTACAAAGTAAACATTTTTTCTGGCTGCAAGATTGTTTGCTGTCCAGGAAGCAAACACATTCTAGTTCATTACATATATTTTGAGTGTATGAAAGGAAAATAAGTTTATACATTTAAAATGTGCAGCTCACAGACTTTCCGGCTAGAACCCACTTGGGAGTCATAACACATTTCCAGGACCTCCCCTAGTGAGACTCCTCAGATATCAGAGTAGTAGTGACTCATCGACCGCAGGAGAGGCAATTGAATTAAAACTTAAATATTTATGTGTCTGACTCACTCAAATTGCAAAACAAATACAGCCCGATTTCTGGGTGAGATATCTGTGTTTCTCAAGAAATGTTGGAGCTGGTATTTCAAGAGGTGCAGTGGCCTGAATTTGGCTGTTGGTCCTTGTTTTCACACCACTTTTTTTTTTTTTTTAAAGTAGTTTTCACAGCTTTGGAACTATAGAAATAGGGCTATTATGGCTTAGTTATTAAATAGTCTGAAGTACTTGATAGTAGTGCAGAAATGAAATTTCTATCAGATGGTTCAGCACGCTCTTTTGCACTTGTAACTATTGCTTTTGGATATACTGAGGGTTCGAGGTAAAGGTGGCTATAAACGTTACTGCATTAGAAAAATATCATCGTCCCCTCACTTCCCAAATACATAAATGACTGTCTGAGATGAAGTACAATGAAAAACTGAGTAAAGGAAGAGATGCTGTAACTAGTGCTGCCACGCTGTGTTTTTGGCAAGTCCAGAGATTGACAGTAACAGCCACCAGGTCAAATGTCTTGGTCTCCCCAGCACAGCATCAGGATCTTTGCAAAAAAGTTCAGCTTGATCCTATGAATTTGTTTCTGAAGCTGGTCTTGCTAACTAAATACAGCGCAGATGTTGCTACCCACACTCCGCCAGCCCTTCCCCCCGCAGTCAGGTGCTGGGTCTGAGGCCATTTCATTCTTCCAGGTCAGTCTTGTTTGGAGAAGGCTATAATATATACCTAATTACCTTACAGCTAAGAAAGCCTTAGCAGAGCCTGTGTATTGAAAACTGAGCATGTGCTTGATACAGTCATAATTTGAACTTAACTATTTTATGACACATTTTCTGGTCCAAAATCCTGATTTCCAGCTTGCCTTTGAACAAGAAGTACAGGCACTTGTCTGTCATCAGCAAGATATGAAGTATTTCATGAGAGTACAAATAAAGCTGTTGTTCTGCAAACCCAAGGATGGCAAGTGATTTTAAGACAGCTTTCTGAACAACACAAAAGTGTGATCTGAAAATACAACCAAATGTTCTGTTCAGCATTTTTTATTTAAAGAATGTCTGATGTGCTACTGCCAATAATTATGAGTTCTTTATGGCCAATGGAAAAAATATACAACTTGTTCCAGTTGTCTTTTTGGTTTTTAACATTATTTAGCCGCGGATCAGAAGTATCTTCTGCCACTCCTATTTTCAAGTCTTAAACAGATTTATAGATTTGGTTTGAAAGATGGCATCAAGATGTTCAGGTTTAAATTCTACATGTATAGATGAATTATCCAAAACTTAGGCTCTTTTTCTAATGCTGAATTGCTCTGCTATGCAATGCATGTTGTTTATCCTTCTGGTTGTAGTGGGCATGATTCCACATATTAAATAAAATAAAACTAAGCTGTATTTTTGACAAATCTCATATTCTTTGATCAACTTGAGCTTCACAAACACTTTGAATTAAATTTGGATGATTGGTCCCATCCCAATTTACAGTGGTAACTGCAGCTTGGTATGGCAGATTTGCTTAGCATAAAGTAAAAATCATATTTCAGTATGTGTCATTACAGGTGTGTGTCTATTATGATTTAAAAGAAATTTTAAAATAGCATGGTATTAGATTTCTTCATCACACAAAAGGATGTGGCTAACTTTGAGACAGCTTTTTTTAATATATTGAGGTTGTTTTTTGTTTTGTTTTGTTTTGTTTTTATCTTAAATTCTATTGTGCTTGTTGCTGGGAAGCTAAGTCTTTGGCTAAAATAAAAGCTAGGAAGAGTTCATCCACTGTAAAACAAAATAAATATACTTTGCTGCTGCCATCTCTGAAGGTCATAAAAATATTACGGATTTGAGGGAGCTCGATCAGTTTACATAAGGGATTACAAAATGTGGTTGCTTGTAATACCAAGGGACGGTACTTGATGACCTAAGAATTTTCTTCCAGTTTTTCATTATTAAAAGCCAGTCATAGGAGAGAAAACAAAACCATAATCACTGATGTATTATATTAGAGGCTCAGTACATAGTCTGCTACTTAGCCAATAAATGCTGTGTTGCTGAAATCCACCAGCTGAACAACGTGAAACTGCGTGAATGACACAGCTGAGCATCGGATGCTGCTCAAGCCGAGAATTATACAGACCGACACTTCACGGATTTCCACTTGCGTATTTGCACATTGTAAACAGTACATAACAGGTTACGCTGGGAGGACCTAAACTCTAATCCATGTAAGAAGGTGAAAAAATGTCAAATTTTCCTTTGAGGCCTCTGACATCAATAACCTGAGGGAGCATTTTGTCTGGTTTACTAAAATTCGCAGGCAAATCAACAACATGTTTTAGTCATAGTATCAGAAGCTGCTTATAATGCTAATAAAAAAATCACTTGAGGGCAGCCTTCCCTGGGCCATTATGTTGGTATGGTTTCAGTTCCATTTTCACATCATTTCAGCCTGTTAAGAATAAATAGCAAATATTATGGCATGCAGTTGTTCCTGGAGCTGCCTCATTACCACTTCCTTAATAACTCTTTACAGTCTGGTAACTGTTTCACTATTTAGGTTAACAATACTGACAAATTTTATTGTTTCCAGTAAAAAATATACCCAAGTTTTGTTGTAACCGTCCTCTCAAAGGGAAGTATTAATAAGTATTGCAAACTGTCTTTCTATGTCAGCTTTATATTTTCTATCAGCTTTGCGTATTTCTGATGAAAGCTACATTTGTTGAAAGCAAAATAAACCAGCAGAAATGTGTGGGGGCGGGGTGTGTGTTACAGGTTTTTTTTAAAAGCCAAAAAATTAAATTAAAATAATATATTTTCAGTATGCTTTTCAGGAGCGTATTTGCAGCTTGAGTGCTTTCAGAGTGCTTTAGTGAAGCTCCGAAAGATTGCTTAAAAGGTTTAATTATATTACTTTACAGCCATTGTAATCACATCATTATTATTCTTTAGGAGAACTGAAAACCTAAGGTATGTGCTGTGAATTACTGTATCCAGAATTAATGTGAAGAAATCTCTGAATAAGGAAGAATACATGTAATGCACCACATTTTAAAAGTAGTATAATTTATACAGGGTCAGTGAAGAGAGAGGTAAACTATAAGCCTTGTATTTCCTGGGATGACTTGTGACTGTAACTTTTATCCTTTAGACTGAGTTGGTGCTTTGAAACAGTGAGTGAAAGGAAGGGCTAAGGCAAATATGCCAAGGCAAAATGAACAGTGGGAATAGTGTGTGACTTTTTATATTACTTTTCTGTCTTTTATGTACATGGAGTTTTCTCTCTTTTATCAGTACTAAAGGTTTTATTTGAATAAAACCTGTTTTTTTGATCCTCTGGTCTACTTTGGGTACTTGGCGTAAGAGAAGGGTGTAGGCATATTCACTCTAAAGATCTGGCCCATTCAGTGTCCCATCTCACCACACAAAAAGTGAAAAAAAAGCACAAGCGATGTAACACCACAGCTTCAAGTTTATTGGTTTTTCATCTTTCCACAAAATGAAGCTGTTTGAGTTTCTGTAAGACAGCCTGACATGTCTACACCACAGGGATATTAAAGCAGTTGTCCAGCATTACTTGTTTCAGGTACAGAAGTGAGTTAGTTTTTATTTATTTATTTACTTACTTCTCTTTGTGTTGTGATTTGGTTCAGGTTGTTGGGGAATTGCAGCGAATTATAAGAGTGTCCGTTTACCTTAGAATGTCACAGGAATGTCACAGTTGGTAACACATCACCGAAAGCTACTTTGGAGAAGCTATACTTTTAGCTTTGTTTGCCACTTATTCTGTTGGTTGATACAGATGTTAGTATTGTTTCAAGAGAGATGAAGGTGGTAGAGAGCAGCTGTGAGCAGTGGGACCCTCTTCCCTGACAAAAGCTCTGAATTTGACACTGATTTCAGTGTTACTTCAACTCCCAAAGTCATGTAGCATGCTGTGGGAAACAGGTTAATGCTTAGGTACTCCGGTGAAAGGACTGAAGCGTTTCTGAATAGGAAAGAGCTTATTTAGTGTGCAAGGATCCAGGGGATCATCAGTCTTCCCAACGGCACCTGAGGGGCAGATACACAGCCAGCTCTCCAAGGCACTGAATGACTCCTAAGCTATCCAGCTGCCACAAGACTGTCCACAACACAGGCTGCCATTTACTGTCAGCACCCACTGCTCCTGTACATATTTTAACTCTTTTTTTTTTTTTTTTTTTTTTTTTCAAAATAAGCCTGATCCAAGATGAACATGGTGTTCCAAAACCCAGCTGGAATCATCTAGGTTCCACACTGGCTGATTTTCACAACCAGCATCCAGTCGCTGAAGAAGCCCAGTGGAAAATCACTAGCAGAGCTTTTCATCCGAGGTGTAATCAGCCATATTAGCATGAAGGCCAGGCAACAGGAAAAGGGACACACTATAGTGTCTCAGAGGAATGTTGTAGTTAACCTGCACAGGGTGCCTTTGTAGGAAGGGTAGGGTGCAATAATCACATGTGACTTCTTAAGCAGGCTTCTGTAGACAGATCACTGCAGGTGTGAGACAGAGGAGATTCCTACAGAGAAAAAATATTTTAGATGTACCCTTCTCATCCTCGGTTTAATGTAATATTTAATATTAGGTGCAAATCTTGCTTTCAGGGTTTCTTCACACTGAAAGAGTGGAGTTGCAGGTGCCTGGGTAGTAAGGAATACTGAAGTAGTAAGGCATACTGAAGCTGGCTCTGGCTGTGCTGAAGTCCCTGTGTCTCAGCTCAGTTGGCTATGCTAAGCTGGGCCCTTCAGGAGGTGAAAGCTGGACACATGATACCTGTGCATGTATAAATATTTTTGGTATAAATAATGGATCCTGGGGCATTTAGTGGTCCCTCCAGAAATACGAACCTCCAGTATTGTGATCCTAATCATCCTGTAACTTTCACCTGTGAACAGGCTATTGTGTTTGACATCTGTGAAAGTCTGCTTCCTACTTGGGCATACTGCCCTCTCAATGAAGTGTACTAAATCTTCTCAGCAGGGAAAATAACCTTAACTGATAGAGATAACATAGCCTTGAGTCCATAGAGATTTATTATCATCAGTGCAACTGAACATTGAAGTCCTTGTATCATGATTTAGCTACAGCATGCATGTTGTTCTACTGGTTTTGACAGTCTGTGACCAGATGCTACAGAAGTTCAAAAGTAGGAAATGCATGCATGTAAACATACAGGGAATTAAACAGAATACTGGAATGAATGTTAAAATGGCAGCTGTGTACTGAACACTGAGTAGTATAATAACACGGTTTGAGAATATATTTAGATTTGGTACAGTTGCAGAGTAACACCCAGTCCTTAACTGGAGCAATTCCTACTGCTTGCAGAGGAGCCACCGAGGAGGTATGTCAGTCAGTAAGCCAGAGTTGCTGATCTGTGAGTCTCAGGCTGGGATAGCTTTCCTTGGTTGCTCTCATCCAGCATCCTCTAGAGGAATGGCTCTCGAAGTTGGAGATAGAAAGTCTCTACTGCCTTACACTTATACTCTGGGCACAACAAGTTTGCTTGTCACTTTGCAAGGCAAGTGCTACAGATTTTTTGCCTTTTGATTTAACCCATCGGAATTCAAAACCAAGAATTTTTGTGTAGTCCGTGAAGATGCTCAATCTATCTTGCCTCTTTTTTTAAGATAATCTTCCTGTAGTGACTACTGCTCTATTTTGCAGTAGCACAGTCCTAAGAGATGGAAAGATCTGAGAATCAGTTAATCTGAGAAAATAGTCCTTGAAGTAAATTAGTAAATAGATTGTACCCCATGCCAGGGAATTACATCAGCTGGGAAGTGCCATGTAAATATTTTATTTTAGAGATCAGTATTTTATAGACTTGCTTTTCACTGCCAAGATTCACTTAGTTAACGACATACAAACCTATTCTCATAAATGAAATGTTCATCTAGATATTACAAGAAAAGTTCTTGTAAAGGACTTTAAACTGCCTTACAGGGTACTGTAATCTTTTCCCCTAAGAGCTCCTCGTGCGTATACCTAATCTTGCTATCAAAGCAGTCCTGTAACAGAAAGAGTAACCCAAGCATAATTACCTCCTGATTAATCAGCTCATTTGCATGTTTGCCACTCTGATGCCTGTGGCAATATTATGCTAAACACAGATGGGTTCTCAGATTCTCCATACATTTAGGTTTTGGTGTAGCTGCACGTGAAACCCGTGGTGGGAATAACAACACAACTACAGCTAGTCCAGAGAAACCTGAGCAGAGCAGTTTCACCTTTATTGTGTGGAAATGGAATTCCTTAGGGGTTATCTCCTTCCCTGCACATATTTGGAATTTTTGTACTAATCTTGCCCTTCTGCATCACATCCTAAATACATTTAACATGTGGCAGTGATTTCCAAGTGTGTTGTTTCAGATTCCTATTAGCAACAGTTGCTGAAATGTTTGGTGCGTCTCTCTGATATGCAGTATATTCTGTTTCTATGTAACTTAATTTCTTTTTAGTTTTATTCTCTTAAAAAAAAAAAAGGCTAACTTCTTCTTCTAATCATAAATGGATTATAATTAGTCTTCCTTCATCTCTAAGAACTGTCTGATAGGTTAGGTATATTTTAGTTCTCTGAACATCCAGCACAGACAGAAATCTGGGCTTGATAGAACCAGTTATCAGATTTACTATGGCTGGTCCTGTATTTCATCAGTCTCTAGCCACATTATAAAAAAGATGCCAGGAAATAATGTTGTGCTCCGTGATTTATTACTTGCTTACACACGAACAGACATTTGAATCCTTTTTAACTCTCTCCACCTCTTCTATCCCTCTCTAGAAAACTTGGTTTGTAACTTGATGGTTGAGTTCTAGTACTTGTCTGTCAAAAGCAGGCGTATTCATCCGACAGGCTGTAAAAGCAGGTGTGTAATATTATTGTTCAATATTGGAGAATAGTAGCCATCCGCAATTTTGCATAGTTTGAAAAGAGGTTTTGCTAAGTACATGCACTTTGAATTCCCACGGTATTATAAAATATTGTTTTCCACAAAACAAGGTGTTTGTGGAGGGGTTGTGCTGTTTAATTTTTTGGAGGATTTTCTTAAATATTTCAAGTATTTTGCATTATTATTTTAAATGCATTGCAAATGCTCCTCGGCTCCTAGAAAACGTTCTTCCTATACTATAACCAGGATAAAGCTCCTTAGCCTCTCTTTGTAGTGCAGAAAGTTGTGTGGGTCAAACTGCAAGTCAGCCATGTTGGAAGAAGTTACATGTGACAAAAGTAAAGCAGAGATTTATTTCTAGGTTTGTCTTCAAACTAATGAAAAATAAAGATTGTGGAAGAGGTAGGTACTTTAGTTAGAAGAAGCTAGATCTACTGAAGATGAGTTGAGTAACTTAGAGTAAAAATCCAGTGATTTTCACAGTGTAGATATCTAAGATTCTTTTAAAAATGTACAGAATGAACGTTGCTGCCTTAAATAAAGTTGGTGGAGACTTGTGTTACATTAGCCATATGACTGTGGTTCTGAAACAGACAAAATTTTATAAAAATCTGAGAGAAATTAAGTGAAAATACCAAATGAGGAGGACAGTGATGTGTGCAGTATGAATAAAAGCACTGATAATATCATTCTAGAATTTTATAGATTTTTATTTATTGTGTAACCTATTAATTATTTATTATATATTTATATATAATAAATGTATTTTTATATATTATTTATTTATATTATTTATTTATTGTGTAACCTATTAATTAATTTTATTTAATTTGGGAGCCACTTAAATCTCTTCCAAAAACATGTTCTTTAAATTCTAATGACTTAAATATTTTAACTTCTTAACTATGCGGCCAGATGATCTAGTACCTTTGCATTATCTACAGTGTAGGTGGTAAAGAGCTGGCTTTTCTGTTTTCTTAAAAAACTCTGGCCAGTGTGGGAAATTAAATTTAGAAAGCAGCTTGATTTACTGCAGCGGTGAATTTGCTTCCTGGACATATTCCCTGTGGGTCTAGCTGCACTAGCACCAAAAAATTGCACTTTGGGGTTCCTGGGAGTTAAACTAACTTATAATTTATCACTCATTGAAATATACCGGAAATGAACTTGTAGAATGAAAAATCTTAAATTAAAATCAGCAAATTGGTGTCTAATAATCAGCTCTTCTTGAAAAAAAGGAGTCAGAATGTTAACAAGCATCTTCCTGCCTTTTCTTCGCTCCCTTTTTCTAAACTTATTTTAAAGAAAAGTTCCTAAAACCTGAACATCTTAAAGTTTTTAAGTTTTTGAAAACCATATTAATACCATCTAATAACTCTAATACTGTTACCTTTATACTGTATTTATATTAAGTAATATAATAATACTCAGTCATCTAACACCAATATAGTATTTTTGAAATTATCATTTTCATCTATCGCTTTGCAAGAAAGAGCATTCGTGAATACCGTTTATTGAAGTGCATATTTTTATTAAGTGAATGCATTTCCCTTGGCAGCAAAAGTGATCTCTGCAGAGATGCTTCTGCAGAGTTCTGGAATATGGTGCCTAGTGACATTGATTTTGTGTATTGTGCTCATGCCACATTAACAGGATTCGAGGGCAAATGGATCTTTTGAATCTACAGTGCAAATGATGCACAGCCCGGGCTTTCAAATGCATACTTTTATGATATGAGTCTTTATTAGAGAGGAGTTCAGTTCAGCTGTTTTGCTACAACTACCAGCTGTTCCTCATCAGGAATTACAGTGTACCAGGATCTGCTCTTGAACTACTTACCTGATTCACATGTAGTTCATGAAACAGCCATTGCCTCATATTGACTTTCTGTCACTATTCATCTGACAGAATTTGAACCGGTAACCTACAGGTGATAGGCAATATATTCCTTAATTCTCTGAGTATTTGTATCCTGCCACTATTTTGTTCATATTTCAAAATTCAGAATAAATGAAATTGCAGCACATTTATACTCCATAGGTCAATATAAAGAAATGTTCTTTTCCAAACTCTACAGGTCAACCTGGGGGTATTTCCCAGATTTCTCCCTCTGAAAATCATTACCGATATATTTTAGATCATGTCTACAGATTTCCATACTAAAGGCTCAAGGTCACTTCGGTGACATTTTTTCTATTCTGTATCTGGAAATACTCTAAAAATAAGAAAGATTTTTAAAACCTGTATGTCTGTGCTCCACTGTGCTGCCAGATTAACATCCAAGCGTGCAATTCTGTAGTATGCTTCTCAGAAGACTTCTAGAGCCTCATCAGCTGATAAAATTATTGTGTTCCTCCTAGGACAGCACAAGAATGAGCATTTTTCAGAAAGGCATCTTTCGGGTTCTTTTAGCCCTCTGAAGGGTCAGAGGTGGGTTCTTCAGTGTCTCTATTCCTAACACCAGAGCAAGGCTTGAAGATTTTAGCCCACTGTCACAGAACAGGAATATATGTAAAGAAAACGTAAGAAAGTACTGAGTGATTTTAGAAATAGCAGACATACTATGTAACAAAAACTATTCTCAAGTAATAATATAGTAGTCTTTACAGTTTCTTAATATTTTGTTAAGCTGGTGTTAATCAGTGGTTTAGGAACTCCACCTTACTTGTGTTTTCTTTACCTTGCAGTCTAAAAACCATTTACATACAGCTTTATTTTCTTTCTAGAAATACAAAATACAGAACAATTATTTGGATGAAATTATTTTAATAATGTAGTTTCAGTAATACACAACACTTGTACTTACTAATTTTAAATACTTTAAAAGACATCTGTTTTCTGCATGTACTAAATGACAGAGCTGTAGCTTTTCTTTCCTTTGTTTTTTTTTCCCCGAGATTTTAGATTGGATTGACATATTTTAAGTGGCTTTTTTAGTTTGTTTAAACAAGAAACTAAAAACAAACAGGCAAATGAAAGGGAACAGACTATGTGAAATCTTGAATCATTAACTGAACATTCATTCACTCAAGACTCAAATATTTAGAATTTACCTTTCCTGCTCTTATCTGAGGGATAAACAATAGGGAGTACTAACAGTAGGGCATGTTGCATAGCATGGGTACCTTACACAGTTATGCTTGTCCTGCTTTAGGTAATGGGTGTTCTTGTTGGAAAGGTTGTAAATACCAAGTAATACACGTTTTAAGAGCTTGTTTACAAACCTATGTATAAAAAGATTTTTCCTTGTCCTTACAGTGAGAGCAAGGAAAAATTTTCTGAGAAAGCAGAGAGATTGTTTTATGAAGTAGTATGTTATCTATATGAGATTAATTCTAGACACAAGTACTCAAAGAATGGTCCATGAAACAAAAATCAGGTGAAGCATGGACATCTTCAGTGCTGGCATTTTTCACTCAAGGTGGTGAACTGTGAATGGCGATTTTGAGTTCAGTCAGCAAGTGTTTACCGAAGGAATAACAAAATAATGTATTTTTGTTTGTCTTTAGGTGCCACTTACCACTTTATTCTGCTGTGGAGAAAACTCTCATGCCAGCTGAACACTTGAAAGCAGGGCTTGGACATTTCAGTGGTTTGTGAGCCTCAAGCTGCCTGTGTAGTTTCTGGCCAGAGAGCTTTCCTTTGCGTACAGGACTGTTGAGAAAAAAGAGTAAATGAAGTCTCTGATAACAGATTGATATAAAAAGAATCTGATGTAATCACATTAGGACAGTTTATATTGCGGCTTATTGCATTGTTATTTCATCCAGTAACAGCGGCATGTGTTTCCAGAATAGCTCCATACAAGAACAAGAAAAGATTCTTGACGTAAAAAGCAAAGGGATAATCTTCCTTCTTATATTTGTTGATAATGAATGTGTGTATTTACCTTTTTTAATGATGATCATAAGAAAGACTGAAAGCGGTGTAAATCTGGAATTGTCTTCTTCCTTTACTACTTGCCCCTCTAATATGTCTGATCGACTTATTTCCAACTTATACAAGGAGACTGATATATTTCCATATACAAAATTAGTAACAGACAAAATTCCTCTCATACACACATTTTAAATGATAATCGCTTTCATATCCCAAACCTAGAAATTCCTCATGACGAGAGGGTCTCCACCAACTCGTATTGCTTTCTTCTGCCACCACACAAAGTAACACAAGCTTAACTTTGAGCATATCAAGCGAATGCCTTCTGGATTATTCAGAGTACAGAGTAGTGTTCCTGCTAGGATGCTGAGTTTGCATAGTGAGGCATTTCAGCTGAAGGCTATCTTGGAGTTGGTTGTATTCACAGCCATATAAAAGAGGGAGAGGCATGGCATTTATAGATGGAAGATTTTTGTAAAAACACCCATGATCTGATGGTTCAGTATAATTTCTGTTGATTCCTCAAGTTGTGAATGTGGTAGTACTTCCTGTGTTTTAGCTGTTATACGAGATTAGGCTCTCATCAAAGCACATACGTATGGCTTGTGTAAATGAGATTAGTAATATCACATTAAAAATTTGAATCAGTCTTGATGGATGCAAATCCTGGACTGGAATTAGCCGGTAGTTTCTTCTCTCTTACATGCTTATATATGAATATGTTCCTCTATAACATTAGTGAATATTTAATAAAGATGTGCTCCAGAAAACTCAGGTGGTTCTTAAAAGCATCCATGCTGATAGAAAATATCACTACATTCTTCTCTCTTCTTTTGTGTCATGTATCTCACTTCTAGTCGTCTATATTTTGAAACTGTTCCTAGTTTGTCTTTGCAGAGTTCTGTTCTGATGGTCCCATGATTCTTCTAAAGTAGAAGAGAATCTTCTAAAGAATAAAATCTTGTTTAAACCTAAAGATCTTTTTATTTTTGCCTGGTTTTCTTTCATATGCTTACTTAGGCTTTTAATTCACATTTATTTTTACAAGTATTTACAGCATGCCCATAATGGTAGATATAACTGTCCTGAGTTCTGCGGTGAATAAAATGCAGCTCTTTTTAATTTGTCTTAATTTTTTTTTATGCATTTAGAGCTTATTTTCTAGAAATGAACCTGTATGTACTTTTTTTTTTTTTTTTCAGGACTCTTTTGTTCAAGGCATTCTGTAAAGAGACATGAAAATGTATAGACATCATCATAGAAGCAAAACTTAGGTAAATGCAAGCAAAACTGGAGTAATTAATGGCAAAAGTCAGTGCACATTATATGTGGGAGGATTAATCCTTCCCCAGTATCTTACTGTTCTCCTTTGCATCATGTCTCTATATATGTATGTATGGTCTCATACATATGTGACTTAAAAGTGTAGGTAAGTTTAAGGAAGACCTTCATATTATGTTTTCTCCCTAAATTGCGATAGGAAAGGAAATACAGTAAGACATTCTTCTGTATCCCATAATGAAGTTTTCACAGCTGTGCTTTTATTGTTTGCAGACTAAGCACTCCCTAAGGAAAAGATCCAAATCCCATTTGAGATTAGTGGAAGTCTTTGGATCCAGCTCAAAGTCATGGAATAACATGTAATCTTTATCTTAAAATGCGGTAGCTGTTATCCTTCAAGATAACTTCTCTGCGTCAGCATGAGACGGCAAACAGCAGACATGTATAGCAGCAGGAGAGTCCAGCAGATCAAACACTGCCCAGTGTCCTCTCCAGGAAACTGATGAAGCATAGTTAAAGGAATTATGTGTGGCTTCAGATTATAAAAGACACGTGGCTTTGCATTACCCCCTGATTCAGACCTTATATTTGAAAAATAGAACATATTTTACTGTACTAGTTTGTAGGGAAAGGTTTGCAACAAATTCCAAAATCAGATCCCTAAACTATGCATTTTTTCTGATTTTCAAGTAAAAGTATTTCTGTGCTGTCACTCTGATTATTTTTTTCACAACTGCTTTTGAAATACCACTTAGGGGGTGCAAAAAAAAAAGGGGAGAAGGGGGGAAAGGCCAAACCATCTGATGTACTTGCCTTCTTTGTTGAAGTTCCACTGAGTCATTCTGAGATAAATGGAATTTTCTTCTTCAATCCAAAGCTTAATTATGGTAATTAGCCTGTGCAATTTGTAAAGTTTGGCAGTCAATTCAGCTCCTAATATGCATAAGCCTCTTTCTGTTACAAATTGAGTAGGTTTAATCAGTTTTAAAAAGACAGTGTCTCACTATGTCTGCATGGCACACTCTTAGATTTTCAGATTGGTTGTTATTCCAAACTCTGCTACATCATTAGCAGTTTTGATATTTTTAATATTCATGAAGCTTTCATTTTAGCATTAATCCCCAGCATCTGTGATTATGATGGGTACTTTTGGGATCTGTCTATTGTGTGTCTACTGAGAATGAAAAGCCCAGCAGTTCCTGGCAGTAAATTAACCCTCACAATGCCAGTTGGTGCTGAGCTCCTTTTGAAATGTTGCCTTCTGCTATGTTCCTTTCTATTCAGATTTCACACTAAGGTCTGATTCCCTCAGCAGACACAAGCTTCATTTCATCCTGACAGCCATCTGTGACACTAAGAATTTTTCCTTTTTTCATTCAAAGAATGTAACTTTCATTGGGTGCTTTTTTCCCCCTAGATTCAGTATGATAATCAAATGGGAGAAAAATGGAGTTCAGAATGCAGATTTATATCTTAAGTGAGAAGAAGAAGAAAGCAGTAAAGAATTTTATTTTTCTCAGATTCAAGGAAGGAAGAAAGATGTTTTTCTTTTTTTCTAATATTCATGGTAGAATTTTCTTTAGCAGGAAATTTTTGCTTAACTTCTAAAGGTGGTCATACAAAAGTCTAGCTGTGCAAATGAAGTCTAATGAATGGAGAACAGACATTGGGTGGTTTCCCTCTCTGCTGCTAACTTATGACATACAGCAAATGAAGGCTCTGTCCATTTTCCTTCTTTACTCATTTAGAACTGTAAGCATTTTGGGGCAGAAACCTTCTAGCATTGTTTACAGTACAGTGTCATATCACCTATTTTAGGCATGCAATATTAGTTGATAAGTATTTAATGAATGAGGACAGATTCTTCCAGCTCTAGTTGTAGTTCAGGTGCTTTAAATCACTGTGGAGGAGCTTCCCACCACGGAAGGATCCTCAGGGGTGTTCAGTTAGGATGGCAAGAATTGATAGTGTAAAATATGTACACTCTTCTTTTTCCTGCTGTGCAAAGCATGAAGATGTCAGCATCAGCAGGGCATAAAGTCCAACACAAAAAAATAACATTATATAAATAATGTTTTTATGCACTGCCATGTAAATAGTAAGAAGTCTTCACAGCTCGTCCTATTTTGCACCAGACATGGGGCTCAGTTCATATCCTGAAGAAGTTTTGAGCAGCTTTGGATTTCTCTGTAGGCTCTGTCGAAGCACTTGTAACATGGATTGCCTGAAGATTGAAGTCTCTCTTGGCAAGCATCACCTGCTCCTAATTGCCTTACCAAGCTCCCCTCCTGGGCTCTGCTACCTGATCACAAGTGCGGGGTTGTCAGGGTTTGCTATTTCATCCATTGTTCCAAACCAGCTTTGTCTCAGGCTGCTCAAAGGCCCTGCCTGCCTGCTCCGATTGACATGAAATTTCTGTCTTTAAAATGTATGCAAGTAGGTGGCTTTTAGCACATTGTAAATACAGGTGGAGGATTCTTTTGTCTTTATTCATCAAGCATTTTCTCCAAGACTGCTTTGCTATTTACTGAAACCATATGGGTTTAATTACCTATTTTTTTTGAGAAATACAATTGTGGGTAAGTTCCTAACTCAAAGATAATTGGCATGTCATTATGAGCCATGGATTGCCCTAGCTACTAAAGCAACTGTACTAACTGTAACGGGACTTGCCAGCACATACTTCCAGTAATACAGGGAGCATAGAAAGAGCCATATCAGCAGTAAATGCGGTAAGAAAGCTAAGCGTGTCGTGTAGAATTAATATCGCACGTCAAAAATGAGCTGCAGGGAAAGAAGAATGAGACTGTGGTGTCTTGATGATGACAAGCTTTTCTGATGTCCTAGTGGGGCAGTCCTGAATGCTGTTTGTAATGCCTGGGGACTGAGGCTGGGCACACTATGTTTAGCGCCGGGTTGTGTGGCACTGCTTCAGAGCTAGTCCAGACATCCCAATAGCTTAGAAAAATACAGTCACTGACTTCTCCATACTAACTCTTTCAATGTTTCCAGCAATTTTGACAGGAGCAGCATGCTGGCATATGGATGGAAGAGGTGCATCAGCAGGCGTGCAGTAGATGCTATGTCTATAGTCATGTTCTTGTGTCAGACTCCATCTTCTTCCCCCTTGTTGCACCATGGGAGTGCAGAGGGCAGACCTTCTCTTGGCACTGCTTGTTATTATATTCCTCTCATCTGTACAGCCTTTTTAGAGCATGGATCTGAACTCAGACTGTGATGGTTTTAAGCCCTGCCGGGACGGGAGACCACATTGCCGTTGTCCCTCCCCCACCCTCAGACACAAGTAGGGCACAAACCCCGGATTAAAATAAGAAGAAATTTAATACAACAGTGTAATAAGCAATCTGAACAACAACAGTAGCAATGATAACAGCAATAAACAGCAATAACAGTAAACAAGACAGAAGATATACAGAGAAATACTGCAAATGGTTACAGACAGCTCACTCGCGTGCTTCCCGCGACCAAAGCCGCAAAGGAAAACTTCCCTCGATGCTGCCAGACCTGATGTCAGCATGGTATGAATAACCCGCCTGGAGATCCCTTCCCCCTCTCTGCTGGGGATTCTTAACCCTATCCTAGCTGAACCAGGACACAGACCTTCTTCGTTTTCAAGCTTGACTTATTTACCTAGGTTTCTTAGTTGCTGTGCTGTTTCCAATATCCTGGGAACAGTTCATATATAGATGCAAGTGCAAGAAAGCCCAAAACCTTGTCTCTCTTCTTCAGCTTACTAGTTACATCGTGTTGTGCTATATAATTTCTCTTGTGCTTTCTGGGAAATTCTGGATATTCTCCTCATGTTTATGGGCATACCTAGGCTCCCTGATGTCTGGGAATAGAGAGTACAAAATCTTTGCTTGCTGTCTGGACGACATTTTGAGAAAAAAAAAGTGAAAATACTGGGAAAGCTGCAGAGTTTTTTCCTAAGCCCTATTTACCCAACTCCCTGCCTTAACCAGGAGGTATTCTGCATGCTAGCATTACCTGTCCTGATGGTGAGAGCTCAACTGGCCTCCTTCAAGCAGTACCCGTCTTCCAGCTTGGGTATTCTCTTCTGCCATGCCAGTGGCTGCTCTGCACTGTGGTCTGCATGGGGCACAGCTTGTAGCTGGTCTCTTTAAAGTAAGAATACTACACTACTCCCTGCCTTTTCACAAATTAAGTGGAACCTTTTCACTCCTTTGGTAGGATACCTGTAATGAACTGTATTCTTCCAGTGTAGACTCAGATTCTGTAGTTATCTGATCCTAAGCACAGTAATCACAAATAACTTCAAGTACTAAGGATGGAATTTAACAGAGGTTCAGTTTTTATTGCAAAAGGAACAAGAGCTTTGCAGTCTAATAAATGAAAGAAAGGTGACGGGGCTGGAATTTGATTTAAGGAAGCAGGACTCTAAAACATAATTCCTTCTGTGTAATTTAATAGCCATTGAGGAAGTACTGGAATCTACAGTATGTGGTCTGTTAATCTAATTAATCTACCCTAAAGGTTAAGTCACACAACCAACAAGTATAAGTGGATTTTGATCAAGTTTTACTGGGCCTATAAAATATCGAATATATGAGGATGTCCAGATTTACTTGTGTTTGCATTGGAAGTATCTCAACTTTGTGCAGTTGCGTACTGATATACACACACATAGAGGGGCATTTTTATTTAACTTTCTATTTCCAAACATAACATGCTGTGGATTTAAGAATTGCTTTTATGATGCTGAATGTCATTGAAAAAGTATGGCAAAAAAGGAAGGCGAAAAGTGCTGTTCTTTGCCAGTAAAGGTGGGTGTTAAAATGATCATTGAATTCTAAAGCCTATTATTTTTAAGGCTATAAAAGAGGCCCCTATTTAGTTCTGCATCATGCTTGGTGCTCCACAGATTGGGGTCCTTGGTTTGCATTGCACCCTGTCGTCCCGAGACGCACTGGAAGCAAAGACCAATCTTTCTGTTCTTATTTTCTCTTCAGCTGCAACCAGATTCCTGTGACAGTGACTCTGTGAGAAAGACTGGGCAACATTAACCTTTCTCTTAGGATTTTAGCTGAGACTGGATCAGTGTATTTTGCAGTAATATAAATCCTGGTCTGACCTATGAGAAAACTAGTAAGGATCTTAATACAAGCTTCAGCTACTCAGATGAACCTGAATCTATGCAAATCAGTAAGACTTTCCCATTGTTTACTTTCAATCCATATTCTCTGTTCTATCAAAACCCAAATTCTGCTTCGCTCTCCATGGTTTTCAATAGGTCTTCTGCCTTCCTGCAAACAGCATAAATATACAACATAAATATAATACATGTTTCAATGCACTTCTCATTGAAGGTTCTCATTCATTTGACAGTATGTCTGCGAGTGTTACTTTTATCATAGTGACAACCCTCAAAGAAACCTACACATGAAAGGGAAGTTCAGAAGGAGCAGACTGCTACATGCTTTTGGGGATCTCCAAGGGTTTTTGATGCCTTCTCCCACCAAAGGTTTTTGTTATCTGTACTTAATTCAAAAAGTCTTCTTTCAAATTGAATTCAAGCTCCCCCAAATCAGCAAACCTTGTCACACGTGTTCCAGGCCAGATCTCACAAGTGCGACAGATCACAGCAGTGGGGAATCAGGAGGAGCTACTGGTGAGGTCAGTGCTCAGATTTGTTACAGGGGTCAGTTGTGAGTTGTGGGTACATTGGCAGACATACTCTTCAGGAACCTTTCATACATATCAACATAGTTGTGTTCGTTTCAAAATACAAATTAATTGCTTACCATAGGAGAAAATTATGTAATGAGGCTCTAGAGAACATAAATATTTAAACATGTTTTTAAATACATTCAAATATATGTGTATGGAGAGAGGAGGGGTTAGTGGAGGTAATATATTCAAATAAACATGTTTGATATTCTATTGTAGAATATATCCACCCCACAAATATATACTAATTAGTATTTTGAGGTCTCATGGTGTTACTAAATCACTGGCGCCAGATGAATAAAATGTTTAGAAAACTTTTTTATGATCTTATTGGTGCATTCACCCATATCAATGACTGAAATTTATCTTGCTTTAGCAAATCAACAGATTTCTTTCTTCTGCTAAATGTTTTTGGCAACACAGATGGAGAACACAGCAGTCAGGGCCCTGCTCAAAGGCGCCAGATAACTGAATGGGTTACTTCCTATATTAAAACCAGCTTGTTGACTTGGCAAAGAGCCCTGGTCAAGTAATACAACCAGTGCTGCTGCCATTTGTTAATTCTGCATAATTAAACACCAATTATACGTAGTATTGTTTTCTAGCAGGCTCCTCAGCTGGCTTTTCTTTATTATGATTCTGTGCCAGTTTCCTTCCTTATTACTAAAAAGGACTTTTTATTTGTTATTGTAATTAAGAGGTTTAAAAGATATCAAATTTTTCTAAAGAGAGAAGAGAAAATTATTATGGAAGTTGGCATATCATTTTACAGGAAAGACATTGCATATAATAGGTATTTTGATTTTCTGTATAATCTGAGAAATCTGCACTGTACTATTATAGGACTCCCCAGCAAAATCTATTCATGAATATGCAATAATAAATGAACATATTTACAAACCACTGTCTTAAAAAGACACCAGGAAATTGAAATGTAGAACCAATATCCATTTCATAGCACTTTTATCCTCATTCAGCAGGACATGTAACTGCCACTAACCATATGCTTAAGTCCTGTTGAAATGGATGTAACTTAAGCATGCTTAAACAGAGTATATGCTAACTGCTGTTTAAGGGATAAACCTAAATATGTGTTCAATGTTCTGCTGAAGCTGGAACATTTTATGCATCATATCATACTACTAAGTATTTGGAGACTAACAAAGGAAGGCTTTGATTTTCTTGGTGCTTTAAACTGCGGTGTTGTCAGTGATGCAGCTCTATTAGTAATGATGATGGAGAAATATCAAGAAAGGTTTTGCCTGTGTTGCTGTTCTAAATGGAATGAGAGGAGCAGAAAGTTGGAGGCAGGCTTTATGCTTGTTTAGGGTTTATATCTTTCCCTTAGTACTGATGAAGGTATTTGTTATGTAGGCTCAATGTTTATTTTTCAGCTACTTAAGTTTACAGAAGTAGTCTGGAAAATGTTTTTTCCCCTTTCTTTATGACTGAATATCTAGTAATATCACCAAAAGGTACTGCACAGCCAAAATAGGTATGGGAATTCTCTAGAGACTTTAAGTGCATATTATACAACCCATAAACTTTATTGGAGACAAAAAAAGGAGAAACTTTCGGCCTTGATAATCATTAGAATTTAAAAGCTCAGGAGGGATCTTAACTGTGTCTGTGGCTCTTAATCCATGGACTATTCAGCTGTTCAACACACATACCAAATCCGTAAGCAACATCCTCATGAACTTTATTGAAAAATGTTTCTATGAATCAGCAGCTGGAGCTCATTTCTCAACCAAAATTTTGTTCCCTCTTCCATCCTTGTGACTCTTGTTATCTGTTGTTCCTGTCCTTTGAGTCTACATAAATATTGGCCCCCAAATAAAAATGCTTAATTTTAAGCTTGGCAGTTCTTAGTTCTTCGTTTGCTAGACCACAAGTCAACTAAACTATAAAGAGGAGAAGACATAGTAGCCTGCTTAACTTTCAGAGCTATGAGGTCAATGGGACATCCCACAGCACATAATAAAAAGCACAAAAGTCTTTGCAAGATGAGGCTTTTGGTTCATGTTACAGTTATGTCAATGGAGCCATTTAAAGTTGTAATTGTAAGTAAAGTAATTTCTTAACTCTTTGTAAGGAAAGGTCAGCTGTTTTGAATCTTGTTGTGTTATGTGTGAAATATATTTCAAATTCCATAAACTCAGTAAAACAATACTGCTTTGTCTTGCTTTAAAGAACAGGTTATTTTGGCATCTTCTTTGGACTTTCTATTGTCGTAACCCTTATTTTTCATGTTTCAGGCATACACTTTCATTTTAATTATGATTTAAATAGAAAAAAAAAAAGATATAAGATTTGTTTTCAGATACTGTATCTAGATAAATTACTAGACAAGTTATGCCTTTGTTTTACAACTACATCAAACACAGCAGAATTTAAATAGTGATACATTTTCAACATAGAAAGCTTCCTTTTAGCCTCTTATCCTGAAAGAAATCTTGTAGAGGACACCAATGAGGAATGCAACAGAGAATCTTGAAGAGAAGAACTGGTGGGAATTACAGTGAAAAAGAGGGAGAACAAAATTTTATTCCTCACTAAACAACTCAAAGATCTGGATGTTAGTTATTATTCATATGACAATAATGTCCCAAACATGGAAGGTGTTGAATTGTTTACCTAACAAACAGTAGTCAATCCTGTTTCAAATTTTGAAATGTGAGTTCGTAGTCTAAAGAGCTTGGATTAGACCTCAATTCAACAAAAGCTGCTGAAACACATAGATAATTTGTCGAGTAGTTTGTGTCATTGATTTCCATAGTTTTCTTTAAAGAACAAATTTTCCCAGTCATGATGCCAAGATTTTACCTGAAGGAAAATACCTGCATAAATCCTATTTTGGATTAGGGCAAGTGGGGAATACATGCATAAAAGTGGGTTACAGCAGCGTAATGGATGCAGCTTGATGTATCTTCACTAAATGCCAATTTTTATTTATATGCATATGCATTTATTTATAGTATATGTATACTATATATATGTATACACATACTGAGTGTATTGTGATATCCCAGTGATTAATTGCAGAATGATGTGATAAGTTGCATTTATAATGCACCTGGGAATTCTCCCCTACAGCCATTCTGTTGAGGCAAATCTCCTGAATTCACTGCTAATAGTCTTTCCAGGATCAAAAGTTGAAGGTCACCTGGCTAACAAACCGTGAAGGTTAGAAATGGAAGCATCAAACCATGAGAAAGGACTGATCTTCAGTTTTGCTTGAGGGAGAGCATTAGCCTCAGGCCATGGAAAGTCCTACAAGGCTAGGCCTTAATAATGTGCAGGTTTTATGCCTGGAAAAAACATTTCAGACTATAGCTGGAGTTTAAGCTAATTATTTTTCTCTGCTTTTGGACTCTAAAATAATTTAACTCTCTTCCTCACAGATTTGGAAGCAAAAGAACTGGCAAGAATGTCAATATATTGTAAATAACTTTTGGGAAAAGAAATGGGACATAATTTTGTTGTACAACAATGACACATGGAAACTCCATATGGCATTTGTAGATGCCAAGATTTTTTTTGTCTGGACTTCTTTGTTTTGAGAATAACCTGGTCATGCTTCAGCTAGACCAGCTTCATAAAGCAAAAATATTTAGGCCACATCATTATTTACTCTTTCCAAGTTAGACTTTTTGATATATTTAAAATGTCGCTAGTTCCTTAAACTACAGAAGAGCAAGCTGTTTTTCTCTCTTCACCTACACATGATCCCAGAAATCTGTTTGGTGACAAAGGATGCTTCTACATAATAAAAAATAGAAAATCACTCATTTTGAAGTTCATTTCATAATATAAATTAGAAGAACCTGAGTCAATAATTTTAGAAGCTGCTAATTAGGTTTCTGCAAATGTGGGGTTTGCATTCAGTGAGACACTGGGAAGAAGGAAAGTATTTCAGCTTGTATCATTTCAGGATTGCACCAAGTGATATTGAAAATGTCATATTTAAATGCTGCCAGGGACTTCTCTAGTACCACAGGAATACCAGAAACAATTTTGACACTGTTTTTTATTAATGACAAAAACTAATCTATTAAGATGTGGTGTTTGTATTTATTAGGCATAGGAGTCTCATACTAAGAAAGTTGAGTTTGTAAGACTAAGTTGTCACTTGACCTTTTGAGAAGAAACATTTTTAATACTTAGCATATTAGTGTTTCTCTTTATGTCAAAGAAAATTCCTGTTGTTGCCTCTGAAACATGAATGATGTTATGCGAGATAAATCATTATTTTACAGGACACTGAATACTTATACACAGTCAGCAAAGTGCCAGCTTTCAGGAGTAGTGGTGAAGTTAGGCTTAATAATACTATTTCTTTTACAGGGTGCAGCAGCTGATGTTTCTGATTATATATTTTTAATGCAATGTTCTCTTCAAATTATAGGATTAATAACATCAGAGTTATGCTTACACAATTCTTAAACTTTCAGTGGTTAAGTGGTTAAGAAACATTTTAGATAAATTCATGCCTCATAACTTGTGAAACCCTCTGAGATTACTAGTGAAACATTTTTGGTAGTGTAATTTATAGTAATAACAAAGACATTAAGACACATTTCAACTGGATACAGACATGCATATTTTATAATTCAGGAATCTTTTATTCCCATTTTATAAACTGGATAGAGAGACTTGGGAATAGATCCACAGAGGTATCTGGCATTTTAGTACCTGTCTGGATTTGAGTACTATTGATCTGATTGTGGTAACCCAGCAAGAAAGTGACAGATTAAGATACTTTATTTCAAAAGTTAGCAGCTGAGATAGGTTCCAGTTTAGCAGTCTTCCTTTCAAAATGTCTATCTCTCCTTAAGATTTCTTTTTCTTTAAGCTGTCTTGATTCCAGGAGCCAAAACGTTCTCTAAAATAACTTTTCCTTTGTTTTCTTCCCAAGCAATCAGTCACAAACTGTTTCCTTTAAATAAAATGAACCTTTATCAGCATGACCTTATTTTCTGCAGCACATACAGAACTCTGCCTTAACAATCAATTTTCTTCTACATGCGTACTTACAAATGGCAATAGGGCTTACATTTTTGCTTTGCTGGGAGAGGGACTGGGAAGAAGAAAGAGAAAAATAGAAAACAGCAATCAAAGCCTGTCTTTTATATTTGGTTTCATATTAGCCATGCAAACATAAACCCAGATTTTTAAAGACCGAATGTAACCTTTAAATGTATTTTGCAAAAGTAGACATTATTAAATGAGTCTTATTCAGAATATTATAGATTAACTATTATATCATTTAAACACATTCTGTGGGGGTAAAAAATGTATTTCATGCTTACTGGTCCTTTTCTAAGAATTGGAAATGCTCCCTTATGCGTTAATCAACTAACCATTCATTGGTCTAGTAATGTTCTCAAAGGCAGGAATTGTGCCCATTGGGGCTTTATAACATTTTTGGTTTGCTTGGTCCCTTGAGCTAGTTAGGCTAAAACTTTGAAACTATCAGACAGCAGACTAAAAGCTCCAAAACACAGAAATCATCAGGATATTGGGAAATCATTGGTGTCCTTTTCTCCCTGTACTAGCTCCATCATTACAGGCTTTTAAATGTGAAGCTGGAAGCCTTGGCGGTAGAAGGCTGAAGAGAGTAACTTTCTTCAGAGAACTCTAACCGCAGTGGCATCTCGGATCTCCAGCTTTAAAATGGAGATGTTAACAGTACTTCCTCCAGCTTGCAGGCTCCTGGGGAAAATGTATTAGTTCATATTTGCATCGGTTTGGAAGTCTCATTCCTAATCAGCATTTGGTGTTTATGTACCTCAAACACTTTGGACTTAATAGGGCAAAGTCACTTAGCAAAATGAAACTATCATTTGAGTGATGTTTGGAATAGGTATTAACAATGAGGAGAAATCAAACATTACATACACAGTTGCTTGTTGACTGAACATCATCTGTTCTCTGCACTGGGAGAATACTTTGATATGGTTGTGGAATTAATGACTAAGACATGACTGGGGAAGCTGTAGTAAGATCAGTCTTGCAGCTTCACTTCTGCAATTTCCTAAGTTTCAAGTTTGTGTCTTCGTAACCATAAGCCTGCGCAAGAGTCTTTTTACTTGTAAGGATTTTGGTTAGAGGGTGAGGTGTCGTCTTGTAACTGCCTATTATTTGATGCTATCGACTAAAATAACTGGTCACACTGTTTGTTGAAGGAACGTGTGTCTGGCTGCACTCATTTCACTGGGATTCAGGCAACAGTTTCTACTGTTTTCAATGCTTGTTCATTATCACTTTATTTCTACTGTCTGTAGATGCCTGCAAAGCATAAAAAGAGAGGAATCAGACTTTCAAGGGATGGCTTTCATCTCCCTGAAGCGATTCCTGAGAATATTAGAGGGATGAAAGTGAAACTGTGGTGTTTTCATCCCTTCAGACGCTCTGCTTTTCTCCCCTCCCTGCTTCCCCCCTCCACGCTCTAATTTCATCTCCTCCCCTTCCAGCAGCAGCAGCTGTAACTCAGCTCTGCCGGGCCCCTCAGAAGCTCTCCCCGGAGGCACCGCCACACCTCCCTGACCTCCGCGGGGCACCAGCCCCAGCTGCACCAAGTCGGGTGCTCTTCTCAAGCCCAGGTTGGCCCTGTGGTTGAGCACTGCATGAGATGCCGGCCGGCTTTTACTGAGCGTCCTTGCAATGGGAGATCTGGTTCTGCTTTCCTCAGATATCTGTTTTCAGTTTTTCTAGTAATAAAAATACAAAAGAAATCAGTGATTTCCTTAAAAGGAGCCACAGACTGCACCAAATGTGTGCTCTCTCTTCTCTCTCTCTTTTTCTTTTCTCCAAGAGCTTAAATGAAATTGTAAGATAAATTTACCACCTTGCAGCTTCCCTTAGGACAATGTCCTCTCAGCAGCTAACAGAAGCCTGTGTGAACACAGTTTTCACAAAGACGCATCTTCAAGTTTGGTTGGGTTATTTTTTGTCTGCTAACTAAACCTGGAACACTGAACAACCTGAAACATTGACAAAAACAATGCCAGGAGACTTTAGGCTTGATTGTGGAAAAGTTTGCTATTGGGAAAGAGGTTTTTAAATGAAGAAAATACCAAAAAGATCCTTGCAAACATTAAGCTTTCTAAATATGCAAGCAATAAAATAATAACTGATTGACTTGGTCTAGTAATCAAGAATTAATCATTAGTTGAGCTGTTTAGTTGGAGAATGAAAACCAGTTGTACAAGAAAGACAGCAATAGTTACATTTTGTGAAAGGGAGGTCAAAGAAAAAAACAACACTGCTTCCAATATTTTTAAAAGACATACTGTGTGGATAGGATAGTATTACATACGTTGTGCTGTGTTTTATTTAGATACCAGTTCAGTCTCCTCTATACCTTTCTTTTCAGATTGAAGCCAATTGCACAAAGTGCAGAGCATCTTTTCGCTCTGTGGAAGAAAGATCATTTCCATTTCCCTCACTGATCAACTTTTCTTCCAAACAGACAAACATTAGGGTGGGAATCACGTGCCCTGCTTTTTACATTTCAGTCAGAGTGAAAAACCAAATGCTATAAGATGACTATGAAATCAGATATGCATAGAAATGGAATATTTTTCCCTCTTCTCATCTTCAGATACTGGTAGGCTAGCGAAACCATCGTCTTGGGTATCTATTTCACATTTTTCTCTGAATGATCAAAGGTTCCCAAGCAGTCCAGTACTCCTGAGCTTAGTGTAAAAGTGGCACTTATCATGTATTAGATCATCAGCTGATATAATTCTGTTAAAGTACATTTTAGTTACTATCAATACACTACTTCCAGGGATCGCCTAGTATGTATTATGTGAAATTTCCCACTGTGATTATATGAGTATCTCCTATAATTTCAATATCGCAAATCTATTGTATAATAATAATTCTTAACTGCAACTTCAAGCATTTATCATTGAAATATTTTTCTCTAAAATTAATATGGTTGCTTTCACCTTGGTTGGATGATATATATAACAATGAACACAAAGGAGAATCAATATAGTCATTAACTGACTCGCCCACAGGATATGATAAATGAGGGGTCATCTTAAATTCAGCTAAATTTTCTTTGATACTGTATCATCAGAAAACTCATGTGCCTATAGCATTTTTCACCAAGTGAATTTTTTCTTCTTATGAATGGCCTTTATTTTCTATCGTAAGAATCCTTATAATTGTTCAAATTTTGGAATTAGAGTAATTCAGATTTATGAAATATGTAATTTGTATTCAGATTATGAAATATATATTGATAAATTCAGCTGAGTGGGACGGGGAAGGGCTTGGAAGTGTTTTACTTTCGTCTGATTTTCTACAGAATAGGGTTTGTTATCACAGTCTGAATCTGTTGGGTATCCTCCTCTAGTGTCTTCTGAATTCACTTGCTAGTCTTAACCAAAATATTAAATAAAGATGGAAGGAGTCTCAAAGCTGTGTCTGAATGAGTGGATGTGAGATGTAGTTGCATTTTGTCTTCATATTAGGACAAGGTTTCGCTATACACCAACTTCTGTCCTTTGGTTGTCTTGAGAAAGATACCTGTGGTGGGAGGCTGTAAGGAGATCAGGGAAGATTTTTGACTCTGATTGGAATGGTTTTGGGGGGGAAGGACCCTGAGACACACTCAGCCGTAATCTAGTCAAACATAATTATGTTCAAGTTTTAAAATGATGAGAAAAGCTTAAATAGGAGCAAAGGACCCTTCTTTGGCATGAGTGCCAATCAGCATAAAACGAGTTAACATTCAGGCAGTGCTTATGGGAGATTTTATTAATTTATTTCAATTTTTCTAAACCCCAGTTTACCTTTCATTACTGAACATAACTTTATGTTGTATGTGTCAGTGCATTTTTTCTAAGACTAAATGCATTTTTTAAAACACAGCCATTTGCTATAGCCACTTAGAAAAATAAAAACTATAGGGAAAACAGATTATTTTTAATTATATTATTTCTCGTGACAAATGTTTCTATTCTCATTGCTCAGTCTTTTGCAGCTAAGAAAAAGTTACAGAATGTTTAACAATTTTAGAAGCTTTTGCTGAAGTACATTTGAAACAGTCTTCATCTCAGATGTAAACTCCTTTTCACTGACTTTCTCAATGCTTCAGTTGTATTCAGTTTTGAGAACTTACATACACTTACAGCTTACTTATATCCAGTGCTATACTTTCAAGATCATATCCCATCTCCTTGGTCACTCTCCAGTTGTAGAACACCATCACCACAAGTTTCAGTAGAGTTAGATAAACTGTAAAATTTGAGTAATGGGCGTGATGTGGTAAACTCAGTACCGTTTCTTTTGTTTTAAAGCTTAAATTTCCTCACCATCTTTTAAGATAATATTTTCTGTCAGAAATATTGAATGAGTGCAATAAAAACAATGCCATTCTGCTTTGTGTTGTTTTACATTCTAACCTAGTGTTCAATGTCAGATCTGTCTCTACCTGGATATGTTATTTGATCCAATGTGTTAGTCTCTTTTTTTCATATCTAGCACCTTCTGAAATTACAGTGTTTTTCCAGGAATTTTCTGTAGTCTGACCTCCTAAAATGAAAGATGATTAATTGCCTTTAATATGCTAAATATGCTTTTTCTTTCTCTAGGTTCTTGTGTTTTGTTCTCGTCTCCTTTTTCCATCATCTTTCATACCTGTATTCCCACTAAAATCAATAAAATAAATTTGAGTCTGTAAAGATATTAGATGTTTTTTTCTATTTTGATCTGTTGTATGGTAAAAGTTCAGTATACTAGTTGAAATAATCTTGGACATACCTAGAAGTATTTAATATCATAATATGATGAAGTTCCAAACTAGCAAACATTTAGACACAGCATGCAGTCTTTTAAATTCAGTAGTACTAATGATGTATCACTGAATTGTGAGCCACTGGTTATCTGTAATTGATAGCTTATGTGTACAGATCTGGTTCAACATCCCCATGTTTATCAGTGACTGGATCTTCTGATATACTCTGTTATGTGGTATAGCTATATTCTGCTCCGTGTATTTAGTTTTAAAGGTTCACTGCAGTCAGCTGAATTTTTCAGCTTGAGACCTAACCTGATTATAACCTTCCCCATTGTCTAGGTAGTAAAAACATTGCTGAAGGACATTTGATTAGTCTATTGTCACATCTGCTGTGCTCAGACAGCCTGTTGCCCACCTGTGGCACCCAGCAAGGGCTGGGGGCTGCTGGCCCCACTGCCGCTGAGCTGGGGCACCGCTGGGCTGAGGTCTCAGCCATGAACAGTGAGAGAGGAATTCGGAGGGCACCCAGGTGTGCAGGAATTTGGGGGGGCTGCTGGTGGCCACCTCAGGGTTTAGGCCACGTGCTCTTATCAGTAGCCTGTGGGAGCATGCAGTGCTCAGGTCGAAGCCTGAGCGTCATCTTCCCTGTTGGGAGTTTCTGTGCTGGATAGCAGTCATCTTAGCCTGTAGGGATAAAGCATCTACTGACTTTTATCCAGTTTGACACATTAAAATTTGCTGAGGAACTCTGCTAGAGGCGCTTGAGGGCCCCAACAATATGGAACCAATCACGCTAGAAACATACGATATGTATAATGTTGCTTCAGAAGTATTTTTTATTTCCTGCCCAAAGCAGCTGCACCAACACGTTTAATGAAGTTAGGACAAACAAACAATCGGGCTTTGCTAAAGAAATTTTTCTTTTTTTGAGCTGTCACTCTTACAGTGTTGTACTTTAGTTCAGAGATATTAAAGCTGTGACCTAGTCAACAATGATATACTTGGGAAACTTTCTACAAGTAAACCTAACACAATGCGTTCTTAGTAATCCGTGCTCCCATTTTCAATTTATTGCTGTGATGATAACTGAGTCTCTTACTATGAGAAGCTTAATTTCCTGATCTCTAGCACTATGGGTTTTCTGGTTTTGCTTTTTAAGAGTGGCATAACTGTTTCCTTCCGTTAGCTGTTTAGATGTTGGTCTGTATCTACCAACACACAAACTGAAGTTTTGGATAAGGTTATGTCTTATTGGGCAGTTTATTTCAAAGATCTGGTTGGTTTTTGAACATAGATATGTGATTTGGTCCATCTTCGCCATCTTGATAGTCTTATCCATCAAAATTTTGATGTGGCTGTTTTTGTTATTTACACTGGCATTGTTCTCATCATATCTGTGTAGTTTATAACATATCATTTTTCAGTGTTCGTACTTTATTGCTTTGGGCTCTGTGCTTCCAGTTAGAGCTCTAATTATTTCAGGAGTTCCCATGGATCTATTGAAGGTCCTATTTTGTTTCAAAATTACTGCCTCTAGCTAGTAATTCCCATGCTCAATGTACACAATATTACAAATTGACAATATCTAGAGAAATCTGTAGATCCTTGTAAACCCAAGTGCCCCTTGCTGTGTCGTAGGACTTCTTATCTGGTATTAATTTTGCAGAGCTGAATTCTGACAAGATAAAAGAATTATTGATTGTTCTCCTCCTCGGCTATTTCATTTCATTGTCATTCTATTTTATCTGGAGTTCGAGTTCATAAACTTGGAGTAATTTTTGACCCTGTGCTTTCTTTTGAGGCTGACATTAATCACACTGAGAAATGAGATTCCCTGCTGGAAGATGCTAAAGAACCGCTATGAACTATTAAATTAACTTACCACTATTTTATGAATCTTTCCTGGTTTAGAGTGAGAATTAAGTTGATTGGGACATATGTGTATGTTTCATTATGAGCTGGATAGTAATTGCTAATTCTTTATTTGTGGCTCTTTCTCCCATTTCCCTGAAGTATTCACAGCTGTGCTAACAGAACCCTGCATACAGTCAATGGGAGCATTTTGCTGCTTTAACAAGAAAGGACTTCAGCCTAATATCAAATTTTCCAGGCAAATGCTTACATGCTCCATCATTTGTTTTCTTAAGGATATGATTTTGAGCAGCAAGTAGTCAGCTCAGGTAAACAAAAAAAAGGAGGAACACCTGTTGTATAGCTTCTCTTTTCTCCAAGGGACAAACTTAAAAACCTCCTTTGTAGAATGCTTTTGATTACGCTGCACAAAAGCTCTTAGGAAGAGCTTTACAGAAAGAACCCCTGTGATCTAATAACAAAAGACAAAAACTTCCCTGAAGTACTTACCTCTACTTAGTATGAATAAAAGAAAACATTCTTTAGATTAGAAAAAAAAAAAAAAAAAAAGTTGTGTTTCGAGTGAGTATTGTTTGATATCTACAGATGATTCACTGTCTTGGAAAGTGAATAGGAAAGGGAATTCTGGACAGACTCAATCTACTACTACTTTGCATGGATGTGTATTTGTGATTTGATGATGCCTGTAGCTTGCTGTGTATTTATTCTTGTAGAGCTGTACTGATTGACATGGTATGTTTTCCAACTCCATGCCTTTTTACAAGTCAGCTTGAATATTAGTTTACCTTGCAATTCACCTTTTCATTTAGCTTCAGAATCATCCCTGTACATTACTTACTATAAAGTACTTTCCTGTTAGACCACAAAGATTTTAATTGTAAACGAAGACAGTAAAAACCTTTTTTTTTTTTTTTTTTTTTTTTTTTAATCCTTGAATCACCCCATAGGATAGAGCATCATCAGGTATTTGCTTTGTGCAGAAGACAGGTTAAATAGAATGTGGTGTCTTTAGGTATAAAACAAATAGGACCTTCAGAGCCTGTCCTGTCTGTTGGCTTCTCTGTCATAGACAAAGGGCTGGGACCGTGAAAGGTAAAAAGGAAGGGAAAGCACAGAAGAGCAACAACCAGACACATTTCCTCTGAGAAATCTATATGCTAAGGGTATCAGTAATCACACTGTGGCTGAAGTCATTGTTGGGAAGTAGAGAACATGTGTTGGCAACAGCAAAAAGGTTCAAAATGCTGTCCTTCTCAAAGGAGGTGGGAGGGGAACCAAACCAGGACAGCTAGAAAGGTAGCTAGGAGTGTCTCCTGAAAAAAAGGAGCTGGGATTCTTGCGATATCAGAGAGATTTTCTTGCTTATATAGCACTTTTAATAGGCTTGCTTAGTGTTCCCAAGTATTCCCTTGCTGGACAGTGTATTAGTGCCAGTATGTCCATTCTTTCTATAGACAGGAATACATTAATTTAATATTATTCTTTGTGCCGAGCTATGTAGATAAACTAGTAAAATGCAAATGACACAGCTCTGTTGCAGATATATCTTTGACAACTCAGAAGATGACTTTGCATATACAGAAAAGCAAGGGAATGAGAAGGCTTTCTCAGCTCCTGAATTGTGTACATCTCCTTCAATGTTAAATTTTATGATAGTTTTAATTTCAAATCATATGACTGGAAGGCTGTTTGGGTTGGCTTTTTGAATTTTTTCCTGCATTTTCGTTGTTTGTCTGCAATAGGCATTAATGAGGGAAATTCATAACCTATTCTAAGTTCACGAGTCAGCTGAATAAAATAATGGGTAATTAAGCATGGTGAGTTTCTTGCTGTGTTCCCATTCTACAGTAAAGAGAAAATGAACCCAGTTCTTTGCTACTATTTTGAGGGCAGCTACTTGTAAAGCAGCTGCATAATTCAGCCTCAAAACAACCTTATGGGGCCAAAGTCACAGAAGCAGCAGCTCCAGGGGTTAATTCCTGGAGGACTGGGTGTAGTCTCATAGAGCTGATTACAGTGGTTAGGAGATTATTTCAAGAAGTCCAGAGGAGCTGGAGGATTGCATGGGAAGCTTGTATAACCAGTTCTTTAAGTATACATGGTGCTAGTTACTATTATTCAAATGTCTAGTTCCCACAGTAATCAGAACTCTCTTGAGAAACATGTAAGCTTACTTGGAAGAAAACAAAACAAGAGCGTCTCTAACGGAGAGTAAATTTCTTAAAGTAAGGTCAAATTCAGAGCTTGGAGTAAAAAGAAAAAACAAACTATTGATATGAAGAAATGTATGGCAAATAGGTCTTATGCATATGCCATATTGAACACAGTCAAGATGACTGGTGAGCACTTCAGAATAAGTAATTTATTTCTGTATTTTCTGGAGAAAGTTTGTTTGTTGCCTTAGAGAAGAAAATTCTGATATAAATCTGGTTGTCCCTCCTTAGAAAATAGCTTCTTATCCTAATTAATCATAGTGCCTTATACAGGCTAGTGATGGGCCTCTTACCTATGCCTGCAACTAAAGCAGCTGGGGCCACCACCTGTTAACTCATTTCCAGCACCATTTAATTAGTCTGAATGGCTGTTACCTTTGGGTTTATCTGGCAGGGAAAGAAATGGGAGCAGATGCAGACAGGAGAACCCTACAAGAGATGGCCAGAGAAGTGCAAGGGAGAGCTAGGAGGTCACAGTGTGGGGGGAACTGGAGAGGGAACAATAGACAGGTTTGGGAGCATCAAAATCTTACAGTGCATGTTTACATGCTCTCTGCTAAATACCAAGTTTTGAGAATTTAAGTGCTCGGTCAGAAATGACACTATGTAATTATATATGTATGGCTTCCTGCATGACTGATCCCACATAAGACTTCGGCTTTAGAATTCAAAAGCAAGTGATGCAGATTAAAAAAACCCAAACCACCAAACTAACAATCATAGTTATGCTACTCTGTAAGATATTTGCTGCATCTGTCTTAAAGTTGCTAACACCTATGTTTACTACCTGCTTCCTAAATAAATAAGATAGAAGCAAAGAGGTTGTTTACCAGGACCATAAAGATGCAGAGAGGTTGTTTACTGCTTTTGCATAACTAGAAGTCCTCATTTACTTTTTACTGAGTCAAAGACTTATTGACTGAATCAAGAAAATGAAGGGAAGGAAAGGTGTTTAAATAGCATCCGCTAGTAAAGTTGTGTCAGGATTTCAGTCATATACACTGTTCTTTGAGGACAACCAAAAAAAAAAAGATGCTTAAACCATTAAATAAAAGCTGTATTCTTCCTTGGTTTAGAAAAATCTGTTTCTAATCTAATACTTTTACACCACAAAGTATTCTGTTCTCGTCAGAAAATTCTCTCTTGTGCATAATGAACAACATTTCTGTACCTGTGCATAAGTGTACATTGTATTTTTAGAATCACATATTGAATTGCTAGAATTATTAATAAATATTATTGATATTTAATATTACTTAATATTTAATTTTACCAATAAGTATTAAACTATTAATAAAAAGCATCCTTATGAATTTATTTGTTATTTACTTGTGCCAGATCCTCAGATTAAAGCCATTATGTGAGAACAATTCTTGCCTCTTCCCCTTAGCTTAAACCTTTCTTAACTTTTAAGATGAGGCAGCTGAGCAGTGTAAACTTTTAATGAAGAACTTCTTAATTACTTGTGAAGACTCTTAGCTGATGAAAATGGTCATAACTCCCTAGTTATCCAATTTAAACAAGATAGCTGGCTGAATGTGAATGAGAAAGTTGCTCTCTTAAGTCTTATGAAAACTAATAGAATATTTCCTTTCAGATAGTATGAAACATTGGTAAGGATATTCTCCAGATTAATCAGCCATGCAAGTGTTTACCAAGATGTGATAGTCTAAGGGTGGCCTAATTATTTTCAGTTCTACACATAGCTTGAAGTTTTTCCTTTTTGTTACAGGTCTGAAGAATAGCTCTACATTCTCAAAAGCTTGTCTGTATTTTTCTAAATAAACATACAATTTTAGATAGTAATTCCCTCTACAAAAGTTAGTTCTCAAAGATATATAAAGTTAATGGTAGTTCTCCCTTGGTTACTATCCTTACCTGTACTCTGCTGGCATAAAATATTTTGTCATTATGAATAACCAAATGAAGAAATAGAATTAAATCACATATCCCTTAAGACATATTATAGTGTATTTCTACTGTAACTCCAAGGAAAACCTAGAATAAATCAAAAAAGTAAAAAAAAAAAAGAGGCTACTAATTTAGTTCTTCATCTTAGGTTGTGATTTGATGCGGTCACAGTAGCTTTTCTTTTCTTATGTCTCTTCCTGAATTCCTCTAGATCACTAGAAAGGAATCAATGGGAATTGATCCAATTTGTAGAACACAATTCCAATATTGATAGTAGTTTATATTCATTTGCTTCACCCTAATATTTTATTAATGTTCATTTGCAAAATGCTGTTCATGCTGTTTCCTCCCAATTTTGTACCCCCAAGCTGCTGCTGATAATGAAAGTCAGAGAAACATAAGAAGAAATAATGAAGTTATATATTTTGGAATTGAATATGGCAACAGATGCTATTTTTGTAGTCAGACATTTTTCAGTAGATGGCTTTAATTTCAGATAAAAAGTGACCAGTGTAGAAACTCAGATACATGACATTCCTACAGTAGTAAGAAGTTTTGTCTGTTAAGGCCTTCAGGAGTATGGGCCAGGGCATCAATACTGAATCATTTGGGGACTTTTAAGAATGCGTTGTCAATAAAACATGTCATACAGACATACCTCCCTGGTACAAAAGAAGCAATAACTGATGGCATCACTTTCTGTTACCAGTGGGGAAAAAAAATCACTGGTGACTTTTCTGTGAATAGCAGAGCCATGGTTAAAAGCATGTTTGATACAGTTTTGGGGGTTAGGATTGCACAAAGCACTTGAATATAAGCAGCTGTGAAAATAAATGTGTTTCTCTGGTTTGAGGTGTTGTAGGAGCTGAGACAATGAATAACAATAGTAAATATTAAGTGTTTGTCCTGTTCATTTTGAAGTTAAAGATAGGTAAATTAAAGGATGAATGGTGTTTAGTAGCTCCTGCTGTAGTTCAATAAAATGGAGTAACTTAGAGATTTCCGTGAAAATTTAATTGGAAAAGGCTCCCCACATTCACATAAGCCCTTGGTGCTATCCAACTGCCACTAGACAACCTAAACTTGTTCTGAACTTGTATGATTAAGCCAAATTCTCTTGCTGCTTTGAAGGTGTGGTCTGTGCTTGGGCTGCGCTGGCTAAACCTGAAACTGTTCCACCAAAAAGCTAGACCACACAGTACTGGTAAACTTAGCACTCTTCTATCAAATCAAAATAGATGTTTGCTGTTACATTTTTTTAATGACTTCAGGTACTCGCCCAATTTAATAAATGGTGGCTCTGGAAATGACTGTAGAAAGAAGGAACAAGGCAATTTTCGTCATGATAAGGGGGTTCCCGCTCTCAAATGCTTCTGTGAAAGAAAAGTGTAGTAGCAATTGATAAGGGGTGGCTTGCTCCTTTTTTTTTTCTCTCTCTCAAAGCTTCACTTCAACGTTTGGTGTTTTTTAAAGTGTAAGTTTTATTTAACTGAAAATAGGCTTTTCTGAGCAGCTAGCATATGAGAGACCTTGGTTTATATTCCTCCTACCTGATAACAGTAATTCAACAGTAATTCAACCAAGATGTTCAACCTTACTGGAGAGCTGCTTTAAGGGACTTCTCTCTCTGTCAGTTCTGTGAAACCTGTTACAGAATGATTATGGCATTTCTCTGAGGGATGAGGCACCAAGTTCAGCCTCCACTTTCACTCAGACTGAGCTGTAAATTTTTCATACATCAGGTGAATTGTTCCAGGTTACATAATTCATTCCCTTCACTTTTTTTTGGCACAGTCACTAGTTCAAAAAATGTAATGATGTAAAATCATTCATTATGTTTAACAAACCCAAGTGGAAAATTGCCTTATCCTACAGCATGGTTGTCATAAGACATTACGTCTTAACATTCAGGCCCTTTACCACCCATTCAAGAGTGCCTTCACAGCAGTCTCATGGTGAAATATGCCATTTAAGTCAATAGTACTTATTTCTTTTAACTTTCAACAGGGACTCCCAAGCAAAGGCAAAGCTGGATCTTGTGACAGAGCTGAAATTAAATTCAGCCCAGTCCAGGGGGCCACAGCCTGAAATAGGACTTGGGCACAGACTCACCGTTCAGTGAAATGGGTAGAATTCACTCACAGCAAGAACTGAACTTCAGCGATCATCATTAATGAAAGTTATTTCAAGCCAGAGACCATAATTTAACGCTAGTTGAATACTATGTTTGGTATCAGGTGGAAAAGTAGAACTTCTCAAAGAATGAGTGAATAATGTCTTTGTGGTTTTGGACTGTAACAAGTGCATTGTCACTAACAGATATCACGTAACTACCACTAGTGTTATAAAGAGACTAATCCCCTCATTTCTGTCAGGAGGGATTGAAGCCAAGATTTTCATGCCTGTATGGCTGCAAGTAGTTGCAGCCTAGTTTTTAAAGCTGCTGCTCTCATGTCCTGTTGGCTGTATTGAGTGCACAGCATTTCTGAAATGGAGACTGCTCCTGTTTAAACTCCTTAGTGAGCCTCACTAAAGGGTATTAGCATTGGTTGTTTTGTGAGGTGTTACAAGGAGGGTGGCCCATTGCTGGGAATGCCATGTCTGAGGGAGTATCTTAGGTAAAAAAGATAAGTTCATTATGCAATTATATTTTGCACATGATGCCAGACATTACACTGAAACGTGGAACACTCCAGTAGCTTTCACTGCATCTTCTTCCTTCTTCATCATTTTGAGTAGTGTGTGGTTAAATCTCCTAGAAGGCAATCAGTTTTTCAAAATTATGATCAGCAGGTTCATTGCTTGAAATGTTGTTCTGAACTTTCTGTAGTCAATTATAAATATTTGCCCTAAAAAAAAGTAGGCACAGCCTCTGTCTTTTAATTTAATAAAAAGTCCTGTCCTTCTGTCCTTTACTGCTGTAATTTAAAACTCTGACCCAATCAACCCTTGAATGCAAATAAGTGAGCAATCTGGAGAAGCAGAATGTTGATCCAGTCACTCTACAGCCATTTCAGAGCAGATTTTAAAGATGTACATGATGTTGGCCGTTAGTGAGCCAGCAAAGATGAATGGACCAATAAATGAACATATTTCACTTTTTTCATCTGCCAAGATGAAACACCATCTTGGTGTTTGGTTGTTTTTTGTTGTTTGGTCTTTTCTTAATTTGTACAACAGTATTTTAAAGGGCATGCTACCAATTCTTTAACTGGCATTTTTAAATAAATCTTTTTTCCAGTAAGTCCCCTTAAGTTAATTGGTCTTGAGGATTTTGGTTTTCTTTTTGGTTTTGAAATTTTTGTAATTCATTAAAAAGATTTCAATTTGTAAGGATGCTGTCTCTACAAGTTTGTTAAAAAAAAAAGGGGGGGGGGGAAGGAGAATGTGAATGTTTGTCATCACATTTTAAAAATTAGATTGACTGAGCTAGCAAAATTAAGCATCCAGAAAAAATATCCACTTATGTTTTTTTTTCTAGTTTAATTTCATACATAGTTGCTTTTGGTGTTTTGTGAAACTTCAGAATGATTTTTAGCCGCATGTCCATTTTATTGAAAAGGAATGGTTACTTTCAGTTGTTATAGAAGTCCAGAATATGTCTGTGTGTGAAGGAGCAAAACATATAGTTCATATTCAGGGCCTTTACAATGATTAATAAATTATCTGACACCTGTCAACAGGAAAAAGAAATAAGCAGCCTATTGTTGTGGTAGTGATATTCTTGCAAAGAGATTTGCTTCTTGCAGTTTTTTCAAAACAAAATATGAATATTTCTTTTTAGGTTTTATCTGTGGGACAGTACACTATCAAAAGTAAATTAAAAATAGAATTTAAGTTGAAAAAACAGTTTTGCATTAAGCTATATAGACAAGAGTAAAAAGATCTGGTGATATTGACAAGAAATTCCTTTGGGTTGTGCTGTTTTGTTTTCAGAGCCACTGGGATTTTTATTTTATTTTTCGCTTTGAATTATTTAGTTCATTATTATGAGTTATCTTCACAGTGCTTTGTGGTGTTTTGATCAGCAATTTATCTTGGGGTCTTAAAGCACGTGTTCATTTATGTGTTTAGCTGGCCAGCTGCCTTGCTTTTTTTTTTTTTTTTTTTTTTCCCCTTCTTCCATGACATTAAAATTGAGTGTTTCCTTGCAAGCATCTTTCAAGTCAAAAAATGCATCTTACTCGTTATGATGCTAAACTGTTGCCTTTTCGTAGAGGGGCTCTACTCCTATCCCCTGCTCCATCTTCCAGAAGAGGTAGAGCAGCCCCCCCCCGGGCTTGCCAAGACACAGTCGTCCCTCCTCCTCCCCACAAAGAGGTGAAGTCCCCCGAGACTGTAATTGCCAGGAGATGAAGCGATGATGGGGAGTGATCACAGTCAATAGCTTTGATTAACAATAAGGTGGAAAATTAGCAATGCTAGCAGCTCCCCTGCCTTCCCATCCCCATATGCTCGCCACAGCCAGCGCTGGCTGGTTGGCAGGGTGGCCACCGCGCCTGGTGGGCTGCAGAGCGAGGCGTGGAGTGGGCAGAGAGGGACAAGAGGCAGCGTTTTGGGGACCCCGGGCAATGCTCCCGGACACCTTTCACTGGGCACCACCATGCAGGCGGGGGAAGGACAAAGTGTGCCGTGTGTTGGCACTGTGGCTCTGGCTGTCATGTGTGGATTTAATTGTGTCTGGACGTGTTGTGATCGAAATGGCAACTACTGTTACTCCTGTGACCCCATCAGCAGCTCTGGTGTTGTTTCCGACAGACTCCGACGACCTAGAGAGGGGGAACGACAGCGGGACACCACTCCCCACCTCTGATAATGGTGACAATTCGCTGGGCTACACAGGTAGAGTGCATCTTTCCAAAATATTCCTGACTGCCTGCTTCTGATACTTTCCACCTACATCTGCCATTACCACCTGTACATGGTTTCTTAATCATCTTTGCCAACTGGCTATCTTTCACCATCACCCTCGAAGTTCAACATTGTTAGTACTGTTGGGAAATATTGTTTTGCCTTTTAACTAACCAAGATTACTGTCTTTTTGTGTGTGTTAATACATTTCAATTACTTAAATGTTTAAAGTAATTTTCTGTTGTTGAAACACTGCACACATTATTTTCCTTCGAACTGCATATATTACTGCATGAGGCAATATATCATCTCAGAGAAGTTTTTCCAAACACCAAAGGCAAGGAATTTTCCATATGTTTATTTTGTTGGGTTTTTTGGCTTTTTTTTTTCTTTGTTTCTGTTAAAAACAAAATTAAAAATATAATGCAGCAGGGATTAAAAAAAAATCCAAATGAAACTAAAGTGTGATTGGAGAAGAATCTGTTTCATTGACTTATGCTTTGCATAAACTAGAGAAACGTGTCTCTAGGTCAAATAAGAAAAGCCACGGACAAGCAGCACCATACGGTGTGTTGCAGCAGTGATCTCGGAGGGACCCGATTCTGTAACTCCTGTGCACACTGAAGTGATACCCAGCTCCAGAAGTAACGCTACCAACCATAGCCTGGGCTCAGCTACAGAGTCCCTGAGTCTAGGGTTTTCATGAGCTACTCGTGGTCCAGTACAGTGGATCTAAATAAACAGATCTAAATAACTTTTAGGTTGTAAAGGTAAGTGTTAATTTTTCTGGTGGTAGCAACATTTGGGAAGGGAAGGGGGGAGAATGGTTTGGACATTTAACAGGAAGATGTTCTTTAAATACTTTCTTGATAGGTTACTAGTGCTACTACTGCTCACATTGTGTAAAACTGCATGCATTCAAGTTATTCACAAGTGTGTGAATCAAATATTCGTAACTGAGACAGTCTTATAGGATACAAGAAGAGGAGAGGCAGGTGTAACAGGGAGGGATTAATTTCTTGTCCATTCATAAAACTTCAACTCTGTTATACACCACTTAGAATGATTGCAGCTTTCATCGCCTACCCCTCACAATCATCCCTGCATGTGGTTTAAAACTTTGACACATAATTTTATTCCAATTTAAAATATTTTTTTTTTTAAATAGGTAAAAAAGCAAAGCAATATAAATTTCCCCTCAGTCAAGAATATAGATGCCTGCTTAGTGTGAACCCTGCTGCATGTGGATTATTTAGACTTTTCTACCTTCTGAATATTCCAATTGATTTTTTTTTTCTAAATTTTGAACCTCTGCTCTGAGTTTGGCACTTCTGTTCTCTCTGATGCATATGGGACCATCATACTGAGAAAATGAAAATTAATATAGCTCAAAGAATGCTGTTTTGAACTTACTGTAAGTTAGATTTTTGCTTTTAGCAAACAGGTCTGGGAATGGTGATCCTTGGGTCTTGTGTTTAAACAGCCACTAATTGACTTGGGACCATGAGTTGGACTCTATTAATAATAAAGTTGCTTCATTTTACCTAGAGAGGAGCAACCGGTTCCCCTCCAACCCTCTCACCCCTCCCTGGCCTGGGGTTGGTGCCTGACAGGCAGATTCTCGTGACAGCCTCACATCTGCCCTCAGAGGTGGGAGAGGGGGCCCTGCACATGCCCTCCATAAGGCCCCTCAGCTACAAGAGTAGTGGGGGTGAGAATTCAGGGGGAAACACCATCACCTTTTCCTGCTGGTGTGTTTTGGAGAGAGGCTGGAGGCTTGGTGCAGGACCTCCCATGGCAAGTGTGCCGGGTGGGTGATGGCAGGCAGAGGGTGCAAGGGCTGCAGGCAGTGCTGCTCCTCAGCGGACAGTATTTAAGGCATACGAGGCAGTGTTTAAGACAGTAGCTCCCCTCTGAGCGTGGGGATGTGGGATGGCACAGACCCTTCTGCATCTGCCCACTATGAGGACCCTTGGGTATCATGGCGCACACGTGCATCTGGGCCAAGGACAGGCCTCTGTGGGGTATTGCAGGTGTTTCACCCGCCTCCCAGAGACCAGTGGGGTCATTTGGGAGGTCTGACAAAATCAAACCCTGGTCTAGTTCCCCAGAGGCTCCGGATCTTAACTCCAGGCTGTTATTTTAATAGGTGTTTTCCAAGCAAGCAGAGAAGTCAGGATCAAGTTAGAAGCAAACACAAGCTGAACCAAAAATGAAAACTGAGAAGATGGCTGGTTTTATTTAGTTGGATTTTTTTCTGCCACTATTTGAATGAGCACTGAATGAAGGAAAGACCAAGTTTTTCATGTTTAAAGATGTAATGATTCAGTATTTTTTCTCCACTATGTAACAGTAATCAGTAGCACTATGTGTATACCTTGGTTTATATGGAAAAGCCCTGAGGTAGTTATTAAAATTAGTCCAGCAGGTTTCTATAGTAATCAGTAAGGATTTTTAAAAATAACATGAACTGTAATACAATCTTATAGGTAAAGTTACAATTTTTTTTCTAATTTATGGGCCCATTTATGGGGGCCTAATATGGAGTTCCTGGATTTTACAGAAGTATTCTTAGATTGTTTTTTATTATCTCTTACCTATAGAATTCCATTCTCCAAAAGAAAACCATTCCAGAAGCTTGTTTGTACTGAAAATTCTCTGATTCATTCCTAAAATCACTTAGATAAAGTCTAGGATGTCTGGATCCATGGGCAAAAAAATCAGTAGTTTATTTTTTAATCCTGTGTTTATCTTCAGGTGGTGTACGAGTAGACAAAACCAAGCAAGCTAATAACTGCTGTCATACAGTAGGATCATAGGTTTTTACCCATACTAAGAGCATTAATGCATATGTAGGACACATCTTCCTTTCAGTTCCATAGAAGTTTAGCTGCAAGGTAAATAAGCAAAGCATTTGCTAGTGTGGGAAGTTCCAGGGTTAAAGATGATATTTTTTTCCTACATATTTTTCTTTCCATATATTTTTTTCAGGATTAATATATGCAGCTGTTTCATACTGTTCTTAAGTGGAGGTACATGACTCCTAGAGGGTGTTTCAGTGTGTTCTCTCCTAAAATCCACTTTCAATCTATTCCATTAGATTCTGTTGTCTCCACTGTGGATGTGAACACTTGCCCTGAGAAGTAACTTCATACCAAACAGGAAACACATCGGTTTCAGGGGGGAGAGAGGAGTTGCTAGCCCAAGATACTTCAGATAAAGATTCAACTTGTTATATTTTATGAGATACTGCTATTATGGGAAAATGATGAACTTGTATTTGACTTTTCATGATCCTTAGTATGTTACAGGACCAGACTAGATTTTTTTAATTTCCCTAATCAGTATATTAATGTGTTAACCAATAGATTGTTGCACTCATCAGGTTTTTATTATGAAAATAATTATTATTAGCTATTAACTGTAGACCCAAATGGAGAGGCTGTATACACATCTATATTAAAGATGATCACTTTTGAAAAGTATTTGTAATGTAAATAAATAGGGGCTGGATAAATAACAAATCAAAAAAGGAGGTTCAGTTGCTGAGGATTGTTCCAGATGCATGACACTGATGTTAGACTGAAGGAACTAATAGGAAGGTTTTCTCTTTCATATTTGATATGAGAGAAAAGTTAAGAATAAAAAACATCTAAAAGTTGATGTGACCACGTAGGTAGCATATTAAAGATTCTAGATATATCTGAATTGATTCAGCAAAGGATTTAAGGTTAAACCCCCCCCCAAACTTTTAACTATAACTCTGTCAGTTTAAAGAAATGAGTGAGGAAGATTACCTTGCCTACATCTTCACAGAAGACCAGTTCTACTCAGTCAAGGCCAGATTGGAAAATAATAGCATAGTTAAGATGTGTAATAGTAAAAATTTAAATTACTATTTTAACTATGTGCATAAAGAACAGGCCAGATCACAGTGACATCCAATAGGATAAAAGCATATGATTTAGATAGTTTGTGTTGTATGTAATTTGCCCTAGGGAAGACATCAAAAGTAGTTTTCTGATATGCTCTATACCTATGCCTGTTTCCCTTTCTACAGACTTTAAGGGAACTTTAGATGACTAACAGTGATGTAGATACCTAAAAATGATTTCAAGTAATCCCACCTCTCCATCAGTTTGGATCAAAGTTCTAAAAGCAGAAACAGGTGATAGGAGTGTGCACCAGAGAACAGTAATTAAATGTTTTCTGATCACCAAAAGAAGGCAGGGGAAGGGAAGATTCATGTAGGAATTCAGTTCTTTGTCAAGTTTAGACTGTGGAGATGTCAAAGACTATTGTTTGGACAGTTATTTTGGAGTGCAAAGAACCCCTTAGGTTATCCATATTATTTTTTTCATTAAAGCCCTGAAGATAAATACAGGACAAACAGAAAAGGAAGGGAAGTGAGGAAAAAGATCTAGGAGAGCTCCCACTGTATATCAGAGGAGAAATATGGAAAATCATAGAATGGTTTGGGTTGGAAGGGACCTTAAAGGTCATCTAGTTCCAACCCCCCTGCCATGGGCAAGGACACCTTCCGCTACACCAGGTTGCAAATAAGATGTTGGAAGAACTCTGGAGATGGAGAATTTGGAGAAAAGTTAATAGAAGGGTGGACCTTAAACACCATCAGGAGTTCTAAGAGAAGAGTTTGTGGCTGGGGGTCAAATGGAGCAGATTATGTGCTGAATAATGTCCCCTAGTGCCCAAGGAGCTTTAAGAGCTGCAACCCCGCAGCAGAGAGCAAGGAGTGAGGAAACCTGACAAAGAGCATAGTTTTAGTCAAGACAATTTTATCCTACTGAACATACTTTTCTGTTTAATATTTACCTGTTAGAGCAGATTTTCAGGAAAATAGTAATTAGTATTTCTACATCAGATTTCGTATATGGTTTGCCAGCCTGATAAGTAAAGTGACTCTTCACTCTTAGCTCATGTGCTTTTTTTTTCCTCCCGAAAATAGTGCAAGGGCAGTAAGCATCAAGTATGAGCCTCAGTTATTTTCCACATAATCAGTGGCTGCAGAGTAATCTCTAAGATTGCATTGTGCTGTGTTGTTGAAGTGTGTGCATGCATTATAGTCCAGGAAGTAGCACATTTCCTGTTAAATCAACTGTGACATAAATATCGGGGATCATTTAACAGATCACAGAGTATTGCTTGTGTTATAGAGACCAGAATGATGGCTTGTTAAATTAACACTATATAGTCAAACATTTGCAGACAAGGATCACCACTCCTCGTTAAGTATATTCATGGCTTTTTAAGGGAATCTTTCCAAATAAACTTTTTCATTTATAGTTTTCTCAAAAAACTCTTCCAGGATGACTCTTCCACTCTTCCTGTGGTTCCTTCTTGTGACTCAAAGTTAACCTTCGATTCCCACCCCCCCAATTTTAATCATGAAATCATTGTGGTGGTGGTGTTCTGTATGACAAGGGATCCCATCCCTTTTTCTTTCATTACCTTTCTTTTTTACTACTATGTTCTTATGTAATCAGGAGAATTGTTCGTAGTGGATCACTACTTGTCCTGTGTCAAAAAAACCAAGGCTGCCTGTGGTATGCGTTTCAATAAATGAAGGGGAAATACCTCTTTGTTACATGTCTATTTCTGAGACATTTATTTTTCTATTCTAGTAATTTTATATGGGTTATTCTATGTATTATAGAGTGCTTGTTTTGAAAAGTGGTAGTTCTAAAAACACATTAAAGAAAACACTTCTAAGACTTTGACAACAGAAGTGGAAATCTACAGTAATATTTATCCTGTGAGAAAGGGAGTATTTTTCAGCCATTTCTTTTCTGACAGCTTAGTAGAGGTAGTAAATGCACATACATATTTTGTGGCTGAGAGGAAGCGGTGAGAGGAGAAAAAGCTATGATATACAACAGGATGGCGATAAGAACCTTGTAAAGAAATAGTTGCTCTTTGATTTGACATTCCTTCTAAATTATCATTTAAGGATTAGTTGGAAAGAATGAGCGATACTGGGAAAAAACACATGAAATAAAAGCAGAATTTGATTAATGGGATGCAGATAGTGGTGAATGAAGATGTAGAGTTTGGATATTTTGGGTTGTAATTTCAGATGTGAAGCAGGTAAGTAACGATATCTGAACAAAACAAAGATCTTGTTTTTGTCGAAGTATTCAAAGTAAGCTATCGGCATGTCTCATATTGCACTGAGTTCATCATGTCCAACAACCTGAAGAGAAAAACAAACACTTGTTCGCACTGCAGAACCAATAGATATCTAACAGAGCTGAATGAATCACTAGATTAGATAGCGGCAACATTAATTTAATTGTAGTTACAGAATCCTTATTGCTAGAGGTAATACACAGTAGAATTCAGCTTGACTTTTACATCTCAGGATACATGCAAAGCTAGCAGTTAAGACCATTTTCATAGTCTTTGTCTTTTTTTAAACTTGCCAACTGAGCAAGAGTGCTCTTGAGTCACTGGGAGAATGAACACAGAGCCCCATGATACCAGTTTTACAAAGTTACTTCTTAGAGTACATCTGCACTCTAAATCCAGGAACAGATGGATACTGTTACGCTTATTAAAGAAAAAAAAAAAAAAAAAGAAAAAATTCCCTGCTCTTGTCTGTCAGCAATCTCTGTTCCCCATGTCAACCTAAACTGCCAGAAAGGTCCTTTCAGTTCAGTGCTTCCCTTTGCAAGTGTTCTTCTGACACAGATACTGAGGATTTTATTTTTTTTTTTTAAATATGTATTACAATATAGATGTAAACATAGTACAAATCAATAGAATTGCCTGTAATGGTAGTGGTGTTCAGGCAATAATAATTTAATTAAAACATATAGTAGCAATATTGGAGCACAGATACTCCCACTCACATAAATCTTGCACTGACAGTTTTTATGAAAAAGTTTATAGAAAATCTCCTCTTCCAGTTATTTTGTTATACTTCAGGGTAGAGCTTTGATTTAAACAGGAATCACTGGCAATGTCCCATGTTTCTCGGCCACTTAAGTGAGTTTTCTGATAGGTTAATCAGTTTAAAATGACACCCCTCCCCACCCCACCAAAAAAAATCAAAACATTGTGTGAAGAATTTGTCTAATAATGACATCAGTAGCAGTGTATGCCCCTATATAACTGAGATACTAGGGATTGTTCTGAACAACTGCATCTCACGAAGATGAATTTGAGCTAGAGAAGGTGTAGGAAGGACTACTAAAATAATCAGAAAATAGAACACTTATTTTGACAGAGACCTTAATGAAAGGGAGATGTGATTGGCATTTGTTGCCAGCCTTATGTTCTGAGACAACACATAGGAAAAAAAAAAAAAATAGCTGCAGAGCACATTGACTATACAACTTTAAGAAATCCAGTTATTGGTAAATAGCCTATCTTCAAACATTGCTCAAAATGTGTGCTCTTGTAATGGGTGTTTCTAAGCTTTTACTCCTACATTACTAATTGGCAAAAGAATAAGCAGACATAAAATGGGCCCTAGTTAATTTAGGATAGAAATTTAGAATGTTTTACAGTAGCAGATTCTCGAGCAGTTTTCAGACAGGAGTTTGAAATCCCCTTTCCAAGATTTCCACTGTGATAGGCTATGATAGGCTATGCATGCTAGATTTGATTCCCCAGGATGAGCATATTAATTTTGAGTTCGTGTGTTCCTAATTATTCATGAGACAAGTAAAATCAAAACAAAAGGCGTTCACAGCATATTGTACTTTCTCTTTTCCATTTGGACTGTCACAGACAGGAACCCCTGGAGTTGATGAGAGGCTTTCTGCTGAGGGCCTGCTAGCAAGAGTAAAGACAGAGCAAATTACTCTCAGACACTGCTGACAGTTCAGTGAATTAAGTATGCAAAGCAATTTGTGAAGATGTTCAGAAGTGCAAATTTCTGCCAGTAGGTCAAAAGAGTATGAATTATCACAGGATGAGAAAGGTAAGAGGAGATCACTCCCCGTCTTCATCCGGCTAGTCTTTTGATTTAACCAGACAATTTGTTTTATTTAAAGAAGTAGGAAGTTAGTAATGCACATGGTCTCATTAAATGCATAGCAGTGAAATGCACTGTATAGATGACAGCATTCATTTATTGTGTCTAAAATAATGCAATTTCTTGAGTATTATAGGAAAAGAAGAACATTGAAAGGTAATGTCTTGTAATTCAGATATTAGCATCACTGGTCATTTTTCATAATAATTACTATATAGGAACATGGATTTACAGGATAATTCTGGTTGGAAGCAACCATTGGAGGTCTCTAGTCCAACCTCCTGCACAAGAGTCAGCTTGAGGGTCAGCTCTGAGGTCAGACCAAGCTGCTCAGGGCTTGTTCAGTCAGGTCTTCAAAACATCCAAGGATGGAGATGGCACAGCCTCTCTGGGCAACCCGTTTCACTGCTTGACTGTTATCATAGGGAAAAATTTTCTTCTTATATTCACTCTGAACCTCTTTTGTTTTGACTTATGCTTCTTGTCTCTCACCCTGCTACAGACCACTGTGAAGAGCATGTCTCCATCTGGTCAGTGACCTCCCTGTCGCTATGGGCAGGTCCCCCTGTAACTGCCTCTTCCCTGGGCCTAACAAGCCCTGGTCCCTCAGCCTCCCAGGCAAGTGCTCCAGCCCTCATCATCCTGATTGATCCTCTGTTGAATTCGTCCCAGTTTATCAATGTCTTTCTTGTACTGGGAGGCCCCAAACTGGATGCAGTACTCCAGATGAGTGCTGAGTAGAGGGAGATAATCCCTTTCCTTGATCTACCACCTATGCATTCATACAGCCCAGGATGCTCAGCAAGCATGCTGAGCTTGCTGCCAGCCCAGAGCCCCAGGGCCTTCTCAGCAGAGCTGCTCCCCAGCCTGGCAGTCCCCAGCCTGTGTGGAGTCAGGGGGTTCTTCCTTCCTTCCCACAGCAGGACTTTGCATTTGTCCTTGTTGAATTTCATTAGGTTCCTGTTGACCTATTCCTTCAGCCAGTCTGGCTCCCTCCAGGTGCCAACGGTGCTGTGGGGCGTGTGGGCTGGTTAGCCCAGTTTGGTTTTGCCTGCAAACATGATGAGTATGCCCTCCCTCACCTCCTCCAGGTCACTGATAAAGATCTTAAGCAGGCCAGGTCTCAAGACAGGCCTGGCAGTCCTTCTTGTTACTGTCCTCCAGGTAGGCTGCAGCCCATTAATCTTCTGAGATGTTTTTACTTATCTGATGTTTCACCCATCTAGACCATAATGTCTCTGCTTGGATACAGGAAAATTGTGAGAGACAGTGCTGAACCCAATACATGGGAATATAAAAAGAATAAAGAATCTATCAAATTAGGATTTACCATCAAAACTGATATCTCCTTTTAGCACTGTTTATAATTGCAACTCTTGTCCCAGCATCACAGCTTCATACATCAACACTGAATAAAAAAAAAAGAAAAAATCTATCAGAAGATCAGTTATTTTTATCACATCCTTCTGGAAATACTACCAGACATTTATTTCAGTGTTTTATGTGTGTGTGTGTGATTCTTGTACATTACTTATCCATAAACCGTAACAAGCTGAACCATCACCTACAAGCGTTCAAACATTGTAGAGAGCTTTTTAGAAGAAACTGTATTGATTTTTAGTGACACTTGTATAAAAAAGGAGGCATTTTTCTGTGGAACAATTTACATTTTACTGGACAATATATTACTCATAGGGTTTCTGTCCAATATTTCCTAAAATGCAGTGAAAAAATGCTACTAAAACTCACTGCTGCTTTCTTTATTGCAGAAAATCCTAAATTATTTTGCAGTCCTAAATACAGGGAAAACCCTAATTTTATTTATCAAACTATGAATATTATGAAAAAATCTCTTCCAAAGCTTCACTAGCTTTTTGACTAGGTTCTCTGCCTCTTCCTAGACTCTTCCTTTTCTTCCCATGAGAAGGTTCTTGTAAAGTAAAATGCAGTTGCTTCACTCTGTTTCCTTTGGGTTTTTTGTTCCCCCTAATTTATTGGTTAATTTCTGAATATCCAACAGGCAAAGAATAGTTGCAGTATGGCTAAACATGGAATGGGGTAACCAGCCCGCTCAAACATTCATGACTTATCTACTCAAAACCCACTGAAAAACAATATTCTGTACTTATTTCTGCCTAATCTTTAGCAGAATATATTTCTCTGTCTTGTTTCTGGGTTAGGGCACAGTGTTAGAAGTCAAACCAAACTCCTTTTCAGCAGATTTTAACTTTTGGATAGCAAAGTATCTTTTGCTTCATTTTGCTAAAAAACAAATGGATAATATTGCAGTCTTCACATCAAAGGGAATGGTGAACTTTGAACAAGAAGCACCAAAGAAAGGAAAAGGAAGGTGAAAGGATCATGAACTCACTGATGAAGTGATTACAATATTAGTGTTCTGGATTTCTTGCAAAACCTCAAATGGCAAATTTAGCATAAAAGTCTGGTGGGGAAGGAAGATGCCTGTTTCTCTGTAAAAAAACTACTGTGCAATGTTTAGGTATTATGTAGAGTTTAGAGACCATTTTTAATTAACAGCAAATATATCACAGGAGGCTGAAAATGGCTTGGGGCTTAATTTTTCCTACAAAATTGTAGCTGTTTAATTATACCTTCCAGACCTCCTTTCTTATACAATGGATAAAATAGAAAGAAAGTTTATTTGGGAAAGATACCATAGGAATTTGTGGGAATGGTGTGAATATTGTTGCACAATATGCACACAAATTGTTGTCAACATGATTTTCAGTTCTTGAGCACACAGTATCACCAATGGAATAACTGAAATTTTATGCAAAATTAATATGCATAAATATAGATACTCCTACTTCTGGGTTTATTATTAATTACTTAATAAAATTATATCCATAACATAATCAAAATAATCAAAGTATGCAACAAGAAGTTAAATAAAGCCTTTCTAAAAAAACCCACAACCTAGTAATTTAAAAACAGAGCTAACAGGCATCACACTTAACATTTTTTTCCCCACACATTTTCAGGGCTTTGCAAGAATGTATTGAAGATTTGGAGGGAAAAAAAAAAAATCTCCATAATCTCAGTGTTTTGATTTCAGATAGTCCCTGATGGAAGTTCTTCAAAATTTAAGGTCTTGTAAGGGTATACAAGCCAGACAAACAGCATAATCATCCCAAAGGAAAGGCTTTATAACGAAGTGAAGAACTTTCAGAGGAAATGTTTATTTAGGTGAAGGGGGTGTGCATCTTTTCTTGTAACACATTGCTAACAGCTGGGCAATCATAATCTAGGCTTCACTTCAGCATATCAACATAGCGAGCCTTTTTTTTAGCTTATTAAGAATAGACAATATTGAGTTAAATGTTCACTAAAGTTTGTAATAACAGGCAGGGATCTCATCATTGTATATAAATACCTAGAGAGAGTACAAAGAGAATGGAGCCAGGCTCTTTTCAGTGGTGCCCAGTGACAGGACCAAAGGCAATAAGCATAAACTCAAACACAGGTGGTTCCCTCTGAACATCAGAAAACACTTTTTCACTTTGAGGATGACTGAGCACTGGCACAGGCTGCCCAGGGAGGTTGTAGAATCTCCATTCTTGGAGATATTCGAAAGTCACCTGGACATAGTCTTGGGCAACCTGTTCTAGGTGGCTCTGCATGAGCAGGGGGACTGGACAAGATGATCTCCAGAGGTCACTACCAACCTCAACCAGTCTGTGATACTGTAATGTAAGAACTTTAACAACAACAACAAAAAAGCTTTGTTGATCTTAACGTACCTGAAGGTAACTATTTGCTTGGCCAAAAATCTTCCTTGAAAAACTAGTACTTACATGATGTGAGGAACAGCAATATTATTTGGCTGCCCTTAAACTCCAGCAGACACTTTATCTTTCCAGAAAAAGAAAAACCATCACTGAGATTGATGTTTGCTCTTTCTTCCCTGAGCACAACGTAGAGTTTTAAGCCCTATTGTTATTGACAGGAATGTGCTTTTGCCATACAAATGTGTTAGAATACACTTCTATTAAGTGCCTTATTAATTCATATATAAATTCAATGTAAGTTTATTATAAGCTTATTCAGGTGTATACACGAGTGTGTCAGGCTAGCTTGTCTCTGTGTTTTTGTGCTTGCTGACATGCTGAATATCCAAACCAAGACAGGTACAAATATTATCAAGAAAGTAGGGGCTCAGAGGAGAACAGAATAGAGAGGATAACTGTTGTTGTTTTTTTTTTTAAACCCACATGACTGAAAATAAAATACCCAAAAATAATATAGTTGGTGAGATCTCTTCCTTAATAGGTGTATAAAAGTTCTCTGAAGAGTGGATGAAGCTAGTTTTAAAATCTGAATAATTAATTCTTTTGTAATACCCAGATGGCATCTTTATGAATTTTCTACTTATTTGGTTGGAAAACATCCTTGTATAAAGGTGAAGGTCTTTTTGTAGTTGCAGATGCTCTTAAAATCTGCTGTCCAGAAGCAGAACCGAGATAAAGAAAAAGCGTCATGACACATTAATTTTGGCAGCCTATCAAAGTGGGACGACTGTATTTAGTCAGACAAGTGTATCAAAGGGATGCAGTTTGAAATGGCTGAGTTAGCATTCCTAAAACTGTGTCCCTGTGATAGGCTCTGTAGTGGTGCTGGCAGGGTAGCACAGTGTTAGAAAGGGTCGTACATTCATCAGGACACAGCTTGAACTGAATATAGTGAGAAATTATGATTCACTACAATCTTTAGCTGCCTGTATTAATTTCCCTCTAGCTATAACACATCTGCTCATGGTAAGACTGATCCAATGCCCATCCAACTACAGTCCACTGACTTGAGCAATGAATCCAATAAAAACTATTCATTGGAAGAATCCAAAAAATGACTAAAAACTGACTTAAGGGCATGAGTCCAACTAGAACAACATAGGATCTTAAGTCCTCTAGCTTTTGAAATGTAGTTTCCTTCTTTTTTTCTCCCAAGATAGTGGAGAGTCCAGTCCTTTGACATAGGGACCATTTCTTAATTATATTTTTTTGCTTGCTTATTTGTTTGTCTTTTCCAACAGGGATAAAGAACATACTTTCAGCAATAAGTTAGAGCACTCAAATAATAGAAAAATTAGATTTTAAATGTCATTTATCAGTATGGTTAAAGTTAAATTTGAAGTCTTTCTCTTGCAAGAAATTTTTTAAAGTAATAGATAAAAGTCTCTTCTGAATTTACTTTTCAGAATCTCAGAATCAGCGGGTTTTGTTTATCCTTTTACAAGATGAGATCATACGAATAAAAATTTATTCTGTATTCTTCTGAAACCACCTGATTCTAGCATATGCACACAGAGTACATAAGTCTGGGACTTGGATGATAATGAGCCTCTCGTGAAATAGCCTGTAGTTTGGAATAAAGTGGATATTCCATATAAGTGGAATATCTTTAGATAAGTGTGACATTGAAGTCAGTGGATGAAGCACTGCAAGTACCCACTGGCTGCTTGTTTTTTCTACCATAATGGAGCAACTGTGGAGAGTTATGAGATCCTAAGTGATTAGCCTGCCTTTTCCCTGCAGAAGGGCTCCTTATAAATGATTTAGTCAGTATTTCCGGCTGAGTCAGTGAGCTTGGATTCTTAGTGCCACTACAAGGGAGTCTGGGGATGAAAATGAGGACTGGAACAGTTTGAATGTTTCCTGTACTTTTCTGTATTCCAGTAGAAGTCCAATTAGAGAGTTGGTTATAAGGTACTGTGAGTCATGACATGACGCATATTGTATGCAGTCTTCTGCTTTATGGGTATTGGTATGTGTTTCTTTAAAAATTACACTGCAGATTTCGTGGTTAAAGAATTTCTTAACCAATAGGCTAGATGACTGCTTATCCTCAACTTTTATCCTGAGGCCTAAAGGGCCATAATCAGTTTTCATATACTCGTGTGCCCCCTTACTGTGTGTACTACTCTGGTTATAGAACAGGTCTTCTTTACATGTCTCTACCTACATAGAGCAGAAGAGGCGGGAAGGAGTGATGCACTGGGTTGTTTCCTTCTCATTCTCAAGCACCCACAAGCACACGTGCATTGCCACACCGGAGGCTCTAAGCTGAGAGATTCTGTATTTTTCGGTAGAGCCCCAGAACTGCTGCAGATAAGTGCCTAAGTCCTGGGCCTGTGCTTTTGCTCTCAATCGAGGGTCTTTATCCAATGTAAGGTAATGGGGGAGGGCTGGCACACCACAATTACTCTCTTTCTTTTCCTGCTGTTGGGCTGTCCAGTGCCCACTTCCGCTAGACTTCCCCAGGGTCCCTGCCAGCCGTTGTTCCTCTCTTTTTGCTTCTTCATTTTTCTTGGCTATACTTATCAAACCCAGATTCACAAGCAGCTGTGTTGGTACCTGTTTCCTGGGCTCTTAGATCATTATTAAGAACACACAGCCCTATAACGAACACATTGCCCAGAGAAGCTGTGGCTGCCCCCTCCCTGGCAGTGTTCCAGGCCAGGCTGGACGGGGCTTTGAGCAACCTGGTCTAGTGGAAGGTGTCCCTGCCCATGGCAGGGGGGTGGAACTAGATGATCTTTAAGGTCCCTTCCAACCCAAACCATTCTGTGATTCTATAAATCGGGACTGATGGACAAACCACAGCTCGACCTGCGTGATTTGTAAGGTTCAGTGCATACTGTTCAAAACAAAGCCTAAAGGAACTTTCTTTTTAATTAGTTAGAGATGACTGCTTCTTTACGTATACAAGAAACCTATCAAAACTCAAATATTTTAATAATATGCAAGCATCTTCTATTCCCGACAGAGTTAAATAACAACTGCATTTGAAAAAGTACTGACAATTATAGCTTCTTGTGTCCTTCCTTAGCACTGTTATTAATAACATCCACCTATGCTCTTGTTCTTATCTTCACAGTTTCTTTTATTGATAAAGTCCAATATTTTTTAAGCAAACCTGCAAGAGAGATAAATAGGAAAGTATTTATATAAGTCATATTAAAGGCTCCCAGGGTTCCACTGATGATTGTTGATTCCGTGTGAATAGACACCAAGGGTGTAAGTTTCCATATGATTGGTTTCTCACCTTTTCAAGATCTGAATAGCTTAAGGCTCACTAATTATAGTGGTTCTGGGACTACCTTAACAACAGTATGCATCAGAACATATTTTAGATGGTCAGCATAGAAGAAATAGGTCAGAGACCTCTGGGGATATCATGAAAAGGTTAGCAAACCTAGCAGCACACCTTGAGCACCAACCACTGAGGCTAATGAGACCTCATTTAAATAGTTTTTCAGAGAAGTAGAAACGATTAGATTCTTTGGGGAAATGAAATCTTACTCTGATGTTTTTATCATACATCTAGTAGTAGACCCTTTCCTCTATTTTATCTTCTCTACCTTTTTTTTTTTTCTTCTGTCAAGGATATTAAATTAATTGATTTACCTAAATTATGCTGCCATTAGGCACAGCAAACACTAGTTTCCTGGGACATTAATGAAAAAAATTTATCCACAGCTGATACTTATTCATTAAAAAGGAGTCTATTAATCTATCATATTAATATTAGCTCCTAAATAAAAACAAAACCATAGCTTATTTTGTTTTCCAAAACAATTCCTTGATTAGCATTCAGATAATAATCTGAGTAAAGACTTAGTAAAGTATCTATGATCTTAAGATGATAACATTTTATACATTTCATTATCAAGCTTGTTATATGAAAGAACTAAATATTATTTATTAAAATATACATGGAACAACATCAAATGTATTAAATTAATATCATTTAGTAAATAATATATTAAGTATTTATTGGTCTTCATTTTTAAATACCGTAAATGAATCTACCACATAAATGTTCTTTAAAATAGTCCCACTGAAGCTGATCATTCAGAGATTTAGCACTGAAACATCTTTCAGCAAAGCCTAAGATTGAAAAAAAAATAGGCCAGCGTGCCTTCAATACTTATGTGAAATCTGTGAATGATTTCTTGTGTGTTCTTTCTAATTTAAAGTACCTCTATTCAACACAAGTACCAGTTTTAAATGTACTTTAATTCAACCTCCTCTGGCGTAAGAAAGAAATGGCAGAGAAACTAAACAGTTAAATGCACAATATTCAAATAAGAAGCCAAAAAAATGACACAGAATAAAAGCAGTAAGTAGTAGCTTCCTGCACAGACTTTGTGTCATTCTGAAATTGTTTTTATTTGCAATTTGTCCTTTCACATAGAGGCAAGAATCAGAAGGGATTTGAAACAATTAAATTTCCGTTAAAGAATGATCATCTAATGAAAGCCTGGGAATATAATACTAAAATAGTAGAAATTAACTGTACTACTACACTCTAACTACATTTCACAGCTTTATGTTCCCCAAAGGTACCTGGTATGTGTGTTGTATTCAGTCCATTTCTGATTTATAGATAGAAATTCCTCTTGACTACCAAATCAAGTATAATACTTTTTTGTTCTACATTGTATGGCACTCAGTGTGATATGGTGAAAAATTCTAATTCAATAAAGAGATTTTACTGTAACACCTGATACATAACAAAAAGCTTCTTCAAAAAACCCATTCACGATATTCTGAATTTTATGTGGTGGCTCTATATCATTCATTTTCTTAAATGATCTTGTAGAGATTATTACATTCAAGTGGGTTGACTATTGAAGGGATTGTATTATTAGCTACCACTTATAAATAAGAATACGAGGATTTCTCAAGAAAACTCTTGGGGCTTTCTTTTCTTTTTTCCAGCAGTTGAAAAAATAGAATGCTGAATATGGGGATACAATTTTTTATATCTTTGGCAAATCATTATGATTTGTATGAAATGCCAGTAGATGAAGTATTATTTTGGCAAAAATTAATTACACAGGATCCAAATCTCATAAAAGACCCCCTTTGGCCTGGGTAAGTTTAGCTGGATCCGGCCTGTTGATTTTTGCCAAGTGCTGTCTTAAATTATCCCATGCTAAAATGTTGTATGCATGTTACTAAATGCCGTGGTCCCATTTAAATTGATTATTCTAATCTATAGAGTTACAAATTAATTCACAATTGTTTATGAAGATGCGGTTCAGTTCACAGTGGCCAGCAATTCAGGGGATAGTGCTTTTGACTACCAGTCCTTTACTCAGTACTGCTCAAAGCAAGGGTTAAGCCTTGTAAACATTTATATGGATCACAGAATCATCTAGGTTGGAAAGGACCTTGAAGATCATCCAGTACAACCGTTAATCTAGCACTGACAGTTCCCAACTACACCAAATCCCTCAGCGCTATGTCGACCCAACTCTTAAACACCTCCAGGGGTGGGGACTCCACCACCTCCCTGGGCAGCCCATTCCAATGCCAAACAACCCCTTCTGGAAAGAAATGCTTCCTAATATCCAGTCTGAACCTTCCCTGGTGCAACTTGAAGCCATTCCCTCTTGTCCTATCACTTACTTGGTTAAAGAGTCTCATCCCCAGGTCTCTGCACCCTCCTTTCAGGTAGCTGTAGAGGGCGATGAGGTCTCCCCTCAGCCTCCTCTTCTCCAGACTAAACACCCCCAGTTCCCTCAGCCGCTCCCCGTACGACCTGTGCTCCAGACCCTGCACCAGCTTCGTTGCCCTTCTCTGGACACGCTCGAGTCATTCAATGTCCTTTTTGTAGTGAGGGGCCCAAAACTGAACACAGGAATCGAGGTGCGGCCTCACCAGTGCCGAGTCCAGGGGTCAGATCCCTTCCCTGTCCCTGCTGGCCACACTATTGCTGACACAAGCCAGGATGCCATTGGCCTTCTTGGCCACCTGGGCACACTGCTGGCTCCTGCTCAGCCGGCTGTCAATCAACCCCCCCAGATCCCTCTCTGACTGGCAGCTCTCCAGCCACTCCTCCCCATGCCTAGAATTCCATCTAGCTGTGGATCTGACCTCTGTCTAAGTCCACCCTTCTTCAAATATATTCTATAGCAAAACTAGTGGAAGTAGGTCTTGTTGTATTTAAATCAGTAGGAATTCTACTGAGAAAGATATGCAAATATGGGACTAACTAGTTGTCTGATTCAAGCAGTAACATCTCATTTACTCTGCAGCTACCAGGTCTCTATACCTCTGACAACCTTTAAGAGTAGAGAGGAATGAATGCCCAGCAATCTGTTTAACTGGTATAGTAGTAAACAAACATTTTTGTCTTAGATTAAATAAGGTATCTCCCTCCTAAAATGCAGGGGTTTTTAAGGAAAAATAATAAAAATATGGAAGGCAATTTATAAATACGTAGATAAATAACCTCTATGTAAGATGAGTAAGTTTTTTTAGTAGTTAATTTTGAGACAACCTCTTTATTACTCGATAGGTACACATTACTGGTCCAAAACACTAAATAAATCAAGTTGTATGTTAAAACATGTTGAATTTCACAGATGACTGCATTACAGAAGTACATTTTCATTGATGAACTGTAAAAATAAACTGAAATCAATGACAAAACAAATATTGTTTCTTCACATGTCAGAAGGAATGGATTTACATTTTGTTTCAGTTGTTGAAACTGTTACAGTGGATTGAGAATGCCTGGCTATTTATATTAAAAACATGAGACATGGTTTTCATAGATAATCACGTGAAAAGGCAAGATAAATATATGAAGTTTCCTAAATAACCTTTGTTTGGAACTCAGAGACTAGAACATTTCTTGATATTGCTACCATACATCAGAACGAATCAATACAAACCAAGAATAAGTTTCTTGAGTGAAACAAACATCAGAAAATGTCTTCTGCCCTTACTGACTTCAACAAGCTATCAGCAATCTAATGATGTTATAAGTTTTATGCAATGTCATGTTCCACAGCAAGGCATACAGTAAGGACCTTTTCATTCTGTCTTTAGAATACTGTCTCTTGGGTTCTATTTAAATAAGACTGAGCTCCGCAAGCAATGAACTACAAGGGTTCATAAGAAGGTTGTGTTTCACAATTTAATTTGATCACAGTTGTTTTCATTTTTTCTTTAATTTATAACCTATGTAATTCCAACTGAATAGGAAAGAACCTCTCATATTCATACTCCTTAAGGAAAACCCTATTTTGCAAATATTGCATATTGGAGTAAATATAATCAAAATGAAAGGATAATATTTATTAAAGGATCATTACAGTTTGATAAATGACAGACAGTTATTTTAGAAAGCACGGTTAAGTAATGAAAACAGAATAAATGCTCAGAAGCATGATATACTGGAATTCATGAGGCCTCCCTAACATTGTTATGCACTTCAGCCTTTACTAGTAAATCTCTGTTGAAAAGCGAAGGAAGAGGGTCAGGGAGTGCTTCTGTACAGACCATAAACCATAATAATCAGACATTTTGGAGTCAATAAAATGTTAACATGACACATTAAGCAGTAAAGAAAAAAAAAAGGTGAATGCGGTATTTTCTTCAAAGGTAGGATAATACATAAAAATAATATGAATATTTTAGATTTACAGGCAAAAGCAGTTTTTATTTGTCTGCACTTCTATCTGAACAAAACATCTGTGATCAAAGCCCTACTTTTAGCATTTAAATGTCAACTAAATTTGACAGAGAAAGATTCTATTTTTTCTCCAAAAGGCAGGTCCCATTCTGTTTGGACTGCTTGAGAAGATAAGTAGCTGCGGACTCCCTACAATCATGGGCTAACTCGCGGCCAGCATCTCCAAAATAGTTAACAGAAGTCACAGGAGAGAGCTGAGATACCACGGTGTACAAGGAAGACTGTAGAAGAACTGATGATAGTGCATTACACTGCGGACAATGTAGAGAACACGAGAAAAGTGAGCACCAAGTTGTGGCAATGTGAATGCTGGGAGAGGCGGCAAGAAACAAATCCTTGGGTAATCCAGCTTCGTTGATCTGGCTATTAAGGAGACCATTTGTTCTCATGCCATGTGCTGTACTAGTCATGTATTACTAGTCGCCGATAACACTGCACAATTACTGCATAATTTGAAAGAAAGCTAAAATTGTCATCTTTCTAAGGAAAATAGCTTACCCATTCTCAATTTTATGGACTTAATTTTTTTTTTTTTCCAGAAACATTATGTTATTCTGCTGTGAAGCAGGTAAATAGACAAAATGTCAAGAATCGACCTAATGAAAAATCAGTTGGTTTGCTGTCATTTGAGAAAGGCTTTCAGTAAAGTACTGTTTCTTACTGGGAAGTACATCTAGCTAAAATACCTCCAGTATATAAACTTATTTTGCCAGAGTACAGCAGTGGTTACACAGAAAGCTCTCTTACTTAAAAACCCTAGAGATTCAATTGTCCACACATGTGCTTTTCATTCAAGCACAGGGACTATCACAGAGTTTCCTCCCCTTGTTGACATATTTACAAACCTTGGCAGACCTACCAAAAAATTTTTGGCTCGTACCACTGGATTCTTCTAGCTGAAGGATGAAAGGTGGTGATGGGATTGTCATTACTGTTACCCTTCTTACCTCTCAGGCTCTCTGCAGAGTCCAGGAATACTGAAAATCTCTGTATGAGCAGGTTCTAAAACTCATTGACTTCAGAACTGAGTCAGTAATGGCAGTGTGGAAAATCAAGGTAAGGCAGACACTTCTTCACTTGTCCTAAGCGGGCATCCTTGCCCTAACATATTGCATGCAACACACATGCTCTACCCACAACAGAAGCCATCTGTCAGGATGGCTGAGTGCCTGCACACAGCCGATAAGATCTTTGTCCCTGCAGCATGGGTGCCAACAACAATAGACGTGCTTCGGGAACCAGTGCAACCCTGTGAATAACCTCTCATCGCGCAGGAAGCCCTACTCTCTGTTGGCATCGAAGCATTGGTACCACATGCATCTTTTCAGTTGTTAACAGCTGCTAATTAGCAGTAGTCATATTCTGAACCTCATTTGTTAGATTGAATCTTGGCTATGTGCTCAGCACACTCAGAAATAGAACTGTTAGAAATAACATAAAATTGTAAGGCCTCTGGAGCAGAGATTGTCCTTTTAAGAGCATCATACAGTAGTTGGCTCAAAGTAAGCTTTTGAGTGTTACTGTAATATAAACTAAACATGTGATTTTCTTTTCCTATGAGAAGAAGCCTTTGAATATGAAGTTCAAAAGCTATGAAAAATATATTAGTAATGAAAAATTGTCAGTTTCAATTTTTATATTGCCTTTTCTGAGAGAGAATAGAGCCAATAAAGGAAAAAAGCCCTGACAGCAGGACTCTAGACTTCAAAGCTTCAGTTCCAGATAAAAGTCGAATGCAAAAAATAAGAAAGTCAGTTGCACAGTGAAGGAGCTGCATCCCTTATACGAAGACAGCAAATGCAATTATTGAGCACCCTTCTTCAAATGGATGTGGAGAATTGTCAATTAACTACTTCTGTTAAGCAACAGACAACCTACTTGAGTGCATGCCTGTCTTGATGAGTAGCAGTAATGCAGGATTGCTGTGGTAGATTTGCTTTTAGAGCCTCTTTGAAGGTCCCAGCATCACATGCACATACATGATCCTCATTTGTAGTCCTATTTGCATTTCAGCACCTTGCTTCTCACTTCATACATGAGAGATGAGGACTAGATGAGCAAGGTCAAAGAAGAGGCAGGCAGTCTGCAACCTGAGTTAAGTAAAAGGGCTTGTTTTACACAAAGTACATGAAGGAAATTTTCTTCAGTCTAAGTACAGACCTCGTTCATGTTCCCTGTTCTTCAGTGTTCATGTTTTTTTCCATTTCTTTTTTAACGGTCATGCTTGGGTCCTACTTTTTTCTCTATGGGTGTAAAGCTTATATTCTGAGGGTCTAAATTCTTGAATTACATTCTTAAAATTCTTCCCAAGCTTTCTCTTGTAGGTATGTATTTCTCTTTGTGTGTTATTTATCAGTATAGTAGTGATGGCTTCTAAACTGTATTCTATGGCATGTTAAAAACTAGTTTTGATCACTGTCAGTGAAACATATTTTGCTCACCATAACTGTTACTCATTTAGATTAAAAAATCCACTCTAACTGCCCATTTAGTCCGCACGATACTAGACACTTAACTTGAAGAATGCATTTGAACAATGTAAGAGGCCATGTCTATAGCTCTTCCTTGCTTGTATGAAAGCTTGTAATGAAATCAGAATTTAGCTGGTCAACCTACCTTGTTCATAAATGCAGCAGCAGGAAGAAAGTATCACTTCTTCTATATATTCTTCACAGAAACTAGTATGATAGTGTCCTTCTCCCTACCTGATTTTTCCACTTTGCACAAGAGACCAAAGGGAATAGAGTGAAAAGTAACAGGTGCCAGAGAGACAGTGAGCAAGACTGTGCTAGGATGAAGGTCTTGAACCACTCCTTTCCTATGCTGACACCTGGCATCTCTGCTCCTAGCTGAGATAGCCAGCACACTTTTGGGCCGGGAGAATTTTAGAGTTTACAGTGAAACAGATAACCATGAGGAGAAGTACATTACATCATGATCAGTTTATAGCAGACTGGTGTTTCATTATATAATGAAGTAGCTGTTTAGGTCTGACTGCCAGAGGATAAAGGAACTGGAAGTCTGGCTTTAACACAAAATGCATTAAATAATTTTATCCCTAAGGAGTGGGGGAAATAGAGCTTATATAGGTGTTTAGTAAACTCAGGAAGGTATATATCAAAATCTGTTTTACCATACACAGGAATCAATTTTTGCAAAGTGGATAATCATCCTTTGCTGCCTTAATTCCCCTCCTGTTCAATATTGTAGATAACATGAATGAAATGGAAACTTCCTAGTTCATGTCTGACATGTGGAGAGAATTTCATTCTTGAAATTAAATCAGCTGTATATTCATCTTTTACTGCAAAATAGATATGGACTTGCAGAGTGCAACTAGAATCCTAGCATATTTGAGAAGCTTGGGCTTTTGGATATGCAATATAGGGATTAGAGTTCAAGTGAAACACTCCACTCGCTACATAGAAGTTAAGAGATGCATAATAAATAAGTTTAGGGCCATTTGAAAAGAAGGAATGAAATCAGATTCCTGTTTAACAGTAGACTCTCCCAAGAGCTCTGAGCAGTACTCCATTACTCATTTACAAAAGCAATGAAAACATTAATTGACCTCTTGATTAGTATTTAAATAATAAATACCACAGTGGATTAATGTACTGGCCTTTTACCTCAAAGACATAGTTTAAAACTGACTTGACAAAAAAATCAATTTAATTACAGGATACTAAAATTGCAAGTGCCAATAGGTGAGAGTTTCCATGCACACAAGGCCACACATCGCATAATCATGCCAAATTGGAATTTATTCAGTGCTTTCTCCTTTTATTTTTTTCTTTTTTTCTTTTTTCTTTTTTTTTTTTTTTAATGAATGCATGCATGGTGTGCGTTGAAAGAAAGCAGGCTGCCACCTGCCACAGAAATATCCCACAGAGCAGCTCCCATCCTTGTGAACTAAAATATTTGGTTTAAATGGTAGAAACCTGAAAACTGACACAGTTCCATTATCACATTCAGCTAATTAAAACAGATGCATTCTGGAAAGAAATGTGAAATGTTTTCTGTAAAGTGAATCATTGTACACATTGTAGAACCATTGCACGCATAGATTTGTGGAAAATAAACTCAGATTTTGTTTTTTTGGAAGATCTTTAAATGCAAAATTGATGTTGGCCAAGTCAATGGAGTCTGGAGGTACTTGTTTACGTTATATTAAATTAGTTAATGCAAGGCTTTCCTTATGACTTTGACAGCTGGGAAATATCATAAACTGCTCTTAGTAGGCTTCTACCTTAAGGAGTGGAAATCTCATGAGGTCATCTATTCCTCTGAGTTTCTTTTTATCGTAGTCTGAAACTCTATGAAAACAGCCGGCCAAAACAGATCAGGAGAAGAGTCTGCATCCACATTTGGGTAGGTCCCAGAAGAAAAATCCTTAGGGTAGGCTCTGATATTTAACGTTTCTGATAAATGCATGTAGATGCCCACTATGTTTAAGGGAAATTAGATCTGAACCTCCGTACTGTGACTGTGATCCTATTTTTGGCTTATAACAGTTAATAAAAAGTAGTTTCCCCAAAACCATTCATTAAATGTGTGGGAGAAATAGTTCTAATTGTACTGATCTGAGTGTTTCAGTGTAAGTGAGCTTGCTGCAGATAACCTTAAATTTCTGAAAAACCTTAACCTTTGGTTGTTAGATTTGTTCAAAACCAGATTATTTTCTGAACAGACATACTCTGCTTTCATCTTTGCATATCTATTTTTGATGAGTATGATTATGCTATTATTCTGTCTGGCTGAAATTTTTCTGCAACATTGATTTAAACAAGATTGTGTTTTAGCTATTTTTAATAGAAACTGCCTCTTGAAGGAATCTTTGATTTCTTATTGAAAACATGAAAATGGTAGTTAAAAAGATGTATTTTGTCTGTGTTTAAGCTACTCTTCAGTGATGCTCTAGTATATGTAGTTTCTATTTGGTTTTATGTTGGAATGATAGGAGCAAGTCAGGTCTAAGTATGCAGTTTAGCTATGTACACAAATGAAAATTTGTTTTCATAAATGTATTTATAGAAAACATTAATTGTAGAATTACGCTAGTACAATAGAGATAAAGGAGCCTACTAAATAATCTACATATCCAATGCAAATACTGTGAATAAAATTCGAAGTCGCTGAAGTTTGTCATTAATTATAATGAGAACAGTATTTTACCACCCCAATTTTTTAATTCAGAGATTTATTGCAAGTCTGTAATGCTAAATGAAGAATGATTCTGAGAACTGTACCTATTGCCCAAGAAACTTCATAAAGAGGAATGATTTAACAAATTATTCTGTGTGAATAAAGCTGTTTGCATGAGTGATGAATAACAACTAAGATCTACAAAAGAACTGTAGAGTAATCAACGTAATCATGAGAACTTTAAGTTAAATTTGTAATATACTTCTTAGAGATGGCTATAATCTATTATTTTCCTTAATTTAATAAATTTCGGGTATCTTCAGGAATAGAGAATTGAAGTGTAATGGCAGGTTGCAGGAAGACAGAGATACATGCAAAAGGCATATGTAATATCTTGGTTTATTTTTATTATTATTTTTTCCCATTTTTCAGCAAGTGAAGGTTCAGTGCTGCCTCCTAAAGGTCACTCCCATTGATGAAATCTACCTAGAAGAACAAACGTTTTATGACAAAAAAACAATTCAAATGGCTGACTCATGTCTATATCAAAACAACTGTGCAAAGTTTGAATTTGCAGGAATTTCTCTAGCACGTTTTGGTGTGGGTTTTGTTTGTCTCTGCATATGTTCTGTACTTCTGATTCATATAAACATAGCAGTGAGATTCTGTTAAAATTCAAGAGCCACCTAACTAGGAAAAAATGAGATTACATCAATTTGATCACTTTCTACTAACTTATTTTGCTTTACCAGCTTTCTGTGATGAACATACAAATTTTGGCTCTTATTAAAAACCCTGTTGAAAAATACAAGCTTTATAGGTTCTCACATATTAAAACAATGTGGTTCAGGCAGGTGGAAACATACTGTGTCAAAGAGACCATATGGTAATTCTCCTTGTAAGCTTCATTTTCTCTTCCCCCATTGCTTATTCATACTTAGTTGTCTCAAAGATTAGAAAGTCTGTAGAGCAAGAATCATAACTTTGTTTATTTTGTAAAACACCTAAGACACCTTTTTATGGCACCATCTCACTACATTCATGACACCATTTTATAATGTCTTCTTCACACTTTGAAAGTCTTGCTAAGAATTTTGGACAACTTTGGACTACTGAGAAACTATGTGGGGTTTCTGTCATTTTTCATACTATAAAATGTGCATTCAGAAAAATCTTTCATAAGTCCATGGAAGCAATGCATTTTGGTAAGGTTGTTTTTTTGGCAGTGGATTGGTTTTTTTTAAGTAAACAAAAGAAGATCTGTTTGAAAAGACAGATCTCATTGTTTCACAATGTTGTCTATATTGCATAAAGTGCTTTTAGATGGAAAACCTGTTACTGAATTGTTTATTAAATTTTGTGACTAACCTATTTTGTGTTTCATCACAAATCCTTCCTGGTGCTCTGTATGTCATAACAATTTGTTCACTGACATATTCTTCACTTTGACTCAAAAGACATAATGTAGCCATAAAGCTATACCTGCTTTATAGTAAGATTCACTTAACTCTACTCATGAAAATTACTTACTTTACAATGTGTAAACTAGTGTTGAAATGCTGTATTTTAATTTTATTCAATTGACACTTCTTATCATTAAGCCTTTAGTCAAGAGGCAGATGTCCTGTAATTTGGGAGGGTGATGAGCAGATTCCCCCCTATAACAAGTCAAAAAAATCATAGGCATACTGTAATTGCAATTTATGTAGGTGGATAGCTATGAATGTCTGAATAATCTTAATTTATGTATAAGGTAAATGGATTTTGTGCGGAACTTCTGAAAATGTGACTAGTCAGAAAAGGCCCAGTTCACCAAAAGACCAATTCCCATGTACAACTTAAATCATACAGATAAAATGGATCCATTCACACATGAAAAGAGTTTTCTGGGCGTGACTGGAAATGCGCTGATAAATTATCTGTTGATGTCAGTCATAGTTGTCTCAAATCCACAGTTTTTTAGAAAACTAGAAAATTACATCATCAATACCTACCTAGGTGCTGTTTAGGTTAAGCTTACTAGAACTTATACCAACAAAAACTACAAAAATTTAAATAGTATTAGTCATATTTTTTACAAACTTGTAAGACCCTTTATGTATTGCAAAATCTATGAGATAGAGTATTAACAGTGCAAGTGTTCATTTTTGACAGAGGCATTGAAGCAGAGCTCATCACCTAACAAAATGCAATCTTCTTTGGAAGTGGTAATCAGCACGACACTTTTTAAAAGTAGTATAATGTGTTTTGGCAGCACATAAATGAATAGCAAATGAAAACAATGGTGTTCTGTTTGATTTCTTGCCAAATGATTCAGTGTTATGGCTTAAAAGTCATACAGGTGTTCTTTCTTCTTGTTGTGGGGACAAGAGACACATCATATTATTCGTGGTCAAGAATTTTCACAGCTTCATATAAAATGTTGTGTGTAGTTGACAGACTAAAGCAGGATTACACCTTTATTAAATTAAAAGGTTCAATTGGGTTATGGGATAAAATTGATCTATTGGAAAAAATTCTGATGTATTTCCAGAGCTTGGTTCAAAATTGAATGGCAACAATTTAATTATAAACAGCATTTATGGCTCAGCTAATTCATTTTTGAAATTAATACATATTATCAAATCACTTTATATGGGATAATCTGGTAGGAATGACAGTCTTCATTTTAAGAGTTAAGAAGAGAAATGCTGTGCTGAATTAATTTTGCCATAAATAAAAACAGAGTTCATAACAGCATGAATTACACAAAATTAGCAGTGTTGTGGCCTGCATAGCACCTCTACAGTAAATCCAATATTCTCTATTAGCAATGCCTATCATTTCAAATTGTCTGTGAAAGGTCTGCAGGTAAAATGGTAGGGTTTTGTATGTGAGTTTCCTTCATCAGTATTCAATGTCTGTCTTTTTTGACAAATTTGTGAACATTCTTACGTTCTTATGTAGCACAATAAGGACAAAAAAACCCTGGAAAAAGTAATTGTTTTGCTGTTAGCCCTTCTCTAGGAAATTAGAAATGCTAAGTATTCAGTTCACTAAGTCAACAGGTTTTTTCCATTCATTTCAATGAGCCTAGGATCCCAGTCTTCATTCTAAATAGTACTTCTGTTTTTAAAGTGCAGAATGATCTAGCCCATATGTTTGATTATTTTAATTTTATATTAAACAATATAATTATATTTCCATAAAATGCTAATCACTATAGCATATATATAACCCAGTGTCCCAGTTGTAGCTTTAGAAGGTAGATGAGTGGAACAAATGTCTCCAGTTTAAAAGCTTATTTCAGAATCTGAAACAGATAGCCTGATAAACTGTCATTCTGTGGCCATTCACTCTGCCTGTGATATATTGGTATTCTGTAGATTGGTGTTTTAGATGCAGACCTGCAGGATGGAAGGAGTCCTATATTTTGCTTTTTCAATGTTTGTTTTATCAGAAGATACTGAAAAAATGAATGCAGAATAGTGTCCTATTGTTCTGTGTTTCTCACTGGAAAACTAATAAGCTTTATTTGTTTAGCTTAATTATTAAAAATAAGATCAAGGAGAAATTTGATCACAGTGTATTACCATCCTCACTAAATGGCTCGGTGTGGAAGGTGGCAGCATATAGAACAGTGAATGGGGGTTAAAACCAGACATTTGATTGAGAAAGAAGCAATGCATTTTAACATAATGGCCAAATAAGCACTGAATTCTTCATTGTTCTGTGTCTTTAAATGCTTGAAACATGAGGCCATGACACTACAGTTCATTCAGTGATGCAGATTATTAAGCACAGGTTGAAGAAAAAGGCATAAAATTACCTGGCTGTTTTATTTGAAGTAACTTAGATGATTTCATAGTCTTCAAGTTTAAATTCCAGTCAGTGTTCCTGTGCTCATGTTAAGTTTTAATGACCTAGACTGTGCCAAGACGTCCCACAGCCAGCCTACACCCGACTTGTATTTCCCTGTAGAATGCCATACAGACTTGCTGCTGAACAGGGAGAGGTATTCACTGAGGTACCTATTCTTAAACCTTTACATTCGTCTTAGTCTGCTGGTGGTGACAACTGAATCTACCTGAACAGATCAGATTTGCTCATACATCTTCTTCAGCTAGCACCTTCCTCTTTCCTCTCTTTTCCTTGCTTCACCTCGCTGGAGGGTATAAAGTGTATGGCCCCCAGCAAGCTGCTGGCTTAGGTGCTCCTGCAAACGCTCCAGAATCGATGAGTAACAGACATGCAAGTCACTGCTTCAGCTCATGTCATTCATTTTCACTGAACAGGTTAGAGAGCACCTGTATAGAAACCTGACTTCCAGCAGGAAGGTGTTAGGCAGTGACTCATGGATAAAACTTCTTCAGTTGACGCAGCTTCAGCTGAAAGATTTGTGAATAAACACCTAGTGCAAGCTGGAGGAAAGCCACTACATAAGTTAAACTAATTTACTACCCCTCCTAAAACAAATTATTGAAACTTTTACTCTGTCCTCCGATATCTTGCAGTGGCCTGTTGAAGACGTTTTGTGCACTCTCAAGTATGTAAGCTTCAGTAGAGTACTATATGCGGTGATCCAAAATGATGAGACACCTCTGTGAGTGTACAGTAATGTCAGTACACCGTATTTATGAATAAATATATTCAGGAATCAAGCAAGTGGAGAACATGTACTTTTCATGCTTCTAAAGACAGCAGTTCCCAAGGGACAGAAAAAAATATCTGTGCACCATCTGTAGCACAAAAGCTACACCTTTTTTCAGCTGTACTTTGGTTATTTTCATCTCAGCTTTCCCAACATACTTGGCAGAATGAAAATGCTTGATGAATCATCCATGTGACTGTAAACGTAAATGCATGTGAACAGAAGTAAATGTAAAAATGAATCTGCATTGTATATAGGCATGCTAATTTTTCCAGACTACAACTGCCACCCTTTAGATGGATAATTCCTCTTCTTGGCATTCTTTTTAAAGCTTGTCTGTTGTACCCTGGAAAACAGTATTTCGTAGATGTAAGAAACTGTTTTCAAGATTTACTTTTGTTGAAACTTACAGCTGGCTTAGTATTTCTGAATTTGAGGGAAATTCTAAAAAGACTGTCATTCTGAATCCATAAAATCAAATTTGCAACTTAAAATATAAGAAAAATTTCAAAACAGATTTTTAAAATAAGAGCTATTAAGAAACAAAAGCTGATACTTTTAGAAATCGACATCTAGGATACCACTTGAATATCAACCTTCTTAGATATAAGTAGCATAAACATTAGCAAAATCTACTGCTAACCAAATGCATGTTATTGCTTGAGACAAGGAAAGACAGCCAGACAGAGATGTCAGCTTCTGAAAAATAGATCTGTTTACCAGTCAACCAAATTGATATCACATAGTTTTGTTTAACAAAACTTTAGCCATGTCCCTTCCAGAATGCATTGCCTCTGGTGATAAAACTCCAGTACACTTCAATATAAATTGTGAATTTTCCCTAGTTAACTCAGTTGCTGTACTTTTCTGAAGAATGTAACATAAAGTGCATTGTCCTTCACGCAGCTATAGCTGCTCTGAGGCACAGGAGGAGGGTTGAACTGTCTGAATGTGGCATCATTAGTGCCCTCATGTTATTAGTGGCACTGATGTTTGATGCCTAGTACAGGCTGGGGTCACTGCCTTGCAAAGGAGCAAGTCGGATCCTTGTACCTCTGAGAAAGAAGGGCAGCCAAAGTATTGAGGGGGAAACCAATAGCACCATGGACACAAGGTACCGTTAATCACATGACAGTACTTCGAAGCAGTGTGTCTGCCAAGTTTGGAATTTTACATCCTCACACAACAAACTTTTTTTTTTTTCTCTGTACTATATTACTTATTAGAAAAAGAATGGTGTCTCTACTAATTATCTTGGAAGGAGGGTAGAAGGGACTTGGCAATGTTGGGGGAGGTGTAGTCCACAGTGCAGGGAAGTGAGTCCCTTATCTCTACTGGAACTTGTAGAAGTGTGAGGAACAAAAGAGCTTGCTGATGATACCAAAGTGATACATGCTGTTGGCTCTTTGGAGGGACAGGAGGCCTCACAGAGGGATCTAGATAGATTGGAGTATTGGGCAATGATTAATGGGATGAAAGTCCAAATGACAGTTTCTTCACATATGATGGAGTAACAGAAGGCAAAAGTATAATCTGGGAGAGGAGTGGCTGGAAAGCAGCCCTGCAGAAAGGTGCTGGTCAACAGCAGGCCCAGTATGAGCCAGCAGTGTGTGCCCTGGCAGCCTGGAGGGCAAACCACATCCTGGGGTGCCTCAAACACAGCAAAACCAGCTGGTCAGAACAGGTGGTTATCCCACTGTATTCAGCATTGGTGCAGCCTCACTTCAGGTACTGTGTGCTGGTGCCCACAGCTCAAGAAGGATCTCAAGGTCCTTGAATGTGGCCAGAGGAGCGTAACAAACCTGTTGACAGGGCTGGGAGGCATGTCCTCTGAGGAGCAACTGAGTACTTTGGGCTTGTCTGGTTTGGAGAGAAGGAGGCTGAGGGGTGACCTTGTCGCTCTCTGCAGCTTCCTGAGGAGAGGAAGTGGAGAGGGAGGTGCTGAGCTCTTCTTCCTGGTACCCAGAGATAGGACACATGGGAATAGTTCAAAGCTGCACCAGGGGAGGTTCAGACTAGACATTAGGAAGCATTTATTTACTGAGAGCATGGCTGAACACTGAAACAGGCTTCCCAGAAAGGTGGTCCGTGCCCCAAGCCTGTCAGTGTTTAAGAGGCATTTGGACACTGCCCTTAATAGCATGCTGTATCACAGGGTCAGCCCTGAAGTGGTCAGGCAGCTGGACTAGATGATCACTGTAAGTCCCTTCCAGCTGAAATAGTGTATTCTGGTTTATTCTGACAGGAAGTCAAGTAACAATGGATAGATGTGCTAGATTGTGGTACTGCTTCTATTTGTGTGATAATATACATATTTCAAATAAAACAGACACTAGCGTTAAGACATTAGAATGAAAAACATTATGTCATCTCAGTTCTGGTAAAAAAACTCAGGTTGGATGAAATAAAGATTAAACAAGCATGAGACTATATAAAGGTCACTTATTTTAAGATGTAATGTAAAAATACACAAATACCTTTAGATAGTAGATTTAGAAGCAGCAGTTGCTTGAAAATACTAGATCATGGTTCCCAAGCTGCACTAACTGCCCATATTTTCTTCTGTAGCATTGAATAAAAGGAAATAGCGTATTAAAAAAAAAAAAAAAGTCTAATACAAAGTTACTGTTTTGTTTTTTGACCTCTGTAATTGATCAATCCCAGAGGCCGGATTCAGGACTAGATAGGCTATGTTTGATAAGAATACAGAAACTCTTACATTTTTGAAAGGTCAGGAATTATTTCCTGTTGGTGGGCAAAGGGTCTAACTTGAAAATGCTCAAGAAAGAATTCTTCCTTCTTCCAGCTACGGAATTTTATCTTAAAAATTATAGCTGCTCTGGGTGCAAGCTGGGCAAAATTCAGGCTATTACCAAATATATTCAGATGTAACAGGCAAAAGATTGTGGAAAATTAACTTTTTTAACTCCTGCAATAATGTTTCTAAAATCTATGAAATAGAAAAAACTCATAGTCTTTTACAAACTGTCACCAAGTGATGTTTTGTGATGACCCATTTGTGAGAAAATTTTTTATACTACACGCACATTACCATGAAAATCATTTGAATCGTATGTATTAGAAGAAATCTGTGTGTTTATGTCTAGATGTGCATTGCATGATACATATGCTCTGTTCTTGTCCATTTTGCCAAGGTTGGCTAAATATCCTGGTTCTGTATTGTTACTGTTTCACTCTTACTTTCCATTTCCTATGCATAGAATAACCAGGGTTATTGTAACATCATGAACCAACAGGGTTGTTATAGTGAGGCCTGTACAACACTTTTAACAGTGAAAGTTTTCCTTGCATAGACATTAGAAAAACATGTAAATACATGCAGAATCTAGGAAGACAGTCTGCTCCTAAAAGGCAGCATACCAACAATGTGGTTATAACTGAATGGTAACAAGAAGAAAAAAATCATAAATTCCAGGACATGACATTATACAGCATTCTCTGTTTTCTTACACTGTGTCTGCATTGTGTTGGTTTCTTTTTATCAACTGTAAAATACTAAGTTATTGACATAATTTCAAATTCTTATTGATGTTTTTATGTTATAAATGCTAAAATGATTGAGCTGCTTTCTTCTCCTTCAGAGAATTACCTTCTTTTTGTGAGGGAAATAATCTGAAAGACATAAATAGAGGGTATTTTACATGCTTAAGTATTTCCTGAGATATGAAATTACAGTATATGCAATAAAATGTAGATAACTTAGACAAAAGCAAAACATCAATGTGATACTGTAGTTGTATTTCTTGAGTATCTATGTATATTTCTCAGTTATAAGACACATATAAACCAAAATTGCAAAATAGAAAGCTAAACATGAGGTCTTAATAATATCATGAAGTCCACTGTAGAAACTTCATGTTTCATACAGAAGACAGTTTTGAAGTAACTGAAATGCATAAATTCTAGCACAAATATGCAAACACCTTGAAAAGCATGTATAGATTCTGGTTACTTAAGAATGCCTAAACGGCAACATACCTAAACCCACCAATTTAGGGAAAAATACGATCATGCCATCATCCTTTCTGGAAACAGAAGGTTTTTTCTGCTTTCTACTGATCTCCCTCTAGTGGAGACCTATAAGTCTGCATGCGATGAAACAAATTTCTCTCCACAGTTTTTCATGCAACATAGCTATAATACATGATGTGTATGCTACAAACATCTGTTTTCAGTAATCAAGACAAATTCTGTCAGTTCCTTTAGGGAAAGTATGTACTATACACAGAGACTGAAATTACAAAGCCTTGAAACTCAAAGGCCCATTAGAGAATGGCTATGAATGTGTTTGCTTGCTAAACCCATTCCTTATGGATTGAAATTTTAATTTTTTTAAGAAATTGGATTCATATATGGGCTAGATTCTAACTAGATATGGCAACGATGCAGAAGGAGAAAGGGAAAATAGAGAAACAGGTGTTTACAGAGACTTCTTTATCCCTCATCCTTATGGGGTGAGCAGGCTCTCAGGGGGATAGGAAATAAAGTATGGCCTCACCTCCCCTAATCTCCACACCAGCCTGCACTCTGTGTTTGGTATGCAGAAGGAGTACATTGCACCCCATAAATCAATGTCATGCCAGATATGCTTTTCCCCTCACACCCATGTTTTGTGCCTTCAGACAAGTGGAGTTCTCTAATGCAGAATGTCTTCCAGTCCCTGCTGCAGAGTACTGTTATTCGGCTGTCCCAGGCTTTCCTTAGGTGGCGGTGAATGGTATGATGAGCTGCTCTAAAATCATGCACTGGCAATTCACGTATGTAAATAACAAAATTACTTGTGCAGATATTACACGTGGCAGCCTTATACGTAGAGAAGCAAATCTGTATTAGGGATACTATGGATAAACACATAATACCCACAAATAAATACACATGTGCTTTCATTCACTCATGTATACCCTCAAATGCAAATTGCCAATCACTTTAAAGAAGACGAAGTAGTTGCAAGATAACAGAAGGTTGTTCTTCTGATATCAGTAGCATCAGTTGTATATTTTACTGTGAATATACCATTTAAACATAACTTTGATTAATGATAGTGTCAGTGTATTTAATCAAGTGCAAGCAACACAGCAGTGGTTGGTTGTGATTATTTCTCCCCTTGACCTCATCCAGCTGAGGAGGAATGTGAGTGAAATGAGGGGCATTCCACTGACGTGAACGTGGCTTGCAAGGAGAATCCAGGGCCCATCTTTGCCCAGATGACTTCTCAAAACTCAAGAGAAGGAAAAAGAGGAGCAAGTCTGAATGTTTGAACCCACATTAAACATTACAGTGATTAATGATAGGCAATGAAATCATATCTATGGATCCCAACTAAAAGCAGTGTCATCTTGTCCTAAACTTTTCACTTGCATACTCTGAGGAACCATTCCGGAGTGTTCCAGTTACTTCAGACAAAGGTTAGGGAATGCTTACAGGTGCAAAAAAAAGTTACCAATCGATCTGAACATATACTTCTGATAGACAGCCCTCTGGTACACAGTTCTGTGCTAGATCTGTATGGTTGGACTGTAGCTCTCACTTTGGCAGGGGTTTGAGCTCTATTTCATGGTTGCCTTTTTTGTCAATACAATAGAGCTTCACAGTTCTTGGAGGGTGTGTTACTACTATCTGCACGTAACCCCTAGTGAACTGACACTAGCAATAGAACAAAACCAAACGGAATGGCTTTGCAAGTGAAAAAGACTGAACTCCAAGTAGTAAATTTCACAGAGGAGTAGAGGAAAAGGGAAAAGAAAGATCAAAAAGAAATGATGGGAAGAGGGAAGAGATGGAGAAGGATAGATCAACTGTAGCGCTCATTGCTGCATATAAAGGAAATGGAGATGAAAATCATTCACTGGTCTATCTGAAAGAAGAGGTAGAGGTCTTTACATAATGAGCTCATAAACCATTGCAGTAGCCCCAAACCCACCTTTCCTTCCACCATACTCTATTTGATCTTGCTGCTGTATTGACTTTTGTGTGCTTTTAGTTATGTGCTTTTATGTAGTTACTTTTCGGCAGTTGCAAAGGGGAGTGTTCTAGGCTTGTGGGCATGGCGTTAAGTCAGCGAGCAGGAAGGAACTGGAAGGGTTTTACCTGCCTGTGGCAAAGACAAGTGAAATGCCTCCTAAGGCACTTTGCCAGTATTCTTCAAAAGCACCACTTCAACTGCACCTTTAAACTGGGCAGCTTGTGCTGTTCACTGTGCCAAATAAAAATTTTCTTGGTTTCTTTTTAGACAGCTTTTGAATCATGGTGAAGCCCCCCAAAAAAAGTCCCTAATAAGTGCTATTTTTTCCACTCACCACTAACACAGAAATGCTGAACAGATTGAAGGCAGGGGGATGGGAAGGGAAGAAAGATGAGTGAGGAGGAGTTCCATTGTGCTGAGACCAATTATAGAGGTCTCAGCCCAAAAAAAGACTCTTTCAGAAAGTCACAAACAAATGAAAACAGAAGACTGTGATAAATCGTGGCACAGCTTTAACAGCCATGCATCTCTTGTTCCCCCCAAAGCTATAATAATAAGCAAATTGTAATGGGTCATATCCCTCTGAGGACCGTAAATTCAATCAGTATTTGAATACTCTGCATCTTCTCTGGGTTAGATTGTTTTACTAGTAATGAATTATAATTTTTAAATTTTAAAATTAAACTGTAAAAACAACATTTTAAAAAATGTATTCGTCTTTCTGATACCCTAATATAGTATTGACCAAACATGCTTAAAACTTGGTGTTCGAAACAAAAAACCATCAGCTGGAAGCAGAGTTTGTTCTGTTGAATATGAATTAATCCACCTTCTTCAATTTTAAAATCTTAACAGCTTCACACCACATTCAGGTTTTTCCCTTGTATTTCTCTGCATATTCGTGCATCTTTAAGCTCACAGAGCATTACTTCTCTTTTGCCCTCTTGAACATGTTCGTTCAATATGTTTTTCACACGGCATATTCTTCCCAAGTGTGTTTTCATAAACCACCACATGGGAAATGCTGTAGAACCTCCACTTTTTCAAGCACAAGTGGGAAAATAACCAGCTGATAATCATTAGGATGTGGGAGCTGAAGGCATATATGACATAAGTATGTAAGCATAGCTTTCATTAAAAAATGTTTAAATGGCTAACCAGAGTGGATAAATCTGTCCTGAAAATTATTTGGTGATACCTATCAGAGGCGATCACAACATACAAGTTACAATGTGGTGTTTTCTTGACTGTATCTCAAGGCAGTTTGGAAGACAGATTATGTCACCACTCTGTTTCTGGTTGCCATTATTCATGCTTCTATTGAATTCCATCTATTTCTGTTCTCATCATTGTTCAGAAAGACTGGATTGTGCCACCACAGTTGGGAATCAGTAAGGAGGAGCATGCCAGTTCTAAAATAGGAAAGCTTTTTGCTTTCACAAAAAGGCTTTGTTAATTAATGCTACACAAGGAGGGAAATGACAAAACTCCATACTTTTCCATTTAAATGTTTGTAAAAGTGATTTTGTTTAAATTTCATTGAGTGTAGCAGGAAATGTTAAAGCTGAAAGAGACCAGACAGAACATACTGATGTCCTCTGGGGTGGGAGTGGGAGAGGAAAAGGGCCTAAGGATTACATTTTCTTTATTTATACTCTTTCCTTTCCACTAGAAAACTGAACTTTTAAAGCTTGTAAAAAAAATATTGATTTGACAGCCCTGAAGATAGAACTCTTCTTTTGATATAGAGAGTCAGCACAACGTAAGCAGTCACAGTACCAAACTCTTGTTCACCGCTGACCTGGGGACAAAGGGAACAATTATGGAGCCAGACCAACACCTATGCAAGATGCCCTCCTTGCATACATTTGGCTCACTATTTCAGAGCACCCTTACACCAAGATAAATCTCACCTAACTTCTGGTATTTAATTTGAGGCAACCTATTTACTTACTCTATGCAGGTAATAGCTTAGAGAGGTTCTTCTAGAGCATAAGTGAGATCTCAAATGGATTCTTCACTGGCAGTAGAAAAACTGCAAGACACTTACAGTCCTAACTTGGATTCTTCAGTTATATGCTCAGAATTAGGTGGACAAATCTAGATTTTAGCATATCCATACAAGGATTTCGTGTTGAGTAGGCAAGTATACTTTTAATTCACATGCTAGTTCACAATGCATTCATTTCCTCATATAGACAAGATATAACTCAGAAATGGGACTGTTGTTTATTAGGAAGAATTAGTAAGATTCTGCTGCAACTATACAAGATAATTTCTAGAAACTGAATTACTCCACTATCAAATGCTCTGTACACAAAAATATTGTATCATGCTCTCTACACAAAAATAATGTGGCTAAAGTACAAGACCTTAGCAGGGTTGTCTGTGGCAGTAAAATTGTTTGTATTTGACTAGTCCTAAGAATACTATTTATTTATTAGTGGAAATGATAATACTTATTTTGGCAACCAATATTGACCTAATAAAACACAGATGTGTGAATGTAGCTATGTTTGCATTAATGCAGGGATCTGCAATTTATAGTCACCTAGGGGCTCCCTGTATCCACAGTGAGCTACAGGCATTGGCTTAACACTCAGCAAAGCCACGGAAGCTTTTCTGTTTGGACTTCAGCTTCAGAGAGGGAAATGTGGATGTAGCTTTCATATAATTAATTTCTCTTTCTCAACCTCTTCACTTTTTTACTTGATTCATGAGAATCCAAAACCAATCTCTTGTGGTCAGCTAAGTTTTCTTTTTAAGTCAGAAATTAAACTGCTAATATAAAGATTAATTGTCTCTGCTGAAGCCAGGAAAACAGATTTTTCCTTTAGCCTTTCCTATCCGAAGTGGTCTCTCCTCCACAAGGTAACCAAACATTATGTCATGTATCAATCCACCAACCTTCTGTTCTGGCAGCCGGTGAACATGACCTTACTCCAGCCACATTCATTCTCCTTTCACTATATATCTACTTCTACTCCACTACACTGTGAGCAAGTACAAGCAACATAAAACCTGCCTTTAGAAATATCATGCCACTTCATGATTTATGCACCTATCACACCTTTTGGAGTTCATTTGCTCGAGATAGATATAAGCCAACATGGTGCCATTAGAGCAATTCAGAGCAAACTTGACTGGCTTTGTAGTTCTTCAGGACTTTTTATCTCACATGGGGGCTAAACAATAGGTGTTTCCCACATGTTCTGCAGGTTCATCCTACAGCTGTTGCATGGATTGGATGGATACCCTACACTTACCTGCAAAAATTTGGAATAAATTTCGTGTTTTTCATTAGTAGTTTATTGTATTAGAGCATGTTTGTGCGTTTCCTCTTTTCTTCAAAAACTGACATATTCCAGATCTCTGCTATGTTTTGTTTTGTTTTGTTTGAGGTTGTAGCTAGTTAAATGCTAGCATCATTAACACCATTGCTATCTCAGCTATGTATTTTGCAGTCATCCTTGAAAGTCACTTAAATTTCGTAAGAACAGGTTTGGTTCAAAATACCATTGGGAAAGAGTAAATGAGAGCAATTGGCTTGGGCTTGAATTGAGGCCATAATTTCTAGGGAAAATCCAATCTATTATCCTAGCTGTATAAAGAAATCTTTGAATATTGACCCTGTAGAACTTGGTTTAATTCCCTAGAAATTCTTGAGCAAAATTGTTTATCTGATTCCTAGAGCAGGACTGAGTTACTGGTTTTGTATGAACTTTGGCTCTCAGCAAGTGTTTGTTGCCAAGCAAAACTCCATTGCCGGTAAAATGCAGTGCATAGTTTATCTTTTTGATAACTCTGTATCCCATTATTTTAGTATAATTTAGAATGAAACTTATTAAAGCTGTTTATTTCTGATTTTTTTTCTCCTTAAAGCATCTTATTTAATTGACTTCATCGTCCATCTTGTGCCATCATGTGCAAAGTGTGCAACAATTTACTTAAATAGGTCATGAATTTTGCTCATGACATACAGGTGTAAAGTTAGTATCTCAGCATGAGTTCTCACCTTGTTGGCTAATCTCAGGAGGCATCAGTATATGATAAAGCAGGTTTGCTTCACAGCGGTTCTTTCTACTTAAAAAGTCGGTGATGCAGAAATGATTCTAGATAGAGAAAGCCCCAAAGTACTAAAACTAAAGTTATTTTAATGCTTCCAGATTAACTAACGTGTATTTCTCATGGATTCAGTCTGATCAGCCTGGTTTTGATTTGTTTCTATGAGTAAATATCTGTGATTTTTCATGAGACCATACATTACATTCATTTACAAAGAGACAACAGCATGTTAGTGTGCTTCAAAACATGCAGCTGCATTTGGGGCTTGCATATGCAAGAGTCTGTTACTTATGGTCCATTTATTATTTGATATGAAGTACTAACACAGATACAAAGAACTGTGCTGCTTTGTCCTACACTGCTGCAGCAAAAAGCAGCTAACTGCAGCTTTTGAACATGTCCTTTGCCCTGAGTATCTCATTAACACTTCAACCTTAGTTGGTGCTGTGTCTTTTAAATTTTTAATGCAAGAATTCAGAACAAAGTAGAAAGGAAAAGAAAACTGGAGGATGAAAAGGAAACAAAAGGATATTCAGATACCAATATGGATATATTCACACACAGATTGTATATGGTATCTGGATACCTAGAGGGAAGGAGATAACAGTCAAATACAAATGTTCATATAGCCTGTTGTGAGTGCATTGATAAGTGCAGTAATTAGACTGATGCAGAGACAAACATTCACAAAGCCTAAACTGAAAATTATTTACACTTCTTATGTCCACATATAGATAATGTAGTATGCAGATAATAAAGAAAAGATTTTTGGCTGGACAATGGAAAGCCCTTGAGTTCATCTGTTTGTACACAGGACTCCTTTAATTACTTCAAGTCATTCATTCCTCTAAAAGGTATCTCTGATATTGTTCTTTGTTTTAGGGTCTACATCTTTGTGCTTGCACTGTGCATCCATTGTAATATATTGTACCATTTTTACAATTTTGTTTTTCTCAGTTAAGAACACTTTAATTCATAATATCTAATCAACAGCCAAAGGCCCAAATTACTTAAAACATTAACATTTTCTAAAAATGCAAAAACTAGAACATACCTGAAGGAAACATCAGTTTATTCTACTCTCACTTGAGGAATTTCACTGACTTCAGGAGTTTATCCCTGACTGTTAAAATATACGTCAATGATTTTGATTTGCATTTGTTACTCATCTTCAGACAAATCAATAATAATTCTAATTTTTTTTTTTTAATCAGTCAGTACATATGCACTGTGTATCTACACTGTGTAGTAAAAGGGGGAAAAAAAGCCCCGAAAGCCCCACAGTTCATTAAAGATGCATCAGGCTTTATTATTATTCAAAAAAGAGGGAAAAAAAAAAGAAAAATGGGTGAAGAGGCCATCCTCTGCAGTGTGATAGAAGCTAGGCTCATATAAAACAAGCCAAAGAATTAGTTCCTTCACCAAGGAATGACATGAAACCCTAGCCATGGTAGCTGTAAAAACAGTTAAAGGTCTTCTTTGTGCTCATTAGCACCACTGTGCCGGTATTCTGTGTTGGCAGCTTTTGGTTCTGCTGAGGCAGTCCTAAAGAAAGTTGTTACCAGCCTATATTCTACAGTTCACAGGCTCTCAAAAAGGACACATTAAAACAGCTCGAATCCCCAGGGCAAGTGGGGAGATTAAGTAGCCCTCTCCCTCGACAGAAGCCCCCGCAGACAAAGCTTGGCATTGTGCATTCAGTACACTATCTCTTTCCAGTACTGAACTTTACTATTGTCCTCCCGGATCCTAGTTTACAAAGTGTTTGGGGGACTTTGCGTAACGGTTCACTGGCACCACCATTGACAGGAATCTGAGTGTGGGAACTTTTTTAAAGGACATGATGCCCCCAAAATCATTGGCCTATTCTATCAGTCCTTAAGCAGACGCCAGTGACAGTGTTTTAGTGTGTGTGTGTGGGGAGGGTTACTTTAGAGTTGGAGTCTCATCTTTCACAAGAATACAAATTCAGGCAGGCAAAGCAAACATGGATTATTTGTTTCCCAAAGGATCAGGCTTTTTCAGATGTTTTAACTCTTCTACTGTGCTACAGAAACTACCATTGCAAAGACAACAAGATGCCTAGGCATAATTCTAGAATTTTGGGGTGATATTAAAAACAAACTCTTGGGGGAAAATATGGATGCAGTATTAAAGTGCTGTGGTTACAGTTATAGCAGCTATGAGAAGGATTCATTATCTACCATGTTTATTTCCATTTGCTTCTGTGCTGAAATTTTTCAAAATTAATTTTAGCTAATTTGAATAAAGAATAAGGAAAAGATCTAATCCGATGCTAAGGCCCATTCCTTTTGATATGCTGGTTTTGACTGAAGATTTACAGAGGACCTGGTATGAGAGAAGTGGCCTTCCAGGAAATACCAAACTTGGAAAGAATACTTCAGCTGAATTTTGTATTTCATCTTCAGCTTGTTTTATGTTCTAAACAGACTTACCAGATTTTTTTTCCATGTTCCACAAATGTTAGCACTGATGCCTGGAAAATGGAAGATGCTCATTCTGAGCAAATGGACGTTTAAAAGCAAAGTTCTGCCAAGGGGCACGGGCTTGCCTGTTCCCACAATGGCTTTCCTGTTTGCCTTTGGTCACTTCCAGGACCTCCACAGGTAGCTGAGGGTGCAGAAAGAAAAGACAAGGTAGAGAAATGCAGAAGGTGTGGAGCATGGTTCCTGTGAGGAGACAGGTGCAGTAAAAGTGCCGGTGGAGCAGGAGGGAATGGACATCGGCTTGGGGTTCTCTGAAGGAGGTAGAAAATACAGTAGAAAGGAGATGTTGGTAGAAGACTAGGGACAGTGTGGAAGGGTTTGTTAGGAAGCTGGAAGTCAGTGTTAAAAACCCAAGGTGCGAGGTGTCTTGCTGTTCAGTTACCCACACTTGCCTGACACATTCACAGCTGTGCACTAGTAGTATTAGGTCTAAACTGGAGAGAAACTGTTTTTGCATGGTGTGTGTTTAGAGTATGGTGGATGAAAAAAACCTGTTGACAGGCACATTGATTTTTACTGTGAAAAACACTGTGATCACAGTGGTGTTAAATGAGATTCATATTTATGACTGAGAAAGGGGGGGAAAGGAAGGTGGAATAAGATTTTCTATACTTGATGACTATGAGGACATATGATGAGATCTCATATTTTTCTTTGATAACTAATTTCTTGAGATGAAAGAAAAGCTGATATTTGATATACCTGTACATATTTTTTCTACTCTACATAAGCAAAAATTAAAGTGCAGAAGATTGAAACTAGTATAATATCAGTAAATTGAGTAAGCAACTCAGTGGATGATGCTGAAGGGAGAACTACAGAAATATTGAAGCTGAAGTAAAATAACAGCGGAATCTTTCAAATATTTGTCTTTGCTCTGCCCTAGATTACTAGTTTTCCTAGCCATCCCTGTATGAGAATATGATATATGGTAAGATTTGGAGATATAAATACAAAAGAATACCAGAACATCATCTAGGGAAAGCTATATTGACCATAAGGACTAGCAAAACAAATGGACTGAGTACGTGAAGAACAAGGTCATAAACTAGGGGACTTAGATTATCTACCAAAAATTTGAGATTCATGTTTGTGGAATGATAAAGGAAAAACACCTGAGTGTACACATCAGTCACAAAGTGACAACTGGTAAACGGTGATGCAGAAACAAATTTGAGGGAGACTTGTTCCCAAAAGCATTCATCAGGGAAAAAGAAGGTAATGATCAAACATAAAGATGATGTTGGCACAACACTAAGAAGGCATAAAGTGGCTATAAATAAACTTATAAATTAGAAAAAGGCATCTATGCATCAGAGGAGTAAAATTCTGGCACAGCCTTCCAATAGGGATATCTGATGCAAAATCAAACTTTAAATATAATCCTTTGCAGGAAAGTTAATGTGTGAAATGGGAGTTAAAGTTTAGCAAAACAGTTTTTTCTCTGAAATAGTGATTTATCAAAATCAAAACATTTCACATGAATGAAAAAATCGGTTAAAAAGAGAAAAAAGAAAGTGTTTTAATAAGATAAGGATTGCGTGAGACATTTACATTTTCCTTTTTTAATTGCTTCTCACAGAACGTGTCATATACTTCAGTAGTAAAGACAAGATTAGAAAATGTCCTCCTCAGCAACCAAATACTTCAGACTTTGTATATTATTTTTATTTGATTTCTGAATAAGAAAAAAAACCATAGAGTTGTGAAGTTCCTTATGAAGTTATGAGTATAATTTCCACACACCTCTAGTAATTCTGCTAGAAGCAGCAGGTTTGTGGATGGCGATTCTGCCAGAAGCAGTCAGAGCAGGGGGACTACTCTCTGGCCTCAGTCCAGCTTGCCACGGATTCCCAAATGAATAGATGCTGTGGTATTTGGGAAAAAATAGTACATTGCTATTAAGAGCCTGCAATGCACTGGAGAGCACTAGCTGACTGTCTGCTCTGGGGGAGAGCTGACTCAAAGCAGCCATTTTAAGGCAGGTGGTGTTATTGTGGACACAAGGAAAACCACCAAATGAATGCTTGCTCTAGTATATTCTGAATCAAAGGGTCTGTTATAAGAGTCCCCAGGCATCTAGCTATTATGTCCATGGTCTCAGCAAATTTTTAGTCTGTAAATCCTATGTGAACTCATGACTACAGGACAGTAATAGGCAATCTGTAACTTATAAAGAAACTCTTTTTCAGAGATTGGAGCTTATTAATATAATGTATTAGTGGCATGGAAAATTAACCTGGTCCTCTTCTGTAGATACTCTTATCTTTTTTCATACATGTTTTTGTGAGGGTATATTTATTTATAGGCTTATAAATAAGAGCTTAAACTGGTATTAGTTAGAAAATATGTCACCTCTGATCTTGAAACTAATAGGTATGTATGGACTTTGTTTAATTTGCATAATTTCCTCAGTATGATGTCTTTCCTCTTCTTTCATTTTAAAGGTACGAAAAGTCTATTTCAATACTGAATGGAGAATTTTAAACAATAAGTGATTATAGGTTAGGTGTAATATTTCATCTTGTAGCAAATGGATATCTTTCTGTCATGTACAGACTTGGAATTCAGTCAGAGGCCAAAAATGTTATTCATAGGCATGGATCCTCATTAAATAAGCGTTACCTTTGTGTTACCCCTTCCGCACTGGGAATGTACATCAAAATGTAGATTCTAGTGAGCCCTTACTTCCCTGTGGCAATTACTGAAGAAAACCTGACTGGAGAGCCTGTTTCACCCCACACTAACTCCCTGGCTGGGTTCTCCCCCACCAGATGAGAGGTAATCTCAGCTCGCTCCTTACAGCTGCCTAAATCCTTCATACACAGCATCTAAGAAAATAACTCCAGCTGAACTCTAACAAAATAAGCCATTTGTTGCATTTGCAGTATTTCTCAGTAGCCTGTAGTTGGTGCCAAAGCAGTTCTTTTAATCAATAATTTCAGACATCCTACTTTTGGCTGACAGTAGGATTTAGCAGCTCTGCTTAGCAGCGACAGTTTTCATTTAAAGTAGCTTTAGAAGAACTACTACTCTAAAACCCAAGGTTTAGGAAGCAAAGTGTATGTAGCCCCAAATTCCCTGATGCTTTTTATCACTTTACTTTAAAAGTGAATGGACATGTTCTAGTGCTAATGGTTACATTAACGAGTGAGTACAATTCTGTTCCACATGGAAGTGGGGAGAAGTTATGCAATAGCCCACCCATTTTTCTTACAGGGAAGTTGAGTGACAAGAGTGGCATGTCTTGTTAGCTAACAGAAACTTTGGTTTTAGCTCTGTTAGTATTAGCTGCTGTTAAGTCCATGACAACCACACTGCATATATACAAGAAATAAGAGGCTGATAGTTGTTGAACAGTTCTCCTGCATCTTGGTAGCTCAAATGTGAAATACTGCTCCAGTTTATTGTTGGAATATAAGCCATATGACCTGTCAACGTGCCTTGGTTTACCTGAAGAAATAAAACATATTGTTTTGTAAGTGGTCTATTAGGCTTGTATGCAAATTGTAATTCAACTATATATATGTAGATTATGATGTAAAATTTGACTGGAGTTTAAGAAGGTAAACTGTGATCTCTTAGGTCTAATCCCAGCCCTGAAACAATCCTTTTTTTACTGTCCAACACAATGTATTGAGCCACTGAGCAAAAATCTTTCTATTTATACAACCTACCTGCTTCACTGAGATTGTTAGAAAAGCAGATTAGAAAACTGCATAAAAGAATGAAGTAAATGCGAAGTATTACCACTGTAATTTTGGAGTATGCATAGAAAGTATAAAGATCAGGGCACCAGAAGAGACAAAAATGACTGATTTCTCCTTTAGTATCACCTCTTCCTAGGCGGAGGGAAAAACACAAACTTACGCTATAGGCAGTGCAAAGAAAGTGCTCACCCATGTGCCTCTGATCATTGGGAAAATCTTTGAAAGGGCTAGGTTAAAAACAGCAAATATGCCATGAATTTGGTCTTAAATTACATTGATATCAACAGAAATCAGCACATTTAAAGTGAAAAGATTATGCAGGAATACAGACAAACAAAAATTGGATGGACATATATAAGTACATATGCTTTGAATGTCTGGTGTCAGAAAAGTATTGATCAGAATGTAGGGATCTATGGCAAGTCCTGACTTCAGGACAGTTTTTAGAAATCTGTTTTGCAGTTTGATACAAAGACAGTTCAGTCTGCCAAGTTTCATGTAATCTCACCAGCATGTTGAAATTCAACAAAGCAGCAGCAAGTCGCATCATAAAGAAACTGAGAGTAAACAAATTAAATACTTACTTTACTCATGAATCTCCTCATGTTGCAGTCTGATTAGAAGTTAGGTTTGGCACTAATTTCTGGGGTTTTGGTGACAATGAAATCCAAATATCATAATTTTTGTTTTGCTACTGCAAAACACAAATCATGAGACATATATTAGTCCCAAAATAGTATTGCATAAAATGACATCCAATAGCTGAAAAGTAGCTCCATGACATATTTTTCACTGTGCTAGAACACATGCATGATGCTGTGATAAACACTCTACAAAGCACTTGTTAAGACAGCCCTTACCCTAAGGAATTTACAGCCTGGGAGACAGAGAGATAAGATAAGATGCACCTGGTAACCAAGAAGTGATGCTATTTACATTTTTCTTTTCTGTTTGCTTTCTTTTCTGAATGTTTCACCCTGTTTTATAATGAGGTGCTGGACTAGTTGATGTGACACTTGTGTCTCTAGGAAGAATTTGATTGAAGAAGAGTGGTGGCTGGCACTGGGTTTGGGAAATCATATTTTACAAGATAGGCAGCAGAGAGGAAAATATAAAGACAGTGATGATCGGAGACAGTTCTTAAGGCCCATCCCTGTCAAACACTGATCATTCTGACTCCTGTCAAAGAAAATAAGGAGGGGAGTATTATGCAGAAATGGATAGAAACTCCTGTATGCTCAGAGGATGATTTTTTTTTTTTTTTGGATATTTAATGCATAACTCAGTCCTCCTCTCAACAGGGCAGTCTTTTGATGAACAGTGAGTAACTGTCATAACACTGGAATAAGAACTCAAGTGGTGCTGTTGCTAAAGATTCTCATTTACCTTTATAGCATCCAGACTAGATATGAGGCCTTGTTTTAAGTTTCCAAATGTCATTAGGTTTCTCAGGGTTATTGCTATGCTACCAGACTTGCTGAAGCTATTCTAATCCTTTCCACTTCTCATTAGAGCATTGCTGTCACTTTTTCTCAGCTTCTGCATCTGCCTGTTCCCTGGTTTCCTTCAGTACATTCCATCTGAACTGTCTTCAGTATTACTTCCCCTTTTCCCCTCCCTCACTTTTCCCCTTATCTCCTTATGGTAGCATAATACCATCATGTGAAATACATGGCCAAGTTTTCTGATTCCTTTTGCTCACTTTACTCCCTGCTTTCACTCAGCACTTTCTATGGCTATACCTTGCAACGTCAGCCAAGTCACACCTGTCTTTTCTAGTGTGTTCTTTGCCACTGGCTAAGGTTTTCAGTGGTCTCAGCTTGATTATCTTTCTATTCTGCAACTAATTTTGTTGGTGATATTGAAAAATAACACGCTTACAACTCACTGGAAGTGTACCACACCTGAACCTCTATGTTTTGAGTCAGAAAAGGTTCAGTTTTGTTATTGTTATTTTGTTATTGTTATTTCAATAAGAAATGAAAATAATATCTTTGGTTCTTTTGCCTCTCCTGCTAACAGCCTACTCCCATAAGAAAGTGTAATAGGTTTGAATACAAAGCATGGGCTACAATCTTGCATTAGATACTTAACAATTGTAATATGTGAATATACAGTGATAGTCAAGCAGCTAAGGCTGTGATATCCACCTCAGAAATATTTACTGTATGGTTCAAGTGTAGTCTGCACAAACTAATAACAACATGCTGTAGTGATTGGTTACTGTAACACAGTAGGTGGCAGTGATTATGAATCAGGTTGAATGTTATCCAGATGCAGCATAGCTGTTAGAGTATAATATTTATGATAGTTTTGAAATGGTATGATATCTATAACCAGTCTAAAAACTCTTTAACATGCCCTCAAACATGATTAGCAGTAATTTATCTAAACAGAACATGAACAGATAAGCAACTCAATTGACATAGTTATACTCAAAGCAAAAAAGAATTTGATTAATATAAAGCACCTGTACTCTTTAAATCATTTTAAAGATGGCACCTGTTTTCTTATGAGATTAAATCTATGTAGTATCAGTATTTTACCTCTAGCCTGTGTGTCTCATAATCTCAAAAGTAGCATAAAAGAAGCGTACAAAGGAACGGATTTTAAAGAAGAAACAGAAAGATGGTGACACATATGTTTTCACAACAGCATTTTCACTGTTTATCTAAAGAGCTTTGGAAGAATTTATCCGTGGCTTGGAAAACATGCAGTAAGGATTAAACACTTGCTTGGGTGTTAAAACTCAAAAGAGATGTGAAAACAGAGTAAAGCAAGAGGCAGGCGGCTTTTTGTCAGTATCATCACACGTTACACATACTGGACAGAACATAGCAGAACATGTAGCCAGATTTATTATTCTTTTCTTCACCTGCTTACTGTCTATGTATAGCATGTTTGGAGAATAAGATGATTTTGATGCTGATATTTTCCATGGATTCACTACAAGTTCTCTGTTATATTCACAAATTTCAAAGGAAAATGCATCTTCCAAAATAGGAAGAAGCAGCAACATTTCCTCTGATAAAGGAGGAAGTCCTGCAGTTCCAGGGTCATGGAAACAAAAAGTAATCCTAGAATTTTATACTGGAATAATGAACAGTACCATCATGTGCCCTGTTTGCTTGAGTATATAATTTCTATAAACCAAGAAGTCATGTAGGTTCATAGAAAAACATGAAAATATGTTTTCTGTTGATAGACTGTTATGATGTTCAGCATCGAGGAGCCAGCCACCTGAAAGCAAGTTTAATTAATCATTTTGTTCAAAGGGAAATTAAAAGGGAGTCAAGACCTCTAATACAGACATTAGGACAAGATCTTAATTGCACAGAGAGTTCATTATGGCTTCTTTCTGAAATACAAGAATGGGTAACTGACAAAGGGGACAAAGAGAGAAGCACACACATTGTGTACATGTAAGACTCAAGAGGTCCTTTACTGTGGCTTGAGCAATTTCCTCTTGTACGACAGAACTGCTGGCTGGGGAAATATAGTTGCATTTGTCTGTTTGTCCTTGCATAATAGTAGGAGAAACGTAATGGTGTTACAGGAAACTGCAGAGTAATTAGTCTATCCCCTTCTTATAGCCACTTCAGTTTTTAATTAATTTATGTATGCAAACAGCTTATTTAGATTTTTCTGCAAAAATAATCAAGGAAACTGCTTGGTTCAGATGATTCTGTCAGATGACTGATGATTCAGCCAAACCACTCAGATTCAGAGCTCTTAGAAGTTTCACTGCTTCTTCACAGACTTTGTCTAGAGCAGAGACTCCTAATGCAAAAACTGGTGTTAATATCTCTAAAGCTCGATACTGAAGATGCCTTTGTGTGAACATCTTTTCCAAGCAGAACAAGGTCCTTCACTCAAGCAGACCTCTAGTATTACATGTAAAGATTTGATTTAGCTTGCCTAACTTCAGGTGTATGAAAAGTTGTTAGGCCAAGTCTAAGCCAATCGTGCAGTAAGAGGGCAGAAACAGGCACTTCCAGAAGATGATTCGTCAGTTCTAAGGTATTACAATCCATCCATTAGAAAGCCTCTGGAATTGCCCATTTCTCTGTATTGGCTGTAGATGGAATAGGGATGGAAGCTTTTAGATAGCTGACCTTTTGTGAAACACTATTCCAGATCAGGTACATGGAAGTCATTAGTACAGAAAACAAAAAAACCACTCCGCAAATTTCTACTTTGGCTTTAAGAAAATCTTTTGCAAAACATATGAGTAAAACAAATGATCTTGGAATTTTCTGGCAGAGGTATGACTAATATTTATGTTCATGGAAAGGAAATCTGGATTCGACAGAAAAGGCTCTTTTTTGAGCCCTGGGCTCCACAGAGCTGTACCGTATGTGATGCTGCAAATACATCATTAAATTTTGGTTGGGACCCACCACTGTACTTTCATCCAATGGATAAGGTTATGAGTTGGAAGAGTATACACAATACTGTCAGTACAGGTTTTTTGCTTAATTCAGTTTCCTCCACTAGGTTCTGTACTATCTGCAGAGCCACTAATACAGCATTTCCACTTGCCAGTTTCCAATGAATGGAATAGGAAAAAAACCCCAAAACAAGTGGGGGGAATCACCCTACTGAGAACAGTTCTCATTCTCTATATATTCTGCTAATTCTTGCAAACGGTGATGGCATTTGAAGAACCATGGCAACTTCTCTATTATTTTTCCTTTTTAGGAAGCAAAAATAATTTTAAGTTTGAGAATATAATCCATTTAAAGGGAGTTCTTCCTTGATTTTAGTAGAAGCTGTATTGTAAGCCTAATACCACTGAAACTGTTGGTAATGTTAAATTTAGGTAATATGGTATAGTTTCATTTCAGACAAACATTTTCCTACTCAGTGTGCTGATTCCACAAGAACATATTCTATCCTGGTTTTACTCTTTTCCCCATGCCACCAAGTCTGCCATCAAAGCATTCCAACTTTACTACAAATTAGCAATTTGAAGTAAATGGAATCTCTCATTCTAAAATAGGAGAAGATGAGAAACATTCTCTGGCATATGCCTATTGGCTTGATTTAACTTACAAATTCATAGCCTACTGACAAACACTTCTTTGTCTGATGGTGAGGCTGTAAATTGTTTAGTAAGTTAGAGAGCATTTTTATATATAAAGTTTTTTACCAACACTGTTCGACAGCATACAACTAGGATGACATAGAAATATAAACCTTTGTTAATGTTATACCTTCCCAGAAAATGATTCTTTGTATCCCAGTCTTAAAAATGCTGTGGCAGAAAGATCATACAATCTGACCATCATCAAACATTATCTGATGTCACTTTATACTTCAAATAGTTCAACTTGACACCCTGTTTGGTTTACCCTTTGCTAAGATGGAGGTTTTACCCTGAAATGACCTCTTTGGCTTTGCAGTGAATTGTTTTAGTAAACAGATGGATCATTTGACTCAAAGAAAAAAAAACCTGAAATATTCATTTAGGCCTGCAAATCATTTCTCTGAATGAGAACAGTAAATTCTAAGTGCCTGAGGCTTCAAACCTTTCAGGAGTTGGAATTCTGCATGAAATTGGGTTGTTAGTGTCTTGCTTTTATTTTATGTGATTTATTCTTTGTACTTCATGAAGCTGCATAGTTGAAAACCTTTAATTACTTATTTCATGGAAGCATTTGAGGAGTTGTATCTGTTTCACTTTACTGGCAGCTTTGATGAGCAATGTGTGATTGTATTTAGTACAACTCTGTCATATATTTAATTAAAGGATTTGTTTTCCAATCTTATTTGTAATCAACTGAAGACATTACCTCATTGAAAGATATGAAAATTCCCTTAATTTTTATAATTAGAAACATGAGTGCAATCAACTTGTGTTGCAGTCTATAAACCACAGACTGAAGAGGTGTTAAAGGAGTAACTCATTCCCATTTTGTGGGTATGGACTATCATGTTTTGGATCTATGTTCATTTTTGTCAATAGAACAGAAAAGAATCTTTTGCAAGCTGTGTCATGGTTATAGCTGCAGACACAAATAAAACCTTTAAATTAGTTGTAGTATATAAAATCTTTAAAATACTGGTGTTCATCTCCTAGATAATATGTCGCTTAGTATCAGTTGCATGATTTATAGCATTTAAGATAGAAAAGATGACTTGATTAACAAGTATAATCTTATAAAAGCCATTTCACCCATTTGACCCTTGTACTGGGCTCCATAAAACACGCTTGTATTTGCTTAAGGCTTCCAGAAAAGCACCTTATCTTAATTTGCAGGGATCAAGAAATGAGTCTACTTCTTCCCTTGACTCTTCAGTATCATGTTATTACAGGTTGTTTGTAATAATAACAATAATTTGTTTGTAAATACCGGTTCCAGAAGCTGGTATCTGATTCCAAAAGTACAGATCTATGTCATGTGTCTTACTAAACTTGTTAACAGTTTGGCATAAAGGCACCCAAAAAGCTATCTATCTGTTGTGTTTTGTTTTGTTTGGTTTTGTTTTTCTCTGAGTACAAATATAATGTTCCTAGTTTTTCCAGGATATGACAGAAATAAGACATTCACATTACTCCAGAAGTCATGACCTCAAGCCCCATGTGGTAAAATTCTGCTCTTATTTTGACATGGTAGTGTTTCAGACAGCAAGTGTTTGAGTGGACAGAACATAAGTATTCTATTGTCAGTTTATATATGGACCTGGATCCAACTTCATGGGTATGGAATCTCAGTCGGACTTACAGGGTTGCCACCTGCCCAGCAATAGAGCATTGTAGAGACAAGGCCTTTCAGTTTTCCTTTCTGCCTGTTGCGGTTTGTGTGTGCTTGATGCAGGGAAGATTTCTGTGCCATGGGAATGGCTGCCATGCCTGGAATAGCTTGTTTGCTCCTTACCAAGACAGCTTTTTTTCAGAACTGAGATCTATAGATAGATTGATAGATATATAGATTGGATAGACTAGATCAGTGGGCCAAAGTTAACAGGATGAGCTTCAACAAGGGCAAGTGCCAGGTCCTGCACTTGGGCCACAACCCCCTGCATGGCTATGGGCTTGGGGAGGAGTGGCTGTAGAGCTGCCAGTCAGAGAGGGACCTGGGGGTGTTGATTGACAGCCGGCTGAACAGGAGCCAGCAGTGTGCCCAGGGGGCCAAGAAGGCCAATGGCATCCTGGCTTGTATTAGAAATAGTGTGACCAGCAGAAATAGGGAGGTGATAGTCCCCCTGTGCTCTGTCCTGGTGAGGCCACACCTTGAGTACTGTGTCCAGTTTTGGGCACCTCAATACAAGAGAGATATCAAGGTGCTGGAGCGAGGGCAGAGGAGGGCAACGAAGCTGGTGAAGGGCCTGGAGAACAAATCCTGTGAGAGCGATTGAAGGATCTGGGACTGTTCAGTTTGAGGAGGAGAAGGCTGAGGGGAGACCTCATCACTCTCCACAGCTACCTGAAAGGACATTGTAGAGAGGTTGGTGCTGGTCTCTTCTCACAGGTGATTAGTGACAGAACAAGGGGGAACGGCTTTAAACTGTAATAGGGGAGGTTTAAGCTGGACACTAGGAAAAAATTTTTCACAGAAAGAGTGGTCAGACAGTGGAATAGGCTGCCCAGGGAGGGGCTGGAGTCTCCATCCCTGGATGTGTTTAAGTGTTGTTTATATGAGATGTTGGGGGATAGGATATGGTGTAGGGGAGAACTTTGTAGAGTAAGGCTGATGGTTGGACTCGATGGTCCCAAAGGTCTTTTCCAACTTGCATGATTCTGTGATTCTGTGATTCTATGTTCTATGTAAAGTGTCATGGCGAGCATGGCAGCATTTGGGCAATGATATTACCTGATTGCTATACTTTAATTACATTTTTAAAGTGCCGCAACAATCTATGTATGTTTGTGTACTAGATTCTAGAAATAAGTCCTCTCCTCTCTGTAAGATGGGTTTTTCACTGTGTGCTTACTTCAGTCTTTCCATTATCCAAGTGAGAAATCAGTGTCAAATCAATAGGTTATGCTGAATCCAATGGGTAATAAAAAAATATACTGTTTCTTCAAGATGTCTTGTTTTAGCTACTGGATGCATTACTAATCTCTTCAGTAAGAAATGGCTACATATAATTGCGACTAACACTACCTGTAATACATTGTTTAATAGAGGAGAGATAAGAGACAATTCATGAATGTTACTTTGGTAGACTACATTGGGCAATGACTTACAGAAAAGCAATAAAGCAAATTTCACAAAGGCTAGGCATCACATTATTTCACTGATAGGAACTCTGATCACTGATCAAACTGTTTCCTGTAGTTAATGTGTTGAGTTTAAAACCTAAACCCAAACAGACAATATAAAACCAACTACAGTCCTCACCAGAGCAAAGCAGATTTCAAAGAGAACTACATTATGCTATTTAAAAGTTGTCTCCACTATTGTCTTCACTGTGGCTTAAATGACACGGATAATCAAGAGATACGGCAAATCATTAAAATGTTGGAGAAGAAAACAGATGGACTCCAGCTTTTCATACATATCTGAAAAGTGGCATGCATGCCTCCCACACCTGCTCTCAGGCTGTGGGTTTTCACCTCAAGCTACTGCCAGTTTAGGACACAGCAGATCCAAGAACCTAAAATCCTCTAAGGATTAGCCTAAATCTACACAATAGTCTTGAGTGCCAGTGTTTGACTTTGAACGTATTTGTTACCACATCTACACGTACTCATCATTTGGATCCAATGCCATTGTGTCACACAGAAGCAGAATGTTTTTGCCATCTGAAACGATGTTGTGTCCATACAATAATATGTTACCTATTGTTTAACAATTTGTCAAACCTCTATTTCTGTTGCACTAAAATTGTCCTGGTTTTGATTGTGAAACATACTGTGTGCTCAAATATGGAGGAGACGGGCTAGTTTTGAACAAAAGCAGCTCTCCAGAGAAATCCATGTCCAACTGTAATCAAGAAAATCCTTCATGTCTCCTGTTAATTGGTGATTTGCCCTGCATATCTGATGGGAAGATTTATGGCTTCAAGCGAAAATCCTTTCAAGGGATTCTTAATAAAGGTTTAAGGGTGGGATTTTCAAGAATACCGAGGGGAGTTCTTTCAATGGCAGTTGAACATCCTTCTGTGCAAAGCACTTTTGAAACTCTCACTCATGTTTCCAAGATGCCAAATTCAGGCCAGGTTTGTAATTTTTCTTCTGTGCTCAGAGAGAACTGATAAGACAAAAACAAGAACATCCTAGACCTTATTTTTGTCAGTACCCTATCTAATGAAGGCAATTTTAACCAAGCCACTATGAAATACATGCTTCAAATGATATGTCACCTTAAAAACCATTACTTGATTAATCTTGCTGCACAGAAGATGTTTGTGTGTTTAATATTTATTCACAGAAAGCATTAATTAACTCATTGGGAGTGGGTAGCATCTCACTAAGCTTTCTGTAAAACAGTAGCAAGTTGGAAAAGAAAAAACTTAAGTTGTTTTTCAATATTTCCTTCTTTCCATGTATTTCGTGCCATAAAAGTATTGAAGCAGGATTCTTTAGTACATGTATACTTAACTGTCTAAATTGTTATTCCCATTTTCTTAAAAGCTATTCAAAATATTGACCAAGATTATCACATAAGTCCTAGTGCATATAATCAGTTCCTTACTTTAACAATGGCGTCAGTCTATGGTTATTGTCATGTCTTGGCTGGGTGAAATGTAAGCCAAGACCTTTGAATTTCCATTTGAAATACTGATATTGAACATGACCATTCTGATAAGGTTTTCACAGCCTTGATTTGCTAATGCAGGATTGAAGTTAAATGGACATCAGTTAAATGGACATCAGTTAATGTTCTCAATAGTCTCTTCCTTTAGCCCTGGAATTTTTATAGAATTTTGAGAATTTAGCAAATAGTCTTTCTTGATAATCCTTGGAAGTTCTTGACAACTTCGTAAAAAGTTTATATCAAATTTGGTATTGTTTTAAGATCAATATGGTTGTTTTCACTTAAAAGCCTCTTAGAGAGTCTCACCAGCCAAGGGTACTGGTAGAAGTTAATAGTGCTTTGAGACCTCAGTCTTTAAACCATTTTATACTTCTTTAAATCACCTAAAATGGAAATCTAAAGTGCTTTTACCAGCTAACTACCAGCAGAGGGCATTATTGCATAGTTCACTAAAAAAATAAAAACTTACTTTTTGGAAACAATCCAGTAAGGACAAAGTACACTGGAGTTTTGATAAATACTTTACTGAAAGACATGTAGACTCTTAATGATGACATTGAACTGACTGGGAGGATTTCCCCATTATAATCATAAAAATCAGGTTTTTAAAACCCACTTTGCTTCTTTAAATCCAAATGCAGATGTTGCAACACAAACAGTATTGCATACCAAAATGCATCACAAAAAGTAACCATGTATATTTTCTTAAAATTGGGGAAGTAGCTTTAAAATTTTACCATTAAGATAAAGTTATTCGTAAAAAGAACCACCTGAGTATGTTTGAATGAAAACTCTCCAACTTTTACTCAGGTGAATTGTTTCCCCTACCAGTTAAGAAGAGGTCTCATGGTAGTGCCACATTTTTATGGCAATATGCGAAGTTTCAATATTGCAAACCCTCTCAATGCCATGGCAATCTCCCCCTGGCCTGAGGTTGTTACCTCTGTGTAAGACTATCGACTTTGAATACACAAAAACGATGGTTTCCTAGCTCCATCATTAGGAAGCAACATTTTTAAATGTCAGTTAAAGCTAAAACAAAAACAAATGTATGAAATAACGCAGAATGATCAGGAATACTATTCTGCATGTGTGCAGGAGTAGGTTTAGAATTAAGTTTTTGGAATGTAATGTTTGTGTCTGGCTGCTGCTCTTCTACTTACCCACCTAAGAATTACAACTACAAGGAACATATGTGGAAGTGGTAGGTCCCAGGTAATATCCTCCACTATTGTGGTCTATAAGAACTTCGCCTAAGACTTTCTTTGGTCTGAGTATTTATCTAGTCTGATATTACTATCTGAACTATCATTCCGGTTCTCTCCCTTTTCAGCATTAAGATTTAAAGAGCAATTTTTCTGTTCTTGTTGCATTCTTTCAGGTTAGCTGTGAGTCCATGCAACTCCAACGGTGCTCACCAGATAGAAGTAGGATGTTTATCCAACAGTGTAGTTGAGATTAAATGCAGATAAATAGTGTATACTCAGTAACAACTTGGGAAATACAAAACTTGTCCATTTACATAAAAGAGTGAGTTCTTAACATTTTATCTGAAAGTAGATTGCTGCATTTTTTTAGGCCTCCTCCAGTGCTCAGTGTGCAATCTTGCATCTTTTCTGTTAAGAGGTAAGAGAAGAGGAAACTGCAACCTTTGTTGGTTGGACCTTTGTGATCCTCTCTTAAGATCATGTTTTCTACTGGGGAAAACTCTACCATGGTATAACAGAAGTGATCCTCTGCCCTGCTAGAGGCAATCAGCACTCCACACCCTTTCACAAACATGCTATTTTTAAAATGGTCGTCTTTTATGCCAGTACAGTTTGGGTTTTTTTTTTTTTTGAGAGGAGCAGCTGCTGGCTTTAAATTAAATGACAAAATCTCTGGGAAGAAGAGGAGGAACACGCTGACGGCATGTCTACACAGTCAGGAGCAGATACTTAAGTGCCTGCTCCTCACACATGGCAAGCCAGGCACACAGAGCCAGCTGCAGTGCAGCAGCCATATAGCCATGTTATTATAGTAATGAGCCTGAGCTAATAAGGCCTGTTGAGACACAACCTGTGTTAGCTCAGGCTTGGCACTATGATAGCATATTTACTCAGCTTCTGGATTGGAGCTGGCTCATGTCAGGCTGTCTCAGAGAGTGGGAGGAATAGTTCTGTTTCTGGATGCTCCTAACTATGTAGACATACCCTGATAGATTTATCCTTTGGGAGGTTTTAAGGAGGACACATACAAGACCAGTTTTCTTTTTAATGAAATATTTAACTGAGGCCCAAGGCCTTCCCTCTAGTTTTTTTTTTTTTGGTTGGTATGCTTTGGTTTTCTTTGGTTTTGTTTTGGGTTGTTGGGTTTTTTTTAAATCTGAAAGTAGCCTGACCTGTGAGAAAGGAGATGTATGCAATATGGGAGCCTGGTACTGCTGTTTCCTGTGTTTCCTGCACAAAGCTGGAAGGAACTATTTGAAAAAACAGCCTGCTGTATAAATTGGTATACAAGACATTGACAGCATCCACTCCCTCAGCAGCAATCCTTACTAGCCCTGGATATTTTGTACTTTATCAGGGTCTACCACTGAACTTCACAATATATATCACCTGGGCACTTCACACCAGAATCCATTATGACCTAGACCAACAGTTTGGGGGGGGGGGGGGGGGGGGGGAAGGTAGCAAAAAGTAAACCCTGAAATAATTGCAAATCCCAATGAGAAGAGAAATGCTTCCAAGGGCCAGAAAACATTTAATATCTATCAGAATAAGATACTTCTGATCAACAGAACTCTGTTCTCTGTTTTGGGGGTGAGGGGTTTAACTAATTTTTTGTTCTTTTTTTCCCTTTATTTCGTACCTCAAAAAGTAGGGGTAGTTTGGTTTTACTCAAACACTTGAAATACATTTATACACATTTTTGGATTGGTAATTAAACTAAGTAAGATACATTTTCATGGTTCTCTTGAAGTGTGGTTTTTGAGAGCTTTTAATATGGGTAAGGATTGCTGGGGTCTTTACACCTTTTCACCTAGTGTATTTTACAAGGAATTTCAGACTGTCTGTATGTATTCTGGTTGTGCAGATAAGGCTAAGGCTGGGCTAGTCCTTATACACAGAGGAAGGCAGTTTCACTTGTTCATTAAAACAACTACTTCAAGCAGGGTATGAACAGCAAGGCCAGCAAAGCGTACTGCTATTGTAAGATTTTTGCTGCTGCTTCCAGTAGCATACTGTGTCTGCTGACAGGGAGTATGTACTTCTGACACCAGCAAATAAGCATACCTTCATGGGGCAAAGACTTTCTCCTCTTCCCATGCTGGTCACACAGCACACACTGAAAAATTTCAGAAGTGTAATAAAATGTATGCTCTAGGCACTAAAACAGGATGCCTCTATCATTTGTAGTTCATCCTTACTTTTTTCCCTTCCTACACTCAAGGGCAGAATGCAATATTAAATCTGTAGCAAGCATTTTTTTAATTAAAAGAGGTTAAATATATGGGATCAGATAGGCTTTCATCATGCAATTATAAATTGTATGCTGGTTATTTTAAATTTCAACATGCAATTGAAATTGTACTGGGTGAGCTGGCTTGGGTATCTGCTTTGCATTTGACTGAGTTAATTCACTGCAGGTATTCAGTTCTTAAGTGGCGTCTGCTTTAAATATGTGCAGTAATTCAATCAAAGAAGTAAGATGGATAGTTTATGTAATCCTTTTGATCTCCAGATTGCTAAGGTTAACCTTAACTATTCATGAATTATAAATGCATACAGCAATCTCAAACTAATACATGTAGAAAACCTTTTTTTGATGGCCTGTTGAAAACCATGGAATAGTTCCTTCTTTTAAAATATAATTGATGGAACCTACAGGCACTGTATATCATTTCTCCCAATTATTTGTAATCTTAAACAAAAGTTTTGGGCAACTCATTTAAAACGGTCATCTGTGGTAATATTAAACCTTTCCTCTGAGCCAGGAACGTAGGTAATTTTCTCTTCAAAATTTTGGATGCATCATTCTTGCAGCCCTTTTCAGTGCCAATAGATTCTGTGACATGAATGGGAACCCAAAGGCAGATATTACAGAACAATAACGCTCTGTTGAAGCCTTCACAATTCCGGGAGTAATTAAATAAAGAAAAAAGAATCCTTTCTCATTCATTTTGTTAGTTCATTCAATGCCATTTGGATGTGTTTGCTTGTTAGCTCTCTTATAGGCTGTCTGAACAATCCACTAGGTGACACCCTCATACTCTTCCTATGCTCTGTGTAGAAACAAGGAGATAGTGAGTACTGAATGGCTCATTTGTTAAACATTTAAAGCAAATACTGAGATTTCAAGGACAGGTCTCTCTTTGTTTAGTAATATCAGAGATAACACTGGTTTTGCAATAAATAATGTGTTGTTTGTATATAAATTACATATTAAGCAGATTAGCATTTTGTCATTAACAAGAACAAAACCACAGAGCAGAAGTTGTACGCAATATTTCCTACAATTATAATAATTTTTAAAAAGCATTTGAGCTAGTCTGCTGAGTAGACCAAATAGAAAATATGCCCTTAGCATTTTTTACTGGGGGAACAGAAGGAATATAGCTTCAGTGATATTTTTTTCCCAGTGGGGATGTGTTATAGCATCTTTGAAACAGAAATGAAAAGCTACATTCACCCCTAATATAAAGGAGTATTAAGGGATAAACTTCAAGAAATTTTGCGTGTTTATGCCAGTGGTGAATTTTTCTTGTGGTTCTTTATGTTGCTAACGATGCTTTATAAATCCTTTGAAGACGGGATCTTTTGTCATGCTTTTATACACCTAGCATAATGAGGCTTGAGCTTCTTTAGGGTCTCTGTCTACTAATTCAACATAGCAAATAAAATCTTGTACTTTATTGCTAGTATTCCTTACTCTGAAATGACTATGAATACTATTCTAAATGTTTTATGTAGTGAAAGACACTGGAAGTCTGAATTGACTAGTGGTGTAATTAAGAGTAACATCAAATAAATAAGAATCACATCCAAAAATTAATGTAAATAAAAGCAAAATAATTAAGGCCCTAACAATCAAACACAAGAAAATAATTTCTTTGAATAACATGTTTAAACAGTAACCATCCAGGCTGAGGAAGAGACAGAAATTTACTTATATGGGCTTGGAACTTATAACATTTTTTGTTTACTCATAATAATTATCCCAATTAATTATACAGCAACTGTAGGTTTCCAAGCTTTTGCTATCCATGCAGTTTTTACATTCAGCTACACTTTACAGTGCTCCTTAATCTAAAGTTCTAAAGTTCAAATTTTTTTACTACTGAAACCTGCAAAAAGCTATTGCAATTATACAGTGTTCTGCTGTCACGTATGTTTATTGACCACAGTTAGGATTCCCATTATAGATGCCCATTATACACTTAGGCACAAATAGACTAAGAGATGTATAATCCCTTGTATTTTTTTCATTTCATTTCATTTCAGCTAATTAATGCTTACACTTAGAAAAAAGATTTTTCATCGTTTTTTAAGACAGTTTACTAAATAATCAAACAGATCATTTAGTGGTGTCCTAAACAGTCTGGGAAGAAGCAGTTTTTGAAGCTAGAACAATGACAGGGATATGGTGGACTATTTAAATAGCTGCCTTTTTTTAAATGTGTATTACATTCTGAGGGTAACATAATGTGATACAGTAATTTAAATATATTTTACATTATAGTAGGTAAATAACTAACATTAAAGTGATTAAGAGATTAACTGGGAAAAAGAAAAAAAAAAAACACAAAGGACAGGACACATGCAATTGAATGAGTTATTACGGGTGAGTGTGCAAGTACGTTGGCTGTTTTTGTGGGATTCTTGACTCTGTATGGTTGATCATATAAAAACAGACCCAAGCCTGTGAGGGATGTCATGCACATCTTGACAAAAACCTATGTAAACAGTTCTAGTTTGAATAAATTGTACAGACATCTTCATAATAGTCTAATAGGTATCAGTAACAGTGCACTCTTAACTAGTTCTCTGTGATGTCAACGGAAGCTTAATTGCAGCATATAGAACAATGTTACTGATTTAGTCATCCTTGCTGCTAGCCTCAAAACGTTCAGAATGATAAACTCTGTGCGCATATGCAGACAGGTGCATGTGTGATCATATAATATACACACACTCGCACATAGGTATTTCTGGCAGCCAGCTCCTTGGGATAACTAGAAGGCTACGCAAGTAGTTTTAAGATCAGGAAGAGTCATATGAAGTTCAAAAAGGTTTGTGGAGAGAGAGTGCAGTTGCCCCTATAACACATCCAAGACATCATGTGCATGTCTCCGCCTTTAGAGAAAAGTATCCTGGGATCTTTAGTACTTAGAGTAATTCAGGTTATTCTGGGTAATGTGAAAAAAAAAATCTCCAAAAGCACATTGTCCCCTGTAGCAGCACTGATTTCAGTCACTTCAAGGGAAGAGTGCCATCTGCTGAATCACAACTATCAGTTCTGTAGAGCCTTTTCTTTTTCTTTGAGGTTTCCCAACCAGAGTCCTGGGCTTCAAACGCAGGCAGCATGTGTAATTTTGTGCATAGGAGTAGCCCTATTCTCTCAGAAATGACATGTTTGTGTAAATTTAAAAAATAGTGGGAGGTGGGGGAGGTGAGATTTAGAAGAAAGATAAATACCAGATTAAAAATTCAGTCCTTCAACTGCTGTGCCTTCAGTACTGTAAGAAATTTAAATAAAAAGATAGATGCTGGGAATTAGAGCTAATATTTCACTTTGATGAATGCAGTAGATGTATGTTATTGTACAATCAAATGCATACATTACTGTGTTTTCTGTAGTTTTAAATTCACTTAAAAACATGACTTTATGTCACTTGAAGTGGCCTATTTTCTTTCTATGCTTTTTGGAGTCAAAATTATACATTGATGTAACTCAGAGTGGAATTTAATTTTACGATATTTTTGTGTTCTCCTTTTCAGATGGCACCAAATTAACTTTATCTTATCTGATGATTTTTCAGGCATTCACATTTCACGTATTACAGAATTAACGCAGCAAGTACATCTGTATTTTAATACACATAGAAGTGGTCCCCCGATCTGAAGAGGTTAAAGCCATATTTCTTTTCCTAGAAGCATTTTTTGAGAGATATATATGTGTGTGTATCTCATATATATGTATATATGTCTCAGTATCAAGGACAATAAGGATGCTTGAATAGCACACATTTTGTAAGAACATCTGCAGAATTAGAGATGATGTCAATTACTTATAAGATATTCTGATGAATTTCTGTAGGCTTACAATTTGAAGAGATTAACTCAGCTGTGCAGCTGTTATATATTATTACAATCTAAATGAATTTTAAAAAACATAATTAGAGCAGTATATATCCTCTCCTAGTAATTTTTCTGAAGAGAACACTGACAGCTAAACATTATGTTATGAAGTATCTGAGACAGTCCAAATTGAACAAGTCTTTGAAGCTCTTGTGTACTTTCACTATAGGTACCTAAAGTAGAATGAATCTGTTCTTCTCAAAGGATAAACAATCTTAAATGCCTGTTAAAGATGGGGTAACTGTGACACAACAGTTTTAAGCTGTTTTACTTATGCTACCTCATGATCATATGGTAAGGTCATTCAAGCTTCAGACCTTTAATCCACAGCTGTATTTAGAATATCTCTGTATCTGAAATGTGAAATTAGAAAATTAACATCCAGCATACATAAGACTTCAACACAGCATCAAATTTTACTGACCCTTTTTTGAATGACCTAAGCAAAATAGTGTGTGAATCTAGAAACCTACTGCTTCACTTATGTACAGGAAACAGATTTATCTTGAGCAGAAAAAAAGCTCTGGGAATTAACTAAATGCTTTATTTACCTTCTCTCCACATTGTATATATACTTGTTGACAAAGTAAATGGATTAATTTCTGTTGCTAGATAATACCTATGTCATACAAATGCATTAAAAATTAGGCTTTTAAAATTAAAGATTACAGGGAATATTGACAGCTTCATATAAAAACAGGGATACATGAAAGTGACACTTTACAAGGAAGTAAATACATACATATATAATGTGTGTGTGTATGTACATTCACAGAATATGTAAACCCATTTATTCCCTACAGAGTGATCTAGTTGTGAATTTGTGGTTTTGCTTTTTTAACAGAAGCAATCATTAAAATATATAATTTGGTAGAATGTGAGTCTGTCAAGCGTTGATACTACAGAAGGAATAAAAAACACACCTTCAAAATGCTATTGGTGGTGGTGGTGTGTTTTCTTCCTGGAGACTAGTTAGTCTAGGCTTAAAAAAATGAAAGCCTGACTATATAGTAACTGGAACAGATTACCTGAAGAGAATATGAAATTCCAGTCATTAGATATGTATAGTAATGGGATTAAAAAATCATTCCCACCATTGCTGGTGGGAATCTACTTATATTTGACTCTATCTCGGAACAGCGAGGTGAAATAAATGGACTCTTGAGGCTCATTTTCAGCCCTTCATGTGACTCCTGTTTATTTAATGAAAAAAGAACAACCCCAAACCTAATATATTGAATCTCAAACTTCTCACTAGGGTTCAAGGATTATCTAGGACTTCTTTATTGGTTTTGCAGTGTGTTTTAATTCTGGAGGTGCTAATATCAATACATTTTTCTTTCATAAAGTGGAGAACGATGGCATGAGGTCACTGAACAGAAATTGTTGGCTTGGTACAAATTGAAGAGATCTGGTCGTATTCAAAAGTATTCACTGTTACTGATTCCACAGTTACAATTGTTTTTTAAATGTGTTTGAAGTAGGACACAAATTTCTTTTTCTCTTAATGCCTGATCGGTGTGAAAACACTAGATTATTCTTCTGACTTTTGAGTGTTTGAATGCTTCGTCTATTCTCATCACTTTTGGTGAAAAATCTTGCCAGTTTGATTGCTGTTGATATATATACACTGGATATATATAACCAGGAACTTCCTTTTCATTGCTTTACATTACTGAAAATTTGTCTTTGCAGATCTCACATAACTGTAGACTAAAATACATTCAGTGCAGCCCACAGGACCCTTCTGTCACTGGACTTGGAGCCAGAGTTTGCCCTACGCCACCCTAAGGGAGGCAAAACGGGGCAAAGGCCGTGGTGTGTCGGCAGGAGTGCGGTTCGATTGATGGTGGCTGAGAGCATCCAAACCTGTTGGGCTGACAACAACGTGGGGTGCATATAAATCCTGCCAAAGGAAGTAAAGGGAGGGTCTTTCTCTGGCGTCTTATTATCCCACTGCAAGAAAAGGCTCACTTGCAATGGGGTTAATACGCTTCCTGGAAATGAAATTTTTTTACATCTCGTTCAGTTCTCTTAACTTAATGGATCAAACCTAGGAGCAGCTGGAGCTTTGCTGCGAGGTGGTAGCGCTCCTCCATGCCCGATTTACTGGGCAGCAGTCTTTTTTCCACGTCCGCTATCCCTTCTCACCTGCAGCGTTCAGCCTTCTTGCCCCACCGCTACCTCTGGTGGCATGAGGCAGAGCTGACGCGACCACGTGGAGCTGCGCGGGGTCTGTCCGCGGGCACGGCCGCAGGAGCGAGGATCTGAGGACGCTCGGCGCCGAGGTTCGGTGCGCGCCCGGAGGACGCGTCCAGGCCACGGGCACCGGGGCTCACCCGGCAAGGCGCCGTCTCCTCGCCCCGCCGGGACGGGCCAGCGATGCAGGCCCTGCCCGCGATGCCGCCTGCTGGTGCCCCTGGCCGTTAGAGCTGGGGAGGGGAAAGCCGTGCGGCGGCCCTGCCTGCCGCGGGCCGGTACCGGGAGCCGAGCGGTCAGTAACCCCGAGGGAGGCCCCGACGCGCTTTTCCCATCTGGGGCCGGGGGCTCCCCACACCCCAGTTGGGTGGGTTTTTTGTCCGCTTGTTTTCTTCCCCGAGGGGGAAGATGAACTTTTCCTGTGACTGATGCTACCCCCCGGCTCAGACCGGGCTCTGTTGCCGCTGCGCCGTGCCGGGGGAACGACCAGGGGCGGCAGCCGCCCCCCGCGTTACCTTCGGCGGCGGCCGGCGGGGGGAGGCGGCGCCGGGGCCGGGCCGGGCCGGGCGTGCGGGGGCCGTGTGGGTGCGGCTCCTTTAAGGTGTCCTGAGGCGGCACCAGACCTGCCGCGGCGGCAGCGCGGGGAGGGGGCGGAGGCGGCCGGGAGGGGGAAGGGGAAGCCCACGGCAGCCGCGACCGGCTCGACGTGACACCAGAAAGTTCAGGCGCGGCGGGCTCGGCCCCGCCTGACTCGTGCACCCCTGCCCCGGCGGCGGGGGAAGGCGAGGAGCTGCTCCTGCTGCTCCTCCTCCTCCCGCCGCACCGAGGGCGGGCGGGTGGGGTGGCTGGCTGGGGGCGTTGGCCCGGGAAGTTTTGCTCGCCCTCCCTCTCTTTCTCTTTCTTCCTTCCTTCCCTCGCCCCTCTTGTGCCCTCCTCCGGCGCTGGGGAGGGGGCGAGTCTGGGATTCCCGCGCGCAGGGGGCGGCGGCGATGCTGGGCAGGGCGAGGGGCTGCCGCCGGGGCTCCCCTGCCCGCCGCCCCGCCTGACTGCGGCCGGGCTCCGCCGCGGCCCCCGACGCGCCCGCCTCCTTCCCCCGTCATGGGAGCGGGGGCCGCCGCCGCTCCGCCGCCGCGCTCTGCCCGCCGCTCGCCCCGCGCCGCCGCCCGCCCTTCGCCCGCGCCGGGTGCCCAGTGACTCGGCGGGGCGCTCCGCGGAGGGCGCTCCCTGCCCCGCCCGCCTCTCGCCGTCGCCGAGGGCGGCGGTGGCCGCTCCGTCCCCGTCCCGGCTGCGTCCCGTTACGGGCTCGTCCCGGGCACCGAAGAGAAGTCAAGGGCCGGAGCCGGCAACTTGTGATCGGGAGGCGGCGGACCTCGGCTGCGGAACTCGCGGAGCTTTTGTTTTCTCCTGTGGCTTTGGATGGTCCTGCGAAGTGTCAAGGCGCCGCTGAGGGAAGAAGCCCGGGCCAGGAGAGGGGAGGCCGGCCGGAGCCGGCGTGTGCTGCTGGAGCCCCGCGGACCTGGCAGCGCCCTCCTCGGAGGGGCTCGCCCCGGGAGCCCGGCGGGATTAGGGAGCCTCGTTTGCGTTAAGCTTCTGTGGAATTACAACTGGGGGCTTCTCGTTTCTCCCCCCGCTCTTCTGGCATGAGACTGCTTGCAGGCGCCACCCGAGGACAATGATCGCGGAGTTTGCTCACTTTTACCTCTTTGGATTCATATGTCTCACCTCAGGTAACCACCACACGTAGGCGAGTCAGATACGAGGCCGCGGCAGTGGCGGCGCTCCCGCCGCCCGCCCCGGGTTGGCGGCGGGGGGGGGGATGCGCCAGCAGCCGGCCTCTCCGCGCCTCCCGCCCCCCTCCTTTCCTCGGAAACGAAGCTGGATTTCCCCTCGGCGGGCTCCCAGACTACGCTTGGCCCGGGCGCGGCGTCAGAAGCTGCCGCCGGCCGTGGACCCTCCGCGGGTGGGGGGTGCGCGGTGCCGGGCGCGGCCCCAGCGCCCGCTGCCCCGCCGGCAGCTCCCGAGGGCCGTGTGGTGTAACGGCGGCTGGTGATGGATGAGCCCCGGTGGTCAGGGGCCGGGAAGTGACCCCGACCTTCCGCTTGGCTGGGGCTCCTCACGGGTCAGGCGCTGGGGGAGAGGCCGCAGGTACTGCGCGCCCCCCCACCCCCCCGCCCCGGGCGTCCGTTCACGGCCGCTCACCCCTCCCGGCCGCCGGGGCAGCCCGGGCCGCGGGCCCACGCGTGGCGAGGTTAACCCCGCGCACCCGCCCCGGGGGGGGGGGGGGGAGGGGGCTTGGGGACAGGTTTTGCTTCACCTTGGCGGTTAAAGTTTACCCACGTGTGAGAAGTGAAGCGCCAGCGTGATAAATGGGAGCAGGAGAGATCGCCGAGGAGATAGGGGGTATTAATGGTCATTAGTCACTCTTTGCGCCGAGTTTATGCCTGTCGGGGCATTTTATCGTGCCTGTAGATTAAAGATTGGGCCGTACTAATAGGGTAATGTTGATAGCAGGCTCTGCTCCGTGTAAGCACCCCATCAAACCGGGGTGTCGAGGAACGTGGTAGAGGGCTGCGTGTCGTCCCTAAAGAAGGGGTGTGCAGCCCTCCGCTTCGCCGTGGCCCCTGCGGGGCCCGTTTTGGCCCAGCCGGTGCCCGTCGTGCGGTGCCCGTCACCGCCGTGCTCAGCCCCGATGCCGCGGGGGAGTTAACGTGGGCCGGGGGCGTCGTGAAGGTGCTGGGGGGGTCGGGTTTTGTGTCTGCGTAAGCTCCCTGTTGCTCTGAGGGGGCCGGGTTTGCCTGTCTGCCTGCAGTATTCCTTCCCGTTCTCCACAACGGCTTTTGTCATGCATTCAGCTGCGGGTAAATGCAGTAAAACCTTGTGTTACAGTTAAGGTTAGTTTGGGCGCTAACTTTTCTACCTTAATTGATTTTTATAAGTTTGCTGAGGACCCCTTTGAGTCATTAAAGTTGTGGTAGTGTGAGACACCTGGTCAGTAAATGAATGAATGAAGTTTTTGAAAGACTTAAGTACACTGCCTGAAGCTTTAAGTCTTAATTATGTCACCAAATGCAATAACTTATGTCTGTTTCTAGATTATATCATAAATTTAACTACTACATTTTTGCTGTTAGGTGTTAGGTTTGCTTCTTGTGGCTTTGAATGTGGAAAGCTTTGCACCTCTCCCTTTTAAAAGAAAGCACTCTAACCTTGTTCACTTTTGACCATGTCAGTCATACCATCTTTAATTTGCTTTTCTCCACTTTATCTCATGGAAGAAACAATAGGAATGGGGAAGAGCCTTTTCGCCAGTTTGCTCTTTGTAAATCTTTTATGCCAGTTGCCCCCACCGTGGAAAGGTTGACTGGTTGACTTCACAGACAATGTACCCAGTAACTCAGTTCTGTACTGGGGCATCTTAAACTCTAAGTTAAAAAACAGTTGGGTGGGTGGTTGTGTTTTGTTTTTGTTTTTGTTTTTTTTTTTGTAATTCGTCTATTTCTCTTATAAATGTTTAACAGAGTAAGATGGATGTAAGGGTGGGTGTTTTGTTGTGTTTTTTCTTCCCCTCTCAGGATGGGGATGTTCTCTCTAATAATGTTGATTCCAGCTGAGTTGTTGGACAGAAAAAAAAGAAAACATGATTTTTTTTATGGTGGTTTTTAATTTTGCCTTGCAAGCAAAGTCAGTAATGAAGATAGAGACAAACACCAGAGAATGACTTTGTTCCAACTCCCTCACCAAGAGAGGTTTCTTTTTCCCCTAACCTAGTGTGCTCACATAGTTGGTCTTGTGTCTAGAACAATGGAGATGCCAGAAACCTTTGGCAGGATGAAGTTTGAGGGCAGATGGCTGCAGTGCAGAAGGAGGGACACGAGTCATCTACAGCAGTTTCCCCACTGAAATCCTTTGAGTTCTACTGACAGCTGATCCGCTTGAAAGTTGATTGATCCTTTCCTCCCTTTCTCACTGAAGGTTTTCACTTCCCTCACACCCAATGCTGAATCAAAGGTTTGTGTGGCCACACTCTAAATGGGATGTTAGAAACTTCTACTGAGAGGTGAGAAATAATTGGGGGATGATGATGAGGAGGAAGATCTTAATAAGAGAAAGGTAAGTGGGTTAGTGTTTGTTAAAACAGTAATTGGTAAACCACTTAGAATTTAAAAACCCTAATTTTTACTCCGGTGTTGCCTCTGTGCAATCCTCTGAAGTACCTTCTTTCATCTAAGGCTGTGGTTAATAAATGTTGAATACATTTAAACTTGAATAATTTTGAACACTTGAATATAGCAGCTTTCCTCCCTATTCTCCCAGTGTCATTTTAGTGCTTCTTTACGTAAAGATAAAAATAAAAATGGCTTTTAAGGGGTACTTCTCCGGTATCCTTGTTTTCTTATTTACCTGCATTCTGCCCTTTTTCCTTCATTTTGAGGCAATCTTTTCTTCATCACCATAGAGTCTTTATCTCTCCACCCCCTCAAGAAACAGCAGCATCAAATCAGCATGTTTGGAAAATAAAAGCTTTCAGTTACGTGGAGAGTAACATGCAGAATGCTTTTGCTGGGAATGAGTGTCAAGGTTCTGGTTTTTCATGTGTGTGTTCACTGATCTAGCAATTTTCAAGGCTAAATATGTTACTGTTTGATTTTTCTGACCCCTCCACAGAAATATTTTTATTTCTACAAGGTTTTTCATGGTATAGCTGATTCCAGCCTGCTCAGTGTGTTTTCCCCCTTTCCTGTCTGTGATATCCTGTACTAATTACCGCCCTTCAAATGGGATTGGTACATTTGCTCAAGAGAGCTTTTCTTACTGTATGAAATAGGCAGCTCTGACAGCAGTGAGACAGGCATGGTATCCAGTGATAGTTCTAGCCAGTGGAGGGCAAAATTGTCTCTTGTATTCCTTCATGGGAGAGTTATCTTCTGATGGTTAATAGTTTAAGGGTGTCCATGGAGTGTCCGCAGAGTCCTTTCCAGTTGGCTACCCTACCTATTGGAATAAATACATCAGCCATTTCTTTGATGTGTTTTGTTTGTTTGTCTCATAAGTTTGTACTTAAAGAAGGAATATTCCCTTATGAAGTGGTAGAGTATTTCAGGAAATGTTTATGCTCTTTTTTCTGTATTCTCTAATAGTAATAAAATAAGAGTTTTTTTAAAAAATTACACAGTAATTCAAAGGATTATGAATTTTAGAGTGCATAGTCTGTAAAGCAAATAAGTCACCCAAGAAAATATAAACAGGTGTTTTTCACCTACCCTTAATGTATGGTGTACTGTTGTAAGTAATTTTACTTTAAGAATGTTTAAGAAAGACTGAGTCAGCTGCTTACAGCAGAAGCTGGTCATGATTGCATTGTTTGAGGACTTCAAACTAGAAAAGAAATAACCACATGCAGTGAAATTGGTAATTCCTTACTTGTGATGGAATATTCTCCAAGTATCCAAGTGTTTGATTCAGAACCATTTATCTTTGTGAGTAATTACAGTATCTGTGGACATGAAACTTGTTTTTTCAATTTGTATTAGTGTGGTGGGGTTTTTTTTGTTACATTTCAGCTAGAAAGTGACACTTTTTCATATAGTTTATCAGTTGCTCTGGATACCTGTTTAAAACAGAAGAATGCTCAAGCTGACTTTTGCTCAACACAGTCAGTGTTGGTTGACAGTTGTTTTCTTGCTTCTATGTCGTGTAGTCCCATACTATTGTCCTGAAGCAATGCAGTATTTTCATTATCAGGGATCATCTGTAATGTTCAGGGTACTGGATTTTGGAGGATTGCTATGTACGGATTTTAATAGAAAGCATGAGTTTATGTGAAGGATACTCCTGAATCTCCTGCCCAAAGTCTAAAGGCTAAAGGTTCTGATTGTACCTACAAAGATAGATGGACCATTACAAATATTATCAGAAACTAGTGACACTAAGGTAAAAAGGTTTATTAGTGTGGAGTATTAACATGTGATATCCATGCCAAATGGTGTTTTAATATAAAATGCTTTGGAAGTGATGGCCGAAGATGTCCAATGGTGCATCAAAACCAATGTTGTTTTTGTAAGAAGTAGAGAGAGAAAATATTTAGACATCCAAGATGGAGAAATCTACTTCTGTACTTCAGAATCTGAGAACCTATTCCTTTGCTCTCAAATAATACTGGTTTTGGTTTAGCACTTAATTTTCCAAAATAACTGCAAGACCTTTGTTTCATAATCCTAAACAAGTGTAATATTATGTCTCATCAGGGGATAGCTTTGTCTAATTAATTTAATAATATGCTGGGGCTAGCAAGTCCAGTCACTGCTCAGCTACTACGATTTATTATTTTTGTCATCATTAAATGTTGTGTGAATAACGGTCACTTGTCTTGGTGTTGTGGTAGATGTTTTAGATTTTTCTTCAAAATATTTCTCTTTCATAGTGAAGATCAGTGCCAATCTGTAAGTTATTGGTGTGAATTTGGGCGTTTTGTATACTTGAATGGTTAGGAATAAGGCTTTTTGCTGTTGATAGTTCTTAATATTTTGAGGTTATTTTGTGGCCGGGAAGTTATCAAGGAACCTTGCTCCAGCCAAGCAAACTAAAGGGCACTTAAGAATTTTATATGCTGAGGTCCTGACACGTTATTTGTGTTTTCTGCTATATACTCCTGTTTGGTGGCAATAACCTTCCTTTCCACCTCTGTGCCTTTTCATAAAATTGTAAAGTAAATAGTGAAATAACTATAGTTAGTAGTGACAGAGGTGTATTTTAAGTCCAGTAACAGGGAAAATAAGTTTATTTTCCTCTTAGTGACTAGAAACTTGAGCAAGATGTGAGAGTAGAGCTGCAAAGAGTTCCTAGTCTTAAGCATCTTGAAAACTAGAGGTGCTTTTAAGGGCAGATAATTTACTAGTTTATACCTTCTCTTCATACCTCCTTTAGGATTACCTGCGTAGGTCCCAATACTGCTGCTTGACTCTAATAGCATGTTTCACACATATGCCAGTGCCTCTTGGCTGATTACTGCGTCAGCCTTAAATCAGCACTAAATTGGTGTGGGTGGAAGGGCATTTTACATGAAGAAAGAAAATGTCTTATGAGAACAAGTATTTTGGTCTGCAGAAATGGGCCTTAGATGGCAGCCAGCTATGTTGAACTCGCTAGTAATCTGGATACTGGAAGACTTAGGCCAGGTTGTTACCTTTCCCTGATGATGTTGGTAAACTTTTTTAAAATAAGATGGTGGTGAATTTAATTCTGGATGCTAGAACTTTTGTTAGTTGTGACAATGATTTAATTAGAAAAAGTGTGCATTTACCGTTTTACTCAAAAAAAAAAAAAAAAAACAAACCAAAACCACGTTTCTGGAACAGTTGTTAAAAGGTGTGAGGGTAGGCCTCTCAGACCAGGACTGTTTTAATTGGTGTTAAAACAACATCACAAAGTCAGCTAGAGGGAGAGGTAGGCAAGTATTTATTATCATTTAACTTTTCTGGAGTATCTATTTCAGATATAAGTAGTAAGGGAAATGTCCTATACTTCAAAAAAACGGTGAAGAGAGGCTCAAGGAAAATATATTCTATTTCTTTCCCTGTCATTTGAAATTAAAGTGAGGAAACATTTAGTGGGAAAATGAAGGAGTGTATCAACAACTATTGAAGTTAAATACTGTCAAATATTGAGAACTATTCTAAGGTTCTCTGGGATTTGTAGATATTTTCTATGCCTCTCTTGTTCTCAAGGTTAGGAAAGTTTCTGACCAGGACTGATGTGTGTGTTTGTGTCTGTCTGGGTAAAACTGATTAAAACAAAATAGATAAATTGACAGTAGTGTAATTTGTGAATGGTGGCAAGCCAGTCTTTTAATTTAGAGCCTACTTGTTGTCAGAACAGCTGCAGTTGAGGGGAAGACGCAGAATGCTCTGTTCAAAGTGGTGAACAGAGAAGTCATTTGACAAAACAGTTTATTGAATGGTATATCCTTACAGTGGCCTTACTAAAAGGAGGTGAACTCTGAGCTGAGAAGGGAATAGAAAACCTTTTGCCTTCACTTTTTTTTAGTGGGAAGTAGTGTTATTTGTGTTTTCCAGAAAGAGGAGCTTAGAAAATCAGGAAGGAGGATCTATGGTTAATCACCACGGAATGCACTCACAGATCTAAATAAAGGATCGGCATTTTTTAAAACTTTAAAAAGCACCTTTGTGTCAACTGCATTTCATGTCCTCAAGCTTACTTGTAGTTGGTTTCAGTGCCACTATCAAAACAACTACGCTTGAGCACTTTTCCATCTAGCTTGTAGTGAAATTATGTCAACGTGTTGCTGTGGGAGTGAAAGCCCTGATAGTGTAACTTGGGTGTGCATTTCACCTTCTGATGTTGATGCTCAGTACATGGATTTTGGTAACAGCAATAACATTTTTTATATCGTCTCCAACCTTATTTTTAACACATTTTTCTTTTATCTAAAAGCTTTTTTAAAAAATATAAATCTGTACAGCTAGTGCATAAAAATATTAGGTTTTTCAATAAAGGTATCTTAGGTATTCATCTCCTCAGTCAGAAGGATAACGTACATAGAATGCTTGTATTGATGTATATAGTTCCACAACGTAGTAAATATCTAGCTCAAGGTTTCCTTCTTACTTGGCTTTCAAAGAAATTCCATAACAAACAAATGGATTCCATATGCAAACAAGAGGAGAGTACCTGGTTTGCTGGTTGGTGGTGAAGTCTACAATGTACTACTATTCACCTCTTCTTTTCTGCCACCAGACTTTACACCTTTAAGGGGGTATAGAGCTTTCTGTACTATGTTAAAAGTTTATATTTGTTTACATTTAATTAAATCACTATAAGTTAAATGAATAGAACATTTAATTTAAATGTAACTTATTATAAATTGAGCTTAGACCAGAATGGCTAGTTGAATATAATACTATTGAAATGGTATGAATATTTTTAAAATCAGAAAACAAGAATGTTTTCTGGACTGCTGCAGTCCTGAAATACATATACTTTCTTTGAAGAAATGTATAGTCAGGTATGCCAAATTATTCAAGATGCCCCTTCCTGTTGGCAAGTATTTGCTCAATATGGTGTTGCATTACCTTAAGTCTAATGCTAACATAGCAAACAAAATAATATGAACACCCCTTACTTGTAGATTAAAGATCTGTAAAGCTAATGAGCCTGTGTTGAGCACCAGGTTTAAAATCTTAATATTTTATTTTCTTTATCTTGCACAGTGAATTACAGTTGAATGAGCTCAGTTTTGAAATAACCTGTCTTCTGAAACATGCAGTGCAGGGTATAGCAAAGGTTGGTTGGCAACCAGTGCAATCTGAAGTCATTCATAACAGCCATGTGAGAGAATGTATAGTCTGTATACTTTTGATGTTACTCAGTTTTGTCGTCTTTGTCTTCTGCTCCTTTAACTGTCTTGTACGTAAATCCGAATTGTGATTTCTTTAGTACTGTTAAACTGTTTCAAGCTAGTATTGCATTGAAACTTGCTTGGCTAGCATTTTTGTGCATTCTGAAATTTGCATATCCCCAGGCAAGATTTTTATTTTGCATTCTGGGTTAGTTATGTTGGCTCTTATCTAATTGCTTAACTGCATTTACATTGAAGATTAGACATATAAAGTCATTCATGGTTTTAAATTCATATATAGAAGATTTTTTAATTTTACTATTTGCTTCTACAGTATCATAATAGACATTAACAGTTTCTCATCTTAGAAATTAGGATATAATGTATGGCCAAGCATATAATGTAGGCCTAAAGATGTGCAAGGGATGAACTCTCCCCCTGTACTTGCTTCCAAAACAAAAGGAAGAGATGGGGTTTTGATAGTGACCAGATGGACATGCTTTAAAGACTAACTTGATTTTCATTAAACACTAAACCTCAGATTTTTATAATCCAGGACATTGTGAGTTGTTGAAGTTGGAAACCTACAACCTAAATTTGGGATCATTTAAAATCAGAGTGGCTTTTGAAACTTGATCCTAGTGCCTAAATTAATTTGCATAAAGTATTTGACTTTATCTTCAGTTGCCAAGGTTTATGGTTCGCTGTTGAGTACTTAGCCCATTTGAAGATTGAGATTGTGGGGAACATTTCCTTAAGAGCCAATTAACTGAAAAAAAGCTGTATACCTTTGAATTTGCATGTACATCTATAGCTCTGTGTAGGGTGAGAAGCGAATAAAAAATGTGTTTGAGTATGTATTCTGTTAGAATCTTTTTGATGTCATTTTTATAGTATATTTTACTGACATCAGTCAAATGCAGACTTCTCAACGTAGACACCTCCTGTTGGCCAAATAAACTCAAGCATGTAACCCCAAGATAAGGATAGCAGCCCCCAAATCTAAAAATAGGTTGTGCCTGTGTTTATGTAGTGAATGCATATTCAGAGTCATAAAATACGGATTTTGGATCAAATGTTCAGCAATGTCACTACTCTTTTTCTTCTTTTTCTTCTATCAAAACCTCTTGGCACCTGGTATTAAACTCAGTGCTTGCTTTGTCTTTATGCTGGGAGATCTCTTGGATGCTAGGCAGGTTCAGAGTTAGGATTTGCAAATTCTGAGTGTTCTTCTCCCTCACCTCCTACTCACAAAACAACTCTGTTGGTGCAACTTTATCGTTTTGGAATATGGCTGATGCCCTAGGTACAGCAGTTGACAGATACTTCACAATCAAAGTGTTTAATGGTAGGAGGTGATAAAGGAAAAAAAAATATAGAGTAGTGTGGAGAAACAAGGAGAAAAGAAAACAAAGTAAAGGTAGTAACAAATTATTTGACTTTTTGTTACCTAAACCAGAAGTTGTCACTGGCGAGGGTAGAGTTCAGGACTATGGTGCTGTAGCAGCAGAATGTTGAAGAGAGGATGTATATGATGAACAGGTTTAACAAAAAGGTGTCTGATGTAAGCAGGGAATGGAACTTGCACTGTGCCACTGCTCAGGCATAAAAGTGATTGACGGAAGGCCCCATGCAAGGATTAAAATCCTGTCTCCACCAATGTGAAAAATTGTGGTTTCAGCTGCAAAAAGAGGTAAACCTTGGAACAAATTAGCATATCTGTAGCACTGAGTGACATTTGGAACTGAATGGCTGGGTTCAATCATTCAGTAGTGATTAATGAGGCTCATTGCTTAGGTTATACATCCCTTAAAAATTAAAAGGAATAATTTAAAACCAGATACAAAGCAGAAAAAAGGCACCATTGTGACTACTTGAATACAGAAGGTGGAATAAAGTCTTCCCTACCTTTTGAAACCAGAAGAAATCTGTTAAGTGCTGCTGTTAAGTTTATAAACCAAGAAATTAACTTTTGAACAATTGTTCTAAGGAACTTTTTGTAACTTCTTAAATGTATATGTAATAGTCAGAGCCTTGAAATGGGAAGGAGTGTGCAGGATGGAATTTTGCTTCTGGTGAGTACTTTGCTTCTTAGAAAACTTCAGAAAATAATTATTTCTATTTTCTCTTTCACTCATGAGTGTTAATCTATGTTGCCTGTAGGGAAAGCAAAATATTGAAACACATAAAGTGAAACAAGATTAGAGACACACAGAGTACTTATTTTAACTTTTCTCAAGCATGATTCTGGCAGTTACTGAGCTGAATGGTAATGTAGCTTGGTATCATGTCAGGAATAATGTTTGAAATGTTCGAAGGCTGTCATTTTGTAGGAGGATTGTAGTACTGATATAAATACACTCATGTTTACTTCCAAATTTTTAGTGGAGGGAATAGATAAACCAGTGAAGTGTGTGTTTGAGTGTTTATTTTTTTGGAACTGTAAAAAGAAACAAACAGTGGCATCATTTGTGATGCTGTTGCCTAAAATGGTTGACCTTTTTGCAGCCAATTCATAGGGGTAAAAAATAAAAGGGAGCTAGGCCCTTCTAGAATAAGACATTATTCCTCTGGGGCCTATTGCTGTACATACTAAAATAGATTTCAGCCTTAATCATTACCAGCTAGGGGCTGCGGTTCCCTAAACTGCATTGCTGAAAAATTTCTGCTCACAACATTTTTTGGCTTCTGGATTGCCAGTTTTCCTACTTGTTTAATGTCTGTCTTGGTTTTCTTTCTTTCTCTTTGGGGTGTGGATGGGGAGTTGTGGTGTGTCCAGCAGAAAGAAAGGAAGCCAGACTTTTTAAAGCTAAATGATTGTTTCTTTCCCATCCATACATTTATGTGGTAGCCATTACCATGATACGGAATGACACTATTTCATTCTTTCCCACTCACCCACCCAATACTCCATATCAGATGGGGACTTTTTTTTTCCCCTGCTTTTGCTGGGACAGCCAAGCTAGGAAGTTTGGAAGATTTAGGTTGATCCTGCACTTTAGTGTTGTGACCAGAAAGGAGTAAATAAGATTTATAAAGGCAAGTTTTACTTTGTTTTTTTTTCTCTGACTATAAGGATTATTGGTACTGTGAACATTTGATTTTGACTGATAACTATGATTTGGGGGGGGGGGGGGGAATTCCTATTTGAATGTCAATGAATAAATTGTTATTATTCCAAAAAGACTGGCTTAATGTCTGCACTCAGATTATAGTGTCTTCAGGATTGATATTTCTGTCCTTGACAGGAATTTACTTTTTATTTTACATCAATTTACAGAAATACATTTACATTTTGTTTGCCTGTTACCTTATTACGGGAAGGAGATAAGTCACCTCACAACTAAAAAATCATGGTGACCTATAGTCCAGTACTAATTAGAATTAAACAGAATTAGTAATTTAACTTGGTCATTTCATCACAATTCCTGTAGTCTTGCAGCTGATCATTTTGAATCTCATAAAACGAAATGTTATTTTACTCACCTTACACAGGTCAAGTAAAAAGCCACATCAAGCTAATGAATCCTTTTCTTTGCAATGAACTGAACGTGGCATTTGTTTTTGTTCTGGCAGACATGAAATCACAGGGTGTTGGCGACAAGTCCATTATTGGCTCTGTGCACTGTGTTTCTGAGGGCTTTTACTCCACCCAATGCATTATGTGTGCAGACTGTAATGTACTTGTTAAAACTTGCTTTAAAATGAGGATTCCTTTTTTTTTAAAAAAAAAGCAGTAATAAGGAGAAAATAAAAATAGCTCCTTGTTCTTTATTAGCGTAAATGAAAGAGAAACAGCAACTCATTCCTTTTGTGGCCTGAAGAAGAAAAACAAAATCTGGATGAATTCTCAGCCCCTTAAAGTCAAAGGAAGTTTAACTACTGATTTCAGTTTTTGCCTTGTCTTCCAAAGGCCTACATTGTGTGTCACTTTTCCGCTGTGTGATATTACATACATAGAAAAGCTTAATAGTGGGAGAAAAAAGATGATTAATAATGTCACTTCTAAACTTAAAAAGTGAGTAAAGTTTGAGGACTAATCAAATTCTGCAATTTAGGATCTGTTTTCATAATTGATTGCAAGGTTGGACATATAGTGTTGTGTTGTTGCTGTTGGTGTCTTTGCTGTGGTAGTCAGTCATTCCCCTGCTTCTTCTACACCTGAACTGGTTTTGGTTTAGCTTTAGCTTCTCATTTTTGCCTGCTTTATTTGATTTTTTTTTTTTTTTTTTTTTTTTTTTTCCATGTCTCATAGCTTTGCTTTTGGCTTTGAATTTTCCTGTGCTGTATAATACCCTTTTTTCTGTGGTATTTTTCTGGGAATGTGAGAAAAATATAATACATAAATCTAAGTCTATTTTACATAGTTCTGATTTTTGTAGATAGCAAAACTATTCAACTCTTGCTGTTGCTCAGGTTTGAAAATGAATCATCTGGTTCCTACTAGCACAATATTTGAAGGGAGCCATAGTATATTATAAACAGTGTTAAGTGCAGATCACTTGTTTAATGAAAGAATGATGCCAGACATTTAAAGTGATAACAAGCTCATCTGCTTTTAGAACATGCTATTTCTAAACCCCTACTTAATTTCATTTTTTTTTCCAGAAAGTTTGAAATTACAGAAAAAATAAAGCCAGACTTTCCTCTCTGACTAGTTGTGTTGTTTTTTTTTTTTTTTTTCCTAAAAGTACCAGGTGTCTGATCAATAGCATGTGCTGGGAAGCATGAATTTAATCTCTGAGGAGACTTTAAATGCACTTATTTTCAGTTTTCATGAGCTACAAGTTGTATGTCTTGTTTTGTTTCCCTTTTCAACAGGGCGATGCTAGGTAGAGTTTTGTTATTTCGATACTGATTTAAGACATAGATATGTATGTATTTTTCTTCAGGCTTTTAAGAGCTCAAGTTTAAGTGGTAGATCATTATTCTACGCATCAAAAGTGAAGGGTGATTAACTCCGTCTGGGTGCATGCAGTGTAATTTTAGAGGCTACAAATGTTGTTACAAGTCAGGTTAAGGTTTAAAGGTGAAAGTTTGGCTGAATGAGTTTTACAGCTTTAAGTTAATGTACGCAAACAAAGAAACTCTTGTTTTCTACCCATTTATGTCTAGTGAGCAAGTAGCTTGTGGTACAGAAAAGAAAATGTGAAAATTGTGTAGTTTGCCATAAAGTTCAAACTACATACTTTTTATTTCAATTTAGAAATGCCATTAAGTAAACTGAATCTAGTACAACTTTTATTTAGGTTGATCATCTTCTACATGTAAAGTGAAAGGCTTTAAGTGATAATGATAAATTAAATGTTAATGACTTTAAACTATTATTGCTTAACTTCTAACAGTAATGCATTTCTGTAGATTTGCTTATATGCCATTAAATAATTTGAAGAACCTGTTGAGATAAAACCCTAATAAAACTCCCCTGGTGTGTTTAAGCTTTCCTTCTAGATAGTTCTAAAGTTGCATTGGTAACCTGGCTTCTCACTTGGTTCTCTGACTTAATGAATTCCTGAAAATTTGAAGTTATACAGAAAGGCTGAAATTTCTTTTAAATATATCAGCCTGATTCAGGATGTTAAAATTGTAAGTAATGAGACAGGTAGGACCTGGCCTTGTCCTCTGTCTCTGCACCACTCACTGCCTTCTTAAAGATTTCTTAAAGAACCAAGCAATTTGGAAGCTTTTTTTAATTTCTGTGATAGATTCAGTTTACATCAGATAAAAGCTAAATGGTGTGGATTTTTATAGGGCTGTATACTAGTGTAAGAAGCTGTTCAGCTGCTTATGAAGTGATCCAGTCTGATAGCAATTCTGATTGGAAAAGCCAGCGTGTCTAGATGGAATAAAACAAAATGGAAGAGATTAATGGGAATAAAAATAAACAGCTTTTGGTCTCTGTAAATGATACCTTTAAAGCACTGCAGTCTTGTCGAACATAATTAAAGTTGTAAGAACTGGAGTAGGGTGAGTAGGCTCTATTCTCTGAGGTCATGATGGAAATACAGAGGTCAGGGTTTTGCACTTAGTCTTATGTAAACAGTGTCATGCCCTGGTAAGTATAAGAATTGATTTAACAAGGTTAAGCTAATTTAAAAAAAAACAAAAAAAACCCAAAAAACAACACAACAAAACCCACCAAAAAACAAAGGTGGACTCATTTCATATCAAAATTTGAGTGCAGTCTCTATATCCTCGTTTAACCAGTTAATGGGGAAGAGTGAAGAGAGAAAACTGAGAAGTACAGGCTTCTATTTATGCTTGCTGGGGGATGCCTGTTGCTACGAGTGATTCTGTGGTATCGGACTTTGTACAATAACATCTCTGTAGCTTTCCCAGAACTTAAAATCTACATGTAGGCACTTGTTCATTTTTGCCTCCAGTTCAAAATGTGATGACTTCTTAGAACCTTTATTTCTAGTTACATCTATCGAATATTATTTTCTTTTGCTGCAGATCTCATGTGCTTATCCTCCTTGCACTCTTGAATGGTGCTGTATATTTCCTCAAGTGTATTAAATTTTTATTTAGTTCCAGTGGTTGTGGGGTTTGTTTGGTTTTTCCCTTCATTAGTGGTTTGGATTATCTATTCAGACCTGCATTTATTCATAGTAGAAAAGAAAGTCGAGGATAGTATCCTAACAGTTCTCCCTTCTGAATTACACCAATTTTCTTTCTTTTTCCCTGCCTCATCTCTGACTCTTTGTGTCGAGCCTTCTTTTATTATGGTACTCGCTAGTCAGAAGGAACCACCAACTCCAGACAGAACACGTCCCTGGCTGTTAGAAGGATGGCTGGCAAAACCTGTAAGAGTTCAATTGAAAACAAAGTTCTGTGACTACACCAGCAAGCACAGGCACCACTCCCTCTCAGAAGTTTCAAAGGCAATTGCTTAAGCTTTCACACACACTTTGTCTAGTCATCCCCCAGCCCTGCGTGGCTGAGGCTGATCAGTTGGAAGTTGCTGGTTGTATAAGCTGTCACTTTGTTATCACTGCAGCATAAGGAGGGCTTCAGACCCTTGGAGAAGAGAAGGACAAACGTTCAGCATAACGATTCTTCAGAAGCAGCACACTGCTGTTCCTGGCTCCAGCTGTCTTTAGGCAGCTCTTCCCTGGTGTGAAATGCTGATTTAATGTAGGTCAGCTTTAACTGCTGTAAATGAGTGTAGTTCTAGGGAAGTCAATGAGCCGGTGTTAATTTACTTCGCTTGTGAATCTGCCCAAGTAGATGAGCAACTTGGCAAACTCAAAGGCAAGTGCTTATCCCACAGGAGAAGTTGAAATCAGTTAGGTGTTTTGTATTTGTTAACTTCTTCCTCAGAAGAGAGGGAAAAGAAAACATTCCTACATCTTACTGTGTTTACTGCAAGTAGAATTTTATTCACAAATGAAAGTTTGTAAACTGTGGCTGTTTTGGAAATAAAAGCGTAATAGGTATTTCAGCTTCTTATTTTAGATACTCTCTTTACTAATAAAATGAGTGGGTGATCTGAACTCAGTTGAAGAATAGGTGAGATCACAAAACTGTCAGTCATCATTCAGCATGACTGACACAATTAGCAGCTTCTAGGTGGAGGGAGGCTGAAGATAACCTTTAGTGGAGACTGCTAACACTTGCCCTGTCCCATGTACAGAATAGAAGCATCGCATATCCCAGTTTTTTTGATATGTCTAGTGAAAATTAAATAAACCGTGTTTTACTCTGAAAGAGCTGTTGTCTTTAAGGTGATGAATTAAATTGGTAGTAGATGAATCCCCTTGTGTTCTAGTCAGTCCTCAAAGATTAAAGGGGCTAGGGAAGGCTGGACTTACCTCTTAATAGGTAGGCCAGTTATTGCTGTGACTGTAGGCCTGGCACCAGATGCACGAACAGCCCATGGGCTGTAGTTCTGCTGGCATTCAAAAGAAGCAGTCAGGCTAATGAATAGTTTGGTTTATTCTTATACAGCATCTGTAGAATCTTTGAGATTGCCAGCGATAAATGCACTATACAGCGGAATGGCTGTATAGCTCTACAAACAAAAATCGTTGCAATCACAAGCTTAATTTCCTGGGTAGTCACTGTGTCTAGCCAAGGTCACAAATCTTACCAAAATGTGTCCCTGCTGGGGGGGGTGCGCGGAGAACAAACTTGATCTGTGCCTCCAATTTGGTATCAAGTTCTCATTCATCTAAGTTAGGTCGAACTCAGGGTGGTATTTATATGCTATTGTGTCAAGTGTGTTTGGGTGTGTGGGTGGAACTGTGGTCAGGTCACTGTTCCTTGAGCTGTAGCACAGAACATTTCTTGGTGTAACTTGTGAGCAGTTGTGCAAAACATCTCTTGCAAAAGTGGAAGAATGGGACCACCTCACTTTGCGTTCCTCCCCGATGCCTTGGCAACACAAACCACTGGATCTTCATCCCGTCCTGTGTCTGCTCTGGTCACCAGGTGTTTAGCAATGTGGGCTCTGCAGTTTTCCACTGTTTTGTGCTTCCAACACTTCTAACAGGAGCTTACTTTGCTGTATTATAGTTGGTATTTGCCTGACACTTTTAAATTAGCAGAAGGAACAGAATATAGACTAGTTATGCCTTTGGTGAGGCTCATGAGGATGCGTGCTCTGGCCATTCAAAACTACTTTACCAAAGACAGACTTGGATCAGTCTGGTCCCTATAATGCAAATATCTATTACAGAGAATTGCAAGACTAGTAACAAAATTTTCTATTGTTCAAAGAATAGCTTTACAGATCAGATAAAAATTGTGGCCCTTTTAGCAAGCTAGATGACAAAGCTGGTGACTTCAAAAACTACATCACAGTAACTGAGCCATTAGAGTTTCCTCATCTAATGTTGTCAAGTAATGCAGTTTATAAGTCTCAGAGAGGAGTCAGATGCTTTTAGTACTGAACTGTATGTTACATAAAAAAGGTGTGCAAGAGAGAAAATCTTATCTCTGTAGCATGCTACATACACATCTATTGTAAGAGTGTGCAGTAAATGAGGAAAGAAAATGCGAGTTGCCTGTGGTGGTGGTGGTGGCGTCCTTAACAAGTCAGTGCTACCCAGAGACTAGACCCTTCCAACTGATGGGATTATTTGGTTACCTAGATTTATTGTTGTTCTAAGTGTTTGCAGGACTGGAGAAATTTATTTTGTTCAGTTTGAATTGCAGCTCTTTACTGCCCAGTACTTTGGTTCTTCCTGTAAGCAAATGTATTGCAGTTTCTTACATGATGTGTTTTGCATTCCAATTGCTCTGCATTTACACTAGATACAGCCATGTGAAATGTTTTTGTGATCAAATAGCTCCAGGAATAAGGCAATATTTTACTTTTTAAACACTTACAAACACATAATCAGGGAAGCTTTGCAATAAGCAAAAGGAATTGCCATATGCAAAATATTACCTCTTGAATCAGACCAAGAGTATGTGGAGCTTTGCTCCTTTAACACATCCACAGACACTTCAAATGAAATGTTTAGCCTAGAATGTGTTCTGGATATTTCCAAATGGTAACTAGTATCATCATATTGAGGGTTTTTTTGTGAATGGTTGATAATTCCAGGCAGAAGGCACGGTTGAAATGTAGTTGATTTTGTACGACTAGTTGCCATTTGTGGCTGGGACTCAAGGGGATCTTTGAATCATTGGACATTTCATGTATCAACTGTACGAATTCAGGGGATGTAAAGAAAGACATAGCGATCCAAAGAAGGATCCCTCAATATTTCTTTTTGCCAGGTCTGTAATGTGCTTTGTAGAAAACCTGAGGATCATACGTGGTTTTGTGTTTAGGGTAACCTAAACACGGTTTCTCCTCTTCAGTTCTCAAGGGTTGCAAACAGAGATAAATCAGGTCTCTATCACATTTGTCTGTGATGAGCAAGCATACTCCATCACAGGTACCTATTTTGTTCAGCATTGCCCTCACAGCAGAGGAATTATCTTGCCTTCTGTACATCAGCTGGACAGCAGCAGTGGCAGTCCAAAGGTCCTGCCCTGAGCTGCGTGCCTGCTGATTAGGAAGTCATTTTCTAGGTCCAAGTCAGTGGGGATTTGAAGGCTCTTGTGTGTCAGCAGTTTGAGAAGCAGTGTTTAACACAGCAAGCGTGATAGTAAGGGTGATGGAAATAGAGGGTTAGACACCTGTAGGTTGTCACAACATGGGAGCTCTGCTAATTATTCAGAAACAAGCCTTGTATGCAGGACTTCTCAGCAGTTCCTTCCTGATCTCAGATTCCTTAGCACTGATAGTGGTGTGGGAGATTGCAAGAGAAAATTTCTTCGTTAGGCATGGTTGTGTGGTTGCTCTGTCATTTAATGCTTTGCTCAGTTTCTTCTTTTTTTAAACAGTCTATCCAGACGTCTTGCTTGCCCTGCCCTGCTTATAGGGATTTATTTTAATTACAGCTTGAGTTAATTTTTCTTTGAACATGTTAAGGTATGTCTCTAAAATACATATGCATTTTTTTAAAGTCAGATATTATATAATATATCTGGTATGTTTTGGAATGTGCATAGTTCCCTGGCAACTGTTAAGCAAAATTACTCCTTTAAGTATGCTGTAGTGTAGGAAATTATTATTTTGCTCTTAAGTTACATACTGAGTTAATTAAAAAAAAAATATTAAGTAATACCATTGGGGATAAAGTAGGATCAAAAGCCATTTCTATTTAAGAAATTGGGCTAAATATTGTCAGTGTTAATACTGCAATTTTGCTAATATTTGTACCCAGTGAAATGACTTGTCAGTCTTGGGGGCTAATAACTGCTTTTTGGGCAGGTGTTAGACCAGACTCTTTCCCCCTAAACTCTGTTTTCTGTCATTACAGACCAAGTCAGAATAGTAGAGGCCTATTCATATCTGAGGGTGAATTAAACTAAAGGAAGAAATGTTTCCAAATTTGGTTGTGAAAAGTGTCAGAAGGTGTGTAGATGTGCACACACACCTGAAAGATTGCGACTAAAGCTCGGTATTCATGATATGGCTCAGTTTCTGAGATTAATGTATCTGGCTTGTAAGCATATAGACTTAAAAATATTAAATAAGTGAGCAAAAATTCTGAGAAAAAATATGAACATAAATTGGAGGCTCTTTCTGAATTGGAACCTGACTAGGGAATCAAAATCTTTAAATAGCTTCTTTTGGAAACTGTACATTTCAACAGCCATTCGGTTCATGTATTCATCTCTTCTTACTAGTGTGTTAATGTGCAGGATATCAGCAGATCTGTAATGTAAGCACTCTGTTTTAATTAGCTTGAATCTAGAAAGATTAGATAAGCAGGATTTTTCTTCGGTTTTGTTTCACGTTGACTGAGAAAATATGCTTTTAATGGGCTCGTTTGGTTTGACCTAGTGTAAATGGCCACCTGTTCCTGTAATGGCAGAGTCTAACTTAAGGTTCAGGTTGGTTTTGTGTTGGTTTTTGTGGTTGGGTTGTGTTGTGGTTTGGGCTTTTGGGGTTTTTGTTTGTTTGTTTGTTTTAAACGGGGTTAAGAAATCACTAATTAGGACACCATGAAAGCCAGAGAGGAGGATCACAGCACCCAACCATCAGAAGCAATAGCAGTCTGGGAAGTATTCAGTAGTTGAGCTAATTAATGCCTCTGCGTTAGGCTGTTGATGTATTATTGGCCAACTTTAATTATGTGCATTCAGTAAGAAGTAGGTGGAACTCAAGTTGTATTTGTTTTTTAAGGAAATATTTCTGGCATGAATAGAAATGATAGAAAGTCTGAAGAACAAGATTTATTAAAATAGCTACATATTGGCTTTTGACATCATATTTTACCTTTTTGGGTGTAGCCTTGGAACAAGACTACATTCAACAACATGAAGGGAAAATTACAAAGTGTGTCCAATGTTATCTTGCCATCATAAGGAAGCGGTTTAAGTCTCACAATTGGAGGAATGTTGTGTTAGGGATAAATATTTTATATATCCTTTAACAATGAAGCACTCGTTCCATTTGTTGGCTTTTTTTGTGTATGTATGTACATTTGAATCTGACTCAGTGCTTAAAATAAAAATTGATAGAATTCTTTATGCTTGCTGTATCTATCACCTGTCATAGATTATTGAGAAGTATTGGATGTTCATGTTACTTAATTTTCCCTGCTGATGTGTATTATATGGAACTCTACTGACATTTGTTTGTTGAAATGTTACAAGTATTCTTCCTGTGATAAGGTTCAATTTCTTCAAGGTATAGTTGGGAATATCAGTCAGATTTGTTTGTCCATGGTAGAGCTAGCAAGAAGTTAGCTTTACCATAGGCAGAAGTACTAACAACAAAAATTACTTCTTGTTTTTTATGTATCGGTTTTTGTTACTATCATTATTTTGGAATTGTACAGGAAGTGTCACACCTGCTTGAAATGTGTTAGCATTAATCATGTAACTGTTAGTATAATATTTGTGAATGAAGTCTACAACATCAGACATTTTCTCAACATAATTAAAAAGGAGGCATTTTTCAATTTGAGCAGCAGCAGGAAGAGGATTCTCTAGGTTATATTCAGAAACATTTTTTTTCTCTCATTGGATTGAGATATCCTCACCACAGTGATAAAATCTTAACTATTTTAATTATATTTTTTCATCTTTTTCCACTTTGAACAGTCTTGAGGAGTAAATCTTGTAAGCAGAGATTATATTAGTTTCTAAAGATAAGCTTTCTATCCTTCCTTGCTTTCTAGGATATAAAAACAATTTGTCATGGGAATAGACTTCAAAGTTAAGTCTGTAAATTTGATGAATAAAATCATGCAAAAATCATTAAGTACTTGTTAGAGCAGTCAATTCAGAGGTTCCATATGGCAAATGGTTTTGGTGCACTCATTCCCAAATACAGTTCTTTCAATTCTGACACTTACTGAAATACAAGTAACATGACTAATATAGTATAATACGAGTTTTCAGTTCCAACAAAATTCAGAGTAGATAGCTGCAGTTCTATAGTATTTTTTAACAGGTACATAAATAGCCAGTTATGAAGGACCTGAAACTGTCAACCAACCAATAAGTTTTAGCTTTCTTTATATTGTATTGGTTTTTTATAATTGATTTTTTTTTTTGATAGTTGACTACAGATGCTCATGACAGTGTCTTGGACAGTTTTCTTCATTTACATCTTCCTTTCTTTTCTCCAAAGGCTTTTTGTACCAAGGAAATGAATCCTACTGAATTATTTTGGTGTATCCTGAGCATAAACATATATTGCTCTTAATATATTTAAGTAGTGCTGTTTACTAGATATGAAGGAATGTTTCTTAAAGATAAATGTTGCTTACTACTTTGGTGTAATTCTCTTCTAGCTATGGAGCACTGAATTATTATTATTATTGGATCATTAAATCCCAAACTCAAAGACAATTCATTGTCCTAAATAAGGTAAAAGTGTCTGTTTATTCTTCCAAATCTTTGTCTTCCTTCAAATTCCTTCTCTGAGGTAGGTGAAAGGATTAACCTGTTCTTCCAGATCGCAAACTGCCATATTTTATATTCAGGATACCTACTTACTAGGTTTAAAATAGATTCATCATTGCATAACATACAAATATTAGTCTGTCGTGATCTTTTTTTTCCCCTAGGACATTCATCCTTCTCGTGAATAGCCAATAGTTTTGACAGTTTCGGCAACTTCTTTTAGACAGGCCTTAAATCCTCACCTACTGCCTGTCTCCATCAAAATACAAGTTTAAGCATGCTGGAGAAGGGGGGAATGTTTTCTCTGAGAAAATATTAGTCCTTAAAAAATGAAGTGTCTTAGGGTGTTACTAAAATAAGGAAGCTTAATTAGAAAAGAAAGGGTATGATCTTTCACGTGTGTATTTAAACAGCTTGTTTTAATTTGGGAAGCTTCAAAGCGGATAACTTTGTTTATAAAATGTATTTTCTGTTCCATTAGAATAGAAAATGCCATTTTGAAAATATATAATGACAATCAATTCATTGTCCTTCCCACCCACATTTCTAAGAATTTTTGTTTTATTCCTTCTACATCTGTTGAGACACTAATTGGAACACCACTGTGGTAATGATACAGTTTCCTTAGGAAATGCCACTCTTGCCCCTGAATCTGCACCCTCTTCTCTTACTTTTCTACCTTGTTTGACTCTGTGTGAAAAGGAGACGCTGTTCCTATTCTCTTTCTGTAAAGGAAATGCTGGTCCGCAGCATAAAACTCTGAATTTAAATTTTACTGGTTTTAAAACATACTGGTTACTGGTCAGTATTGCTCTAGCCTTTTATATAAATGACATTAAATGCCAGGAGCTGCCTTGGTTGGTTTTTTTGTCTCTGCCTGCTTATGGTACTCAGTAGAAAGCATTTTATCTTTTTGAGTAAAGATAGTTGACAAAAAAAAAAGTCTTGAAATTAAGCTTTATAAAATGAATGATTAAAGTCACAGTGCAGTATTTTACAAATTGTTTCCAGCATTAGTCTTATATACAGAATGACAAGTGGTTTCCACCTTTTTTGGATTAGGAATCTATGTAAATGCAAAAAAAAAAAAAAATTATACATTACTATATATACACCATTAAAATTAAATTTAATAGAAAATACCTTAAAGGTGATGATGGTTCCATATTATCCATATGGTTCCATCATGTGCAACTATGAACCTCTTAAAACAACCTCATGTGGGGTGTTGTGGCTTGCAGATTACAGTTTAGGATCCATCTTCAAGGAAAGACCAAAAATGGGCTTATCTTCTAGCAACAGATAGTAGCGGAAAGGACTTTTGGAGCTTTGTGTCATTGATACTTTACATATTTCTATTTTCTTCCTATATAGGTATTGTTTGGTGAGACTTAGATTTTATAAGCAGGCTAAGGTCTTGCTGATTTCCTTAATCTGAACATGACGGTGTATTCGTGTCTGCGAGCTATTGTCTGTCTTCAAGGATTCTTTCAGACATGCTTTCCCTTTAGCACATTAACAGAGAGGGGGAAAAGTTTTTGAAGATACTTTTGCCATGCCAGTGGAGGCATAATTATAACCAATGAATCTTCTATAATTAAACCAGCAACTGTATGACTCAGATTTTGTGCTAAGCAGGTGGAATGCTTTGTTGTGGGTAGTTAAATTACAATTCTTCTGCTCTTAGACCTTAACTATTTTCCAAGGAGTTTTCCCACCATATGCATTACATGTGATAAGACCAACCTTGTCTTTGTGTGGCTTATGCATTCCTTTTTACATGGGTAAAACCCAAGATTATTGGAACTACATGTCTGTCCTCTCTGAGGATAGATGTTCTGTGTTAAACATCTGCCTCTGTTAAAAGAACAGGATTCAGCTATTGCTTCTTTACTCTTCTTACTGAAGAAATATAGTAGGACAGTGGGGATAGTCTTCAACTTCCTGAATGTTCTAAATTTTTCTGAGGATTAAAAGTGAATCTTTGAGTTCCTTGCCACCAAAAGGGCTGTTTAATGATATCGGTACAGCTTATTTTAATTAGTGAACCAACAGTGAGGAAGAGAGTAATCCTAGGAATATGTATGTTTAAAATTAATTTCTAATAGAGTGATGATATTATACTTGTTGAACTTAGCCAGATGGATGCCATTTGATAGCTAATACAGGATTCTGCATAAATACAAAGTTGACTTTGTTCCTAACGCATTTATCGATCCTATCAAATTCTAGCTATCTTTAACCTGTCGGGTCCTATGAAAATACATCTTGTTACAATGGTAATATTTTAATTCCAAAATCTGGGTTTTTTTATTGTTGGTGTTGGTTTTTTCCCCCTTCAAAAGACTTCCTCTCAGTAGAAGCTAATCAAGTTCGTTTCAGGGCTTGTGAAGGATTCTAAATTCATGTGTTTTCATTTAAGAATGCCTTAAGAATGCCTCATATCTGTGGCATCAAACATTTTTGGACCAACATTTAAACCAGATACATTTAAAATTAAAGGATTAAAAATTAAGAGTTGATTACTTACAATGTTAGATCACGTTAGTAGGAAGTAGTCACCCTGCAGTATGGGAGGGCGGAGCCATGACTTCCAATTTTAAATGGTATATCAGTGAGAAAACAGTACTATGTCATCAGTGCCTATAAGAAAGCAAAAGCAAAGATGCAGAAGGACTTTGACAGGAAAGCCATTAAGTCTGAGCTTTTCACCTGTTCACATGAAAGTACCATGTGGGGTTTTGGTTCAAGTCCATGTCTACTATAGTCTGTAAAACTGCAGCAGAAACTGCAAACTTAAACGTGAACAGTAGCGAGTTTTACATGATACATGGGAAAAAGTGTCATGTATTGGAAAGTTGAATTAACTTCCTAATGTACTTCTCCTGTGTTGATACTGAGTTTTTAAGTGACATTTTCCAAACCCCATCACCATGCTGCTGCTGCCAAAGTGACTAATAGACGGATCTATTGACACCATCTGTCTGAGGAATCCACAGCCACTCTTTTGTAGTCTGGTTTAGTTTTCAATTGAAAAAATAATTCTTTATAGGAGGAATTGTTTCAGTGTTCCTCTTTTCTTTCTCTTCTGCTCCCTTTCCCCTCCCAGGGATCTTCAGTGGTGATTCATACTGGAATTTCCCACAGCTTTCCCCCTGCCACCCCCGCCCCGACTTCCTTTTGCACATTCTCTGTTGATTCTCCAGTATTATATGATATGTTGGCACAGTATAGAGGCTGTAGGGCAATCTGGACAGAAATAAAACACGAATAACTCATTTTGCAGATAATTCTCTTAAATCGTTTTGTTCTTTTGGAAACTATTTGATGTATATAGATAATGTTTTTAGAACTGAACTTGATGGTGCATTAACTAGTTTTAATAGTGTGTCTTCTGGAATGCTTCTGTTTGGTGATAGAAATACCTGTTTCTGCAAGGGGGAGTTAAATTGTACTTAATACTTAGAATATCCATTTCTTTAAAAATTATTCTAGATGAGTAGCATGAGGATGCTTGGGAGGAGGAAAGCATGCATACGTTGATACGCAGTGTTCCAGTAGTAACTAATGCTGCTCAGTCTTGCCATTTGTGGTTGGCAGAAGAGCATGATGCTCAAGGCAAATTGTGTTGCTAATGGTGATGATTTACAGGGACAATTATATACATTTATATTAAAATGTAGACTTCTGTAAAGAAGATGTTCTGAAGCATGGTGGAGATTTAGCTTATGGCTCACTGATCCATGAAGTGAAAGTAGTAGGGCCAGTCTCTAGAGCAATAGTGATGGCTTGTGCTTGCTGAAAGTTCTAGCAAGTCAAAGCAAAATTTGTAGTTTGTAAATGAGGACCTAGTCAAGATAGGAGAATAGTTTTATTATGAGTTGATCTGAGAAGATATTTTAAATTAAAAAACCCAAAAAGAACCTTAGGTGAAGATTGAGGTTGGGCCAACTGTGAGGAATGACAGTGAGCTGATGATGCCATTGCAACTGCTAATGATTCTGGGAATGGGAGCTAACTTCTCTCAGGTAATGACTTAGGTTTAAGTGTTCATAATGAACAAGTTTCTTCTGTTCAGCTGATATGTGTTTCTTATTTTTGTAATGCTTAACTTGAGTTAATATTAAACAGTCAGAGTCTTTAAGTTATAAAAGCAATGCTAATGTAGGTACTTTCTCAATTGAGCTGAGCCACCTGACCCATGTAATTTAATGGTATTTAGAAGTCTTCTATGAAAAATGTATGGGTCACACCTCTCAGGCACTGCATTTGGTTCTGCAGATCTGGGCAGGTCCTGTAACAGTTATGCTGCGAGCCTTTTGGGGAGGAAGAGAAAAATTGTAATTTTTTTTTTTTTTAAACATAAAGATTTGGTATAATGAATAAAAATTATTTTTTTAATAACTTACAAATCTATAGCATAAGGGAGCTGATGCTTTGTGGGGAAAAAAAAATGGTTTTGGCTTATAGAAGGGTGTTGCTTTTCTTTTTAGTCTTGCATTCAGTTGTTTAGTTGTTTCAGGAATACTCCTGCTTTTTAAAAATGGCTTTGCCGTATTCAGTCTTCACTTCTGCTGAGACCTGATCACAAGCAAAAGTGATCCAACAGTGGCTGCATCAAACATACTGAAAAGCCTACAGCCTCAAGCCCACAGAAGGGAATGGAATGTTTGACGAATAAAATACTAATGTAATAATAATTAACACTGTCTTCAACATCACATTGTATTACTTTGGTTGCAGTATAACTTTGGACTTTATGTTTAAAATACAACTTAGACTTCTGTCAGTATTATATAGATTTTTTTACAAAATATGCATAGTAATTTGACAAGTTCAACCACATTTTCTTTCAGGCTTCTTGTCTTCATTTATTTCTCCTTCATGAAATGGTGTCTTGAACGTATCTTCGTATGCAAGACAAAAATCTGTCATCTGTATGCTGCAATTTGACCTTAAAAATAGAAAATGTGGATGTACAAGCAACATATTAGGGATTTTTAAAGCATTCCCTGTTGTGAATATATATCTGTTCTTTTTTAGTTGTGTGAAGAAATTTTTCATCTTGAGAATAGTACCTCATTTTGTAAAACTGTAATACCATCCTATTAAAATTTGATGGAAAGCTCGACTTAGAAACATAATTACTTGGAGGAAATGGCAAGCCAGCTTTACTTTTTTAACTAAGTTATGGTTTATTTTAATAATGTTTGCTTTTAATGATTTATAGAATTTTTAAATTATATGGATTAATATTTGTTTCAAATAGTTTCTGCTCAACATGTATGGTTACATTGTCTGCATAATTTTTAAAGGAAATTTGTTTGGTTTGTCTTTTTACAAAGCACTCTGTTCAGGAGGGATACCAGTTACTTCAAATGGTTTAACAGTTCCTGTTTTTGGTTACTGGAATTTGCATTTTCCTTTCCCCCAGTGCTGCTTTTGGCTGGGATAGAGTTAAATTTCTTCATAGTTGCTACCAGGGGGCTATGTGCTGAAAACAGTGCTGATAAACAGAGGGATGTTTTATTTACTGCTGAGCAGTTCTTACACAGCACCAAGGCTTTTTCTGCTTCTCACCCCACCCCAACAGTGGGTGGGCTGGGGGTGAACAAGAAGTTTGGAGGGGACGCAGTGGGCACAGCTGACCCCAACTGACCAAAGGGGTATCCCATACCATATGACATCATGCTCAGCATATGAAGCTCAGGGAAGAAGGAAAGGGGGGATATTCAGAGTTAGTGTTTGTTTTCCAAGTCACTGTTAGATGAGATGGATCCCTGCTTTCCTGGAGATGGCTGAACACCTGTCTGCTGGTGGGAAGTAGTGAATCAGTCCTTTGGTTTGCTTTGCTTGCACATGTGGCTTTTGCTTTACCTGTTATAATGTCTTTATCTCAACACATGGGTTTTCTCACTTTCACTCTTCTGATTTTTGACTGCTGCTCCAGCATGGGTGGTGGAGTGAAGAAGTGTCTGTGTGGGGCTTAGTTGCTGGCTGGGGTTAAACTGTGACACCACCACCCCCCTGATGAAATAATCCTTAGGACTAGATTCCTTTTTCTGCGATGGAAATGTCAGTTCCTCTGGGTTATTGTCTCATGTAGTGTACCGTCTTATCTACGCTGGAAGCAATGCACTACTTATCACTACAGTTTTGTCTAACCCTGCTGATTTTTTTTTTTTTTTTTTTTTTTTTTTCCCCAGTAGTTATTAGTAGACTTCTGTTTTGGTGGAGAGCCAGCATGCTGTAGAATGAGTGACAGATATTCATAAGGAAAGGAGTCATCTTAATGGGGGAGAGGGGTGAATTGTACATTAGTGGAGGAGAGCAAGTAGATTGTTGGATGAAGAGGGAGCAGGGACTACAGTGAGCAATACTAATAACCATGCAAAGCTTTAGGCACTTGAATTCACAGCAGGTTTTGTAGAGATGGTCTCTTTAGCATTATTTGTCTTTTTACTTCCCATCCCCTGCTAATTCATTCTTGTCATTGTTGAGAGCTTTTAAAGTAAAAGTAATGATTTTTAGTAATTCATTCTGGGCTTTAAGACAGCATTAACAGGAAAATGGAGACTTTTCTTCCCGATGTATACCAGGAAAGGCTTTTTTCAAGGTTGGGGATGATCTCTACTATAGCTTGATTCTGCATATTTATATGAGTATTACTTTTGCAATTAATCGTGGAGGATATTTACTTAAACTAGGATGGAAGATATTTTGAGGATCTGTTGTTTTCCTTTAGAACAGTGGTTAAACTTGTGTTTTGTTTTGGAGTTGGACTTATGGGGAGGTAAGAGACTGTAGTCTGTGTTAGCCCAACAAACTCCTGTGACTTCTCATAGAAGAAAATAATCTAGGTAAGGAGTGTAATTAAGTGAGGCTGAAGAACTGCAATTCTGTGTTTGTTTGTTTTTTGTTACAGGTGGAATTTCAGAGAATTGTAAGCTGATACTTTGTCAAGGTTGAGGAAAGAGAGATCTCCTGCATTTACTAAATGAGGAATAAAAAACTGTATTTCATATCTCAGTTTCCTTTAGCCAATCTTGCTTAAAGATTAGCCCTATTAGGCTGTAAGAAGGATGGGATGAGATACTTGAGATACAGTGTTTACTTGAATACATGTGCAGCACACTTTATGTACAGCTTCCTGTTTAATAGTTTATTGCTTCTAAACATCATCACACAATATTATGTTCTTAGAGGCTGACCAGTGAAACCTGTGTGAATGTTGGTAGATGCTTGCTGAGTTAACCCATTTGATTTGGCATGTATGTAGGCATACTCTAATAAGAATAGAGTTCTAAGGTCAAGAGGTCTAAAACCCAAGCAAAAACTTTCTACACTTTTTTCTTGGCAGTATATGAAGTTTTCTAGTTTTCTAATCAGATTTAAGGATTTAGGCACTTGAATCCCATTGAAATGCACTGGGATTTAACTACTCTGCAGAACCTTTTTATTACCTAAATTCATAAATTAATATCAGAATAGTTCTGTGAGCAACTTTATTTTCATTTCTTGATAAAATAGTACTTTTAATAGTACTTTTAATGTAACAAAGGCCCAGACAATTATGAGAATTACTTTCATTGGTAAGAACAAACATGTTGAGGGTCTGTTGCATTAAGTGCATTTTGAGACCTTTAGAGAAGATCGTGTGTGTAAAGTATATATAATGACAGCTTGAATGTGTATTATTTAGTATATCCAGCTTATGTCATTACATGAAAAGACTTAAATAAACGCTGCGTGGGTTTTTTCTAGTTTTGGAGTGCTCTAGTCTCACGTGAAAAAAGTCTTTTGTTTGATTTTTTTTTTTAAAAAATTATTTTTTGGGTGCATGATTTGGAACCCAGTCGTGTCTCTGATATGTTTTGTAGAGTAACTTAGGATCTCGTTTGATTCAACATCTTATTCTATGCTATCAGTTTATCTCCCAAGTAAGATGTTCTTCCATTTTACGGGTTTTTAGTAGCTAAGCATTTGTACAAAAATTGGTCTCTGTTCATGTAAATAATACAAGGTCAAAGCTCCATTAGCTGAGCTTCAACCCAATCCCCCGTGCGTTTATTCATCAGTTAACAGATGACTTTCTGGAGAATTACAAATATAAACATTTGAACTTTCTTGTCTCATAGATAATGCTGCATGGTCAATTAAGAATACAGCAACTACATGAAAAATGGTTCTCTTTAAACAAGAGAAAGGCAGAAGTTTTATTTTAATTCTTGAAGCTGTGTATCCTCATGTAAGAAGTTTTCAGCTTTGGCTCAGGCTTTTATGTCTTTTTAAATAGAAATCTGTTTTGAGTGGACTTCTGTAACATTGTTGCTAATTCATCAGCTTTTTTAACCAAACCCCCTATTCTTTTAAAAAGTGGTATGGTGCTATTTTGGGAAAGCCTGCTTAATATGCCAAATATCTTTGCACAGGGAATAAAGCTACTTAACAAAGCAATTGTGAATCATAATGTTGACTTGTAAGAACAGTTGTTTGATTGCACAGATTACAATTATGTTGTTTGATTTTTACTGATAATTAAATGCCAATATTAAAAAAACCCAACATTTACTGTTCAGTAGTTAAGCTTTATGAATATGTGTTGGCAGCTCAACTTTTTCTGCTGGGACTTGCAATTTCTGGATATTCTGAAAAGTGCTTCTCAATCCTTTTAGTGTTACCACATTGACTAAATGACACTAAAACCAACATGGAACTATCATTTAAGATGAAAAAGTTCAATCATTTTGATTAGATTCAACACCTAAGATACTGCTTTCAGGTTTCTGGTTTAGTTCTTTATTATTTAAAGTAGTATTTAAATAGTGCTAAGCAGATGTTAGTAGATTTGGCTGCTAGCAGCTTCCTTGAATGAGTGGATAAGTATCTGCCTCTCTTCTTGAGTTGAAATAAGCACCCAGGTCAAAGTTAGGATCCAAAAAGGTCTTACTTGCCTGAAATGGAACAGTGTCTGAACTGCCAGTCTGAAATTTATATCATCTGTCTCCCAACCACAGGGAAGCCTAAATGCTGTCAGACAGGTTTTCCCCCCTTCTCAACTTTCGATGCCCTTCTTCATGAGTACTACTCTTCCTATGGTCTTTAGGGCATTCTGTCCACCAACATGTTGTCTAACTGTGTGTCTCAGACCTACCAGATTGGGTTTCATAAACAAATCACTGTTGCTTTCTTTTAAAATTGGTGTTTTAACTGCTCTATGTAAAGTTACTTAATAGCCCTTGGTGTGAAGATTCTCTATTTGCTGATCTTCTCTGATTACTGATACAAATGGACCTCTTCATCAACTTCCTCAGATTCTTCTCAGAAAAAATATTCCTGTGTGGTTTTGAAAGAAAAACCATAAAAACCCTGAAGACACCTGAAATCTGTGGGCTGCTCATTACAGGTGGAAGGAAGTGACTAATTTATCATTACTAAAGTAGCAAGGCATGAAGAAACAAGAGATTTGACTTCAGCTTGGTTCACTTTAAGTAGGCCGATTCTGTGTCAATTTCTGATTAGAATGCTAAAAAAAATTACCATTTTATGAGTCATTTTGTCTTCCCTCTGTACTCTGTAGGGGCTATGTAGTTATATGTACCTAATAGAAATTTTTTATTTTTTTTTTTTTTACTGCAAAGGCTAAGCACTTGGTGTTTACATATAATGGTTTCACTTAGGGATATATCCAGGACCTCTCCTTGAGTGGCTTCTCACCACATCACTTTTAAGGTGAAAGAACATATGGTTGAGTGGCACACAGTCTTTGCTGAAAGCTTTGAGCTCTCCTTGAAGCACAATTCATTTTTTCCTGATGATAAAATGTAGGCTTTGGGCTGAAATATTTTAGAGACCTTTTTGTTCCCTTCTACTAAGTCTTATACACCAGTTTCTTCTTCACTTATTTTGCATTAGGGTATTGTTTTCAGAGTTGATGAATTAACTCATTTGTTCTTCTGATGGTAACGTTTCTCAATGGTGATGGTGTGCTCTGCTGAAACATTTAAGCAGTTGATACAAATAAAGACTTCCTAGCCTTTCCCTGGTGTTTCATTCCTAACAGTCTTGAAAGTGAGCTGTTGGTCACTGTCCTGATGAAGAACCAAATAATGTTGAATCTGTCCTTCATAGCTTGACTACTTAAAATTCACTTCTATTTATAAAGTCCTGTAGCTATTCCAGTGTGGTGTTCCTAATGCACATACACCAGTTTATAAATACTTTTAGCAATTGTGAAATTATAGATCAAATTCAGAGTAGAATTCCTATGTAACATGTAGAGGACTAACAATATGCAGTACAGTCTCTCAAGAAAAGACCCATGCAGTTTTAATAAACTTTTTTTTAGCCCTGCTTAGCCTTTACTTTTAATCAAAACACTGTGGGAAAATTTCCTGTGTATTTAAAGTAACAATTTAAAATAAGGACAGATTAATTGTCATTAAAAATTCCTTTAAACTGATACAGGTGCCATATTGCCCACTTATGAGTCATATAATGGTATATTAGAAAATAAAGATTGAGATTAGGGCTCTACCTGTAGAGAAGGCACAACTAATACCTGTTAATCAATTTAACCCCCTAACCATGCACTTAATTCTCAGCCTTTGTAGAGTGTACCAGTGAGCAGCTGTGAGCCTCAAGGCCTAGTGGTTCTGTCTAATTAGTCCCACTGAAGGCTTGCAGCCTATTCAGGAAGCCTTGATTTAGGTTGAGGGGTTTATTTCAAGTAGCTGTTTACATCAAGTGGAAAATTCCATATATTGCTTGCCTTTAAGCGTTTAGAAACTATGCCATACTTACATTCATGGTACAGAAAGGTAGTCTAGCCTTGAAAACCCTATTGCAGAAAAGTCTGCTTAAAACCTTGGATAGTCCTTTGCAAGGGTGAAAATGAACAAAACCTCTAGTTCCTTGTATCCACCTCTCAAGTCATGTTTGATAACGTACCTGTCCTGTAACAGAGATGGATGTAGCTACTTGAACAGTGTCAGCTTCTAGTGAGATTAATGTTACATGTTGGCAGTAAAGGTCCCATCTCTCAGGAGGGATTGAGTAACTCCTGCGTGGAGTAGCATGGGAGGAGGGAGAGTGAGGCAGGGGGTGGAGCTGGTAATTAAAACTAGGCCACTCTGCATGTTCCTCTGTAATTTATTACAAACTTAGTGAACAGGTACCTTCCATGTGTAGTAGGAAGTATTACCATAATCCTGAGTAGTAGATGGAATACTTCTAGTTGAGATGAAATTTGTTTCTTTGTATTAACGTAAGTAACTTTTTTCCTCAGGGTTTCTACATTTTTGTAAAATGCAGTTCAGTTTGTTGAAAGAAAACCTCTAATAATATAATCATAACTTTAGAGTCTTACAGACTGGGAGGAAAATATCTTTGCTTTGGTGATGGAGCACTTAGTTGAATTCTTTGAATACTGTCTGCCCATTTTTTATAGATTGTTGCTACTGCTCTTCTACTTGCCTCACTATACAGGGCTGTCTTGTGAAACGAGCCTTGTGTGGAGAAGTAATCTTCTTTATTAGATACGCTGATAAAGTTGCAAAAAAGGTGGATAATATTTCCAGGCATAGCCACTTCTCTAGGCTTATTAATTCCTAGCATAACTTATTTTTCTTTGCTGTTTGAACCCCCTCCCCTGTCACATAGTGATTTCTGCTAGAAGTAATAATAATAATAATGATGATTCGTTTCCCTTGTTTTCAAACAGTTACTCTCTAATAATTTTGAGGCTTTGTCATCATTTTGCATTTATATGTGTAAACCCCACAAACCTCTACCTGCTTGCCTGTGGTGGTGTTGTATTAGGCATTACAGTCTCAAATCATACAGCTCCATTGCTCTTATTTTCACTTGCCATTTTTTTCTTATATTTCTTGTGCAGCTCTCCAGAACTCTTGAGATCTGTTTGTCTTTCCTTTCTTGTTTCTTATATTCATCTTTTCTACTTTTGACTCAGCCTCATGGTTATGTAGCACTGTGCCTTTCTCTTACCTCTCCACTCTCATTCCTTTTTCCATTTTTGACCTCTAAATACTCATCTGTGTTTCTCTAGCAGCACTCTAATCCCTTTACCACAACCCTTATAATAGTAATTAAAAAGCTAGTTCTTAAACTAGCTATTAAAAATAATAAAAATTAAAATAATTTAAAAGTATCCAAAACAAAAAGGCACTTGTGTTTTCTTTTGATTTTTCTAACTTTTTCTCATACTGTTAATAATGTTCTTCACTCCCTTAATTCTTACCCTCCACAACCATAAGCTACTGTCCTTCTTGAACCCTTTTTTCATTCCATTGTAAGTTTTAGTAGACAGGGTCAACAGCATTTTTGTTTATCTGTAAAATTCTCACGTTTAGCATGCTATGCAAGGTATAAACATTGTCTTCGTTAATGTTCTGGATATGTCAAATTTACTTTTAAGGTTGAAAATTGACTGAGGTGGGCTGCATTCATCTAGGGATTTGTTACTAATCCTTTAAAAGGCCATTTCAAATATTTTGTTTTCTTAAAGTATAAATGACTCCAGACAATTATCCTTAAAACTGTGGTTCAGTACTTTTTCTTGAAGTTAATAACTCACCTAAAACCGGTGCTGTTTAAATATATTCTTTGAGTGTGCTTATCCTAGGACATCTCAAAAGCTTTGTTTTAAATGTTTAAATACATTTCATGCTGCTGAACACTTGAGCTATTAGCTACAGATTTTCTGAAGAAATCCCTATGAATATTCAGGAAAATAGTCTGTTAACATTTCTTTTTACCTCTTTTAGCAGTAATGACTTGAATAAAGTATGCTTTTTCCTTTTCTCCCATTAATTTTATATATAGAGATGTTAAATATAATTTTCGTGTTTGAAGACTGAAAGTGTCTACAGAATGCTTTGAAACTTAGATTTGTTCTGAAGCTATTTCCTTTGAGTTTTTTCTTTGTTCACAGATTGTGTTGTAGTATAAAATGAGATAGAAACACTGAAAGCCGTATTGCTAACTGTTTTTTATATATGTGTAGCTCTGTACTATATATATATATACACTGTAGAGTCTTTTATGAAGAATGTGTGCTGTTGAGAAAATTGAGAGGATTGTTCAGCAATCTTCTAGAGATTGTGAAGTAAAAATGAAAGTCGTTTGTACTTTTCTCAGTTCCATTTATACCCATATGTTTTGTCTGGCAGAGTGTCAAACTGCTGGCTGGGGGAGTGCCTCTCATAGCAGGTACTGTGGTCTGCCTTTCCCTTCACTCTTCCTATGGGTAACATTCAGCTTGTTGGCTGAAACATCTCCCCATGCTCAGCTATGAGATCATGGAGAAATTTCACTGAGCTGCTTGTTTCTGCTTCTCCACTGTGTAAAAGGGTGATGTTTTCTACCACAATCACTTTAACATAGCTCTTACAGTGAATCAATTTTTCTTCTGTATGAGTCTTACTTTATTATTTGGATAACTAAGAAGTTTTGCAGTGTGAATTGGTAGAGGAGTATATATGGAGCTGAGAAATTCCCTGTGTGGCTCTGTTTCTTGGCATCTTCCAGAGAGCTTTCCTTGTAACATCATTAAGAGCTCAAAGTGTGAGAACTCTAGATTCAAAGATGTAGGTGATCAAGATGTCTTAAGGTTTATGCCAGAGTAAATACACACACCTGATTAATGGAACTTCTCCAGGCCCTGTTTTTAGGAAACTTTATGGTAGCCACTGCAGGATACTGAAGTCTTCACTGTGGTTGTATTCAAGTTGTACCACTTTCATGATACCAGAACTGAAATCCAGTTGGGAAAATATAGGAATGGCAGAGATGTTGTTTGAAATTTTTGATGATTTTTTTGGCAGTCATGCTCTGGGATGGGAAATCAGACCACAGATGATAATGGCAGCATTAATTCTTCATTCCTCGGAGAAGAAAATTCACTGAGTGACAGTCTTCTGAGCCCATACTACTGGACATTTAAGGAAGTCCTGGCACTTGGCTTTCTATGAGTAACGCCGTTCATCTGCAGTTGGATTCAACATTAGCAGTGTGAAGTTACACTTTATGCAAAGGAGTAGTTAGAAACAATTGTAAAAGAACTGGGCATGTGGAAGATATCTGTTTTTCAGTTTGAATTTGGAACTGAAGGAACCTTCCGAGAAACAAAAAACAGACCCAGTGGACTTTCTGGTCTGTTGAGGGACAAGAAATTCAAACACAGTCAAAGGGAAAACATTTCACACTTGCTCAGAAAAAGATGATGTTGTTGGCATTGATAGGTGGAAGTTTAGGTGAAGGTTTGTTTGCTGTTTTGACATATCTTTCTACTGGTGAAAAATAGTAATAGAAAAATATCTTCAGTCATCATGTACTGAATGTCATGTTGATTGCTATGCCAAGTAACTTACTCATGGCTTTTTACTACACAAATGAGCTGAAATATGTTTTGAGGAGTATGTGATTAATCTGCATTTATATGGGAAGATAAAATATTTCATGTATTCTCTGAAAATACTCGTTTGGTTCTAGCTTACTGCTGCAAACAGAATCATCTCTCACTGAGTCATTGAGATGCCAGTGTCCAGCAGTATGGTCTGATTTGACTAGCAGTGTTATTATAAGTTCAACAGATGTTTAATTTCTAAACCAATGGGATTGTAGTTCATTTTTTTCCTCCTCTCAGGAGGGAGCTATTTATTGCTTTCCCTGAGAGCATGTTGTGTTTTATGCTTTTCATACTAATATACTTTATATCTGAATTATGTTTTGGAAGGAGGATAGGGATAGATAGCTTTTAATTAAGTGATTATTTGATGTTATTTTTTTTAACAACTATTATTTATAAAATATTTAAATTGATACTGATTCTTCCTTATGCAACTAAAACATGACAGTATTGTGTTACTGCTGTGACAACCTGAAATTGAAAATACCTGGCCTTTTTGTAATTGTCCAGACTTAAGGTTGTAGAAAAAGTCAAACTGATTTAAATGGAAAGTGTTCTAATTCAAATTTTTAACACATTAAAATAATGACAATAGAAATAAGGAAACTGGTCTACTTAATAGTGAAACTTTTTTCCATTATTGATCTTTTCTAAATTATGAGCACTGAGCAATTAAATTCTCCTTATTTCTGAGCTGACGTAACTCTCCTGTTAATACCTAACATTTGAATTCACGAAGGCAGCTTTGATATTTCATTCACCCTTTCATCTGAAACAAATTTATAATTGTATTAATAAGTATGATTTTTGGATAGGTATTTTGAAGCCTCATATTTTTCTTTAAATCTATTCTGGAAACAAGAATAAATGGCAATATCAGTTGTATGATATGTATCAAAATTGGCACAGGCATAAGCCAAGGAATGCTACTGACTGTTGGTGTTACATTTCTGGGCTTCTGTTAAGAAGTGTTGCCTAACACAGTTGAGAAGAGAAAAACCCTTGGTCTGATTGAGATTTACTGTTTCTTTGGCTTCCTGAAAGCCTTGTGGAAATGAGGACCCTTTTTCCTTTCTCTCAGCATCTCTTAGACATTTGAATGTTCAGTTGATTAGTATTAGATTCAGTCTCACACTAAATCTGGAGTTGGAAATGAATGGTAAGTTGGTAGTCCTAAGCACGGTAGGACATGGCTTTGAAAAATCTGGAAGAATGTGGGGTCAACCCATGTGAAATAATATGAAGAGAATATGTTTCATTTGTTTTCATGACTAAATGATTTTTAAAAAGAAAACACAAAAAGCACGTATATCTTTAGATATCTTTTTTTATGAATGAGTATGATCATCCAGAAGGATGTTTTGTGTTTTATTTGTTGGTCTGTGTAGATAAAACTTTGGAGTATGATAGCCTAGCCTGTAATCACACCACAAATAGGTGAAATCTTTGACACTACAGACAAACCTCAAGTTGAAGTTCAGTTTTTCTGCATCACCATGTCTGACATCTGAATTATCAACACAGAATACATTAAAAAAAAGTAACATACAAAATATGTCAGTATATTAATACTTTATTTTATAATAGCTATATAATTTTAAGTCTTAGGCATTTTCATTAAATTAGTTTCATTTGGTTCCTACAGTGCAGCTAAGAGTCCTCATCTGGTTTTGGTGCACTGTCTTTGTTTTTTCTCCAAGTTCTGTTTTGCTGTCCCAAATGGCAAACCAGTGGTTCACAGCCAAGAAGATACTCTTCCTGTCTGGCATAAAACATGACTGAGGACAAGGATCAAAAATGGACAGGAGGAGAGCCTGACTTTTCTTTGTTTCCTAGTCCTCCCTCCCTCCCTCCCTCCCTCCCTCCCTGCTCAGTAGAAAAACAAGCCCTGAAATGGCAATTCTTATGTGACTCACAACAGTCTCTGTCTCCATGCTTTCCTATTTCCTGTGTCTGCTTTTTCTTCTTAGGTATGCCAGTGAAGCTGTTGACAACAGATCAGAGCTGTCAGGCTTTCTGTTGTAGGGAACACTATCTCTCAGGGAAGAAAAGGGTGGCAGTGATTGCTCTTGAGCTGTCCCAGATCTTCCTACCGTGTCCAACTCCTCTGTTTAACCTGTGATCATTTTCAATATCTTTTCAGCTGTTATCCACAGAATTATTCAACTGTCATCAAATCCTATCACTTTAATATAGTTAAAGTTATCTGTCTCCCTAGCAGTCTTCCAGTCACCTTTACTTCAGCTCTACCTAATATTTATAGCCTTTTGATAATTCCTTGCCACCTCTTTTTCCCCAGCCATCTTTTTTACACTTTTGATTGCCATTCCAGGGTCTGTGCAGCTCTCACAATGTCACAGTCATCTCTGTGTTCCCTCTGTACGTGCCTGACCCCACTGCTTCACTCATCCTGCAATTTTAATATGATCATCTCCAAGCAGTTTTTCATTGCCAGGTTGTCACATCCGAACCTCCAAAGATGAGCTTGTCTTTAAATGCATCTCAGCCATTCTCTGTCTTGTTGTACTCTTCTCAGTATCATTCTGCTGTAGAAGACATCTTCCAGCATTCCTCCAGTCATTTCAAAACCAAAATGAGTAATGCAGTAGGCTTTATTACCATTGTATTTGACGTTGAATATAGTGTGGCTGTTCAGGGGGTCATAGTTGATTTTACATTATTAATGAAAATAGTCCTGTAATTTCAATAATGTTTTCTTTAAGGGAAAATACTATTCCCAAATTACCAGTTTGATGTGGGATATCGTAATTTTCATTGAGTGAGGTTTGGTTTCAAAAGTCAGTGCTCTAGATACTGCTATCTCAGACTATTCCAGTATCTATTCAGAAAGAAAAAATAAAACTGAACAGTTTCTTAGCTCGGAACATTACCTCCTGCCTGAGGTTTTATGTAAATGTCAGCCTCTTGCATAGCTCAATATAAATGTTTGGGTTTTTTGTTATTTATGTTCTAGCTAATTTAATGAATAACCAGGTTAGGACATACTTACGCTAACTGCTGGACGAACCAGTAGCATGTGTTCATGTAACAAAGATTGTCTGTAAAGCTGTGTCTTGAAAATAAACAGTTTGTTCAAGAGCAGTTTTTTGAGGAGTTGTATTTAATTTTTGATTAAGAAACTAAAGCATGATTCTTACTGTTGCCACTTTAAGCTTCTGTATTAATAGTGATTATTTCAGAGAGCTAGTCTCCCTTAGCATCTCCTGGGAGATATGTCTTTATTAAACCAAAGACTCAGTGTTAATATCTGTGCAATACAGTACCTGTCAATATTTTTTCCCACCAGGCAGAGTATTTAAATAATTATGAGATGCGGTACCTCTTTCCAGAAGTCTTTTTGCCTAAGAATTTATGGCACTTTTTTGACCTATTCACGTATGTTCAGAATTACTGCAGAATATGGAACAGAAACAAACAGTTTAAAAGAACATGATACATAAATGTGTTTTATTTTTTCTCCCTTGTGTATTTAGCTTATTGCTATAATACTTCAGCTAGCTCCTGTTCAGTTGACCAGGACACGAGTATTGTGTAAATTGAGTGTCGGTAGCTTTCAATGCTTGGGTTACATCTTCTCTCGGTGTAAGAGCCAGGCACAAATCAGTCTGGATTTGAGGCATTTTTAGTGCAGCAGACATTTAATCTCTTGCTTTGGAGAGACAGATATGGCTTAAAACTCCAGTCTCTCTGTGGTTATCCTGGGGTTTTTTTCTGTCTGTAAGTGTACAGTAAATTATTGGTTTCTGACATATCCTGATAGTATGGTAGCCATGACAGAAATGTAATTGTAATTTATGGTGTCTTAGTGACATAAAATAAGGTTATCTTTCTAAGTGGGAAAAATGTTTTGTGGGTACCTACAACTTAAGTCTAAAAGCCACAGCCCACAAAATTTCTTTTTATGTTTTGTAATTAGACTTTGTATTTAAAGTACAATTTGCTTTACTGCAGAATATCCCTTAGTAACAGAAGTAACAAAAAAGGACAGGTATTAACAATTTCATCTCTCATAAGGAACAGAAGCTCCAATAGCAATTAAGGAGGCAACCAAAAGGATTCCTTGACATAATGGTGTAAAGAACAACTTTCAGGGAACGTGGCAGAGGTTTCCTTGTAGGAATGATCAGTTACTGTTCAGTGCTTTTCTTTTTAGTTACATCTTACTCACCTGTTTTTCATTACATGCTTAGAAAACAAAATGGAGATGTTACTCTTCATTGGCAACACCTAGGGGAATTGCAGGTTCTACTGATCCAAAGTGAGAGCCTTGCTTGTCACATTTTATGTTATCTAGGTTATTGGAAAGAACTGGACCTATTCCCAGAACAGTATTTGGAATGATTAAACACATCTTAAAATGCATTTCAATAAGCCTGTAGTCCTGGGTGGGCATTAATCAACTGATGTAACAGTGCTGTTATGTTCCAAATGGTCATTTTTCTCCTTGGTATAGAAACACTGGCGCACTTGCAGGACTGTAACACCTCCGTTGCCTGACATTTTTGTTCATAAAGGTGGCATCCTTTTAAAGTAGTTATGGAAATGTTCACAGTTATGACTGTGCAAAGTAATGTCAGGATTTAGGTAAAAAGTGTAACTTTTTTTTTTTCTAGACTATAGGTTCAATACTTAGTTGTTAGACGTGTACAGCTGTTGTAAATAAAACTCTCTGTTCAAAGAACTACTTTCTGAGTCCAAAGCGATACAATGATCAATGCTATTCTCGAATCTGTGTTTCAGAAATACCAGTTAAATGCAGTTTTGGCTCTTGTGCTTTATGCCAAAATAGAATTAAAAAATGAAATTTCTGTTCTTACACAGTTGGCTATTTTGGGAAAATCCAAATAGGGACAGCATTTCTGGCTCTATTAATTACTTCATGTCTTTGGTTACAGAGGAAAGACTGCAACACCTGTAAAGGAAATTTCAAAATAATAGTTTTTTAATATACACTATTCTTGTAGGCTACAAAGCTCAGGAAAGCAGATGTTTTATTGAGGCTGAGCAAGGGCACTATACAAGAAGTAAGAATATTTAAAAATTGGAGAAGTTGAAAGTGAATGGATAAAAATATCTGTGGACCTTCCCTGTGCTGTTGTTTTTCCTTGAAAATTATTTTTTGTCTGTGAAAACACATAAACCCAATAGGTTAGGTTAGCTGCATGTCTTGGGGCAGAAAAGCCACTTTCAGAAAAATACTTTCCTTTTTTGTTTAGTTATTTTTTCCCCTGTAATGTGATCTGACATTGCTTTGCAGTGTGTGCTTGAAATAGAATTCAAAGTCTGCTTGCTGCTTAGGTGTGTATGGTTTGGGTCTTCATGTTCAAAGAGGATGAACTCAAACTAGATTTTAAGACAAGGAGAAGGTGAGCAAATCTTATGAGGGAAAAATCAGATGACATTAGTTTGACTTCTGATGGCTATAAGAACACAAAATCCAAGGGGATGGTAAAAAAGGAACAGGTTGCAGTCTGCAGGTCAAAGGGATAAAATCCCAAGAAGCGTGTGGAGTGATCTGAATTAAAGGGGCAGGTCAAGCACAGGAAGAATGAGGTATTTACTACTCAGGAATATGTTTAACCTGAGGATTAGAGAAAGATTTCGAACCACTAAAGCAAGAGAGTTATGGAATATCTTTCCAATCAACATAAACAAAACCACAAAAAAATTCCCCCCACTTTCTGAAAAGTTTCTGAAAGACGTTATGTTATACATAGTGGAAGGACTGGGGATTTGGGAACGTTCTTATGTTCTGATGAAGTATAGTTGTTTGCAAGAATCACCTAACACTGATTTTAAGCCTGTGGTTTTGTTAACATTTTACTAACAACTTCAATAGCAATCAGGCCAGTTACTCAGATCTTACGTTACAATGTAAAGCATTTCAGTAAAAGAAAAGAGAGGACATCTTGCGCTCTGAAAATCGGTGTCAAATGCTGCACTTGTGAAATGGAAAAGAAACAAGGCTTTTTGGCACTTGGCTAAAGACACAGTTCATCATGCAGCATTTTGATAAGACATAGGATAAATTACTATTTAAATTTATAGATCTTGGGAAATCACATTTTCCATATCCATTTGAGATGAAATTTAGATAGACTGTAGATATGGTCTTGATTTTTTAACTGTCTTAGGTGGCATGGTTCAAATCTGAGGCACTTTGTTCCAGTAGTGTGTAACTTCTTTGTTTTCCACTTAAAGGAGAAGAGTACAGTGTTTGTACCCCTGATATCGGCAGCTTTCCCATTTAAACACATTCCCTACTATTTTTCAATACATTACGTTTGTATATGCTACAGACAGGCAGTTTTAAATCTTTCCTCTACGAGTTTAGCATTCATCTAATGCTAGCTTTCTTTGAATCTTCACATCTGTTTATTTCAGTGTTTGAATTCTTGTAAAAATAGTTGTGGCACAGTCCAAGAAACTGGAAACATGATTTCATATAATTGTTCTTTTAAGAAGCAGCATGAAATAATTAGTATGGCATACTTTAATTGGGGCATCCTGTTGTTTTTTTATGAATTATAATAAAAGCAGAGAACACAACTTGGTTAGTCGCTATAACCCAGTGCTGTCATCTTTGGGGGAAAGAAAAAGCAGCTCTGCTTGTATATTTAATGGCAGATCCAGCATGTAATAGGTGTTCTGCTTCTATTTTTTTGCCACATATCCCCCTTGGGAAAGATTTTTGACAGGAAAATTACAGGATTGGTGCCCACTCTTAAGATTTATGTTGATAATAGAAGCTGCTGCTTCTCAATAAAATGTAAATGCAGCTTAAATAACTAGGCTAAAAGGAAAGCAAGATTTAAAAAAATAAAAATAAATATGTGTAGATATGTAGAGAGGTTATAGCTGGTTGTCAAGGCCATTCTATCCCTCGGGCAGTTGTCACTAAATCTGTGGTTAACGCTCACTATGTGCCAGACAACTACTCATGCAACTTTTGTCTATTCTGCTTTAAGCAGTTTTATGAAATCTTCTACAAAAATGTTATTTTTTAAAATGCTAGGATAAAAAAAAATATTTTAATGGATATTGCTTTGATTTTAACTCCCCTAATTTTACCCAGCAAATAAATTTTAAAAGTATATGAGCATTCCTGGAGTTTCCAGAGGACTTTTTCCCCCTAAGAATTTTGAGTCTCAGTTTTCAAGAAAGTTTAGAGGTCAGTCTTTAAACTTTCATTCTGTACAGTACTTGAAGCTGGTGTACAGTCACTTGAATGTCAGTATGGAAAGTGTGCATACAATATATCTGAAAATGGTATTTCATTTATTTGTGGTCTGGGTCAGGCAGACAAACAACGGGAGGCTTGTATTACATTGTGTGCTGTTTGGCTAGCATTATCTGTGAAAATACAAATGTGATACTAGCATATGTGCAAATTTTAAAAAACAAATCTTAACTATCTTTAAACATTTCACATTGAACTTGGCTTTTTCTATTTCCAGACTGACTTAGAACAATTGAGTTTAGCTCACTAATCCTTTGTTTCTGTACCTTTCCTTGTGAGGTACATAATAAGTTAGTTTAAACAAAGTAAGGTTTATATCTCTGTCTAGGTATTTTTACTATGGAAAGAGAGATCTAAAATTGGTCACCCCAGTTGTGTGGGCAGCATTATTGCATCGGGGCTTTTCACAAAAGCAGTGTAAAAGTTCAGGATGAATAGACAGAAATGCAGTTTGCAATGACCAAGATGTGCTCTCAGGGCAAACAGAAGTATATTAGAGACTTCTTTAGCTACTGCAAAAGACCAGTGCTTGTTGGCACAGTTTTCTTTTCTTGTACTTTTAGCTCTCCTCTCACTGGATTTGGCCTTTGCCCTACCTCTAGGAGGTGCAGCTCAAAATCTCACTTTAGAGTGATGTGCAGGGCTGCTCTGCAGGATGGAGTGTAGCCATCAAAAGGATTTGGAAGTTTCCTGGCTTCCTTCCATTCTATCTGCACATACTTTAGTTTTCATGTCTCAGGCAGTTGTTGCAGGTAAAAGTAAATGTAAAATATAATTACTTGTTTGCTTTAGGTACTAAAAAAATCTTGCAATACAGTGAATATCTGAATGGAAATCAGCAAATTAGATAAAAGATAAAATACTTCTTACAATTTGAGAATATAGTCCTAAATACAATACTACTTTTATTATCTTTCCTCTCAGGACTAAAGAGTAGGTTTATAGCTGTGTGAGTTATTATGTATGTAATGATCAGTAACGTTCATATAAAGCTATCTTCTTTTACTGCATACAGAATGCAAACATATTTCTGTGTAGTCAACCAGAGATTTGGAAATGGTGGTTAGTGCTAGCTGATTAGTGTAACATTTAATTTGCATGGATTATTTTGCAGTGAAGGAAATGTGAAATAAACTTCACATGAAAATTCTACATTTTAGAATATCTTTATTCTCTCCAAATATATATATATATAAATGTGCATGCTCACACACAAATAGTATATGTTGAAAATGGAGCTGTCTCTGGGACTTTTCTCTCCTTGTCTCCTTCCCTTTTTCCATACCAATTTATGGTCTATTAACCTGCCGTGAATAGATCTTGTGCTTCTTTCCGAGGCTTCACAGCTGTTCAAAACCCATGTTATTAATGCCAATAAAGAATCTTGGCATCTAAAATTTTAATAATTGGGTATTAGTGACCCAAGAGACTAATTTTATCCATAGCAAAATTTGTATATCAAGAAAGAGAGAAATAAGGAAAATAGTAATTTAAAATTGAGTCAACAATTTAAAACTCTGAAAGTTTTGGTAGCTGCTTATTCCTAAATTGGAATTCTTGGGCACCCAGCTGGTTGCCATATTCTTCTGTACTGTATATCTATCCAGACTGTTACAGGTTTTTTCATCACAATTACCAGTTTGCAGTTTGAATTAGTTTGAAGATGAATGCTTTTCTAGGAGAGTATCTTGTTTGCTTGAGACGTTTATCTCCAGTACTGTTGTCTCATGTTGTATCAGAAGTCTAGATTGGAGACAGTAAAAATTTTATAATGCAAAACATTGCTCTAGTTTTCCCTGACACTTGAGAGGTGTAAGAAGCACTCATGTGCTCCATGCATTTGTACCTCCATGGTACAGTTTAACAAGTGACTAAAAGCAGCCGATAGTACAAGTAAAAGAAAGTAACTTTGTGAGTGCTCGAGATGTTAGACTTACTCTGCAGACATCGCATGAACTAATGGGCTTTCCAAAAGGTTAAATGAGATTGACTATGACTTTGTGTTATTAATTAGAACTGTTCCAGTTTTGCTCATAGAGAAGATCTGATGTCTGTACAGTATCTGTAGGACTAGTTTTTCATAATTCTACATACACACATGCATGTATGTATAAATTTATATACATAAACAGATCAATATAAAAAGGGATGTGATTTAGGAACATGGTAGTTTAGTTCACTAATACAGATCACCTCTTGGAAAATATGCTTTTGTATGTATTCATTTTGGAGAACCTTTCCCACACAGAAGTGTATTAAGGGTTTTTTTCCCACTTTAAGATTATGTTAATAGCTGTTCTTATTAAATCCCGTACTACAGGGTAATGGTTAAGTAGTTATATTGCAAAACACAGTAACTACCTGGCAACAAACTCCTAAGAAAACTTTGCATTTTTGTCTTGCAGGCTCCCGTCTTCGGCAAGAAGATTTCCCACCTCGAATTATCGAACACCCTTCTGATCTAATTGTTTCCAAAGGAGAACCAGCAACTTTAAACTGCAAAGCAGAAGGAAGGCCGATCCCCACCATTGAGTGGTACAAGGGAGGGGAAAGAGTGGAAACGGACAAGGATGATCCGCGTTCCCACCGTATGCTGCTGCCCAGTGGATCTTTATTTTTCTTACGCATAGTCCATGGGCGCAAGAGTAGGCCGGATGAAGGGGTCTATGTCTGTGTGGCAAGGAATTACCTTGGGGAAGCTGTAAGTCATAATGCATCACTGGAGGTGGCAAGTAAGTGCATCTTTTTTTTCCACTCTTTGGTAACAGCCAATTGCTTTGATGTTATTTGAAGATTAAAAATAAGTGAGTTGCTTCTGAGGCATTGACTTAAAAGCAATAAAGGAATTATATGGTTAATTATTACTCATATAGAGAGAGGAGAATAGAAAAATAGCAGTTATGATTACTTAATGTTTGTTAAATTTTGTATACTTAATTTCAATTTGTAGATGTGCTTTCTTCTCCAGATAACTATACAAAATTACAATGTGTGGTAGGACACAGGATAGCCACAATTTGATTTAATAGGTATGTTTGGAATTGTTGCACAAACAAATATCAGAAAAAATAATGTCAGATTTAGAAACACAGATTATTTTTTTTCCTTGAGAGAACTGGTCCACAAATTATACCTATAGTTCAAAGTATTTGACCAACAGAAGGAGCAGTCAGGTATGTTCACATCACTTTGTAATGCTTATCTCTTCCTGTATATCCTTTAAACTATACTTATTTTAGAGGAAGAGACTGTACATGAAAGCACTGTAAGCATTCATATGGATAGCCAAGTATAGGTCAAAAAGTATTAGTTTTGGGGTACTAAAGTATGAGAGGAAACCTTGCAATTCAAAAGTTAGGTATCTATTTTAAGTTGCTTTTATAGGCTTCCTCTATAATGTGTAGCAATTAATCTGCTGTTGTGGTGAAGAGCTAGCACAGAACTGCATGAGTTGCTGTCCGAATACACTGATGCCTCTAACTAAACAATTCATGTTGTTAACGAGCTCTGATGAGGCTCCTAACTTTTAGATAATTTAAATGCCACTGCTGGTGTATAACTTTAGAAGAAGGTCTATATTTTCGTAACTGCTAGAAGGCAAAGGAGGTAGGCTATAAGTTTGTGCATTTACTTGAGCCCTTTGCCTAGTCTCACTCACATTCACAGACAATCCCAAGAACTTTCATAATTATTATATGAGAAGGATCTTGAGCATCACCTATAAAGTAGTAAATACACATGGTTAAGTTTTATGACCATGTTATTTCCTTGTTACTGCTTTTAGTGATAAAAGTAATCAGTGTCTAGCTAGCTGGAAGTATGCTTATCCAGTAAATGTATAACCTGTTTAAATCATGTGTTGATTGGTTACTCCCAGATATTATATCCACTGTCTTGTAGGTGTAATTTTGTAGTGGGTATTAATATTTAAGAGATTTCTATTTTTATTTAATTGGCTTTATTTACTTTATTGCACTGCTTGTTGATTATTAAAATGAGTTTTCATGTTCTGACCATGCAGCAAAGCAGCATGGACATTTGTGCTTATTTTGTGTTATTTTGATTTGTGATATATCTTTATGTTTTAAATGCATGTAGTGTTTCTGTGTCTGCCACAATTTTTTGTCAGAACCCAGAAACACGAGGTAGACTTCAGTGTTTGGTACACTATGGCATGCATCAATTTAACTGGTGTATAGTTGCTAAATGTGTTTGTCACCCCTGCCTCAAGTCATCTCATGCTATTAGTGTGCGTAACTGACCGGGTCTGAATGCAAAATATTGATACTGCCACAATTTATTTTTTTTTTGAGAGAGCCTCTGCCAACACTCAAGGGGGAAAAAAAAAATCCTTGTGTCTTCTTAAAGGGTTTCAAATGTATACCACCTAACAATAGTATAGCATTAAATTGTTAATCCAGCTCAAAATAGCCTTCATAATGAGAGCTAGCGTGAGAAAATAAACACCAACAATCCTGTAAGGGGAAAAAAAAAAAAATCATAGTCTGTATTTGGAAATAAGATTTGTTGGTGTAATGGTATACGGTTCTAACTGTATACCAGGCAATTATAGACAGAGAATTTTAACAGAAAAGATTATGATTTTAATAGAAATGGTAGTGATAGGACAGTGCAAAAGCGCCAAAACAATTTAAATAGAGTGGAAAGGGTGAGGAACAAGGAAAGAGTTGAAGGCCTGTTGCATAAATTGGCATTAAATAAAAAATTGGTGTATCACAGCTGTAACACTATCCTCATTATAAACTGTAGCTACATTTGCAGTAGATTAGTGCAACTCAGCCAAATGTTTGATTCGCTTCTCAGTACACCTTTTGAGCACCACAGCATTTACATTTGTATCCGTGTAGTCATATGCAATTGCTGGTTTAGAAATCCTTATGTTTAATTTCTCTATGTTTATGGAATAAAACTGCCTTTATTTGGTTTTCATTTACAAAGTACAGAAGATCATTTAGAGTACTCATTTGGATATATGTTTTGATGCTGCAATTTTAACCAAAACACTTGTGTGAAACATAGGAAACAGGAGCATGTTTTGCAACTGTAACTGCTAGCTCTCACTGGAAGAAGCAGCCCTTGTCTGCAGAAGTTTGTTTCATAATGTGATAGAGAATTTATCACATCTTCTTTCATTACCTCTTATAGTAACAACATCAGTTAGATGATGTTCCTTCACTGTTCAGTGGATGTGTAGTTTTGATTTCAGATTCAGGTTAATAATAAAAATAAATTTTCATGTCTGTTATTGCCTTGTGCAGATCAGGTTTTTTTAAGCGGTCCCAATGTTCATCTTTGAAATAGTCCACAAAGAGGATTTGTTGCTTATGTCATAAGGTGGACATATTTCTTAAGTATGCTGTGCATAGATTTTGCAGTTGCAAAGAAGGAAATGCAGCGGGATTTCAAATGCACTATATTAAAAGCTGCTTCATCTTCTTAAATACCTGTGTATTTTAAGAACTTTAAATATAGTGATAGATACATATATAGATGTGATGGCCACAGTGGGGGAGAGACTAAAATCATAAATTTGCAGAGAGTTTTCCCTCTGCTTTGTCCCTTTCTATTCATCAGCCTTTCTTTGGTGGCTTGACTGAGGTGTGCATGTCATTTAATCCAAAGGACACGTCATTTTCTTCCACTGATACGTTATCTCAGTCATTACTGTGTTAGTCCTCAGTTAATACCACTGAACACAATCTAAATGCCAATTTATTATCAACAAATTGAATTAACTCACTTATTCAATCTCTGCCTCTTGTGGCCCTTCCAAAATGTTTGAAGGTCCCATGTGTCTAGTCATATCTTTGGGGATTTCTTATATCTTCTCCATAATGGTTTTTGTGGGTTGTTTTTTGTTTTTTGTTTTTTGTTTTTTAGCTGTATTTCCTGCAGTTTCTGTGGTTATGTTCTTGAAACTGTGCCCTATGCCTGTCCCAAAAAAAAACTTTTAAAAAAGGTGATCCTTCTGGCTCGTGAAGAGTGATATCTTTCTTGAATCTACAAAATGAGTACTTGAACCCCCGCTGACTATGTTCTGTTTGATTATGTTGCAGGACTATAACTTTGCCTAATCAAAGAGCTAGCCACTTTATTTCAAGAATTAAAACATCTCAAGACACTTTAGAGACTAGTAGAACTATTCTAAGCTACACACCCCTGTGCAAAGTATCTTAATTTTAATCTGTAAATTCTTCATAAATGGGAAGGATATAAATTTGCTTAAACAGAAGCTCAGCAGAAAGCTAATTACAAGTCAAATAAAGGAGATGTAATTCTATTTGGGGGGATTTTTTTTTTCTAGTTGACTGGTTTCATCTGTATTTGAAACATTCTCACAAAATTTCTGAAATGGAGACTTGTATATGTTTAAACTTAACTTGGAGGAAAATGAAGTTTCACTAGGATAGCCCAGAAAGAGTGTGTGATGGGACAATCAGGTAATAGTCTGCAGTAATCCTTCAGATTTAAGCTGCTACGAGTCCATTTGCTTCCCTCATCTTGACTTCCTGAACTCAGCCTTTTGATCACTGGACACCTACATAAATTAGCCCCATGTTTTCTTTTTGAGGAATGTAACTGGTTTTGGATTACTGCCTACCAGTGACACATTCTCCAGTGGTGAAAGGTCCTAAAGAACGTGAAAAAGGGCATGTCCCTGTCAAAATGAAACTGGGTGATTCTCTCTATAAATGTCAGCTTTTACAGGTGGGAGCACAAAATGGAGCCATGCTTGAGCCTCAGAGTAAGGGCCGGAGACCATTTTGGCTGTCACGTAAACACCTGTGAAACAAAAGTCATTTTTCACAGTAGAGAAATAGAAGCAGTTTTGGAAAAGTGGAAAGTTACCCATTAACAGGCTGGAAGAAGGCTGCAGCTGCTTGATATGCTTGAATCTCTCGGGATTGTCTAGTGAATGGATGGACCTGATCAAGACCAAATTCAGTTACCGCTGTGTGATAGTTTGATTCAGTGTTTATTTTTTAATTTTGTTTTCCTTCAGTTACTCCTGTTTGAGGAAGATTGTATCTGTGGATCTTGTGTGTGTCTGTTAAGTAGCATTATGTATAAGCCTACCTGTGTCAAGAGTGGCAACAATAGCTGGAGGGGTATATTCATCTATCTTTCTCTAGTCTAAAGTTTTTGAAGATGTTAAGAAAAACCAAATGCAAATGGAAGTTGGTTATGTTTGCTGGTCAGTGGCTTCATGAATCTTTATTTGAAATCGTGTTTCTCTGAGAGAAACTTATTTCACATTTGTCATGAAAGTTCTAGGATAATTTATCATGTTTCTATTTTCCATTCATATATGGATTTACTTCTCTAGAGCAGTGCTTTTTCAAAAGTATTTGTAAAGTACATACACATCTATGTAACCTCTAACCTCAAAAGCAGGTTATCTTCCATTAGATAAGCTGCTGTGTATAAAAGTTTGCACACATTTGTTTTCAATTTACAAAGGATAATACTCCAGATACTTTCTACACCAGATCCCAGGAGCATCCCAGTTACAGTTGTTGTGCTGTGACTTTAAAAACAAACAAACAAAAAACCTTACAAAACTCATCTTTCATGTCAGTCCTGTGCTAACAGCTCTGTCTGTTCAGTGGTTCTAAACTAGTAATATCCTTCTCAAAATGTAAAGTCATATTTCTTTGAGTATTGTTTTCTTTGTGTATGTTCAGTCTGTATGGTGTTAGGCTACATTAGCAAACTTGCCTTCCTGACATGGATGCTGACATTGTACAGCATCAATGCTTCAAGCCAAGCTGAGGTCAATGAACAAATTTACAGATGTTGTTACTTGAGCTGTTAATGTCTTGCTGATAAACCAGTGACCTAATTTGAATACTCATATGCATTTATAACAAAGACAAATCTCAGTTTTACAAGAATCCTGTTAAGCTCCTACATACATAAAAAAGACTTACTGAAGCTATACCATTGCTTACCACAAGTAATGGCATTACTGAAGTTGCTTGAGGCATTGAAGATTTTAACAGTAGTGTTTTTGCTAATGCATTGTAAAACCTACCATTTATCAGTGGTAAGTTTCTTTGAACCTGACTCTTTCAATGCTTGTTGTAGCTACCTATTAAGCCTGGATTACTATAAACTGCCTGTGAAGAATATTTTACCAAAAATGTAACATGATTTAGGAGAAATTTCTTTGCAATGAGGTCAGAATTGTATGCAAATGTGCTACATTTTATAATCTAGTTATTTCTGATTGAGGAAAGGAAGAACAATTATTTTAGCTACTTTTACAAGTTCACGTATATTACTTTCCTCTGCCATTACAGTCAGTTGAAGAATATTGAGATAATTTGAATGTCAATGTAGTCCTTTAAGTCCCCCGCCTAATTTCTAAAGATTTGTAGAGCCTTATTTTTACTCTTTAGATATTCTGCTTCCTTTACTAACCAACTCCCTGGTAATTGTGGAACTGAAGTAATTTATTAGTACTACTCAGAAATGCCACTAAATATCACTGCTAGGAAAACTAGTTGTCCTAATGAGACTTCAGAGTGAACGAGAAAATGTGGAGAAAGTAAACAATAACTTACTTGAAACTTACTATTATATTTCTGTATGCTAGTGTGTGTGTGTGTGTTGGCATGTGCTTGCTTTCTTTCTTTTAGTAGTATTACATTGCTGGTAGTTTGAGAAATTAACCTTGTACTTTCTTCTTTCTGTTTTTTTGTTAGATGAAAATGATGTTGTCGCATGTTGAGTTAGACCTAATGAGAATAGCAGATGCTCTACAAACCTTCCATATTTTAATGAAGGTTTGCCCAGTTGTCTTTCACCTATAAAAAGGGTAGAAGTAGGGTGAAAGATAAGGAATGTTTTTGTCCCATTAAACGTCTATAACAAAACAGAGATGTTTTATGTTCATATTTTTATAAATATTTCTTCTCTGTACACCTTCTCTAAGTTCTAATATGAATCAACCATACACAAAAGGAGATAGGGAAGTGAGCTGCACAGAAATCCAGCAGTGCAGTAAATGGAAATGTTTAAATATTATGGTTCCTATGGTACTCAGGTTTAATCATGTTGTTTATCACCATTATATTCCTAGTTCAGGCTTAGAAAAAATGGTCTTCCATGAGCCGTCCATGGCTGCCCTGAGAGCCCTCCATGACTGTCCTATAACATGGTTTAAAAATGAAATGGTGACACATTTGAAGAACTTCAGTCTGAACTCATTGCATGGTGCAAACAGAAAAAAGTACTTCTGGAGATTCCAAATGAGAACAAAAATTGCTAGGGTGATTTTCTCTACTAGGTGGAAATAAGACATAGTTTTAGATTTTCTTAAAATTGGACTGTCCTGACATGTGAAGACAATGTGTAGTGTCTCTATGTTAATTTTCTTTATAAACAGAACTTCACGCAAGCAATCCACACAAGTCCCATATCAAGTTTCTGACAAGGTGGCTGAATTACTTTGAGATGGTTTTATTTGATGAAATCAAGATATGAAATCTTATGTTTCCACCAAATTAGACCATTTTCTTTCTTCTTGCCTATTTCCATGTCATAGTGAGTTTTTAAAGAAGAGGTACATTTATGACTAGGGAATTTGGCATGATTCTTTCATATGTAGCTTTGTCATCATTACAACATAATCTTCAGTACTTACTAGGTGACTGTTCTAGTTCTAAAATGCTTGGTTTTCTGTTTGAAAATTATTTAAAAGGAATAAAAATGGCATACAGTCAGTGCAGGTGTCTTATGGTTCAAAAAACTTCAAGTTCCTTTGAATTACAAGAAAGAGTTAACCATCCTGTGAAGAGGTTGGTTTCATCATCAGCCTCGTTACGTGTTGGTGGTAAAATGAAATATCCCCTGTTGTTCTGAATTTCCTTTGGCAGTTGAAGAAAAGGTTGCTGCAGAATCTGAAGATCAGTGTTGACTTTCCTATACTTCATTTTCCTGTGTCATGCAGAATATGGCCTGTTCAATTAGATGCAGAATTCCTTCTCTCTTTCCATTAATTTCAGTCAAGCTAGGATCTCCCTGAGTTATCACTTGTATTATTAGCTGCAAGCTATGCAATACTGTCAAAATTCAAGCCACTTAATTTTTGTAAGTGTTCTCTGTTTTAAATTATATCTCATGTGCAATCTGGTGTGTTAAAAGAATCAAGCAAACAACAGGTTACTCCCTTCTTCAGCTGCATGGCAATGATTAAAACATGTTGGTTATTTCCACTGTTTGAGACACCCATGGCCTCAGAGAAAAACATGCATTTTTAACCAAACTATTTGTTCTTTTCTTCATTGAAGACAGGAACAAAACATATTGTTGGCAGTATGTCGACCTACCAGGCCACATCATTTTAGCATTGGGTGACCCTCAGAACAGTTCTGTTTATTTGCTGTTTTGATCTTTGTAAGTGACTATGGTAAGCAGTGGTACTTATTAGATAATGCTGTTGTATTTCCTGTGCTTCCAACAGCTACCTCATTTACTATATTTTTCGCATTTCTTACTAACAAAACTTCAGGAATTGTGTTTTTAAAATCCGTGCTAAAACAATTTTAATGTATTTTTTATTTGCATGCTGTTCTACCATTTATACCTCATCAGAATAGGGGAAAAAATAACCTCAACTTTTCTCAACCACATTTCACTGTTTCTTATGGTATTTATTGTTAGTTTTAGTATGATCTTTTCTCTGTTCATCTGGGGGAGGTCAACTCTCTTCACTTGGTGGAACATTGGTACTAGAGCCATGATCCATACCGCCACTTCATTAAAAGGTTTATTAACAATTATTTTGTTTGCTCTGCATCCTGTGTGCAGTGGGCCAGTAGACATGCTATGGTGCATGCTGGAGCTTCCATTTAGTGCTTGATAAACATGGGAAGAAATCATACTTATCAATACTTCGGTGATAGACAGTAACTCAAACTACATTTCTTCTAGAAATATTAATGTATTAATACTGTATTAATTGTTTCCATTCCAGTGATGATATAAATAATTTCTGTGTACAAAGTACTCATAAATTAAGACTTCTTTGACTTTAAAGTTGTTGACTTCGTGTTGATTGTTTGGGACCAAATCTATTACATGGAATAGGAAACAAATGCTCATATAGTGAAGATAGCTGATTTAGTTGATTGCCTGGAGACTCACTTGATAGAATATGCATTCATGCCAAATCAAAAGCAGGTCTTCATTATTTGTTTATTTTATCTTGTTATTTCTTATTATTACCACCATAGATTCTGAAGCTTCTTTCTGAACTTTGTCAGCAGCACTGATGATGCCACAGTAAATTCTTTGGGAAGAGAACCTCCCCTCCACTTGTAGGCTGCTGAGTTTGGATGATAGGTTTGAGAGTATGCTGGTACAGGGGTTCCTACTAGAAAGAACTGATTTGCTGCACTCCCATGCTCTAGGTAGTACTTTGCAGCAAGATATAATGAAGGCCTGCGTATGGCAAACATGTTGTTTATGTTGGTTACAGTTTTATTTGGCGAAGTCTCATAAAAGTTGTGGATGGCTTTTGTTTCAAGTATGCAGTTAGTTTTAATATATCACAAAAGATCTGTCTTTTTTGAGTTTTTCATTTATCGTTTTGTTCAAAGACTAGGTTTCTTCAGGCAGATGTCCACCCTTGCAGGGGCAGTGGGGGAGACAAAAAGAAGAGTTACTTTTTTTAGTACTGCTTGGTGAAGTTTTGATTCTTTCTTTCTTGCCTGTGCTTTTTGAAATCAATGAATAAAATAATGATTTTTTTTCAGAATTACTGGATGCTCATGCTGTAGAAAGGTTTACGAGGTTAATTTATGCATCGAGGAATAAAATGGTGTATGGATTTAAAACACAAAAAACAGCAGAAAACCAAACCACCAAAGCTTGACTGGAAATGCCATAGCTTAAATACATTTCCTAACTGACACAGTTTGGTATGGTAAAACTTCATTTTGTAGTTATGTCTGTCTATTCTTAAAGGAAAATTTAATGTGTACTATCTAAACTACAACTTGTATGTATTTGGGAATACGTAAGTATAATTCTTAAAGATCTGAAGATCCGAAGTCTACAGTTGTAAGATTAGTGTAAAACACTAAGGATTTTGGTTCTTCAGTGGAGGTGTTTGGAAGCCTCTGCTGTTTATATCTTTCATTCTAGATCATGAAGTGTTAAGATTCAATATATTTTGGAAGCGAGGATGTGTGTCCACATGTTTGAGCGTTATGGCTAATTCTGTACTCAAAGCAGTTTGCAGGTCAGTGTTGTTAAGTGAATAATACTGCTACTAATACAACCAATGAAACCTTTTCCTAGATGCTGATACCTATGAGACTTACATACAACTACTGTGAAAACAGAGCATGTAAATAAATGATTCCTATTCAGTGCAGTTATCTACTCCTGACAAGGTCAGGGCAAAATAGTAGCGCTACATGAGCATGCTGTCTGACCCAAGAAAGCTGTTCTTAGATATTTGTGTCTTCCCAGAAACTATGCTGAACAGAGGAATTTAGGTTGCCTTTGGCCAACAGAGTTCTTGATCAGTTATGATACTGTGACTATACAGATTATTCATAAACTGATGACTAATTTAGGATGTAATGGTGGCCATGCTGGGATGGATGATCAAGCAAATTATGCATTTTGTAGTCTTGCCAGAAATTGCCATGGAGCTCAGCAAATTCATAAATCAAAGAATGTAGTGGCAGTCTTTCTGTGGAATGATGATTCTTAGGTAAAAGATTATCTGAAACCTTGAGCCAAAACTGGAGAAGTTGCTTCTTAGAACAAGGTGGAAGCCATGCCTTGCAGATTTAGACTGATCAGTCATTAGTTTCATAGAAAAAAAGAATACTTGAATTGAAATTGTTCAGGTTTAAAGGGCCCCATCTTTCCAAGAACGAGCCTGAGATAGACATGTAAGTCATTTTCCTGAGTCCAACCACCGTAGTAAATTGATACCAAATCTCTCCTTAGTTTTACTGTTGCTTTTCAGAAGTCTGTGCAAGACAATTCAGGCTGTTAACATCAAGTGTAAATACCAGTAAAGGCAAGCATCCTAATTATATGAAGAAGGAAATAGATGTTTTGATACCTTAGTCTTCACTCTAAAGTTTTCACTCTTTGCTGCATACTCTCCTTCACTTCCCGTGTCGTTAGGCAGTGTGCTCTTTGATAGATCTCAAGCCTGTATGTCCTGTGGGCTCTGAAAGATGGATCCTCACACAGAGTTCAGAGGGAGCTCCTTGGTGGAAGTTAGCAAATTAAATGGGACCATTGACTGTCTCCTTTTTTTTTCTGGTTGGTGAGCTTCCTCTGGTCCAAGGGAGTTTATATGCCGTTTTCAGCTAATATATGTCTAGTATATTTTTTTCCTAGTTTCTGCTTTAAACTCTTGATTTTTCTTCCTTCCACCCCATCTCTCCTCCTCCAGCCCCCAAGACATCTTGGTAGAACTAGATGAAGTGAAGGAGATCATTCCTATTTCTGTAAGTGTTTACATTTCCTAGATGATGACGTAGGATGTAAGCCTATAGGCAAAAGGATACAGACAAAAGAATAAAGTCAGACAAATAAAATGCTGACTAGTAATTCTCATGCATTGGTTGTTCTGATGTTTTTTTTCCCAATACTACATTTTAAAACATATTTTCCTGAAGTACTGAAAGACTTGCTCCTGAACTAAATTTGGAGATAAATTTGCATTGTGCCAATACCATTTTGTGTGTGAATTTAGAACCTTTGGCAAATACTTCATATTGATGAGATTTATTTTGGATCATCATTTCCCAGAAAACAAAAGTAGTAGCTGTGTTTAAAAATGTGAAGAAATGGATTTTTTTTTTCTTTTTACTGTCATCACGTTAAAACCTTTCTTAAAAATCATACTGCTGACAAAGACAGATTTGCATCTCTGTGTCTGTGAGCTGTTTTGATGAGAACTGTCTGACTTAACTTGCATCCTGTATGTAAATTGATTTCAGCTGATTGCTTTGAATTTGAAAGAAATTTAATTTGAAAACTGCCTTGTTCCACTCCCTGCGGTAGTAGATGCTTCTCTACGTCATCTGTTAAGCAGTGCATAGTCAGCATATGGCTGCTACTCTCCTATTTAAACTGTTTTCTCCAGAGAAAGAGAAATTCCCTTTAGACCAGACAGACATCTGCTGACTCTCTCCTACTAGCAAAGTGACTGAAAAGATATCTTTCCCATGATTAAAAGAAATATGTCTGGAGGCGCTTAGTTTTTGTTCAATTAATCAAAGATTAAACACATGTGGACTCTAAACTGGGCTTCTTTGTGCTTCTGTGCTATCAAAAGTGATTGGAGGGGAGCTGAGCACCAGAGCTGGCTTGACTGAAATTTAATATTATACCTATATGTGAGCTATAATTCAGTTCCAAAGGTTCATAATAAAGTGGAAAAAAAACACTTAAAAAATTAGCTTTTTAAATTAATTTACAGATTTAAAATATTCCAATTTAAAAAAAGGCAAGAGTGTCAAATACTTTTTCTAACCCTTGTTTTTTTAAAAAAATATTCATATAGTTATGTGACTATGCTAATTTATACACAGTTACCATTTTGGTTTCTGTAACCACTTCCAGATGTAAAGGCATTCTTGTTTGCTTTTGTTCCTTAGTTCCTATTAGTAAATGCTTTACTGGCAAAAACTTTTAGTGTTAAAAGTCTGGTGTTCAACTCAATGCCTTATCCTTACTCAACAAACATGCTACACATAGACTATTTAGTAAAAACCTGCAGGTTTTCCTCTGATGTCAAAAAAAAAAGAGTATTTTTTTTTCACCCTAAAGTATACAGAATATGTACACTAAAAATGCCACAAGAGTAAGATGGCAATAATTAAGCAGATTCCTTGAATACCATGCTGCTCTTAAATTTTTTCATCAGACACTAACAAGTCTCTCTCATAGACATCTTTATCTGAAGATAATTTGTTTGGCTCCAGTTTTATTAGTGGAATTAGTTCTTTCGCGTAGTCTGTGGTGAGGTTTTAAAACTCCACTGATAATGTGACTTAAAGGCTCCACCGATAATGTGACTTCTAAGATATTTTAAAAACTGTTGTCTTCTATACTGCTCTTTCTAACAACTATAGTTTTGATTTATTAACTGATAAAATGTTCTTCAAAATATATGAAAACTCACCTATGTACAACTTCCTAAATAAACATAAAATAAAATACAGTGGAAAGGTCTGTCCTTTCATAAAAGGCATCAAGCAGCATTTTTGGCAAGATACTTGATATAATAGCAATGTTCCTTTCTAAAGTAAGATCTACTAAACTTATGATTTTTGAAGAAGTGCACAGTGAAATATTCAAAACTGTCATAATGGAATTAGCTAGTACAATAAAAATAATAAAAACCTTCTCAATGTGTAGCTTTTTTTACTATTAATGTGCTGAACCTAAAAGGTGTAATGGTAGGCATTGCAAATTACTTCATTTTAAAATGCTCACTGAAGTAATTAGGTTTTTAAACAAAAAATAGTCACAATATTTTCCCCAAAAAATCATAAAGGCTAGCTAATTTTAGTAAATATTGTCTGTGTACAGAAGCGAATCCATGCATATACTTCTATACTAGTATCTTAGTATTGCTTTTGTGATGTTTCCTTTTGCAAGAGTATCCTAAATAGTCTGCCCTCCTCTGTTTACATGTATTTCAGTTCAAGTTTTTGAAAACATTTTATGAATGTTCAAATGTGCCCATACTCGGGAAAGATCTTAGTCTTACCTTTGCTGTTCTCTAGACAGAAAACTGAGGCAGGCAGAAATTAAATCTTGGTCTCAAAGGGTCACAAAGATGTCTGTCATCCATGGACAGATCGGGAACTCACTGTTATATTTGTTCTTCACAAGACTGCTTTTCATCACTTTGGTTTAGGGACTGTTTGAAATGTTTCACAGATATTTTTAGCACTAATTGCAAATAACTTTGGAAGTCCTTTGAAATGTTAAATTATCCTCTTTGAGTGGCTCTGGGATGCAAATTGAGTTATCTAACTTGTAATTTTCGATTTTCCTTCTATGGATTTATTCCTCTAGAGCCTGGATTGATGATTCCGTATGGTTATGGGCCACCTTTTTTTTTTTTTCCCTCCCTGCCAGCTGCTCATGGATCAGATGAATATATCAAGATGACTGTATATTTAACCCTTAATCATCCAGAGAGAGGCAGGTACAAAAGAGAAATGCTAATAATGTATAGATGTTATACAAGGTGCTGGAGAGCCTGCTTCAAGGATGCTTATTTTTCTGACTTCAGTTTAGTTCTGTTCCAGCTGGACTCAGGACTGCCTCTGCTAAAACAGATGAGTGTCACTGATTTTAATTTAACCCATGCTCAGGAAAAGCCTATAAAGTCAAATTCAGCCACTTTGCTGATACTACTTAATATGTAGTGGATGCCAAGAAGAGGACTTTATGCCCAGACCAGGAACATCCAGACTATCTCTCTGCTCCGGTGGTCACCTCCCTTTGGAGAGACTGTAGGTTCCATGCAGGAATGGTGCTGCCTTCCTCTCCTCTGTTTGTAGGCGTTCTTGAGGCACTGGTTCACTCCTGGTCTACCTGAATTATCTAGTAAATCTAGCAAAGCTACCTCTTAAAAGCCTGTTACAAAAGGCATGTAGGCTCAAGAGGCTGGTGTGGTTGTCCCAGGCACTGCAGCAGGAAGCAATGCCACCTCTGGCTTAGCCCAGTCCAGGGCAGATCCTGTGAAGGACCCAGCCTGCTCCGACTCTGCTCCATGCTAGTTGCTGTCTGTATAGACAACTCGAAAAAGTGGAAAGGTGCTGAAATGGTTGCACTTCCCTTTTTAGCCTGCCAGTTATCACCCATGCTCTTTTGTTCCTTCCACCCTCTTATTTCTTCTCACTCCCTTTTCTTTCTTTCCTGCTCTCCTGTGGTCTAAACAAATTATTTAGCACAGTATACAATGTGCAGTCTTGCTCTAGGCCATCATGGGAGCCAAGTAAGACTGTTTTGCATAGCTGGATTCAGCCTTCAGGCTGACAATTAATTTTCTCTGTTCTAGAGGGAGAATTGTAACTGATGCATATTTCTGCTCTATGTTATGGAATAGATATAGAGCTTCAAAGTTAAGAGGGTAGAAAATGGGAGCAGTAATTAGGAGTCACAGTTACTGATTTTGCTCCTTTAGTATGCTGTCATTATTTAAATATTTTGTTATTGGAAAGAAGAAAGTAATTTTAATCTTTTCATGGCTTCGTTTATGACAAAAAAGAAACCTGATTTAAACCAGTCTTTATAGGGAATTAGATGAGTGGGAGGAGAGCTTGTCCACAGAAAAACAATGTAAACTAATGGTGAAAAACTGATTTACTTTTCTTCAAATTATGTGACTAGTTTATAGAGAGAATCAAGCAGTGACCATTTCTTCTAAACACACACACATACCCACTGAGTGAATAGGTATATGTAGGAAGAGTCACTGAACCAGGAGTACATAGCTCAGAATGGATTTACCCAATAATCATTAGTCACAGCTTGCAGGGTTTACATATAAGAGAAATCTTAGCAGATAAACAAGTAGTGGTAAAGCTAAGTCAACTGTCCATGTTTGGACTGAATGCCTTGACAAGTATATATGCTTGCATTCAAATAACACATTGTACATCTAAATGTGAAAGGTATATGTTCAGAAGTTTAGCATTATGGGACCATAGTTTGTAAGGGAGTGATGCTGAAAAGGTCCTGGATTCACATCAGATGATCTAACAAGATTTTTCCAAGTTATGTTGCGAAGTACGAGTAGAGAGGTGAAGTACAGGTGAATAATCGGTGAGACTATTACTGTAATGCTGAGTCCACAAACACACAAAAAAAGGACATTAGAAAGTTGGAATGGGCTCAGAAAACAGTGGCACAAATTATTCCAGATTTGAAAAGCTTGCTATATGTGAGTATTCTGTATAGTTTTATTAAAGCAAATGTTGAGAGGTAACTTGAATGTACAGGTCAACTCACACTATACAGAAGTTCCAATTAGTACTATATTTACATGAAACTAGATGCAGGGATTCTGTCTCTAAGAAGCTATATATATATATATATATATATATATACACACACACACACACACTACCCTGATGACAGTTACAGCATTGAAGAAAGTTTAAACGGTTTTGTGCCTCCAAAGTAAATCAGTAGGTAAAACATAGATAATTCTGCTGCATCTTGGCTTTCATACTGCTCTGGGAACTTAAATCAGCACTGGAGTTAATTTCATTACTGTCATTTATACTTAAATTAAGAACACAGTAAAGGCAGTTACAGGGTAAGAAAGTAAGCATATGATTTGTTGTTCAAACTGTTTTGACTTCCTGAGTAACATTTACGTTTTGAAGAAATATGTGGTTGTTTGTATAGTACGCAAATTAGTGAATCCGAGAGAAGTAAAAGGGGCAGAAGAGAATTGCAGTTGAAATGTCAGAACCACTTGTTGAAAAACAGTAGTAGCTTTTAATAAGCTTTCTTCTGTGGGAAATGTAGACTCCTTGGGTCATGTTTTACTGAAATGAGATGTGTTTTTAGGTTTTTGATTTGGTGTTCATTTGGGGTTTTTTAAAACTTGAAATATGCCTGTATTGAGGTGAGCTGATGATATGCAAGACTGGATGAGTGCTCTGTGCAGTATCTTTATACTTAAAGAGGAGAGTAGATAGTTTGAATTGATCTGTGGTCCACATCTGAAGACATTATTCACTGGACTTTGGTTACTGTCTCTGCCTGTAATTCATCTCAATGGCATCTTGTAAATCCGTAGACAACAAAAGAGCAGGAAACAGTTGAAAGTAGATGGTTATGCACTGGTCTTGCTTAGCAGTTTCATTTAAAAGTATCTTGATGTGCACACAGTGAACAGAAAATAATTTTTTTATTCCTCAGTCACCTCTGCCTATGGTCACTTAACTGCATCAGATCTGCCAACTGGACTTTTGTAAGAAAATGAAGTGCTCTGCCCAGTGATAGAAGGTGCCAAGCCCTCAGGGCTCTGTGCCTCCTTCCTTTCCTCCCCTTATCCCCTATTTCTAGGGGCTCTTAAAGGTATATCTGTTTTCTTACAGTGCTGTTCGTTGTACCTGCAGTTTTAGTCCTTAATGAGCCATCCTTTGTCTTCTCTTCTGGATCTCAGGCTTTTGATACTCTTCAGGGTGTAAAAACTGGACTTTGGCAGCCCTGCAGCCTCAGTGACTTCACCTTAGTCACGGGCTCCTTGGACATGTGCTGCCAACGGAGGGTTTGGGGAGGGAAGACCTCCCACAGGCTCAGCTTGGAAAGGCAGCTGTGGTGCTGGCCTGGAAGTAGGGTCATTACCCACAACAAACCATGAAAGCTGGTATTCATGGTCCAAGCTAGGTAAGATTTTCTCCATCTGTTACTTCCAAAGATTTACTCTTTTTTTCTTAAACTGTGTTGATGGCATCTCTGGAATTTGGTAACTTCTTCCTCTATGAAAGCAAACAGCAGATTTTTCCCACTGGTATGTGGTGTTGGCCCTAAGTTTGGCATTGCATTGTGGCTGAGACCTGAAGCACGGGAAGGTGAGTTAAAAGTAATGATCTCTTTATACCTGTCCTTAATAATTTGAATTTTTATCTTTAAACGATTTTGAGAAACAAAAATTACTTCCCTTCAAGGGTATTACTTTGCTAAGATGATTTGTTGAGACATGGTTTCGTGTGTCTAATGCCTGATGATTATTTGTATCTGACTGTTCATACTATATATGTATTGGAGGCTCTTCTGATGAGTAGAAATTATATCTGAAATATGTATGCATAGTAGGAGTAAATAATCACAGGTAGGCTCTTCTATAAGTGTGGCAGAGTGTCACTTTGGAACAAGTGACGCTGCTTTTTTTAATTGCAAGGGAAACAAACTGAACAAAATATTAAGGCATGTTGGTGTTCCTGTAGATTCAGTTCTTTTAAGTAATAGCTGTTTTAACTTTAGATAACATACCCTACGTTTCTTGTGCTGATCTTCTAAATAAAACGGATACTAGCATTTTGTTTTTAAAATGTTTGTTTAATTCATAGAATCAGAGAACAGTTTGGGTTAGAAGGGATCTTAATGATCATATAGTTCCAAACCCCTGCTGTGGGCAGGGTCACTTTCCGCTAGCCCAGGTTGCTCAAAGCCCCGTCCAGTTTGGCCTTGAACACTTCCAGGGAGGGGGCAGCCACAACCTCTTGGGGCAACCTGTTCCAGTGCCTCACCACCCTCACTGTGAAGAATTTTTTCCTTATATCCAATCTAAATCTATCCTCTTTCAGTTTAAAGCCATTGCCCCTTCTCCTAGCATTAAATGCCCTTGTAAAAAGTCCCTCTCCAGCTTTCTTGTAGGCTGCTCTTGAAAGGCCACTGTAAGGTCTCCTGAGAGCCTTCTCTTCTCCAGGCTGAACAACCCCAACTCTCAACCAGCTCTCCCCTCCTCCTCCTCATAGGAGTAGGCCTTTGTCCTTGTTCTGTTGGAGGCCCCAGAACTGGACACAGCACTCAGGTGGGGTCTCACAAGAGCGGAGTAGAGGGGAAGGATCACCTCCCTCAATCTACTTACCATGCTTCTCTTGATACAGCCCAGGATACAGTTGGCTTTCTGGGCTTCAAGTGCACATTGCTGGGTCATGTTGAGCTTCTCACGAACCAACATCCTCCAAGTCCTTCTCCTCAGGGCTGCTATCAATCCACTCATTGCCCAGCCTGTGTTTGTGCTTGGGATTATATATTCTATATAATTAAACATACATGTGTATTATATAGGTTTTGTATATATCTCTTCAAATATATATGTCACTTGAAATAAAAATTCTCCACAAATTTATTCCATCATCTTGTTCAAAGCTCTATGAATTTAAAACACAGAGAAACTCTACCTTAAAAAATAAAATACAAAATATATTTTCAATTATTGAATGCAATAAAGATCTTTTATGGGCCTGTGCATTTTATTTTTCTATCTTGGATTTACTGTATCATCTGTAAAGGAAGTAATATGGCCACTATAAAAAGTTATGGCAGACTCTGAAGCTGTATTTTTAAGGCACCAACTGGGAAATGGTACTGACTTCACCTTCTTGAGGAAGTTCAAGATGTACTTGGAAACTAAATCTTCTACAACAAGAATCATGAAGGAGTAGTGGACTAATTAGAGGGAAAGAAGTACTCTTTATGAAAGAGGATTTTATCCAAAATACATTGGAAAATACTGTCTGAAAGCCTTCATCCTTTTTATGGCTAGAAATAAAATTAATGCTGGCAGATGTTGTGTTTCGTTAGGGTGGGGCGAAGTAAGCTTTATGGTGATGGAAAGGTAATTGTTTCTTTGTGACAACAATAAAATATAAGGTAGGACACTTTCTTTTTGCAGAGTAGTAAACTTTTTTTCTAAATATTAAGCGTGCAATTTCAGTGATTATTGTTAAGATAGTCAAAATACACAAATGCCTACTGAGCATGCTTTGCCATTTTGTTTAGAAAAATAGTAGTCACAATAATTTTGAGCTCATTCACAGTAAGAGGTTCCTAGTAGAGCATTACTGTTTCTCTTGTAGTTTTGTTCTATGGTAAGGATTACTGGTGATGTAAAATAAGACTTGTTAGCCAAAAAAGTCTCTGCAATACAGTTTATAATTAAAATTGGTAGTAAATATTATGATAGTTTGTGTAGATAGTAAGGGCCTTCCATTCCAGTGAAGGTTAAAGATTTTGTTTAAAAATTTTTAAATTAGAATGTTTTTCATAACTATTTGATGTCTTGTGACTGCAACATCTTTTTCAGGCTTGTTCTCTTCTAGGATTTGCATGTTATTTTGAAAATACTCCGTTTTCTATTTCAGTGAAATGTTTTATCTCTCTAGCCATTTACATACCAGTATCAGCATCTGTGTATGAAGGTCAGCTTTATGGTGTGATTGTAGGCACCTGAACTTGAGTGGAGTGAAGGCCAAATCCCTGCAGTGCTACACAGATTGTTTGTAACGCATAGGAAGATTTTGGAGGGAGTGCAATATGAAGAGTCTCCTTTGGCTGTAATTTAACCATCTGAGTTTATAAAAATTTTAAGGAGACGGGGAATCCGTTCAACATAGCTGGATTCTAGTTCAAGATGAAATACAGAAAGGCTGTAGTTGAAGACAAAACTGATTTGTATGCAGTCTTTTACAGACATGCTCTTCTGTTAGTGAGTGGAAAGTAAGTTCTTTTTAAATCCAATAACTTTTCAATTATTTACTTTCTGGTAAGCATAAAACAGAAATACATTGATTTTTCCCTCTTTAGTTAAGAATGGGAAACCCTAATGTGAAAGATTTTCTTTTATTTTAATGACGGGGAGAATATTTGCCTTTTATCTATGGAATCCTGTACCCAAGTTTTACTCCAGCCTTAGGCCTGCTTCCAGTAAAATAGCTGTTAACCTCTGTTACTACTACTACAATTTTGCATTTGTTTTCTGAAGGCCCAGTTATCTCAAACTTGTCTGTCCTTAAATTCACTTTCATTTGCTGTTTTTCTTTTACAGATTCTTCTTCTTCATCTTCTCCAATCACTAAATGAAGTGATCTATATTAAATTAGTCTGTATGAATAGACGGGTGCAAAGGCTACAAACTAGGTCTTGGTTTGATCTGGAATATTTGCAAAAGTAACTAAAAATAAATGAACAAAGAATTAAGATTATATCTGCACCGAAGTTCAATTAAACTGCTGCATGTTTATTCATAGTTTACATCATTAGGATAATAATAATTACAGAGGTGGTATTGTGTCGGATCTGTGGGCTGTTACTCTGGGTGGGCCGTAAGCATCTTCATTACGTGGTATGTTGAGTTTCCTTAAACAACAGATATACCTGATGGAAGTACATTGCTTGGTTACTTAGCTTCTTTACTTGACTTAGTCAAGTTCAGTGTAATTTTTGTTAGCATCAGTCATCATTTCACAAGCTAAGTAATGTAGGTATTTTTCAATTTAGATGGTTAGTGAAAACGTCCTAGTTACTTTCTGTTCTGTGTTTTCAGCACTGGCCTGTTCTTTGATTTGTGAACCACTGGTACAAATGTGAATTTTTATAAATAAATTCATACCCCCAATATTTACACTAACTGTCACATCTTTTAAGTAGTGTTTTTCCCTCTTTGAACAAGAATTATATGTGCATGTACAACCTTAACATTCATTGTGCCAAACATTTGCACATGTGAACGTAAAGCTGAAATTACAGTATTTAAAATCTTAGATGACTTTTTTTTTAAGATTTTTCTATAAAGTGAATGATAGCATAAAATAATTTCCATTTGTTCTTGCTGTCTTAAAAAGTGACATTCATTAGCATTTAAAGATAATATGATGATATACATTGGAGTGTATTATTACATATTTAAAAAGTAACACAGTTTGCTTTTAGTTTTCAGGTCTGTCTGTGTTATGTCTTCAGGCTGTATAATAGACAGTACTGCAAGGGTGGAACTAACCTGAAAATAAAAAAAAACCCAGGTTTTTAAAGGAGTTATGTCAGAGAGTACTGAGGCCAGGAAGACACACTGTATTCCAGAATTGCATTAATGTGCTTTATGGCCCTGAATTAGTATAGCTTTTCCACCCTGGCCTCAGTAGAATATATATCCTAAGAGATCTGTGGCCATATATAAATGCCTTTGCATAGGAGTTCTATACATCAAAGGCAGCACCTTATTGGCTACTTTGAGTAAAAAGGGCCAGCTGAGTCTTTATTGACAAGTATTTGGGGCAGGTTGGCCATTCTGCTAGGGCAGTTTTACTGAGTTTTGCAGATTAACATCATAATGTCGCTTATTGTATCATTTAAGAAAAATTTAAGTAAAATATTTCCAGTGAGTTTTTAGGATTTCTTCCAAGTAAAATCTTTTTTTAAAAAAAATGGTAGAAACAAGAACTGAGTTTGAGAATTAAAGAATAATTTTTGTTTATGGGATTCGTATGTATAGCACATGGGTTTTTTTTTAAGAGTTACGCTAAATTTTCCACACTGGAATTGGTAGCAACTGTAGAAGACACAAAAAAATTTTAGTTTACAGGGCGAATTGATTCCTGTTTTAGATGAGCTGTGCTGGAACTCAGGTAACTGGAAAGTTCAACAAAGCCTTTGATATTCTTGTTTCAGGTACAGTTAAGATTTGTCATTAGAGTGTTTCCCTCAGTCATTTATTGTTTAATATTCCCTGTTAGGTCCAAAGTTGTAGTTCCAATAACTATGAACTAGTGACAGAAATGAGCCAGAAGTAGGAAATGGATTTAATCTGGAAATATTTGGGAGATTGTAAAAATTGATGCAAACAATTTGTTCTTTGTGTGCAGAAGTACAGCAAGTCTGATCAATGTGTAAAACCACAGTAGTTGGTTAAAAATGAAGGAATGCATTATTTACCTATAATTTCTAAGCTTCTTTTTGATATTTTCTGTGGAAAAAATACCAAAAGGTTATTTGCTTACATATACTCATGATAAAGAAGAAAATATCCCTTCTTGCAAATATTATAATTGTCCTTTAAATGAAAAGCCTGCAAAATTTAAGTTTGAATTGTAACCCAGTAGAGTGTCGATATAACAAATTTCTAGAAATGGAACATTTTAATAATGTTTTACTTTCTTGTAATCTGGATGCTTGCAATTTGGAATGTGAAGGAAAAAGTGTCTTGGACTACAAAGATAAGTATTGTGTTGGTTGCCTTTATTTCCTCACTATAAAGACACTGAATCATACCAAAATATACAAAATTTCTTGTAAGAGAAATTATGCTGATAGTAGATGTTAGGGTCCTAAATTTCAAAGATCCAGTAGAATTTTGCATTAGTTTCTTCAAGATGCTGTGATATTAGGGCTTACAAGTTTGGGCAGGGATTTCAAGTTAAGAAACAGGTGAAATGATTATGTTCTAAAATAATATTCCTATTTTATCTTCATTTGCAATCATTAATTTCCCAATTCATTGTATATAAAGATGAACTTCAAGAGAACAAAAAAACCTTTAACATTTTCAGTGTTTTTGGGATGCCTCATGTTCTCAGAAGGAAAGTACGATCTCTTCTGGAAGGTGGTCATCCTTGATTATACCATTTCAGACTTTAAAGATACTCCTTGAGGGCATGTACATTTTTGTGTACAGGCAGCAATGTGTTAGTCTCTTTTAAAAAACACAGAGACTAGAATAAAAATAAAACATAAATTTAAAGAGTATTTCAGTTTTGTTTGCCTTATATTTAAAATAAGAAAATGTGTTTTCTGAGGCTTTTACAGAGGTTGGTTATATAACTATCTAGGGAAGATGATTTGTCACAGCCTGTATGAAGTGGCCTTGTATGTTTATTGCCTTTGTGAACATAGTTGAATATTCTGTAGTTTAGTGTGCATGAAGGTCTCTTGCTGGAAGGTTCACTTAATAAGAATAGTAGTTGAATTATTAAAGTTTTAATAGAAAATAAACCTAGAAATATTTTTACTAATATAAATATTTAAAGATGTACATTTATCAAAGCATTGTTTCTGAAACAGCCTCAGAATCACTGTTGGAAGGTTCCTCTAGAGACCACCTAGTCCACCCCCCCCACCCCCCCCTTCTCAAAACCTGTCAGCTTTTAATCATACGGAAAGAGTTCAAAATAATGTCAATGCCAAGCTATGTCTGAGTTTATAAGGGAAAGCAATAGATTTCAGATTATTATAAATCTGATGCAGTAAAGCATCTCTCTTAGCTCTTGCTCATAGCTTACGTTGCTACTTTCTTACTTGGGAGGGAAAGCAAAAGATGCATTGAGAAAAGTCAGTATCAACACAGCATAGGTCTTTTTAAAGTTATACTCTCAGATTTTTCTTGGTGGATTTTGTGGTGCACACGGTTGTGTTGAGAGAAAATTAAAATTCTGGTAAATGCAATGTGAAATTAGTTTATCTTTTCTGTTAATGAAATAATCGTAGAATCATAGAATGGTTTGGGTTTGAAGGGACCTTAAAGATCATCTAGATCCAACCCGCCTGCCATGGGCAGGGACACCTTCCACTAGCCCAGGTTGCTCAAAGCCCCGTCCAGCCTGGCCTGGAACACTGCCAGGGAGGGGGCAGCCACAGCTGCTCTGGGCAACCTCTGCCACTGTCTCACCACCCTCACAGGAAAGAATTTCTTCCTTGTATCTAATCTAAATCTACCCTCTTTCATCTCTAAAACCATTATCCCTTGTACTATCACTGCACTTACAATAGAGTCCCCTCCCCATCTTTCCTTTAGGCCCCCTTTAATTACTGGTAGGACTTAAAAAGTCTTTATAAATATATTTGGTTTTAATCAAGAACCTATAATGAATATTTCAAAGTAATAAAATAGATGAAATCATAAACCATTTACAAATATATTTTTGTTCAGCCTATATTATTCTAGGCAACATGGAAAAAGACTTAATCAATTTCCTAGATGAAGTATTGCAAAAAAAGGATTTGTAATATTTTCCAGAGTTCCCAAAATCACATGTTACAAGGAGAAAAATAATTATTTTATCCTGGTTATAACATCTTTGCTTGGCATATTTTTATTTACTTTATTGTTTTCATATGATACCTGACAACACTGTTATCTCTTTTCTTATCTGTAAGGAAATTCTTCAGTATGAAAATATAAATCACTGTGTGGCTAAATTTCTTCTAGTGTATTAGTATCTTTTTTTTCTCGAATAGTATTTTATTAATACGTCCTGTAAAATCAGAATTTATAGGCATAGATACTGAGCAAGTCAGGAAAGCGTTAAGAAAACTTGGTTTTCACCATTTTTTATACTGACCATAGAATGAAATCCAGCATTCACAGGACCGAAAGAGTTTACAGCCCATCATAGGCGTGAACATACAGAAACAAAGTAGGAAGAGATGAATAAGCTGCACAGAGCACATGTGTTGAACTTTTCAGAAGTGCTGTTGTAGACACCGTCCCAGGCAGAGCTAGCAAGTGCCAGTAGATGAGTCTCTGGATATTGAACTTGGGCTTTTCCCTTAATCTTTTTCCCATCAGTTAGAAGTGAAAAGTGCTTGACAGCTGAGCTAATGGTCTGAACTGAGTCACAGACGTAGTCCAAAGCTGCATACTACTTGGTTTTCCTGGATTTTTCAGTTGAGGTGCAGACTAAACCACGCTATTGTTCCAGGCCTTGTGATGCTGTGCCACAACTCATTTTGTGCATGGCAAGGTAAGCAATTCTTTGTGTAGTTTCACAGGGGAAGTGGAGCCCCACAGCCATTGTAATGAATGAGAAGACACAGTAGATGTTAATATGAATGAGTTTGTCTCCATCTAAAATAAATAACCTGAATATAGTTTGGAAGGGTTTGGTTTAGTATTAGTTTTATGTGAGATAGCTCAGCCTGGATGTCTGTTCACTGATTTAAGACTGCAGAGAAAACCTACCAATAAGGGACTTGTTCTAGCCTACTGCTGGTCTGGGTTGCTGTATCTCAATCACAGCACTGCAGGAACTCAAACCTGGTGTAATCTATGTAATAGTTACCTAATATAATAAGTAGTTAAATACTTGAGAGATTATATAGACTCTAAAAAGAACCACAGTAGAAAAGGACTATTTCTGTGATTACTCTTTATTCGTAAGTCTTCTGAAAAAAAAAAAAACAAACCCAGAAACATTTTTACATTTAGAAATTCAGAAGAGCAGCAAGCACAGGCTATTTTGAGTGCATGGAGAAAGAAATTCCAATACTGTGGGGTTTCCTTCTCCAGATTGCAGCTGCTGAAGTACTAGAGTGTGTTATCCTGGGCAGACAATTGCTCTCATTACTGTATGGCTCAGAAATTGGGGCTGAGAGGGTAACCTCATCCGTTTCCTCCATGTATGCAACCCCACAGAGGTGGGGAGTTGGCTAGGTGTGACACTAACTGCTTTTCTGTCAAATTAGTTCAGATGTGCTCTTCTGGCTACAGTTAAACCAAGTTAAGAGGTTTTGGTCCCAGCTGTTTGCTTCTGTCCTCCCCTACCATTGCTATAGTCCCACTCAGATGCAGCATAACTGCATGTGTAGCTTTCATCAAGAGGACCTGTTTTGAGAGAACCTGAATTAAACCATGCTATTTAAGCTGTACGGAATTATTTTGGAAAAATTAACTTAAGGGAAGGCTATATGCTAGCTGTTACTTAGCCTGTATTTAGGCTAACGTATTTAAATGGATCTTTACTGGAGAAGATAACTTTTGTTAAAGGTGTATGAATAAGCAGCTGAAGGTGGTAATCTCTTGCTGTCAGGGTAGCATGCTAGGCTATGACATATTGCTGCCAAGGCCATAATGAGGTATTTGGTAAAACTATGAAAAAATCATACTCCTTCAGATTCTGTCATTTTTTTTGTGGCTTCTGTCTTCCTACACAGTATTTGTGCCTGTGTTTTTTCTTGTTAGACTTTAACCTAATGATCCACTGAACTTTTAAAATTCCATCCATTGATGTTTCTTATTTTCACCTGATGTCATAGTAATGACATCTGGTAGGAACTTCTGTTTCTCACCTGGATGGCACAACTGTCTGGTTACTTGAAACAAAGGTCTAATCAGACTGAAGCAGTAAAATTTTGACTGCATAGAAGATTTATTCTTTCAAAGTGCCTAAACTAAAAATAATTTATTTATATGTCCATGTTCTAGAATGAACTGACTGTTAAAAACCTTATGCATTTAATGTAGTAGGTAACAGAGTAAGTTTGTGTTTATAGTATTTACTGTTAAGCATAATATAGTCACATCCTGCTGCAGGGTTTTAGGTAAAATATTAGACTCTTGTATAGGGAATAAACTCTTATGTATGAAACCTGTGAAATAACATAAAATAAAATTTTTAATGGTCAACTTAATTTGTTTGCTCTTGAAGGAAATGCCTATGTGTAAAAGACCTTGAGGCATTCCTTAATTTCTGTAAAAATTGCTGTACAGTGTAGTTTATTTTTATCTATGGGGTTTTTTTCTTCATTTATAATAATCAAGACTGATTGCTGAGTGCAATTAGATATTATAACCATTGTTTAATGGACTGTCGTGGTTAGACATAGTTGGAGTTGCAAAAAGCTGCCATTTTGGAGTTGAAACAGAGCTGTATCTATGATGTTAAGGTATTAACTTTGGCACAGGTGGCAGGAGCACAGACAGGGTGACACTCTACTGGGACCGAGAAGTTGACTTAGCAATTGGTCAGACTTAGTTTATAGACATAGCTATATGATTAACTTGTATACGATCTTTTTTACATGCAGTTGAATATGCTTAGAGCAAACATACGGTAATTAAGTTACAATATCTGAACTTCAGATATAAAAGATGTTTCGTATTTCAGTAGACTTACAAGTTTTATTTTAAAAGTAATTTAAGGAATATATGTTTCCCTTACAAAATAGGGAAACAATTTTAAGAAGGTAAATTAATTTATATTTAAACAATCTTATAATCAAAGCATTTGAGGCTTTATTAAAAGCGACGTGCATATCTCAGTTGCTGTGTAGATCAGCACAAGAAAAGCCTTGACTTGCTTCAGCTGAGAATAAAATAAATTTTATCAGCTTCAATGAAGTGGAAGCTAATTAAACGCCTAGCTATTTCAAGGTGATTTGTCCATAAATTGTGCATCTCTTGCATGTTGAACTGCATGATAACATGTCTTAAAATTGGAAGTTCCCTTGGTTTAATTTTATGCAAATTTTATGTTTTCTAGCCTGGAATTTCTAATTTAAAAATCATATGTCACTGTTGGAAATTATGTCGTTTTGTGGATTTTTTTTTTTGCGGTGGGAAATAATTTATTTCTTTATTTTTATTTTGTTAACTCAGCAACTTAATAACAAGTAAGTACAGACAAGGAAGGAATTAAAATATATGAGTAAATATGTGGTGACATTTTATTGTTTGAAAAGTTAAGAATTTCTAAATACTGAAAAGGCTAGATGGTAGATTTGTGTCATTATTTTAGCAAAAAACATATAAATGGTTACAGTGTTAAATTTCTGAACTATCATAAATTTCGCACCTTATCTAATAGAATTGTATGAATGAGCGAAGCTTTCACAGGCATTCTGTGATCCTTCCTTTCTCTGTGGATCTTTTGAGGCTCTGGGTCTTTAATTTTTTCTAAAACTGAAAGCAGCATAAGTAGATACTTGATTCTGGGTCAAAACCACAACGCATTGTCTTAGAGCCCTGCAATAACTAGCAGTTTTAGACCATGATGCAACAGCTTCATACACAATAATTATTTCAGCATTTTTTACAAACATTTGTTCAAACAAACATCTGAACAGCTGCTAGGGCAAAGTATTTCCAGGGATTGAGCAAGTTTCAGAGACATTCAGAATTTGAGATCCTTCATCACACTCCCTGTTGATATATTCCTGCCTCCTATTCCTCTCAAATGATGCATCTTTTAGCCACTAACACCTGGCTGACAGACAACAGTCAGCTGTATTGCATGCCAGTGACTCTCAAGGGCCTTTTTTGTGTGTTTGTGTTTTCAACACAGAGAATAGCAGAAAAATAATAACATGAAGAACCAGAATATTCTGATAAAGTTTGCAGCTCCTGTAGGATCTAAGGATCCCAGGTTGAGTCTGCTTTTGTGACAGAGCTATGGTTGTGAAGGTGGCAGAGTAACACTGTAGATGATTCTCTGGCTTATTTCTTTATAAAATTCAGGTTATGTTATAAAACTAGTTATTCATTGCATACATAAAAGCACTCAACTTTTAAGAATCACTGTCTGAATCAGTAGAAAGTCGATGCTGAGTTTCAAGTTATTTGTTCTTAAAAAAATGTGCTGATAATCATGTATTAATCTCATAAGTAGAATGTTCTACTATCATTGTAAAACTTACTGGAACAGATTTTTTTTTTTTTTCCTAGCTGTATAGAATGTGAGAAGATCTTTTTAATTATTTTTTTTTTTTAATTTCATGGTTGGTTTCAAAGCTACAATACTGTGTATGATCTTGTATCACTTTGCATGATAACAAGTGTATATAAAAAAAGCTTGGTACGTGTTCTTTTGGCAGACTGTAACTTATAACAATGCCTTCCTAAAATTTGTTTTAAATGTTAATATTTCTAAAATTCTTTTCCTCCCTTTGTGCATCTGTGTGTGTGTGTGTACACACATGCATATGTGTTTGCTTTCACTTGTTTGCCTGAAGTAGTGATGCTAACATATTACACGGCAGCTTAAGGCTTCAGGGAGCTAAAGTAAGCATGAAGTTCAGCCTTTAGCTAACATCACCACTGGGCTAATCTACGATTTACAATGATCCATCACGAATATTTGCAAGTAGTCAGAATGAAGTGCAAAATTAAATAACATATGGGTACAGTTATCCCTGTTAAAATGACCACCGTGCCTTGTATTGTATGTGGAAGATAACTGGACAGGTGGTAATCTGTCTTCTCTGAGTGGAGACAGCTGGTATTTTCTTTGGGTTTCAGTGGTGCTTTTCTGTATGGTCTCACCTACCAGCTGATATCTTGCTTGTTAGAACAATACCAAGTATATATTAACCCTTTTATCTATTCCTATGTGGGTCTGAAGGGGGAAGTATCAGGTTGCCTGTCCATAAGCATGTTGGTGTAATGTTTATAGCAATATAAGATTCACGCAGCATGTCTTACTGACCTCTTTACATGCATTACTGTGATGATATTTATCAGTAGGTAGTAGATAAAAATCTTAGAGTTTATAATTCATACAGGTTTTTTTAAGTGTCTGATGAAGTTCCCCACTGAAGGAACATTTGAGAACCAACCCCCTTTCATTTAAATTAGGAGAATCTGAAAGGTTTTGTAACTTCACTTGAAGTTGTATTTCTATCACACCTGATATTAGAGCCCCAGACAACCTCTGGTTATGTTGAGCAATTGCAAGGGATAGCAGTGTTACAGGGGACAACATGGGTGGGTCAGGAGTGGGGAGGAAGGTCTAGGAATTATCATGACAGAAGTGGTTCTTCAAAGCCGAATGAGTGAAATCAACTAACCCCAATCTTGGAGGAAGGAGGGAAAAGATGAACATCAACTGAAGGATGAGACAGGGTGGGGTGAGAGAGGTGCAGGGACTACAAAGCCTGAGGGAGGTCAACGTTCAGACATTTAGTCTGAACACTGATTTTTTGTAAGGGATAACAGAATTTCACGTCTTTATCTGAATAAAGTGGTTAGTCATGTTGTAAGTGGATGTTTTAGAAACCATATTTATACTTGGACTTTTTTTTTTTTTCGTCACTAATAAGAACGAATGTAATAAACTGGAGGAAAAAACCCAGCCTAGATCTGAAGCTACTGTAGAAGGGTTCTGTCCAGAAGAGGAGCACAAGCTGTGTGAATTTGTAGCTCAGTGAGTCCAAACATAGTTCTTGTCGAGGCTTAAATTTCTAATTCTAAAGATTGGACAGGTACAAGCAGAAACTCTTAAGAAATTCTGATAATTAACTTCAGTACTAGTAACTTACATATTAATCGAGAAAGTGGTCTAAATTTTGAAGTCTTCGTTAGCAGCCAAATGCATTATCTTACGGAAGAGTTGAAAAAAGTGTTTTAATGGCCTTACTAGACTGAAGTTATTAACTGGATAATCTACAGTAGGGGAGATAAAACTAAATTGCTTAGGAAAATCAACAGTTTTGACAGGATTTTGCCTGGTTAATTTCCATTTGGTAAAGTGTTAGAAGAAAAATCAGGTAGAAGAACTACTGAAACAAACCTTTGCTGTAGAAGACCATTGTAGATATGGTTTTCTCCTAAGCAAATTCAGTTAGAAAATATCAATGTTGTTCTAAGGTTTAGGAATAGATCCCAGATTTTTCAAGTTAACCTTTTGAAGATATTCCCAAAGAAAGATTTTCTCATATGTGTATAACATGAATCAGCCTGGAATGAAAAGAATATTAAAAAAAAATCTTATTTTATTGAATACATAAAAATAGAGGGGTGTTTTTCATATCACAAAAGAGAGATTTTTATGTTTTGAACATGTTCAAATTAGTGTTCCTGCATAAACACAGTATGACGTGGGATTGTTTCATACTATTACTTTTCAAATGGACAGTTTTTGGAAACCTAAACAGATGGCCAGAGAAATATTTTTGTCTTTACTTGTAAATATGCTTTAGTGATACACTACATTGTCTTGTACTAAATCTTTTGTAAGTAATGTTACACAATGTCTTCTCCAGTATGAACAGTGCATAAGTAACTTTTTACTCCTGGTTGTCCTGTCCTGTGTTGCATGTGCTTATTTAGGCATCATGTAGCCACCCAGGGAGGCATGAGCAGATCTTTGAGGATCTTCTGTTCTAATGGATTTCATTTGATTTTAATTGGTTCCAGCTTGTTAATCATATGTGTCCTTGGAGAATTTTTTTCTTTTTTCCTGTCTGATTACTGCTCACAGATCCACATTTAGCAAGTATTTCCTAAGCATGAAAATGTACTGTTCTGTCCATGTGTTTTTTCACCCATGATCAGCTACAGTGATGAAAATTTTCCTTTTTTACTTCTAAAAGTTACAGTAGAAATATCTCATTTTCTGTCTAGGCTTCTGGGATAAACTCTGATTTTAATGTCCTGTATTTCATGAGCCGGTGTACTTAGATGCTAATAATGTTCAGTGCTGCTTGAAAGCTGGATTTTGGCCTTAAAAGGGAGAGTGCAATGAAAGCAGTGGTTCATAGATTTAGTCTTTTATGCTTTGTTAGTTGCAAAAAATTAAGCTTGGAATTTATCTAATGAATCACAGCAAACTAGGGGAAAAAAAAAATTTATATATATATATATTTAAGGCCTCCAGACCTGTCAGCTCTAGTGTGAGGAGTATAAAACATTAGAAATAGAGAACTTCTGAAGTTGGCTTGGTATATTGCTTCATTTTCTACCTCTGATTTAGAATGCATCTAATTTTAATGATGTCTTGCTTTCATTTTTCATTTAAAGTAGCAGCCTTCCCAAGAAGCCTCAGCCTTGGACCAATGTAGCTTTATTTTTGTCATATAAAATTCACTGCACCTCAGAATTGAATTGGTACGAAATGTTATAATTGGAATAATATATTGAAATCTGCAGCCTGACATTCTGGGCTTTTCTCAGAAAAGTATTATTGTTATAGAATTGGCTGGCATGCACTGCTGGAAATGTTACTGTAAGAATGTGTAAAGTCACTTGTATTTTCATTGAATTCATATACTTCATTTGGTCAGTATGCACAAATATGTATGCACTTAAAGCAGATTCAGTGATAATTTACTTTGTTAGTCACAAAGGAATATGGCTGTAACTAGAACAATAGTCACATTGGTTCAGGGTGTCATAGAAATATTGGTCTTTGGTTTCATAAATGAAATGTAAATGATTTTATGCGAGAAATGAGTCAGGTGGTGGAGAGTTCAAAGGTGTCAAAAGCAGGTTTGCTGAAAAAGAGCAAAGTAAATGTGAAATTTATTTTAAGCTGGTCATGAATTAAGCAGTTAACGGATTTTTTAATATAACAACAATAATTATTATTTATTTATGTTTACATAAATGCACAAATTTACCACTGAACCCACTTCAAAACAGTCCAGATGACTGGGGAGATGGTCCATGAGAATGTGATGATACATGGGTGAGAAAACTTTGACCACTGAAGTGCTGAATGTAAAGGTACATTTCCAAATGTTGCTATATTTGGAAGGAATCACCATCTTTTTCTTTTAAAAGAGGAATTCTATAATCTAAATCTACAGGATTATGGTTTATGAATTCAGTGGTGAAACATATGCCTAAGTCTCTAAAGGGATGACATTTCCCTGTTCAGCATTTACTACTTACAGCAAAATGTTTCTGCCCTGAAAGCTTTAGTAAATAGGTAGTCTGGATTCACAAAAAGGCATCAGTGTTTAAAGGAAATCATAAGCAGCATTTATATACTGAGTCCAGGAGTGCAGTTGTCAAAATTCTTTTGTGTGACTCCCGCTCTGAGCCATTTCTTCTTCTTCTACAGTGAAATGAGATCTAAAGCGCAGGGCAGTAAAGTCCAATGTCGAATTAAGGTTCTTGAAGAATAAGAAGTACTTCTGTGAATCAGATCTTTAATTTTGAATGAGTGAAATGTCTGGATGGTAATACTTTTCTTCTGAATCATTTAGCCTTTGTCCTGTCTGGGCATCCTGACAAAAGAGGTTTATATTCCAAAGTAAATAAAATCTGTGGTTTGCCTGCAGTAGAGCAAAGCTGTAGACTATTCCAAAGAAGTTTTATACGTGGACTCATCATCTATGATACCTGACAAATCATTAAGGCTTTCATGAAGTGTCACATCAGGAAAATGAAGCCACAGTCAGTGACAAGCTTTATGCTTCTCCTATCCATAACGAGTTACTTAATGTATTCCATTTTAATTGTTATCTTGGAGTCAATCGTGATCTCACACTACAGCTACTGACAGGAATCATCAGTTATGTGCATGGTGTTTTGCAAAATTGCAGATTCACAATACATCTCTCTTCAATGGCAGCAATGTTTAGCAGCTCATTAGCTTTTGGGCTATGCCTTCTGGTCAGTAGATACTGAGAGAGACAGCCAGCCTAGTTGATTTGCAGACATACATTACTCAAGATGAGCACTGCAGTATAACTGAAAGGAAACACAATAGAATAAAATAGCATTTAGAGTAGACTTCCATTAGATGGGAGATTAAAAAGATAATTAAAATGGAATTAAAAAGGGAAATTGTATTTTTTTTTTGCTTAGTAATCTCTCTCGCAAAATATCCTTTACTATCAAGTTTGATGGTTTTGATTACAAAATTTTAAATGGTCCACTTCATCAATTTATATTTGAAGAAAAATAAACATATAGCTAGTAACTGTCCTGCATACTTTTGTCTAAACGGTGGAGTTCTTGAAGTAAAATGTAATATCAGAAATAGGTCCCATGTGTAATATACTGGAGATACCATGTAATATGTTGTCCATGGTTACAGTTTCAGAGTTTTTGTTCAGATTTGATGACTTAATATTACACTGAAGAAGGTGGACTGGAATAAGATTGTATAGTACTGGATAGGCACTGTAGACATTCTTCAGTATTTAACAACTGAATTAGTGAGAAGAGGCTTTGATAGTTCAGACAAATAGTAGGATCATTAGGAATTGCTACTGAAGAACAATAGGATAATGTAATTGGAAACTACAGATCAGGTGGGAATGTTACCACTAAAAATGTGTGAAAGCTGTGTTTGTTCAGAAGAGACAAGAACTGGACGTATGTTTTTTACCAAGTGTATGTTGATAATAAAGAGGATGAATGCGAAAGGAATTCCTGTCAAGAGAACCTTTTTTTTCCTATTTTTCCTTTTTTATCTTCCTTCTCCTTTACCACAGCTTTTATGCTAACTTAGTGAATGCAAAAGGGCCATGCTGGATCAGACCAAAAGTCCAACTAGCCTGTATTAAATGTAAAGTGGGAAAAGATTTAATAAACACCAGGTGTGCTTGGTTCATTTTCCAGCTTCTGGTGGTGAACAGAAGCTTGTAGTTAGAATTGAATGCACTTAACATTTTGGCCTCTCATAATTACTTTGAAGAAATTGAACGGGGCAAAGACAAACTTTATAAAGTTCAACAATGAGAAGTACAAAATCATGCACCTGATGAAGAAGAACTTCATATACCAGTTAACATGCTGGGGGCTGATGAGCTGGGAAGCTGCTCTGCATAGAAGGACCTTGGGTCTTGGTAGACAACAACTTGACCATAATCCAGCAATATATCCACTTGGCTAAGGGCATTCACTCGCCTCCCTGGCTATGCTGGGAAGAATGTTGCCAGGTGGTTAAGCGTGATGGTTGTTCCTTCTGCTCAGCCCTGGTGAGACATGTAAAGTGCTGGGTCCAGGGCTGGGCTTCCCAGTACAGGAAAGATACAAACTTACTGGCCTGAGCCCAGCACAGAGCCGCAAAAATGATGAAGGAACTTGAGCATCTGTCATGTGAGGAAAGTCTGAGAGACCTAGGACTGTTCAGCCTGGAGCAGAGAATGCTCAGGGATATCTTGGCCATGTCTGTAGATACGTGGTGGAAAAGAATGAGAAAGAGGGAGCCAAATTCTTCTCAGTAGTGCCTGGTGACAGAAGAGACAATGGGCACAAATTAAAACACACAAAATTCCATCTGAACACAAGAAAAAACATTTTTTGCTGTTAGGGTGGAACAGCTTGACTGGAGAGGTTGTAAAGTCTCCATTTGTGTCAATATTCAAAGCCTGACTGGAGATATTTGACCCAAGCAACCTGATCTAGCTGACCGTGCTTGAGCAGGGAGGTTGGACTGGAAGATTTCAAGAGGTCCCTTCCACCCTCAATGATTATTAGCATTCTGGATCTATTTACAGAATGCACTGTGTTTAGAAACAAAACAGAACCGCAGAACTTATTTTGAAAAAGACACAAGTACATAAGCTGCCTGCTATTTTTGTTGATGTATCCAGTTATTCTGTTAGAATTGTCAAAATATGATGAATCTCTCAAGTGATCTTTGATTTCTGTAGTTTCCCTTTTAAATCTAGTTCATTATTTCCCCTTTGGATGTTAACTGTAGTGTGTTATGGTCACTGTATTAAGTAGTTCTTCATTAGTAACGGTCTTGTGCTTTAGACCAAGTCAACAGTTGTGTCTTTACAATTTTTAGAAGAATACCACTTTCATAAGGATTCTGAGTCTAATATCAACTGTGCTTGACTCTTTGTAAAAAGATTTCTCTTAATTTGGCTAACCAGTTGTTAGCTTATTGCAAAGTATTATCCATTAGAATGGATGAACTTAAAATGTCTTGTTTTCTGTGCTTCTGTAAACTCAGAAGCCATCTAGTCCTAACACATTACCCCAAAGGCTGTCCAGTCATACCTGCATCGTTATTGATGGATGATTGCCTGACCTGTTCTTGGAGGCATCTAGTGAGAAGTCTGTAAACTCCTCAGGTGACGTCAGGTAACACTTTGCAGTCTTTAACGTTGCAAATATTTTCATAGGCTTCGACTACCTGTGTCATTATCACCAAAATAACAAGAATTTATTCATTGTCCAGTATTTCATGGGGATGGAGTGCCTGAGTATTTTTTTCACTTTTTTGTCTACTTGAAGACCATTATTACTTGTTGCACCTAAGTTTTGCTTTCTTTGCTTAAGAAATCCTAGCTTGATCTCTCCTCTTACATCGAGTCTTTCATACCTTCTAGACATTCATGTTACACTCCCTTTTCTGACTACTTTTTTTTCTTGAAGAGTGATACCCAAAATTGGACATGTTATTGTAGCAGAAGCCTGACTAATGCAATGTGTCTAGTCCCACAACAGCACTGTGTTATTGGTTCATCCTCTTATCTCTTACAGGTCCAGACTCTTTTAAAAGATACCGGGTTATACAAAGTTAGGACACTATGGGGAAGAGTGGATCTCATAGATATGTAGTTGTACAGAAAAGATCACTTTCAATCTGTGACTTCAAAATTTGCTTATTGATGTGTGTCACTATATTAGGACCATACAAGAAGTTTTGATCAACAGTGTCTGAATGAATTCATATTCAATCTAGTAGTTCAGTGTGTTCACTGTAAAAGCTGAGTTTACTTACATAGTGTGATTATTTTAGTAGAACAGTTTTCTGAGCTAAGCCTTATTTTTCCTTCATTCACTGCAGATTGCCTGCCACAAAATTGTACCTGTACTGCTGCTGTTGCTAGCTAAGGACTAGGTTTGGTATTTCATGTGTATCTGTATACCTGTTGAGGTTTGAGCCGCTTAAACCAGAAAAATACCTAATGATAAATGAGGCTGTATTAATTAGTTATTCCTGAAATGTGATTTTTAATTTTTTTTTGATGTTTGCTTTGGGTAGCAGGGTAAAAGTGTTAGCCTAGTTATTGAAAACACAATCCCACAAATGTTACCTGATTCATTACTTTTGCTGGAGCAGCATATGAAGCTCTGATTAAAAAGGACCACATGGAAAAATATATTTAAAATCTTGATAATTTTTTGTGTGTGTGATATTGGGGTTTGTATATGGTAAAAATGTATTTTATATGCAGTTGGCTATTTACTTACTCAACTGAGGGGGACACTTTACCTAACATCTTCTATGACTTTCTGTGATGTTACACCATTCCTTTTGGCTGGATATGCATTGTGTATTTCCAATAGAGATTAATAAAGCTTCTAAAACTGCATTTATTTATAGGCAAGTTAAGTATTCTTTTATTCTATTCAGTTTGTCCATTTTAGGTAAGAAGTTACATTCCAACCATTAGGCCTGATTTATTGCTCAGTGGCCTATGTGAAACGAATAAGTGAATATTCACTGATTTCTGGTGCCCAGGTGTTAAAGTTGTATATTAAATGCTGTAGTAATTTGCATTAACTGGCAAGCTGTCATCAAAGCAACGCTAAATATTTAAGCAATAATGTTGCAGAATGTTTGAAATCAAAGTGTTATAAGTATGTGAAACTTGCTACTAAGTGTGTATTCAAGTCTTTTGCCTAACAGGATCAAATTACTAAATTAGAGCGTGAAAACTAGTGCTGGAACATTTTGCTGAGAAATCCCTTCGTTACAATTATGGTTTAGAAAGATTTAATTTTTAATTACACAGAAAAAGAAATCTTTGGCACTGTTCTGCTTCTGTTGTGGATAAATAGAACATAAGATATGTAAGACTTCATTCTAAGTCTAATCTCTTCATTTTTATATAAAAGTAATTTTCAGTGGTTTTATTTGCCTAGTGTAGTCAGTGATAGTCATCAGCAAGTCTAACATGCTTTTAGAGCTAGGTTGTAGCTATTGATGATAGTATCAATGACGTGTGAAATGCAATAAAATCTTGAAACCCTTTATTTACAAATGTTACTAGGAAATTATCTCAATGACTGTCACAGCATATCAAAAAGCATTTTTTTAAGAAGGGCTACCTCTAGCTAACTAATTTTTTATTATTATTATTGTGTTTTTTAAGGGATAATGAAATAGTATTTGCAGTATACAAAAGCATGGCTAGATACAGTGACTTAACACTGGTATTAATCAAGAACTAAACTAAAAATTAAACCATAATAAAAACTAGTATCAGTCTGCATATTTCAGAGGTAGTTAAGGCCAGTGTTTACCTTCTGATTTTTTGCTGTCTTCACTCTGTTAAATTAATTCTTAATATCAGTCTTTATAAACTAGAAATTTCTTCCCATCTTTTGTCTTCTGAATAATTGTAATTGTTTTCCACAGATGAGTGAAATGGGAAAACTGATTTTGTGAAAAATCAGCTTTTCATACTGGGAATTTTAGGATAGTATGAGAAAATATGTACAGATAGATCTCCCATTAAAATACGGTTTTGATTCAGTACAAACCTAATTACAATTACAAAGATCTCTTAGATTTTACATTACTGTTTTTCTTAGCAAAAATATTTTGCTCCAGACTGGGTGGAGGTTTAAGGTTATCCAACGTGTACTGAAGCCAACAGAGGATAAGGAAAAGGAAACCAATTATTTGTACTAGTTTTATAAATCTCTCTTTATTGCCTAACCTTTTCAAACAAGAAATGGATTTATCCTCTGTGGAGACAGTAGTATAAATAATGTCATTCTCTGGCTAGAAATGTCTCTAAAATCCTTTGATCTGAAATAGGGTTTCTTAATTCTAAGTACATTCTGTTCTAATATGTGCACTGTAACTAGATTGAAAAAAAATGCAGCTTTAAAAACTCTTGTCAATAAATATGTTTTCTTTAGACCAATTTAATAATTATAGTGTGGTGTAGTTATTGTGTATATAATTTCTAATGACTGCTTTTGATGGTTTGGACTTTTTCTGAAAACTAGGTTTCTTTTTCATCTTGAACTTGGTAAAAATATTGCAGAAGTTCTTCAAATGAAAGAGTAATAGGAGAAGTGTTTAGTGACTCTAGAAAAAAAGTACTTTTTTTTTTCTGTGTTCTGTTTTAAATTGTGGATAAAGGAATCAAACAGCATATTTACCTTCCCTTGGACATGGCCATCAACTATTGCATTTTTTTTGTTTAATTTTATTAAAGCAGGATATATATTATATTATATTTATTACTGGGGGAGGAGGATGCAGACCAGGGAAAATCTGACATAATGAGAGGAAGAAAACAAGCATTAAAATGGCCATTGCAGAGGGTAAATTGGGCTATCACAGAAGTTATTAGAGGAGACACTTGATGTGCTCTAATTTGCCAAAGGTATGGATGTGAAGAAATGATAGCTAATGTGTCTTCTGCATGTCAGAAGACCGGACCTAATTCATGCCTGTCAGGATAACATTTTATAGATTTAAATAATTTCTGTGCAAGACTATTTTCCAGCACCTTAACAAGAATATTTGTTCACTGTCAGTTTTACAGTATTTTGCCCACCTACCCACTTTAACAACAAAAAAAGATGAACTGGTAAATTTTTTGCAATAAGTATTACTGCATTAAAATCACCAGTATTGTGCTAACCTGATGAATTTTGATTAGTTCCTAGATGCTGCTGTTTCATAGCATCACTTTGAAAAAGTCCTTTCAAATTTCAGTGCTTCAACAAAAGTATTTTTTTCTTTACTGTGATTTTCTCAAAATGTCATCTTTTTCAAAATACTGTGTTTAATATGGGTTGGGACCTCTTTTATGTTCTGATAACGTATGCCACTGCAAGGCTATACTTTAATGAAATGGAGCTGGTTGATTAACTTTCCGTGATGTGCAGAGGTGACTGTCACTTCTCATGCCATCATGTCATCATGGATCTGTATATGAGCTCTTGTCAGAGGGAACTTCTAAGTTTTCATGCTGACTTCTATAGAGATGATGGCCTCTGGCTTCTGGAGATCTTGCTGTAGTATGTACACTGTATATTAGGTTTTTCTGGAAGGAATAAACTTGATATACGTCTATTAAATTACAGTTTATTACATATAGATTTATATATTAACCAATTTCTACTGTAATTATATAACAATTGGAGGGGACAGTACTGTCAGAGAAAGAGAAAACATAAGACAATAAAGCAGATATTTATGATGGTCACTACTTTTATTTATTTCTGTCTTGTTTGTAAGATTACATAGAAAATACAAACATTTGTTCTGAGTTTTCAGATAATAGCTTTGTGCTTTTGTTTATGATTTAATCTAATAATGTAAACAGTTTTTCATAGACTTGCATAATTTAGAAATATCCTCTGCAGATGTGAAAACTGAATGATAATGAAATATTTTTTTGTCTTCGTTACGTTAGGTGAATAGAATTCTCCCTTGGCCAGTCAGTCTCAGGTTTTGGGTCTTGTTGCAAGTCACTCAGGAACCATCTGTATAAAACAAGAAAATTTGAATAATTGGTGTTGCCATCTCTCAATGTGGGTGGTTTTTTATGGTGGTTGGGTTTTGTGGGTTTTTTTTAATTATTATTTTGTTTTTTAAAAAGCCATCTGATAGGAGGAGGAAACACTGTCCATCTTCCCAGTCAAAAAAAAAAAAAAGGTGATTATATGTAAAGTCAGGAGAAATCATGAGAATTGTTTACAAATAACATGGATGATTGCAGGGAACTTTAAATAAAGCAGAGCGGCGTTCAGGAGATTCTGGTGCCTAGTCTTAATATCACTTTCTGTAATTGTTTTTCATGTGTTTTAAGAATGATATGTTGCCAGAGGCTTGTTAGAGCAACGGTTTTGAAGATAAACTTGATATTGTTTCTGTAGTCTTCCAGCAGCAAATTAGAGACAAGGATGCCATATATCTGTGCTTTGTCCTTCTGTTTAAACTCACTTGAAATGCACTCAAACAAAACAAAAACCATCATCTGACTTTTGTCGAAGCTGCGCCCTAGCTGGACTTCTGGCACATTTAGGACTTGGACTCATGGGGGTTTATAAGTGTTATACATTTATGTGTATGCACTTGCTATGCTTTGTTTACTTTTTAAAGTAGGTTTTGAAGCTGACTTAACTAAGTTTAGTGTCCCAACTGAATATTTGTACTGGTTTCAAACTGCTTATGTCAGCTTGGCTTATTTCTGTGTATTTACCGACACGTGTTAAAATATACAAGTCAGTGGTAGAGCCATTAAAGTGTGTCAGCATGCAAAGTTGAACTGATTTATTAAAACAGTCTAACTTTATATGTGAACCAGACTTTGGTTTCCTTAAGGATATTCTTTGGACAACTCCCCTTGTGCCACTTGTCTTGCTCCCCACCCATCAAATCTGTGTTGGTAGTACCCATACTGAGAATGAAATCATGAATTCAGATATGTATCTGTCAAGATATTTTTGTCCTAGTTAGGAAAATAAAAAAGTCATCCATTCATTAATCAGCGAATGGATTTTTTTTTTTTTTTTTTTTTTTTTTTTTCCCCAGGATACATTTCTGAATTCATTTTGTGCATGTTGAAGAACAACTTACCTTGTCAAAAGGACCTTGGTTGGAATAAAATTAAGTAATAATTTAACTGTATTATGAAGGCTTATGTGGTAATACTGATATAATTTCAAGAGCTGCAGCTATGCATAACTGCACTTTCAGAGTTCTTGTGGTTTAAACTGAAATTGCCATGTCTTCTGGTTTCTGCGTTTTCCTGGAGCTCTGATCACATTTCTGTCTATGAAAGCCTAGAAATAATAGCCTTACACTTTTCAAATTCCCACAGGCCCTGCTGCTTGCTTTCAACATGGACTGTTTTTCTTGTGAGCAGGAATTCTTTGCGCTGGCAGGATATGAGGCAAGGCCAGTAGCTACTTTTGTTCTGTTTTTGAAAGATTATTTTTTATTACTTAATTTATTTCTGTGTTCCTTACACATAGAAATGTTATGGTAGTCTTGATTTACAGGCAGGGTTAGCAATCTTCCTATAACTCCTACTCCTCTGAGTAGTATCAGTAAAATCGTCTGAATTGTTTTGTGACCCAAGTGTATGCCTGCGGTGAGTGCTTTCGTAATGCTTCTCCCATGACAGCCCAGGTAATAAAGACTAAGTTGGAGCTTTTATGAATTACTGACATTGATTCAAGAACTAATAACAGTTCTGAAATTGAGAAGCTGCATCACTGTTCCTTAAAGTTTGAGAATGGTAAACAGACTCTCATTAAAAAATAAAAAGGGCAGAGGGGGAGAAAAGGAACTCCAGATTTCTTTGTTAATCAGTGAGCTAAAACCATGCCTATGTATGTGAAGTATGTGCATTGTGACTAACTGTGCTTCTTACAGAGTTTTCACATGGCATTTGTGGCATGGGAAAAAAAGAATTTCATGCCCACTTGAATGCCTCATTTGCTTTTTCTTTCTAAAGTGTTGCTTTGGGCCTTATTTAAAGTTTCCATAATCACAGAATCACAGAATGGTTTGGGTTGGAAGAGGCCTTAAAGATCATCTAGTTCCATTCCCCCTGCCATGGGCAAGGACACCTTCCACTAGATCAGGTATGCTCCTGAACAGCTTCAAGAAACTGAGAAATCAATGTGTCTTCCCTTCAATTGATGCATTTCTTCCACAAAAGATTGTATCAGCCCAAACAGAACATATGCAAGCCAAATAGGCAAGATTAGTGTCTGATTTAAAGTGGGTTCCCCCACCTCATTTCTGAGTAAGGCTTAATAACACTGGAAAAAACAGCACGTATGTGGAGTCATGTTAAAGTTACTTTCAGGAAGGTTTTGCTTATTTCTTGTCCTCATGGCCCCTGTAACTTCTCCGTCAGTAGGTGAAACATTAAGAGTGACAGCCAATAATGAATCATCCAGATTTTATGAGGACCAATGGGTACACTGATTATTTCAGCTTTTAATTAAAAGCATTGTTAGAGAGACCGTGGGTTGGCTGCAGACCTGGAGCTGGACAGCCTGCACAGCCTGGGAACCACCTCACTGCCCTGTTCCTCATTTGGGTCCATGCAGTGGGAACCGTCTGCTGGATTCAAAACTGAAACAGATCAGGCTGTGAGGCACCAAGAGAACCCCCTAAAACAAGGGAGAAGAAAATTATTTATATCTGTTTAAAATAAATTAGTTGGCTAAAACCAGTTCAATGCAAGATACAGCAGCAGAAACTAAAGCGTTGTTTTGAATATAAAGATTTTCTGACATACATGTGAGTTCACACCTGAAGTAACAGCACAGAGTATCACCACTCACATGCTAGAGTTCTGAGTCCTCCACTGTTTATCCTTGATGTAAAAACTTAAAAAACTTAAAAAAATTTAAGTACACTTAGACTAAAGCTAGTGTGTAAATGCTTTGTGGAGGTTTCTTCCTTTGTCTCCAAAAGTGACTTATTTTTATTTGTGTAAATTTATTCTCCTGAGTTCTCATTAGCTGGAAGAGAATTATTCTGCATATGGGTTCTTATAGCTTAAATCCCATTTGGATGATCAAGAGATGACCATTGATTTTATTTTAGCGCAGTATTGTGATTAAGACAAAATCCTTAAATTAAAATGTGTTATAAGAGCATTAGTTGACCCAGGAAACATCTTATGAACCATAGTCTAAGTGTATGGATGGTTCAATTTCACTTTTAAAGGATAGTTTACTTGGAGATTTATAAGGTTTGGAAGAGATCTTATGTATCATTTAGTAACAATAGATCACATGTCTTCAAAGATTCCTCTAGGGCATCAACCCTTTTAACCAGACAACTCTACAAATGCATGGGATTTATAGTATCAAGAGACAGGATTAATTTAAAGGAGTTTAAATTGAAATACATACTTAATCCCATTTAGGAATTATCACTAATTTATATGGAGAATTTTCTTTGAAACAGGCTTTTTGTTATTTTTTTTAAATCTCAAACATTAAGGTAAAAAGTTTACTTTCAGAGTTCGTTGTAGGGGTTTTTTAGCAGTTCTTTAGAAAATGTCATCTGAGAAGGTTCGTTTTGCATTTCAATAAAATTATTCAGGAAAAATATTCTTGGGACACATAATTGTGTAACCTGTACTTTGAGGATAAAAATGTAACTTTTGTTTCATAGCATATTGTTATATTAATTTTTAAATATAAACTACTTCTTCAACAACTCTCCAATGAAAGGTTTTTCAGAGTTTTATTAACAAATTGTTTGGTTACCTCCCAAGTATCACTAAAACATTGATGTGCATCTAGCTGTAAATAGAAAAATAATAGGAGACGTTGTAATAACTTCACCTCTATGGATGACAGATTATATCTTAACTCTTTTCTTTTCTTTTTTGTTTTTCTTTCTTCCCCCCCCCCCCCCCCCCGAAAAAAATCTGAGTCTATGTGATTTGCTACTCAGTTTCCTTCTCACGCTGGCATGATACAGCTATTCTAGTGGAAATTTATGTCATGACAATCATGAATTGTACCTCTCTAATTTAGAGAAGTTCTTTTCAAAACTTCAGTTGGGAGGATCTTGAATCTTTAGCCCCTAGGTTTCCATTTCAAATTGGAGTCACAGTAATGGTGTTCAAATTTGACAGTTTTACAGAAATCCTGTTCCTTGAGTGACAAGAGTTCTTTGATTTGAACACTTCCTCATCTGGCCTACTAGTTAGAAAAATTAATCTTCCTAAATGTATTAATCACTGTCAAAACCCATGATGTAAGTGTGAGGCAAACACCATCCTATGTAGGGTTACTAGGAGCTATGTATCATCTTAACTGTGACCATCTGAATGGTGTCTAGTGAATTTTCTAGACTCTTCCTGTGGTAAATCAGTAAACAATGTGTGTGTGCAAAACTTCAGCCCTTAGTTGCCTATCCTGCTCCCTTAATTTCAACAATGAGCTAGGTAACCAGCTAAATCTAGTAGACTAACAACTACTTAAGTGAGGTAAACATGGGGTGTTTTTTGAAAAACTTAGATTGCATTAGCTTGATTTCCTATGGCTGGAGCTTTGATATCTAAGCATTATGAGAGATTTAATAAAATTTGTACTCTCTTGTCCTATTTAATCCAGTAATCTGTTTTTGAAAAGGATGCTTGTTTTTAAATTGTTCCACAGCTAGCTAAATATTGGTTTCTTGGCTCTTTATACTTCTCATCATTCTTGCCTTTTTTTTTTTTTTTTTTCTCTCTCCAGACTGCTGTCACTGAGTAACTAATAAATTCTTTGTGGCTGATTTCAAAGTCTGTGTATTTTATATATGATAGTTTTCTTCCCTTTTTCTTTGTGTTGCCATCATTCAAAAAAGTAGAGTTTTTAAATAAATACCATAGTGAATCAACTCTATCCAGACTTGCATCAACTGCAAATTGACCCAAATAATTCTATCTGCATTTTGTCTCATTATAATTCTGATTTGTATATTAAGTTATATTAGAGAATCTCACAAATATATCCTTTCCAGTTTCTCTGTGAACCAAGTCAGTACTATTGTAGTTAATGAATCCTCATATAAAGTACTTAATAAATTTCCTTATGGCTTTCTGAAGCCTGTACTTCTCCTGGAATCACCAATCTTCTTTTCTTCATGTGAGTTTTTTTTGTGAATCTGTTGAACATTTTCCAGGCTCATTACAGTTTTTCCCCTATATATTTAAAGTGAATACATTTTCTTTAACCTCAGTGCCAAATATATTCCACACACGTGCCTGATTTTGTTCGTACATTTGTTCAAACGTGATGCCTCTCTCTGCTTCCATTCTTCAGTGCTTTTACTCTCCTTGATTCCACATCATTTGCAAATAAAATGATTACAGTCCTGCTTTCTTCCAGGGCTTTATGAGACCTAAATTAGCGGTTCCTCAGGGAGGTAAATTCTTCTAATTTCTGTAACTCCTGTTTATTATTATTTTTAATTTCTATACCTTTTATGCTTCCACTGTCAAGTAGGTTAAGATATTTAAGAGCATATACATATATATGCGTATATATTAGGATTTACTGATACATATATAATGTAACTGTTCATAGCCAAGTACTCTGAGTACTTTTTCACTTTCTCATATTTAATTTGGGTACTTTTAGAAAGTGTCATACAATCTAAATTACTTTTGTCTTTATAATGCTGAGCAACATCCCTTCTTTGGGGAATATTTGAAACCTTCAGGTCAATTGAAGTACAATATTACACTAACCAGCCATTGCACTGAAACCTAGTGCTCAGATGAATGTAATTGTAGCAGTCTCATTTAATATACTTGCAGTGCAATTAAAAAAAAAAAAAAAAAAGTATGTTGTGTTTTATGTATACTTGTGTGTACTTGCAATATTTTTTGTTGGTTTTTTTTTTCTGTAAAATATTTTTCATTTTCGAGATTATTTAGATAAGAATGCATGGATTAGAAATGTTTCTTTAGGTTCTGAAATATGTTGCTTTAGGAAAAGTTTTCAGATTTTTCTAAGACATACTTGTTTAGAATGTGTAATAAAGTGTATTCCCATAAAGCTTTGTAAAAATAAAGGTATTGTGAAGACCGTTCCCAGAAACTCAGAACACTTTACTTGGTTGAAAATATTGGCTCAGATGATGTAGAATTTGGGCAGAAGAGTACTTTTTAAAATTTTACTTTAAGGACACACAGTATACACTTGAGACAAATCCAGTTAGTGTAATATTAATAGGTTTAATGCTGTACAGCCAAATGCTACATCTGGTTTTTCAGTTTTCTTTCAACAGCCAACAAAAGCACTGAAGACTCTGTATGTGTGTTGTATTTAAAGCAGAATTATTGGACAGGTTGTATTCTTCAAAGCAAAATAACAGATTACTCAAACAAATGTGAAGACTTACTCCTTGAATGGAGATCATAAATATAAATTTCCTTAAAATAGCAAAGAAAGTGTGTAATTGTCCACAGGTTGTGGTTATATTTCCTTTGAGTTTTCAAAGAGATCACAATAAACATTTACATTTACATGCATTGCACAGATGGCACTTTGCAACATATGTATGCTGGACTGGTATCAGAGCTTACTGGGTCCACTTACAAACTTGTGACCTCTGGCTGTTATCATAGTTTTTGTATTTTGAGTTGCGGTAATTTCCTTTTTCTTCCTGAAACAATTTCTTTTTGTTTCTTCTTTCCGCAATGTATGCGTGTTAAGAATTCTACCATGTAATTTCTGTTCTTTTTGTTCACGCTGCAGTAATTCGTATTTTATGCAAAGAAACCCAGATGTGAACTGTGCTATAGTAGTATTTTTTGATTTAAAAATAATCTGTACATCTCAAGATAAAATTTAAATATTAACTGCCCCGTAATAATAGAATAGTACAGCTGCTGTTTCTAGCATTTGTCATGAGGCAAAATAAGAAATTAGAATTTTACATATGTGTTTTTTTTTTTTGTCAGAGAGCTTTTAGTCTTTCCTCTCTTCTTGAGTAGTATTAAAGAGGACTGGAATTGTTGAGAAGATAGATACTACATTGTCATACATACTCTGGGACATAAGGACGTACCCAGAGAAGAGGTGATTTTGGTTAAAGTTTTAAACAGAAATTCCTTAGTCATCAAAAATGAAAGATACTTTTGAAACTTCCATTTCTGGGTTAAGCTAAAAGGATTTGTTCAAGAATTCTAGAACTATAGGAACATAGAAAACTTGTTTTATTTTCCTCTGTTTAAGGACACACAGCTTTAAAACTTCCATAGCCTTCTGAGGAAAGTGTAGATGTCTTAATTTATAACCTCAGTTTCAGGCATTTCTAAATGACATTTAGGACATTATGTATATATAATGGCAGTATTCATGACTGTGTGAGCTTTAATTTTCTGGAGTCTCAGCAATTATACGATTCTGCTAATCGAAATGAGGCATTCAGTCCCTTGGGATGCTTTGTGGACGTTTGCTGAGGTGATTGCCAACATCGCATTTCCCTCGCGTGGCAGTTAAATGGAACTGGTTTGATTGTGCCTCAGTACACCCACTGCCGCATGCTCCTTCTGTCTGTTGGTGGCAGCTTCCAAAGTACCGACTTGTTTCATGTCGATGGCATGTTGGGCCTGGCAATAAATCACCAATGAATAGCCAGCTCTGTACTTCTGTATTTAAAGCAGTCCCGAACATTGATTAATGTGACTCTTCAGTGGCAGAACAATGCTCAAGGCACATATGCACATGAAAAGCTCCTCTAGTGCCAGAGATAGCTTTGTCCTACATGCTCCCCACCCTTCACTTTAAATGATTCCCTTCCAGGGCTGGCCTGGACCTCAGCTAATTGATTACCAGAACGTCAGACAGGCTGAGTTTGCCCTCAACCTGAGCGAGGGTAATGAGAGCCTTTGGAAAGTCTAGCGCTCAGCTCTGGAGAGGCCAGTGGCACGTGTCCTGGCCATGGTCCTCACAACCACAAGGCCACTAGCTGCTTGGGACCACTGGCTGTATTTAATACTTAATACATCTTCTGTCAATATGGATAATGAGCTTCCGTTGGCAGATGGCTGAGTGGCTAAGAGTAAATTTAGAGTGAGAGGTTTAGTTTTGGTTTGGGGTTTTTTTTGCCAGTTTTTATTTCAGGCTTGGAAAAGCGTGCAGAGGTAAGAAATGAGGATATGTGAGTTCCATTCTCTTGCCTTGTGACAAGTTACTGTTCCTAACTTGCGGTTGTTTGTATACTTCTGCTTCTTTGAAACAAACTCCTGTGACAAGCCTTTTCTGCCTTTGGGAGGCAGCTCAGTTCATTAGCCTCAATTAATCTTCTGAGCAATCTTGCACAATTCAGCCAATTGATGGAGCAAAGCCAACACAGAACAGGAGTATTGTTACTCTTCATAAAACTCTTCCATGCTTTCCACCACCTTGTTTTTGATTCTTTTCATATAAATTTAATTATATGTAAAAATAACTATAAAATGGCAGTTCCTCATTGAATGTAAAATGGTTGCTATAGGCTAGTGACTGTCTAGTAAAATCAACTACCCTTTAACTTTTTAATTAGCAATATAGTTGGCATATAGAAAACTGTTCCTCAGACTGCTGAGAATTCAGTATAAAAACTTCTCACCTTACCAGTTAACAGCTTAAATCCTTCCTTTTTCTACTCCGGTGTAAAATAATTGTGTGATGTGACAGGAGAATAAACAATGAAGAAGTATCTTTAAAAAAAACCCATATGCTAATTAGAAATAGCTGCTGTCTGAAATGTAATTTTTCTATGATCAGTAAAGTGCATGCTTTTTTGTACTGTAGGTGTACTTATGAAGTACTTCATGCTGTATTTGTATGGAACTCGAATTGTGTTTATTTTTGCATTTCCATTACTTTTATAGGCAAAAATAGTACTGCTGGAATTAGTAACTATAATTATAGTTGTATATATTGTGTGTTTTCTTGCTATTTAGTACTCATCAGTCATCTGCTATTGTCTTGAGTATACATTAATATTTTTTTAATCTCTACAACCAGAAGAATTAGCGCTTTCAAGGTGTTTTCACTAGAACCCAAAGTTTCACTGGATCCCAAAGTTCTTACCATTTCAGGGATGTGCTTTCACTCTGTAATTAATTTTTGCTTCTTCCAACTATTTCTAACGTTAATTTGAATACAGAAAAATGTAGCATCTTCCTCTCTGTGTTCATCTTGTCCCCAAATCCAGGAGTCTTCAATAAGCTTTTGTTTGAATATTCAGTAAAAGAAGGAATTATTTGTATTTCTTAGCAAAAGTTTCTCAGAGGTATTTTTTGTCACAAAAAGACACAGTAAAAGCAATGAGTTTAAATATAGCTTGTAACTCTAAACTCTTACTCCTTTTACCTTCTCTAGTCTTCAGCACTCATCCTCTCTACTGAAGACTTTTTTTCCTTTTGAAAACCTCCATGTTTTATAGGACCATTTGGATTTCCACTTGTGGGTCGTGTTTTGGGGTTTTTTGCTTGTGATATCATGACTGTGTCTTTAAATCTTCACAGTAGAGAAAATTAAAAGCTAGGCTCTGATATACCGATATTTGATTGATGTGCCCATTATAAAAAGCCATCTTTTGTATTTATCTATCAAAACGTTAATGTTCTGGTAATGTTTTAATGTGAATTTGACATGATGGAATGCTATAATTATGAAGTTTTGAAATACCCGATGGTTCTGTCTGAACTTGTATCTAGTTTCAAAGTGTATGTCCTTTTTTGTACTATTAAGTGCGCTGGTCATGTTTGATGCAAGAGGTGGCAACATGCTGAATAGATTTTGTTTTGGGAGACTGGGACTGCAGCTCACATCTCCTAGCTTTTGGTATTTTGCACTCTGTGTCATTTGGAATCAAAGTTCCAAAGAATGTGGATGTTGTTTAGGAGAATTGTTTTGAGGGGGGAAAGGGTGAGAAAAAGGTTCACGTAATGAAACAGTCTGTCTTTTTTTTTTTTTGTGTCTTTTTTTTTTTTAATGTGACAAGCTCGTGGCACTTCCTAAAGTATTTTGAATAGAAACTTAAGTCAGTGTCAGAAGAGACAATAGCAGTTTCCACAAAAGACTTTCTTTACTCTCACTTAAGAGAAAGAAGGGGCTGACTTGGAAAATCCCAAGCCTCTTCCTGTCATTAGCATCTGAACCACAGTTACTCCATCGTCCCATGTCTCCTCTTTCACCTAGCTAATGTTGTTTCCTTGATGTCTGACAACTTCCTAGAGTATGAGATTGAACTATCTTTAGTTAAACTCTGCTAGTATAAGCCAAAGGACACTTAGCAAGACCGTGATTATATTGATGTTGACTAATACTACAGTGTAATAAAAGTAGAGTGAAAAGGTTTGTGGTAAGGGCCTAACATCAGCTGTTAATGGGCTTCAGAGCTTTTACTTTAAACTAGTTCTGGTCCAGATGCTTAGCTACTTTCCTGGATCCTGTTTTCTGTCTTAGCTTCATCTGAAGGGAATCAGGTTCACACAGTGCAGGACTACTATGTGATGAAAACTAAAATGCAGTAAGTGGGGATGTTTGGGAGTAATTTCAAAAGCAGACATATCTGAACTGGAAAACTAATCCATGCATATGCAGTTTCAGGCATATCGGGATTACCAGATACCCTATTATGTAGCTGGGCAGTCCTTTTACTGTGAAAGGTGATCTTATCAAGGAAATACAGTCTTTGCAAAATTAAGAAAAATAAAGGAGTTTGAATTTCATCTACTCCTAGATTACTTTTCTGGGTCTTTTATATGTGTCCTCTAATAAAACCCTGACCTCCTATCATATAAGGAATGAAATCTATTACTTAGACAGGAAGATTTTCCTCTCTACTTCTCTTTCATCATATTCTTCTGCTTTTACTGCGATTTTGTTGTGTGAGAAAAATAGACGGGACCTTGAGGAAATCCAAGGCAGTAATTTCTTTTTTGCCTTGTGTGGCCTATAATGACTCAGGAGTCTTGTGAATTGTTAAGGGAGATTCCCTCTTACATGGATATTCCTGTAAAGTATTTATGCATTGCAGCACAAGCTTGGTTTGGCATTCTGTGAATAAAATGGCCAGTTTCACTCTGGCTGAAAATGGACTTTCATAAAGGAATCCCAAGGCTGTGTCTGAAACTGGATTTTCTGTAAATTAGTACATTATAGTACCTCCCCAAGCTCTACATAATTAGCTCTTTCCTTTTTCATATGTTCATCAATTTGCATTCATTGAAGGATTTAGAAAATTGGATAAGATACAAAGTTAAAGCTTGAACTGATACTTAACAGTGAAAGCACTTTAAAAAAATCATGTAGATGCAGTGGCAGTTACTGACTCAAGCCAAAAAGGGGATAATTTTGCTCCATTGCTGATTTCTGCACCCAGCCATAAGCTTCATGCCTCTCCTAATTAACTTCATGCTGGTGAGCAGATTGAGAATGGCTCTAGTCAGCGCTAAAAATGCCTGGAAACATGCTGTTTTACAGCCGTATGCAAAGTTGCTGGGGTTTTGGTTTTTTTTTTTTTTTTTAAATCACTGCCAAAAGCCACAAGACATAGATGCATATGTTTCATGCTAATCACAAAATAATAAGGTAATTGATATTCAACAATTTAAAACAACAAACAGAGCTCATACTCTGAATCTGGCCGCCTGGTTTTAATTAATGCTGTTGCCCACTGTTTGAGTGGAACCACAAAGGAAGTGGTGGAACTTGGTTTTGAAAGAGAGGTCTTTTCCAAAATGTTGATAAAGCATTTAAATAACTCTTTATGTGTCCAGGAAGGCAGCTGACAAACTGTCCTCCTTTCTCTGTCACTCACAATAAATTTGAAACGCAAAAGCAAGGTTTTAGGAAGGTTAAACCCTGAGAAGGTCTGGGAAGGCTTTTGGTTCTTTCTTTCAGATTAGCCAGTGCCTCCTAAGGAACTCACTTCAGGATTTGTCCAGATTGTTGTAAAATTAATTATACCTATTCTAAGAGAATATCTATGAAATTGTTTTAGAGACTGCTGTTCATCTACATAATAAGCTGAGGGTAGAAACAGTTGTATTGTTGCTGGAAAAATAATAAATGAATACAATTTACTAGAAGGGAACAGGGAAGAAGGTCCTGGCATTGATAGAATAGGCACAATTAGTATTCAGAATCAGCTCTTGAGCTAAGGGGATTTTGTTGGAGGGCTTTTAATTGTGGGAATTCTGTTAGCTCTAGTAGTCAAAATTCTAGGCTACCATGAGATGTCGGAAGTTTTCTGGTAGCACTCAGCCCTTCCAGTCATACTGGCAGTTAAACCAGCCAATACTATATCAAATCTGAGTGACACATCTTCAGTAAAAATTCACATTTCTATCAGTTACTCAATTTTAACTTTTTGGTGCTTAACAGTAACTTTTGATGAAATTTTATTCCTTTTTCTCTTCTGGAAGAGAACTAGGAATATCTTGAATGATTCTGTTGTGTGAAGCGTTAGACTGGAGGTTCTCAACCTTTCCTTCGCCATGGACCCTCCCTTTAAATATCTTTTGTGGTTGCAGACCACCAAGAATTAATCCAAGGTTTAAAGCACTAGACTGCATCAAATATTTATCTCAGATTTCTCATGAAGGATCTTCCAAGTTTGGAGAGAAGGGGAAATAAGTTAATCTGTTAATGTACAGACTCAGAATATCTTTATTGCAAGGTTTCCATACGAGTTTAAAATAATAGCATCAACACTTTTCTTGCTCAAATGGCCCATTTTGTGATATTTTCATGTGCTAATTCTGAATTTGAAACCAGTTTTTGCATTAAAATTTGATTAAAAGTTTTTACAATTCTTCTCACCTTCCCCCTTGTTTGTCTGTGTTTGGTCACCATATATTTTTGTTTACGGGTCCAGGGCTGCTACTTGGAGAAATAGACTTCAACCCTGTTGTGGCCCTAAAGAGGGCCGTTCGATTAAGAAAATGTCTTTAAGAGAAAAAACACCTAGTTAAAGTGGGTCCCACCAACCATAATAGCACCTAATATACTATCACATCAGGGCAGGTGAGGGGGGAAGAGCTTGAGTATGAGGGGAGCATTGAGGGGAGGAGGCTGTGGGAAAAGGAGGCACAGTGCTTATTGCAGGCCACACTAAATACTTCTGGGCTAGATGTTCCTCACCCCCACTTTAAGCCTTCATGGGGACCCCCTGTGATGACATTGTGGCTCCCCAGGGTCTGTGGACGACAGGTTGAGAACCACTGTATTAGATCATTGCCCTTGTTAGCTCAGCCATTTTAATTTGGTTATTTGTATGTTTTGTTTGTCTGTGGGTGTTTTTTCATTACTTTGTATGTACTTTTTTTAAAAAAAGTGGGAGGGGACAGCCGTAGAACTATAGTGAAGAACCTTTCTCTTGTCTTCATTGTCTGCGTATCCTGTCCTATGTTAGTGGTTGCCTCACAAAACCTAAAATTTTAGTATTTGAAATGGTTGTTGCAGAGCCCTGCAATGAATGATTGGCTGCTTCCAGGTAAATTGATAAAATTATTTTTCACTGGAATAACAACCATGATAACATTTTTAAAAAGCTGTATTTAAGGAGGAACTTGGGTAATTTTCCTCCTTGAAATGCTTTGGAAGGGAAGAATTTTTTCATTTGTACAGATCAAGCAGTCTTCAGGAGCAAAAGGCTTAAGGGCCCAGTATAGGCATAGAAAGTATACTTTCTAAGCTTTTCTTGTGTTTTGACAGCCTGCATGTAACAATCCAGAAAAATTCCATTACTCCTTTTTAGTTATCCATTCTAATGAGAGTGTAATTTTTAAAGATTTCATGGTTTCTCGGATGGCTGTCAGAAAAAGATTTTTGTGTCTATTCTCTGGCTCCCATTAAATGCAGAATGAAGTATCATTTTGCTTAATTGAGGTATTGTTCTGGCAAAACTCTGAAGAAAATTACCAACTTACTGAATTGGAAATTCTCAGCCTTTTTTTTCCTTCTAGCATGATGAAATGGCTTCATTGGTGCAATATACTAGTACTATTTCCTGAGGAAATATTTCTTAGAGGAAATAAATAACTATGAAGAATAGATCTGTCAATGGCTACTAAATATGTAAGTCCAGATGCAGACTCTTTCAGACCACAGTTTCTGGCTGCCAGAAGCTGAACTCTATGTATTAGGAAAACAATAATTCTGTTACATCTGTTACTTAAGAATCTGCAACTCACTACTAATGGGACCGTAATACTGGGCAAAGCAGGCCTTGAGCCTAGTCCTGCAATGAAATATTTTCTTTCTTATGAAGAGATAATGAGCTATTTTCACTATAGAGGCTAATGGCGAAATAAAAAAGACAATTGTAGTATGTGGCATTTTTAAAATGTTCAACAGAGTTCAAAAAGGGTCATGATTACAGCCTGGAGCCAAACCGAAGTGGCTTTACACCATCTTTGAGCTTTCCAGATGCTCTGTTGCCTTGGGCTCCATTTCATTATTTAGCCTGTTGGGTCCACTTCATGCACCAGTTTTCCCAAGGTTGCAGAATCTCAGGAACCTCTACAGCATTGTCAGCTAGCAAAGTAAACATAGTAGCTTTTTTTTTTAAAAGAAAGTTTAAAAGTGGTATGTTAGAAACATGATTAGAAAGACATGGGATACATTATTAAAACTAAGGAACTGATGACTCTTAGGTAGAGGCAATCTACAGGGAGAAGTGCTGAAGTTCTCCCATGCTTCGGTTGTTGCTTGTGAATTTAATTTCCTCTGGCTTTTTCTAGTAAATGCTTGACAAATGAAGCCTAACTCTTCTTTCTCATACCAATTTGCCTTTGGGAGAAGGGAGAACAAGGCGATAGTGTTTTGCTGCTGTGTCTGCTGAAATCTATGGCTGCAGTGAATAACCCAGCTCTGGTGTTTGCCATTCTGCAGCCAGCTTCTTTTCTTTATATCTCCTGGACATGACTGTCGTAGTAACAGAATGAAGTAAACCTTGCTCAGTCTTGCTGCTCCTGCTTACAGGGCTTGAGTACCAACACTTGACATTACCATTAGAACCTGCCAGGGCCCACTGTGACCAAGTCATGAATGTGGGACTCAACAAACAATGTTGGTGGAAGTAGAATCTAGCAGATTTGTTCTAGTTGTAAATAGTTCATTTATCTAGCCTGAGAGCTTTCTAATGGTGTCTTTCTGAAAAAGGAATAATATGAAGTTGTAAATATCAGGAAACTCAAACTGGTGGAGATTGTAATGAGCAGTTCAGTGAGGATGAGAGTAAAGCCAAAAGTGTCAGTTGAAAAGTATTCTTGGCAGAATCAAGAAAAATAAGTAATTAGCTTTCAGCTTACCTTTGGAATATATTTTATGCGGAAACTTTAGGAGTTAAAATTAACAACTTCTAACAGGTTTCTGAGTCATTTACTAGTTTGAGTTAGTGGATCTGTCAAGTCCAAAAACTCCTGAGCTTATCTAATAATACTTTACCAGTAAACATGACATTATTTTTGTGTCTGAACCACTGAGGATTATTATTTGATTTTCATTTGATTATCATTTGATGTTGCAGACAACTTAAATTTCCATTTCTTGCCACATGTAAATTCTCAGTGTCCTTCAGAGATTTTTTCCCAATGATTTTAATTTTTATAAATATCCATGGAAAAGCTGAAAATGCAGGTCAAGGCTGGACAAAAAAAAGTCTGTAATAATACTGAGGAGGCTGAAAATTTTCTGTAACCCAAAATATTGTACAAGTTATATATTGCACTGTTTAATACTGTACAAATACATACTTTGTGAAGGAACTGTGTGACTTGGGTGTAGAAAATCCATGCCTACATAAAGAAAGTAAAAGTTGAGTTTAGAACTTTCCATATTTATTTCTTGCTCTGCTGACTTCAAAGCAGACAACCCTTTTAACGTTGCCTAGCTCACAATTCAGTCCTTGAATACGGTACTCCCACTGGCAGTAATGCTTATCAGCATAAGAGGGGTGAATGTTACTGGACGTTACGTGAATATCTCACATGCAGTACTTACAACTTGAAAGATCACTTTGCAGCTTCCTTAATACATGTTATTTTTGAGCATTTGCAATTAGATATGTAGAGTAATATGTTTGTGATATTTCTTTCCTGTGTCCCTGACTCTGGCTGTCCAGCTAAAATAATATTTAAAATAATTTTATTACGTTAAAAAAAAAAAAAAAAAAAAAAAGTATTGCTGCACTGGCTTTTTTAAGTAGCTGTTAGAATTTTGTTGTGCTATAGGTAAGGTTTTTTTAATGTATGTAATATGGTAGGCAAAAGATAGAGGAGGAAACAGTGTAGGAAGTGCCCAGTTTGTAGTAGTTCTTTGACTCATCAGGCAGATAAATGGAAAAAAAAAAAAACAGTTTAGTATCAACTTGGCTCTGTAGCATTGAGTTAACTTTCAGAACAGCAAAGAAATCTTTACTTTTCCAAGCCATTTCTTCTAGGTGAGGTATTGAAAATGGAAGCAAAATTGGTCTGCCTTTGTTATTTTAGATTTTACTTTACAATCATAAAATTTTAGAACAAAATCAGCCATGCAGACGTTGAATTTCTAAGAATAGCAGTAATCTTGAAAAAATTTCTGCTGAAAGAAATTGTCTTTCTTCTAGTTTAGAGCTTTGGGGAAAAGGTTCGATAGCTTGCACTTTATTTGATTTTATTACCCTCACTGGCTAGCTTTGTGTCCTTGACTTTAAATGTATATATACACTGTTACTGACAACTTTCTGGGTAAACATTTGAAGAGCAAACAGCATTATCTTGTAAAGGGTAAGTGGAGTTTCTGAGGTGAATACCCTGTAGGTAATGTGGACTTGAAAGAACATTCCAGCAGAGCTCTGGCTTTTCCAAGGCTATCCCAGTGCCCAGTTGTCCTTAGCCTTGCTCAGAATTGCGCCATCAGTATTTTCTTAAAACTGTTGAAGAAGAAAATAAACCTTGCCTTTACTGGGATTAATTTAATGCAGCCTGAAGCAGCAAATCTCTTCTGGCAACCATTTGTAAGCTGAGTAAGCAGCACCCTCACATCTGTTGACAGTGTGAGTTCATTGCGGAAGCCAGTATCTGAGAAGACATTACAGTGTCCGGAATGGGAGAGGGAATATTAGTCACTAGCAAGCCAGAGCTCCAATTTTGAACACTTTAAGTCAACCACTCACGTGGTAGAATATGGATATGGTATTAGTGGTCTTCTGTTTCTTCAGTATTTATGCAGCAAATGTGGAAGACCAAAGATAGTTATGCTGAGAGAAGCCTGCCTGTTCTGGCTTGGCCAGTTACTGAATATTTACTTGATTAAAGGTGTGTTCTTTATTTTAGTGAATTCACTGAAATTTTAAGACAAATCTTTTCAGGGAAGATAGTAGAGCCCTGATTTTTCAGAGCTACTTTAAAATCTAGCTTAAGTAATTAAACTATGTTTGGGCACTTGCTTTTCTTCTTGATGGCCAGCTGTATCTTACCAAATCACTTTAAAACATTATTCCTTGTAATCAGTCTTTGGTCCTCCATGACAGTGCTAAACTAAACAAGCAATAACATTGAAAATCAAAATTAGGTTCAATGATGTAATCACATTGAATACCTCAACACTAACTGACTTGTGTAATTTCCTTCTGCAGCTTAATTATTGCACAACATTGATCATCTTTATTATCAGAAAGTGCTTTTAAAAGGTACTTACACTTTATGTGGACACTAGTAAAGACCTGATCCAGTCTTGGCAATGCCACTGCAAGGTCTTGGAGATCAGGCATTCCCTCCCTGCTTGGTTCTATTGCACAACATTGGTATATCACTTTGACTTTTTGTATGGCATTCTCCTAGCTATAAGATCAAGATAGCAGTGGGCATTACATTTAATATTTCCATAGTCTGGAATTATACATTATTCCCACAAAGATATTCTGACTTAGCTTCAAACTGAAAAAAGTTTTCAGAATACATATTTTAGTCAGTGATAGATAAGATATACACATGTATTCAGTCCAGAAGCAGGCTCATTGCATAACTATGATTTATGACCAGTCTCACTTTTTTTTTTTGGTCAAAGTGAACTATCAACAGACACTACAGAAATGGTAAAAAAAATAAAATTAAAAAAAAAAAATATTAAATAGGTTAGAACCCATCTGTTTATGAGCGTTCAGTGCGCCAAAGAGAAAAAAATGTTTTGAATACATATTTCTGAGCAAGTTCATTGCTTAGCTCTACAAATTTCTGTCAAATTGTTCAATACGATATAAGCTGTTGAAACTTGTCAGAATTCATGTTCAAAATACAAAGATCTGATTTTCCTTTAAGGGTTTGGGTTGCATGTTGTTACTAGCCTTCATAAATTATCCTGTGATAAAGAAAAATGACGTGGGAAACAGAAATATTTTTAATTTGATGGTGAAGCATGTTAGTGACTCTGTTTGAATAGAAGATTGCTTTGTACATTTATCATTTCTATTTCTAAGTTTAGGTGGTTCCAAATGGATCTTTGGTTTTGTGTGTAGTCAGACTCTTTATATATTCAGTACGGCCTTTACTTATGTTTATACCTCATTTATTTTGTTTAAGAACTACTTATGTGCTTTTATCATTTACTTTTCTATTGTTAGTGCCAAATCCTGAAAAATTGGTCCCTGTAGTATGCTGCAGCCATTAAATACCAGTTGGTTGCAGAATATCATTTGAACTTATTAAAATGTGATTCATCTAGTGCCAAGTTTATTCACAAGCCTTGTGCTGGGCCAGGCATTATACATCAAGGGAAAAAAATGCAAACTCCCGTGGGTAGCGCTGGGCAAATTCTGTGAGGGTAGTTAACTCCCGTCTACACTGAATCCGGGAAGGTGCTTCTGTCCCTTTTCTCCTTCACTTATGTTTTTTCTTAAGTGGCCAAGGGAGCAGGCGCTTGAACACGTGAGTGAGCAGAACTTCTGTGGTCCTAATCCCCTAATTAGACTATCTTGTGCAGATGGTATTTAGATTCCTTTGTGTGTGAGAAGAAAGCATGTGGTAACAATATTCATGAATTTTTATAAGATCAAACATCCTACGTAGGGTTTGCTTGCATATTTCTTAACCTTGTATTTGGGCCAGACCACTGGGTGGAAACAAATGTGAAATTGAACCTAAATACACAATGAAATCCTTACCAAATCACTTTACAGCATGCAATAAATAAGTAAATGCTTTGTACCACACTAGTGGTATTTGTGACAGTGCAACGAGGGGTTTTTTAGTATCTTGATTGTTGACCTCAAAAACTAAAATTCAGTAAAGTTTGCATTATTGCACTCATTCCAATATTATATCCAATAGTATGTTGTAAAGGAGCTATGCTTTACCTTTTTTTGGAATAATAAACACTGACAAAGACATACTGAATTTTCAAGTATTAACACAAATAGTAGGTTAATTTTCTATAGAATGGTTTAAACATTTTGGACAGAAGGATTATATAATGTATATGTCAGGGAGATGCATTATTGTAAAGCACTTGTATTGGGAAGTCATTTGCAGACAATTTTTTTTTAATCTATCACATAAATAGCCCCAATATTATGTATGAGAAAAATTGCATACTTGCTTCAAAAATTACTCCAATCATGGAAGTGTTTTGTATTTTCTTTTTCATCACCCATAAACCCAGCAAATAACACATAAATGAGCCATCGTAAAAGCCTAGACTTGCTGTGTTTAAGTCTTGTATTGAACTTGCCAATTACAGTGACAGTTTCTCATTCTATCTGGCATTTATATGGTGCAATTGGAATCAAATTGCAGCTTTTAAATTGTCCAAGGTGGACTTTCACTAAATAAAATGGGATCTTTCCACATTGTTTTGATAAAACACTGATTTACCATGTTTTGTTACTGAACATATTTGAAGCGTTGAAGAGATTCTCATAAGAACTTCAAAGGAGCAAAGGAAAGGAAAAAAAGACATGCAAGTAACATCCAGAGTGCAGAACCAGGAGGTGAGAGGTAAGATAAGCCCAGAAATAGTGGTTATAACAAAACATTGTGAATCCATAGCTAACAGAAATTGAGAGAATGGTGCAAGTTCTAGTATTTTTTTAACAGCAGAGAGTGGAGATTCTATGTGGACGTAGGAGTAATGATGCAGGTGGAGAAAAAGAGTAACAAAGATACCCTGTTCTAGCTAAGAATGAAGAGTATTATCTCACATAACAGTGAGACAGAAAAAGCAGTAACAGTGTAGGGGACAGGAAAAAAGGGATGTGGACACCAGTCTGTCAATTTTAATTTTTCCCCAAAAGTTCAGACACTGAGCCAAAAATAGCATAAAATTGAATGCTGGGAAGGGACCTCATGAGAATGTGTAATACAGTGATGTTCTAAACTTCTTAAACTCCATCTAGAACTGAAATAATAGCAGTGAGAAAATATTATCTGCGTTTTCTGAGTGTCTGAGAACTAATGGATGAATTAGCATATATTAGAAGTAAATAAATTGCTATTTAAATTACCGTATTCAAAGATAGAGTGTTTGTGGGTGCCATTAAATTCTTTATAATCATGACTATATTTTAGAATAATTTAGGTTGGAAAAGACCCTTAAGATTGATGAGTCCAACAATAAACCTAACACTGCCAAGTCCACCACTGTGCCATGTCTACAGGTCTTTTAAATACCTCCAGCGATGGTGACTCAATGACTTCCCTGGGCAGCCTGTTCCAGTGCTTGTTACCTTTTCAGTGAAGAAGTTTTTCCTAATAGCCAGTCTAAACCTCCCATGGTGCAACTTGAGGCTGTTTTCTATCATCCTATCACTTGTTACCTGGGAAAAGGGACCAACACCCACCTCACTACAACCTCCTTTCAGGTAGCTGTAGAGGTTGATGAGGTCTCCCCTCAGCCTCCTCTTCTCCAGATAAACAACCCCAGTCCTCTCAGTCGCTCCTCATAGGACTTGCTCTCCAGACGCTTCACCAGCTTCATTGCTCTTCTTTGGACACACTCCAGCACCTCAATGTCTTTTTTGTAGTGAGGGGCCTAAAACTGAACACAGTAATAAAGGTGTGGCCTCACCTGCGCCGAGTACAGGGGGACAATCACTTTTCTAGTCCTGATGGCTGCACTTCTTCAGGCACAAGTCAGGGTGCTGTTGGCTCCTATTCAGCCGGCTGTTGACCAACACCCCCAGGTGTTTTTCCACCAGGTAGCTTTTCCAACCACTCTTCCCAGGCCTGTAGTGTTGCATGGGGTTGTAACCCAAGTGCAGGACCCAGCACTTCACCTTGTTGAATCTGACACAGTTGGCCTCAGCCCATCGATCCAGCCTGTCTGGATCCCTCTGTAGAGCCTTCCTACCCTCCAGCAAATCGACACTCCCACCCAATTTGTTGTTGTCTGCAAATTAACTGAGGGTGCACTCAATCCCATCATCCAGAATATTGATAAAGGTATTAAACATTTTAGTGGAAAGGATTGAGTAGCTAAGAAATATTGGTCTATATTTGAAATTTTCTATGTGCAGAAGGAACTTGGTGATTCCTTCTATGCCCTCCTTAGTAGACAAGTCTCCCTGCTCCCCATGTGTTACTAGAAATAGGTAGCTGATGGTTTCCGTTTGAAAGATAAGTTACATATAATGAAGTTCAAATTTCAAGTTGGTATATGTGCTGTCCCACATCTGAAAATATTGGATTTGTTTTCCGACTTACTGGCTCTCTAGTAGGGGAAGAAAAAGGCTAACATTTGTGTTGAGAATTATAAATTCTTTTAAGAAGTTATTCTCTACTGTCCTTATATGAAGTTTATGAAGATATTTTATATTTAATTTGCTTAGATTAAAAAAAAAAGTATAGGAGGTTGAAGGAAGATATTTTTGTTAAGCAAATGTACTCTGTCATTCCATAGATTCTTCTAAAATGCCTAAAAAAGTTTTGGTGGTTTATGTGCCCGTTTAACATGGATATTTATCACATGGCTATTGTGACTATATTGTAAACAAAGTTGTTGTTGTAACTGTATAACTGTTGGCATTGCCTGTCTTTTGTTAGCTTGCTGCATACTACCACAGTTTTTCACTTGTACTATAGGCAGCAATCCTTGCACTCCTCCTTCAGATTATCTTGTCTCCCAAAGAAATGAGAATGAACAGTGTTTGAAAGCTACACATTCATTGTGAGTGTATATATCAGTGCCGTATTTTTCAGCTAGTTGAAGGGTAAGCCTGGGAGAAAGTGCCAACAGGAGACATTCTCCACTACGGTTCAGGAGGAACTGCAAAGTAGATGTCTTAAATCATCCTGCAGTATCAGTCCTGGTAAATGTCTGTCTAATACAGCTGTTTTGAAAACCTGCAATGTTGGAGACTCCACTGTTTGTTGAGTGTAATGCATTCTGTTGCTTCATTATCTTATTTCCTCACATCTAACCTGAATTATCCTTGCTGTAAATGAAATGCATGACTCCTTGTCCAGTGCACTGGGGACACCAAGAACTGTTCTCTTTCTCTTTGCAGCAACTTTTGCATATTTTAATAACTGTTATGATGTCCCCATATTTTTGAGATACTAATATCATTTGCATAAATCTTATTTTCATAAGTTTTGTGCAGTGATTACAATAGCAAAAGCACTAAGATAAGTAACCTTTTGAAAGAACAACTCTGGTTTGTAATTGTGATCATCTGGTAAGATGTGAGAAACAGTGGAGTTTTGGTGAGGTAAAAATGGCCCTGCAGCTCTACTGGCAGGAGGGCTCACTTTTTGCCATGCCCATTAGTCCAGCTTTGCTACTGTCTTTGCTCTCCACATTGAGATAACAAAGTGGTTATCTCATGGTGCCCTTTCAGGGTGCGTGCTGCATATGAAGCATGACCACAGTGGTAAAGCTACTGTATTTATGCCATGTCAGGGACATACTGGGGTGGAAGAGGGGACATGTCCTGCTCTCTGTTGGCTCCAGCTGCCAGAAAGGGAGGTGAAAGAATGAAAAGATGAGTTGGATACCAGATGGAGTTAGAAAGAGAGCTTTGGGGCAGTAAGTATTAAAAAACACAGCTGCGTGTGTTCTTCTTAGGCTGATATTGAATGACAGTGCACACTGAGTATCACTGAACCAGATATGTAATAGAGTAATAGAGTAGGACCATATCCCTCCAGAATGTTCTTGTTGTGTAATATACCAGTACTGAAAATATTGTAGAGGAAACTACATTTTTAAAAAGAAGTTCTCAGTATAGTGAGTTAATGAGTGGAACTGCAAAAATTTTCTTATGTCACTTCAGGGAGACAGACAGGTGTTTTCAAATACCATAAGTGAAAAAGTAGCAAAACCTCTGCCACGGAAAATAACATGGGACTATGACGTAGTCATAGAATCACTCACTGGGGGGCAGGTGCATTGCACGAAGGTGAATTAACTCACTTGGATGTAGTCACATTGGGCAAGAGGAAGATCTCTTCACTGTGTTAAGAGATCAGATTTTGCTGATTCAGAAGCTTGTTGGCAATGCATCCGCTATTTAGGTGTCTGATTTTTAATCTAAATAAAGAACTATCAGGGCTGGATATAAGCATGAAAGGAACCTTGAAACTGATGAACTTTTCAAACAATTGTTTAGTGATCCCAGGGGTACTGAAATGTTTATACAGTAGCCTGGGAAAAGAAGGAGACCTGGTGCAGGCATACTACTGCAGGCAGAGCTTCAGTCAGTGGACAAAGGAATACAGACAACCCAGAAATAAGATCTAACAATTTATCTAGCCCATCTATTCTCTTTTGGTGGAAGAGAGACAGCAAAATCTGATCTCTCCAGAGGGAGATAATAGTGCAAACGAAACAATAAATCCTGCTGAAAGTCACAGTTGCCTCAGTTCTCTTGAAAAGGTGAATAAAATAAATCAGACATGTAAGAATAACACTTTGTCAGGTGGTTTCTCTTTTGTAAAGAAAGGAGAACATTTGGATTGAAGAAAATGAGAAGAGGGAAGATATTTTTAATTGAGTCTGATAGTTTAATGTAATGGTTTTATGAGTAATTTGATCTTTAAAGAATTTTGAAGACAAAGTGAGAAAAGGACCGTGACTAAATAATTTTCTTTAGTTCTGTATCCCTTTTCCTGTGATACTAAAAAATATTATGGGAAAATTGAAGGTTCAAAGGAAAAATAGATGGTTAAATTATAAAATCATCTACATGAAAAGGAAACCATATTGGCTCTTGCTCAATACTGTGTAATGGAACAAGGGGAGAAAAGTATTTTCAACCCTATGCAACAGCAAGGAAAGCTACAAAGAAGCTGTTTTTAAAAAGCAGAGTTTGAAAAATGTACAGCATCAGCAGAAATATCATTTGATTTCTGGTGGAAAAACTTCAAAATTAACTTTAAGTGTGAGAAGAAATAGATGTCCTGCACACAGTTTCTGTAATTCTTACAGTATTCTTGATACTGGAAATTTTTGAGTTGCAACTGCAAAAGTTGGATCATAATGCAACAAGTAGAAAGGCAAGTTTGAAACCACTAAGTAGGTCAGAATTTTATGGAAAGTACCACATCTTGGGATCATATGAAGAGGTGATGTTACTTACAAATCTGCTCTGCAGCAACAAGAGCATGAAAAATGTCAGTTTTATGTTCTCAAGAGTGAAGCAAAACCCAAAAGACCAGTCTGTCTTTAAATTAGTCTGTGGTTTATGGTAATGATCCAGTATTTCCATCTTTGTAAGCTACTGGGTAGGATCTTACTTACAAAAGGGGAAGCCAGGGTGCCTGCTTTGGTGGGGGAGTTTAAGATTCTTTTCCTCAGCATTTTGTTATGTAATGATAGGGAACTTGCTGCTGAACACGCTGACTTTGTATTCAGCATGATGGCTTTTTGGCATACTACTGTGAATATGTTTTTACCCTGTCAGTAGTGTCTGATGAAAACTGCAGCATTTTGGTGTTAGGGAAAAGAGATTAAGCCAGCACTGCACATGTCTGACTACCCGTAAGTCTTGCCTTCAGAATTTTTTTTCAATAATGAATATGGTAGTGGCACTATCAAATACTATGGAAGAGAAGTGGGAGGGAAAGCAGATGTGTAAAGTCATTTGTTCTGTTTTGGAAATTGTTTGTTTGGGATGGTGAGGGGTTTTTTTTCATTTAACAGGTGGATATTTGATCATACTTTATTCCCTCACCCTTTTAATTATAGTATATTTTAGAGAAAGGTATGTTCATCTGTCATTAAATGGCTTTTTTTCATAATTTTAACTTTAAAACATTGTCACATTTGGTCTTGTGTGAGCATGAATCTACAGATACTAGTATTAGGACTTTACCCGGCAAAGGGGATAAAATAATTGTAAATTCAGTATTGGCTGAAGCTCATAGCCCTGTATTAGAATGATGAACAGAAAATCTTGCATTTAAGGTGATTAACAGAATTGTCAAATACGAGCAATGATCTTACGAAGCAAAAGTCGCTGAAAATGAGAAAGTTCGTGAGTGTATCAGTAGATGACTGATCATCTGGTGAGATTGAGGTTAGAAATACAGTTAAGTAGAAAAGGAAGCATCTGTTCCACTATAGAAACACTAAGTGAGACTTTATCTGAAATACTGTACACAAATTTTATCTCACATTTTTCAGAGACGTGAATTGAGACTAGAAGTGATGCTAAGGAGAGCTACAAGAATGGCTGGAAGAACGATGAATCAGGGTTCTTAGAAGAGACTGTAAGAGAAGCTTTGCTTGACTTAGTGAAATTTAGAGGTGAAAAATCTAGACTGTGTAGAAGAGGAAGGTATTTCCTTACTGTTGAAAGACTAGATTTTACCCAAGAACAAATTAATAGAAAATGATCTTAAATAACTAGAAATTTTTAAATGGTGTTTAATTATAAGAGATGTGAGGTTTTGAAGCAGCTTTTTAGTTAGAGTACTGGGGGCAAAAGTGTCAAGTTCCAAGACAGATTCAATAAATATATTAGAAAATTTATATACTTTGTACTGGAACGAAGGACTAGCCTCATTAATTCAGACCATCTGTACTAATTGTTTGTTGTTATGAAGTACATGGTTGTAAGTATCTCTGAATGAAAGTTAACGGGACATATTTTTAAAATAATATTTTTTTAAAAAATTACACATTTTAACTTTCATTTAGTTAATGAAAACATTCACAGTGTAAAACAAAACCTTGTATCCTGTGAGTAGGGTGCTTGGTGTTTTTCATTGCAAGTGGACATCATGTACTGGAAAAGTACTACGCTGTTGCCTTGTAACATGCAGTTAGCTATTGTTCCTTGTGTATCTCTTGTTCCTAGTGTGGTCTGAACTTGGATAATTACAGGTAATGGAAGACATCTGTGATATATCAAACATACTTTTTTTCTCTTTTATCTTTTGTGTGTGTGGGTAATGTCTATGACTGTCCCTGTCCCTGACTGTGAAAGCTATAGTTAAAGTTGCAACTCAAATTCCATTGTAAATCTCTGGTTTTATTCACTTACAGATTTCTTCCTTGGAGCTTAAGCCTGATATTTTTTTCTTATTTTTCTTTTGCTGCTTTTGACAAGGTTGCTGCTTTTTTCTTTGTCTTTTAATTGCATACTCTAAAATTTTGCAGTAGTGTGCATCGAGGACCCCAAATACACAAGTTATTTTATAAATTTTTCTAAAAAGGGACATTCATGGTGGATAAAGGGAATTTATGTGGCACTGTCATAGTCCTTATGTGCCTATTTTTTGAGTAACTCTGAAATGATAATGATGCATGTTGTCAAATACATAAAGCAGTTTTTTTCAGTATATGCTCAAGATGATAGTTAAACCATTTATTTCTGCTTTCTGTGTACTAATCTACTGTATAAGTCCAGTCCATCTGTGGTGTCCATCCTTTAAAAAAACAGAGATTTCAGGGGCCAGGCATTTCTTTTGTTTCATGTTAATGGAAGTCTGGATAACTGTTTGAGTAACCTGGTCAGCTCAGTCACAAAGTTTAGTCACGTCTGTCAAATAAAGTGCAAGATAAATTCTTTTTTGTATTGATGGAACTTGTATTAAGAAGACAGCATGTGCAGAGCCATGCTGCAGATTCTAGTTGCTTTTCATTTTCTGCATGTTTGTAAAAAGGAAATGAACCATTAATCAAAATAGTTATTTATTCTTTCTTACCAAACTTTAAATTTACTATGGTTACCTCACAATTGTATCCTACTATATTACAAATGCACCTACGTCTTGGTTAATCAGTTAGCTAAGTTAATAGGTAAAGTTAATACATTTTGTGGTGGCAAAGGATTTACTAAAATGGATGCAATCCAACATATACATATTCTAGACATCAAAATCTCAAAATTGTTATATACGAGTAAAATCTGAGCTGATTGTTCCTATTCATCTCTGAGTATTAAGTTTAGTATGGTTGCCTAGTTTGTTTAATCATCATTATATAAAGTTAAACTAAACATTATAAAGTTAAACTAAAAGGCTGCTTCTTCTGAGACACTTTCTTCTTTTTTTGAGAGGAGTTTTAATGGTTTTGTCTGTGAGTGTACCTATATGCCCCCTGCATAACATTTTATATTTTGAAATGCATCTGCAGCTAGTTGTATGCTGAAAGCTTTCCTACATGCCGCATTTTCTAGCTGAGAGGGTGATACTCTTAAACAAGTCACAGTCTTCTGAAGCTTTCAGTTTGTTCATGAGAAGTGAAATAGAAAAAGTACGCAAGTATCCCTAACCTGTTTCCTCCAAAGTGAGGGAAGCCTGCTGCTAAATTCATGTTTGCACTCTGTTGTTCAAGTCACAAAATCTAGTTCAAGTGTAGTAATTACCTTACTGTCTTTAGAAGGAAAAGGTAACCATTTTTTATGATAAAGAGAAGAAAATAAGTAAGTTTTAGACAGGAATAGATTTGAAACTTCGCTTTTGTTTGGCTGTTTTCAATGGAAAAAACTTTCCTTTTCAGGCTTATCTGCATTCAGGTAACTTTTGTTCGTTTTGGTATTGGTGTTTTGTTGGCGTTTTTTAAGGTCTCCCTTTCACAAATTCACCTAAAGCTTTGGGTTAAAGGTAGGGAAGCTATTACTTTATCTGAGTATCAGGATAGTCTAGTATGCAACAGTGGTAATGATAAATAGCTTCACTTAGTGCTGAGACAGTCCAACTCAAAGAAAAAAAGTACAGCCTGATTGCAGTATTCTTTACTGGTTTCCCCTTGTGTTTGTATTTACGCTTTTCATCTCATAAGTGCCATTGACTCAAATTTTGTATTTACTGTGGTCTTCGCTTGGTTAATTATATGTCAAAACTGAAGCTTCAGAAGCCAGACATAAGTGGCAGGGGATGCATCTCAGCAGAGAACGTTATTTAAAAATCTGTCCTTTTATTATCAATCCTGTTCCAGTGAGTATTTTCCAAGGTATAATAGGGAATTTTTAATACAATTGTTTAACAGAAAGTAAACTATTAAATCTCTTTCCTTATCTCTGATTCAAATCCCGTTGATGTGGTGCTTTCTCTGAGATGACCCAAGTTTCTCTGTCTATATCCTAATGTTTTGTCTCTTTAGGTATGGACTATCTTGTACTAAACCAGCAAGGCACTATAATAACTGTTCATTTCTGAAGAGGAACAGCTTACATTGTTGATTATTTAATGATATGTTCATGGTGCCTTGGGTAGTGTGCCTGGCTGACACCCAGCTACCAGAATATCTTTGACTTGTAGAGATGAAAGTTTAAAATGAAAGACAAATCTTATGGGAAGACTTATATGAAATAAATAACTTAGATTCAATTTCTTAAATTAATAAGTTTTCAAATGCCTGCTTTTTTCCCTAATACATGGGTGGAGTGTATGTCTAAGAATTATTGAATGTCACGAAAAAATTGTTTATTTTAGTAAGGAATTAAATGAGGAAAGACAGTTGACCTGATGTGCTGAAGCCTTGTGAACTCGTTTCTTGAGAACAGAGGAAGAAACATACAGAGGTGGAGAGGAGAGCTGATGGATTAAACCAGCAAAAATTAAACTGTTACCAAAATTGTATAATGAACATAATAAAACATCCATCTCAGAGCTGATGCCTTTTGTGATTGGTTTTTTTTTGTGATTGCACAGTGATTGGGTACTTGGGTTTTGCCTTGGACATGTGAAGAAAGCAAAGCTGGAGCTGAAGCCAGTACTGTAAACTGACTTTGTGAGCTGCATTACAAAACAGAAGAGAGTTTACAGACAGAAAAAATAAAGTGCTGTATTTTGATCACGTTAAATGGAGCTTTTGGAAAGTCTTCTGGAAAGAGCAGACCTAGTACACTGAATTAGAGAGAAAACTTACTGCAGGATACTTCCCATCTGATTGATAAATAATGTTTGGACTTACGCATAAAAAAAAAAATCTGGTTTTCAGTTGGCAGTTTGCTATAATTGCACAGCTTAATAGGGTCATTCTCAGAATAGTCCCATTGTCTGCTGGCGCAGCATGGACTCTGGTGAGATGATAGGAAAAATCTTGGTTCTTTGCTCCACAGCAAGACTAAGTCAGATGTTTCCATTCCTGTCTGCTGGAACCAATTTCTTGCAGACTTGGCTTTTAGCATTTTAGTAGCAACTTCCAAAGGACTGGTATCTAATGTGGTGGCTAGGAGGGTGGTCTGGTTTAGTAGCTGCCTGATGCAATATCTGACTTCCTGACTGGTATCTTTTTAAAGGGAGAGAGAACTGTTTTATTAAATAACTCATTGCCAGGAGGATTATGCTGTGAGAATTAAGAAGAGAAAAGACATCTTCATGAGATCCAGGCCTTTTGTTAGGGCTAGTGATATGTATGCTAAAATTAGTGGGTAATATTTGTGAGCAATAACTGTAATAGAAGACACCTGGGAATGCTAAATGTGTACCTAGGCATTCAGGTGTATGCTTGAAACACCAAATATGTAGAGGCACATGTAGTTATTTTATTTGTAGCTCAATCATTCGTAATAGGAGGGGAAAGGGAACAACACAGCCAAAACTTTTATTCTCCTTTCCATTCCATCCAGGTGAAAAGTGTACAGACTGTGGAATTTTTCCTTAGCTGTTGTTTTTTCATTCCTTCCTTCCCTCCCTCTGTGTCTTTTTTTCCTGTCACCACCACACACCCCCCCCCAAGTGATAGGAATTACATAGGTATTCGGTCTAAAGAAGATGAAACCTTTAAGACGGAAAATATATAAAATAAGGAAGTAACTTCAAAACTTTTTTCTTAGAATATTTGTAATTTTAAAAAATCTTATTTTCACTGCTGAATTCCAGACTTTTTTTACAAAGTGGATAGTAAAATTTTTTCTGTGTTATTTTCAGAATACATGATTGTTTATTAACAGAAGTAAGAACTTGCACAATAAGATAATTAAAAATACAGTTAGAACTTGTGTTAGCATCATAGTTTACTTATTTTAAAATATATATAATATGTATTTATATATTACTTATCTATTTTAATCATACAGATTACATTTACAGATTATACTCTTACATCTTTCAAGTTATTAATAACTAGTTTCAGACTGTTAATCATTGCAATAAACTTAGTACTTGCAGAGATAGTAAGGTTGCATTGATCTATTAGATAGACCTAATCACATTTTGAAGTATTCCAAAATTTTAATGCTACTGTTAATGTAATTTTAAATGTTAATGTTAAAATTTAAATGTTAATGTAATGTTAAATTTTAATGCCTGTGGGTATTTTTTACTAAGTAGCTTTTCCTATATACTGCTTTTATGAACTTCTCAGAGTTTTGAGTGTCAGTACGTCACAGAGCTTGCATAGATCCTTACTCCCAGAAAAATAGACTTTTCAGATCTACTTTGTAGTTTGTGGAGCTTAGATGTCAGAGCTAGGTTGGTTTGGGCCAGCAAATCAACATGGGTTTTTATTAGTTACCTTCACTTATATCAAGGTTGCTGTTCCCAGCATCACGGCAGCAAGCTTTTGTGGACAGTAAAGTTATACAATTATCACCGAGAGGGGGGGAAAAAAAGCCAAACAAACAAAACGTTTTCTAAAACTTTGATTAGTATATGCAAGGTGGAGAATCTAGAGCTTGGATGTTAGATTCTAGCTTGATTTTGTAGCTCCAGTAATTAGCTAAGTTGTTTGGTGTTTATTTATCCCTGTAAATGGAGCATTTTTGATAAGTACATTTCTGAAAGAGTAATCATGGAATTTCACAAATGCTTCACAAAGGTGAACTTTAAGGTGGAAGGCTGAGGTATTTAGAGACACTTTGGGGCCTACTGTTATACTAGGATGTCTTGTGTGACAGACATTCAGAAATGTCTTAGCAGGTAATTAGTGGGTAGTTATCTAAGTTGGACAAAATTACTTCTGAAAGGGTGTGGCTAACTAATCAGCATTCATACCTATATGAATATTTAGGCTCTTGTAGCTCTCTTTGTAGGGGTCTCAGCACATGACTGGCATTCATCTTGTATCATGTAGATAGGCTGTTTCTCATTACTGAACTGTAAGAACTTGCCTACAAGGAGTTGAATAAAGTTTGAAGGTGCTATGGTATGAAATAATCTCATGAAAATGTCATGTCTCCTTTTCCTTCAAATGCTTTGCATTCAAATAGTGGATTCTGGTTTATAAGAGCACATGTAGATTTTTGTCCATCTCCGTGTCTCCCATGCTTCTCTGAACTTAATGAGGTTTTTGGCCAAAACCCCACAAATAAACACTGGCAAAATCTCAAATTCAATATTTATGTAAAATAATGCAGGGAAGACACAGATGAACATGCTCATTTTCCAGCACGTTCAGTATTTTTTGCCTGCTCACTGGGCGTGAGATAGAATTTTCAACTAGCAATTTCAGATAGACTTTCATCTTGCAGAACCCATTTTCTGGCAATTCAGAGTGTATGCAATATTTGGTTGGGCAAGCTAGAGACATTGTATCTTGATGTGATGGCTTGTCACTCAGGGAGGTGCCCTGTGTGAAGCTGGAGAGTGAAGCACAAACCTAATAAAGAAACGATCTTCTGTGCATGTGTGTATGTGTGTACCCATGCACCTGTGCACACACTCTTAGATTCAGAGTAAGCATTCTTCACCTCTGCTAAATTTATGCCCTTTAAGCTTCCTTGTCAGTTTTTCATTTGGCTCAGCTTGTTCTTTATGTATTTGTTGGTCTCATCTAAAAGAAATATCTCTGTCTTTTGAAGTATAAAGAAGTTACCTAAGATTTTATTATGTTTTTCCTGCTTAGGTTTGTCATAAAAAGATACGTTACTGCGAAGTATTGCTGTTTAGGCTGAGTAGCATCCGTGTCTGAAGAACCTCAATGTTGTGTTTTGAATTTTGATAATAATGTTGTAATAATATAAAATTGATGGTATGGTGTAAACACTGCAGGCCCTGAAGTACAGTAAAATTGAGCTTGGTTGCAGTTTCAGCATGTGTGCAACTTAGTGCAATTGCTTTCTGTCTGACTTGTCATCACCAACTGAAATGAAGAGGAAAATCTCAACAGTATTGATTCATATCTGAATGGTTTCACTGATGCTGAATGTCAGATGAAGGTATTTCATATTTATTTTACAGTGGAGGGAGAAAATTATAGTACAATTCTTAAAATTATAGTATGATTGCCTTTTTTGACAAGAAAGGTTGGACCAGATGATCCTTAAGATCACTTCCAACCTGATACTCTATTCTATGAAAAGTAAAGAATTGTATGAAAGACAAAGCACATAATAGTTTGGACAGCTTTTCCAGACTATTAGTTTTCCTGAAATATATGTGATTTTTATTTCTTCCGAACATATCAGAGAATAATTCTGTTTGCTGCAAAAGAGGGGTAAGTATGATGACACTAAAGCTAACCAAATCTGTACCGTGAGCCTTTCATGACTGATATCTCTAAAATGTTGAATTGGATGTTTGTAATTTCATTTAATACAGTTAAATAATTTTCATTTACTAAAGACAGATCTTTAGTGTCATAGATGATTTTTTCTTTTTTTATAATTGTTTTCTGTTATTAAAATTATTTTAAAGCCTGTTTCAGAAGTACTTCAACTTGGAGGCAAATACAAGTAGTATTTGCCTTTCTTTATCTTTCTTACTTATTTTAGTGTCATATTTCATGAAAATCTGGTTATCAGTGAATTAATACCATTTACTACAGATAAAAATCTGAATTTGTTACATAAAGGTTAAATGCTTGTGTCAATAATATGTGACTGTATTTTTGAAAGAAACTGATATTAGCATATAAGCACGGAGAATACATGCTGTTATTTTTACTTCATGGAGATTAATCAACAACGTGAAAGAAACGTGATTACTGTATAGTTACAACTTATGGTGTTTTATACTTTTGTGCAAAAGGCATTGCTCCACAGAGTGTTAACTGTTTTTGTGGTGCATCTTATTTCAGTATCATCCTTCAAGTTAAGGTAGTGGTCAAAAAGCTTTACTGAGTAGAGGTATTATAAATGATAGGTATTCTCTGTTTTGTCTGCTTTTAAATGGAATATAAAACCAGTTTGGTTATTGGATGAGATTTAATACATAGAAAAAAAAAAAAAAAGAAGGTTTTTGTATTGTGCTCTGGAATTCTGTCATACCACTCTCTGGGACTCGTTTTGAGATGTTTGGCTAAGATCACAGGTTCAGCCACTTGCTTGCAATGCTAGCACTCACCAGACTGTCTTTTACACCCTAGAAATACTTTAGAAGATGTCTGCTTGTTAGAGAGAAAAGCCAAATGTTTCAAGTCTATTACTCTATTCTAAGCTTTGCCCCTTTCATCTAGAGGAAAAGCTGCTTTTTCCAGGATTTGCAAAGTACATTCTTTCAAGTCCAAAAAAATATTTTCTGAATTAAAATATTTGAAGACACAACCACCAGTTTAGTCTCCTGCCAGCTGCCCATCTCGAATGAGCCAGAACAAAACAACTTCCTTTAAGCCATAACTTTACAAGTTTGTCTTGTTTTTGAACTGGACAGTGACTTTTCTTTTTTTTTTTTTTTTTCTTTTTCTGTAAACAGTCTAATTTCTGCATGTGAACACTGCCAAGATGCAATTACTACTTAAGATGGAAAGAAAGAGGTTTTGCACAAATATATTTTTGTTTGTATCTTGCTTGACACCCAGCCCTTTGTTCTTGGCTTGCTGAAATTATCTTGGTTTCTTCTCCATTGGTATGCTTTTTCTTTCTTTGTCTGTTTGTAGTTTTTGACAGACATACCTCCTGAGAAGGCAATCTATAAGGAATTTTTTTACAGCCTTCCATCCAGTAAATCTAAAACTGATTCCATACCTGTAATAACTAGAGTAATGCCATATGTGATGTATTGCTGGTTTCAAATCTTATTGTTCTTTCTTTGTGTCTAGCTAAAGACATAGTTATTAAAATGACAGCCTAGGAAATCTGCTGTTCAGTAAGACTTCCTTGTGTGCTGTTTTTCTCCCTTTGGCTTTTATTCCTCCACCTCTATACAAATCCAAAACATCTTGGAAGTCTGTAGTGATAGCAACTCTTGTGAGTGAGAGGCGTCACAGCCCTCAGCCCTGCAGCAATCCCTCCCTGCCATTCACAAGGCAGAGCAGTTGTCCTCAGTGACGGCTGGTGCTCCACTCATCCAGTGGAAACCTGCAGCCCTGGTGGACAACAATTAGAGCGCCTGGACTTAGTCACCATCATGCTTTTCCTATGACAAGTCTACTTCAGCAGTCTTCCTTTAGGTTAGTATGGGAATTGTCATGTTTGTAGCATTAGTGAAATATGTAATTCCCTTCTTCACAGAAGTGAACAACAATGTTCAGAAGAATTTCATGTTTATTTTTATCAGGGCTTTACTGGAATAGTACTTTCAAATGGAGAAGTGGAGGCTGTGCTTATCCGCTTACTGGTTTCAATAGAAGTTCCCCTTCTTCCTTAGAAAATCTTCCTGTGCAACTGGTTATGTTTAGGAAAATCTCTGTTTTAGTTAAACACTAACAATTAGAAATAAGTTTATATTTTGAACACTGACAATGTTGAGTAGATAGCTGTGGAAATTACTATCATCTTTACAGGCTACTTTTCACATTGCTAGTTTTCTTACGCTAACTGAATATTATCATTTAATTACTGAGAATGTGTAACTGTTGTTCAGATATAGATCTCCTGCTGTTTTCTCACTCCATGAAAATTGCAGAAATTCAGAAGATGCTACCGTCATAGGAAGAAGAGTACTATTTCCTCTAATACAAATTGGGACAAATTACTGGTTTGAAAATAGTTATACATCCAGGTTTAAGAGAGAGGATTCTTCAGCAAAAGATCAAAACTCAGGTTCTCCTTCTGGCTTCCAAGTGGTGTTTATTCTGTACATTAGAAAGAGAGGACATGACTACTGCTGTCTGTTTCTTTTCTTCTGGGACCCTATTTCTACACTTAGGATGAAGGAGGTTCAGCGGAGCCTCTAAACATGTTCAGTGCAAGTCACAATGTGAGGTACTTAGTGGCAAATCATGTGTTGAAGGCTTTCCTTAACAGATTTCATTTTAGACGGCTATTGTGAGTAAATGCGAGCAGTTAGTTTCGTCAGCAAGATGAGACAATAAGGATGTCAGTTTGTGAATTTTTCATAATCCTCCCAGTGTGTGTGGCGCAGAAACAAACCCCAAAGTTCAAGCTTATTTTTGCATTTTAAGTGGTATTTTTAAAATTTGCTTGGACAAAAATAATTTAATAAAGCATAGTTCAAAAAGTATTGCGTTTTCCATAATAAAAATGAGAGAACAGTAATGCATCTTCTAAAAAGGACTGATTATTTATTGTTAGCTTAGTGACATTGTATAATTGCTCTGTTCAAATATGCACTTGCTTGTTCTTCAGTTGTTGCACTTCATAAGATACTAGAGTTTGTTTTCCCTCTGGCAAGCTGCTCAAGTACAAGCAATTTTTGGCTTGAAAAACCAACGAAACAATCATCAAATCTGAGTTCATGAGAAGGTAAGCTACTTACTGACACACATTGCAAATTATGTTTGCCTTCTCAATCCCTATTTTGAATACTGTGGATTTCTTAACTCTGCATGTTTGGAAGGATTTTACTGAGTGTAGTATTTTTGCATTCAAGTAATAGATTAACTGGAAAATTAGTCATTAAACGTTATTAACATTTAATTTCTGCCAGGTAGAGACAAGCTTGAAATAACATTGTACTTCCTGTGACAGTAAAAGTGAACCAAAGGAAGGATGATCTGCTGGGTTATGTTTAGAATATTGAAATGCAGTGAATGGCAGTCTTTCTCTTCAGTACAGGTTCTAGTGGCTTCTGTTGAACCTTTATCTTGATCTTTTCTTTATTCTTCTTTATGGAACCTTTATAACCCTTGGTCATCATTTAAAGGAAACCTGCAGAACTGAATATTAATACAAATAAGTTATTTACAAAACTTAAAATTGTTACTGTCCTTGGTTAGATGGATCCTGTGACTTTGGCAATTGAAGACAACAACCTAAGAAAATAATCTCTTTTACAGTCATTAGGTTTTTGTATTGGATAATCTTTACCATTCATTTCCCCTCTGCTTTTGCTTGATTGCACTACTAAACCTTTTCATCATTTTAATATAGTAGAGTAGGTCAATTTATAATTAAATGCCTTTATTTTTGTGAAATGATGCCACATCTGGAGCTATGTTAATGGTATATTTACTTGCCTTCATGATAAATGTACGGACACAGAATTTCAGTGAAAGAGTTCAACATTTTCATTTCATACTTCCTGTCAATATAAACTTCTGAATGTAATATATCAAGTGTAACTTTCATATATAAAGAAATATTGCTTAAGAAATAAGTGTATGTAAAGCTGCAGACTGAAAATTTCCATATATTTTTTGTAGTGATTTATTATTTAAGTATTAGTACCTTGCCTGGTCTTACTCCTTCCAATCACTCAATACTGCCAAGTGATGAGAATTTAAGAAACAAAATTGTTAGAATTGAATGCAGAGAATATATTGCATATAATCCATGGGAGTTGATACTTTCTGACTCTAACAGTATTTGGCTGAATGTTATGAAATATTCATTGCTGGAGAACTCAAGAGTCAGGATCTGATTAGAAGGACTCAAATCTGAAAATATATTAAAGGCTGTTGAGTGTTTGATCTGTTAGCACTTAGTAGGTCAAAGACGTTTAGGGGTCACTGCACTTCCACAGATAAAGACATCAGAGTAACCAGGGGGGTTGCATAAATTATTATTTCTACAGTAGTCCTGGTGGAGGATTAATAGTTTAGCTTTATCGGCTTTGTTTAACAGCTTTTAAGGCAGTCAGATGACTGAGCTTCTTTCACTGTTTATTTAGGTTTTGGTTTGTGTTCTGTTTTTTTTTTTCCTTTTGGTATAAGTGTTCTCCCAAGTTACAGTGAGTGAAAGGGATGTTTTGTTCTGCAAATCCTATTATGAACCTTGCCCTTTCCGCTTTCTCCATTTGGAAACATTTTGTGACATTTAATGAGCTTGAGCACTGGATGGAAGAAGATTTAGACTTTTTGTATACATGCTGCTGGGCTTGCAACAGCAATGCAGACAAAATTGAAAGTATGTTGTAAAGTAGAGGGTTTGCCACAGATCTTCCCTGGACTTCCTAGCAGCTTGCGGAGAGCGTGTGGCTGTTAATGTTTCCTGCCTGGATGTAGCGGGAAAAAGTCAAGTATCTATTTTATCCTGTTGCACTCAATCAGTCAGTTACATGTGTAAAACTATTGCATAGGAGCTGAATTCTGCATATATTCAGTGGTTCTATAAAAATAAAGTTGTGCATCTTTCTCTTTGTGAATTGTGTCCTTTTTTGTCCTTTTTTTTTCCCCTAAATGTCTTCTGTGGGTCTTTCTGAAAAGCAGATACTCTCTATTCAGAATAGCAGAAATGGCCTGATGCTTTTTGTACAGAATGCCATTTTAAAGAGAGAGACAAGCTATCAGTAGGCTGGAACTGTTTACTGATACTTATAAGTTCTCAGATGCAGTTTGTTATACCAGAACAATCACAGCTGAAAGATACGTGCAGGATGTACAGTGTGTAGCATGATGTTATGCCAGTTCAGCTTCTGCATGTCTGGCAGAAAAAGCGTGATGATCTGTTGCCAAAATGCTAACAAGGGCCTATGTGTGTATCTTTTCCACTGAAATATTTTCTGAATCACCAGTGATCCATGTGGCAGGCGCTGATTTCAGAATGCTTTGTTCATGCAAAATCCACTAAATCACAGTCTAAATTCCAAAGTCATGTACTCCATCATCCCTGACTGCTCTTTCATCGTCTCAGCAAATGTAAATATTGCAACATTTTTTTCTAACCAGTGCCTGGATGGAGGAGTCCTCCAGGCAATCATGGAGTTAGTCTTGAAATTTCTGTGCAGGTCCATAATGGCACACAATTGGACTTCCAGTATTTTGTGTAAAATCACTGATCTGTGTGGATCTGAACAGAACCTTTTATTAGTAGGAAAAATGGCCTTTGCTCATTTTGAACCTTAGAGGACTGTAGATTTTGCTGGGAGAGAGAGGCCCACTTCATACTGGTAGGCCAGCTTGCTTTTTTAGCAATTCCATTGTACTTCTGGTCACCTTCATGTTCAAATATTTACACCTTTATAAAAGATTCTTGTGCAACATTATAATCTTATGAAATAAGTTGCTACAGAAAATAATTACCAGTAATTCAAGATATAGCCTAATATTCATAGGCACATGAGGTGCTTTACATACAAAATTGTTACACATTATGGAAAAGTCCACCCTGATGTGTCCTGCAGTGGAGATGTTGCTGAAGACTGGCTGGAGGAGCAGGTTTTTTGACCACTTTTCAGGTTTCTATTTCTTTTTAACCCCAAAAGAATCGTATCCCTGTGCGCGAAAGTTTCATCTCATTAGTCCTTGGCAAAATTCCACAAATCTTGTATGACTGACACCGCCTTCTAGGAAAAATGATCATGAATGCTAAGCAAAACATACACACTCCCCTTCTTTTTCTTAGGATGTTAACTCTCTTGTTGTGTCTTTCCATCTCTCTTGCTTGTATAGGCATATAAAAGAAAAGTATGTTGTCAACTGTCATTTGTTTCCTGAAGTATTTTTTGCCTGGTTTATTTTTTGCGAGTATGCTCACTGTATGCTGCTGCTGGAATGACAACATATTAACTCTGAGATGATGAACTGCAGGATGGCTCTTTGGCAGTTGCGATTCTGAACTCTAATGCATTTTCTAGTTGTGGTATCCTTTGATGCTTCAGATATCCTTTCTAAATTGACAGATACAGCGAATCAAATGTTACATTTTAATTAGAGATATAAGCAATGCTCAAGTCCTTTTGGACAATAGCCATGACATGCTTTAATGAAAGTGCTATAACTTTCGCTTAGTGCTCTTTTCAAATAAGTACAACCTCTTTCCCACATACAATAAATGTAAGCCATAGAGCTCATTTGCTATTACTCCATGCTGCAAATACTAAAAAAAATAAAATTTTTTATTCTCATGTAGGAAAGTACTCAGATATCTGAGTTATTCTCAACTATGGTTGGTTTGATTTGGATTGGTTTTAAAATTTTACAGATTAATCACATTACTGTGCTTTTTAGGAGGGAAGAGACAGTACTTGTAATTTATGTGTGATTGACTCAGCCAAAAAGAAAATTAGCGTTCAGTCTTCTGTCAAGAACAGATATCTCTTCCATTTTTCTTCTGCCTGTCTTCTTTCACCTGTCTGCTGTGAGAGAACAGGTGACATTGTAGTCCCATAGTTCTTTTCATGCCTGTTAACTAATTTCTAAACACATCCTGTCATTTTCCCCGTTTAGTAGCCATCCCGTTTTCTTGGCAAGATTTACTTTCCCTCTCACCTTATCCTGGCATTCCATTGAACCACTCTCCATTTTGCAAAGTCTTCCTTCCTCCCCATTTTTACCCTTTAGATCTGCACCCCTTTGCCCCACAGTCCACAAACCTTTAATTTAAAAAATAGATCTGTTTTCCCTTCTCTTTCCCTTGGTGTGTTCACAGTAGCTTAAGGACTTTGCTCTTCTCTTGAATATAATTTCTGCTATATGATTATTTATGAATGGCCTATAATTAAAAATTACATAATTTTAAAAAATTTAATACTATACAAAATAATCTGTAAGAGATAAAATCCTTTAAATACCCTAGACTAACGCTACATACATTTTTTTTGTGAAATTAAAATAGATGGGTTGGGTTCTTTTACAAGTCTGAAGCAAAGAGTATAATAACCTTTGCTAAACAATGCAGGTTCTATCTTCTTATCTGGTTGAGCTGTACAGATAATTATGAGAAATGGTCAGACTTGTTTTGCTGAATTAATCACCTAATGTTTCTCTTGCCTTTCATTGTTTGTTTTAAGTGGTTATTCTAGTATGGTTACCTTTACCTGTCTTCACCATAGTGCTTCACAGGGCTGAATTTCAGCTGAGGTATAAAATCATTTAGAATCAACAGCATGTCCAAATTCAGTTTTGGTTTTGCTCTTTCTTTTTACTTACTAGCAAAACAGTACTTATTTTCTTCAAAGGAGTGTGGTCAGACTATCATTTTTTTAAATACCTACACTATTACTACACAAATGCTATTTTTTTTTGTTAATTTAAATGGAACATTTATTTTGATAACATACAATCACTGTGGTTGTATGGATGTTTTAATGAATTGTACACAAGTCCCAGTGGTTTCTATTAGTTGTGCATAATAAATTACCATGATTCCTTTGTGAAGGGCAATGTAGACACTTGTGGATCTATGAAATCCAGGATTTTTGGCTATCGATAGAGAATACCTGGATGGAAAAAGAGCCTGCCTTTAAATAACAAAGGGCTAACTTTGTTTTTCAAGAGCCACCTGTGAGTTGATTTCCTTCACAGTTAGGAAGAGACAGCTGCCTTAGCCTTATGGGCCAGCTGCTGACACTGGTATATCATTGGATCAGGGACTAGATTTTCAGGCTGAGAAATGGCAATGCATATCTGATACTTTAACTGGCTTTCTTGTTTGAACTTACACGATGTGTGCCCATTCTGTAAATTCAGAGGCCACATCAAACCACTGATCATCATTTCAGTAAATAGCCAAAAGCAGCCATGGTCTGCATGACTGTGTTCTAACCATCTGAAACCAAGAAAAGAAATAATATACCTTCTAAGTATTTTAAACCAAAACCCGCCAAAGAATAGTTTACTACACTTACTTTAACTTACTCTAAAAAACAGGAATACATTCCATTATAACTTAATTCTATTTCAAAGTTTTAAGTACGTATTACAAACTTGAAATGCAAATCGTGGCTTCTTTCTAAAGGAACTAAAAAGCAACACTGGAACATGTTTCTAATGCATAAATCTTTACAGGACTGAGGTCTAAAAATATATATAAATGATGACAGTGATAAATGCTTTTGAATTTGAAGGTAAGTCATGAAATAAGTATAGGTCTAGTTGATTAAAATTCATTGTTGATTGAAATTAATGATAGTTTTATTATCTCTAATGAAAGCATGAAGTTTATTTATTTAGATGATGATGAACTTTTGGTTGTAAATGAGTGAATAGAAAATGCTCATTTGCAGGCTTTGATTGAATAGCTGCAATCATTGTCAGAGGATTGTTGAAAGGAAGGCAAATAAAATGAGATATAAGACTTAAAATATTTGTATTTTCCAGGGTTGAAGTCAGGGACCTGAGCCGTAGTATTACCATTAATTTGGTGGCTTTTGGATTGCTTATATTCTCTCAGAACTCATTTCCTTTGAAAATATACATAGGTTGTTCTGTTGTTATTGTGCTTAAAAATATTTACTGTATCATTTACAGCCTTAATGATATTTTAAAAATATTCTTCATAGAACAAAAATTAAAATAACAGTTAAAAAGAGAACATTCAGAGTGCTAATGAATGTGATTTAATTGGAAATGACTGAGTCAGCCAAACATATTTTGTGTGGAAAACCGTGTTTCGATAAATGTTCTTTTCAACCTTCCTTAAAACATACTAAAACACTTAAATATAAATGTGGCACAGTTCTAAATAAGAACCTGAAATGCCTTCAGGGGTGGTTGCAAATTGGTAGAAAGCATTAAAAGGTTTGACTGCTTACCAGAAGTAGCGTTTAATTTGCCAGCTTCTTGTACCAAATTAAAATCCTTCACTGATTTGCAAAAAGGTCATTTGAACCACAGGAATAGTCTTTAGACTCCTGTTATATATAATGCAGAACATTTGTGAGTTAATTGTAACATTTTTAAGAAATGCTTAGTTATGAAAAATATATACCTGTTTAATGTTGTATTTTTTGACATAGAACTTTGGAAAAAAGTAGTTAGAGATACAGCGTATTAACCAGTAACATTATCTTGTATTTAGTTCTCTATGTAACTTTCTTTTAGAGATGATATTTTTAAATGTCTGTTATTTCAGATGGCTTCTGTGTGGCCTGGAAATGGAGTTGGGATTCCACATACTTAGATTATCTCAATGCTGTACGTTTTTCTGAGGGGGGGGGGGGGGGGGGGAAGTAAGAGATACTTAATGAGAAAGTCTGTTTGACATGTAATTACTATAATTCTACCTTTGTTCTAACAATGGATTTGAAGCTTTTTATTTTTTCTGATCTTAATGCACATATTTGGAGTGCAATGATGAAGTCTATGGCAAATTGGTTTATCCTATTCACTTTTGTAATCTGTTAGGGTTAGCAGGTTTTGTATGAACAGAAGCAAAAATATAATAAAGTCAATATCTCTAGCACCTTTAGTATTGACTTTAATTCAAGTACTTCTCCATTAGTTTGTTAAACTTCAGACTACATTATTTTATTAGAGCAACTCAATTTAATGAATTTCTTAGAAAAGAAACGTTGAGATCACCCACTTGGAGTACAGTCTGCTTGGTCGAAATAAAAAATGTAATTTTATAGGAAGATCTTCAAAACATGGTAGACAAAGTCTGGAGGCTATAACCTCGTGCAAAGCTCAGTGTCCTTGTGATACCAGTTGTTAGGTTTGGCATCTAGCGTTGATGAGGTCATTTTTTAGCACTTCGTAGATTTGGTTTTAGCCAGTATTTATCTTTTGACACTGAGGGTGAGATGAGAAGGAGCTTTCAACTGCTTTCCCATGGCAAAACCTCTTGAGAAATAAAGAAGGCAGGCACAGGTTTGAGTCGGCTATTCACCTCCATCTCTCAGTCCATGACTTTTCCCCCCCCCCCAGTTTCAAGTCTTTGGTCATGGTTGCCCACAATAACACCAGATTTTAGGTCATATTTCTCCACAAATAATGGTATTTCCTGACTTTCTTAAGGCTTGGATTTATTTTCAGGCATTTGAGTCAGCAATAGTGTGGCACTGGCATAATTATTTACAGTTTTACTGCTACCCACAAGATTCTGTAAAAGCAGTAGCAAAGCTTGAAGATTGTTCTTAACTTCACAGAAAGAATGCTCACAAATTATGTGCTGTAGCTGATGGGTGATGTTGCACTTTAAATTAAAATCCTACTTATGCTTACCAAAAAAGGAAGAGTTCAGTTATTTTAAAACACTTTCTTAAATTCTGCAGGTGATGTCTAAGTGCCGGATCAGCAAAATTTCAGCAGAATTTTTGTTCTTAACCTGAACAAATATTTCAGAAAAGCTCTGTCCAGTTGCAGGTAGCCCATGCTTTTATTAGCTGTATACTTTTTTATTATTGTGGGTACTCACAGTTAGCACTGTCCCAGCTAAAGTGAGCATCTCATTCTGAATTAATGCTTGGGACATGCAGACTAAATGCTGCTATGCTGCCTGAAAAGTTTGGTTCCTGGGATAATGTCCTTTTTTTGTGGGATGGATTCTAAAACACGGCAGCTTTATCAATAGTGACCCTCATTTTAGAGAGGTAATGGCTGTAAAAGCCAGTTTTCATTGTGCTGCTTTGTTTTACATGGTAGCCTGTTAGACTGCTTGATCAGGTAACAACATCACAAGATGTAGAAGCGGTGAATTTGAAACTCTTGTGAATCGCAAAGGAATTTTGAAAGTTAGTCTAACGCTTCTTCAAGTGCTGCTCAAATCGCAAAGGCCTTATCTAGTAAAGTCAGAAATAGCTGTATATTTTAACTGTAAAAGTATACAACTATTAAAAAAAAAAAGTCCTGAGTGTTCTCACAAGTTCTTAAGTAGAGCTATGCTTAATGTAAAAGTGTTCTTAATATAAATGGTATGAGCTCTTCTCTGTCTTTTTGCTCATAGGTGTGTAATTCTGACCTAAAATTCAAATAAATATATAGTTAATATATTTTTCTGAAAATTAGCTGATACCAATTTCTGAGTTCTGATAATTGAGTAAATTAAATAACATAATTTGAGATTAGTTCTTTCCATTATTTCATCTGAAACTTCACAGGTAGTTTTACTAACCTTTCTGAAGTTGTAATTTTTCTAGCATGTTTGACACTCAAAAACATGAATTTCATTGTCTAACCTCATTATTTTCAGTTATTTTAAGTTTAGGAAGATTAGGTGCTTTATTTTGGAAACTTTTGTTGAAAATACATGATCTAATAATACTGCAACAAATTAATATAAAAAGATCTAAGTGAGAAAATAAACAAGTATTTCTTACTATTTTATCTAGAAGTGCTTTCACTGAAGTCATGGAGGCATTGTTTTGGCTCTAAATGCTAATACGTGTTCTTACTGCAGTTGTGGCAGTCAACTGTTGGATGTATCCCAAATGTCAGTTCTGAAGAAGGAGATAATGTAATTGTCTTGAAGCGTTCCTAAGTGAAAATACCGCATTTAATCTTCAGTAGCCAAATGGAATTACCTGCTGCTGCTACCCTTGATTTGCAGAAGGAATATAAAAGCCAAGTAACAGTTGTTTCTGGTAAGGCGGAAAAATTTCAATGGTAACTTTTTCAAATCTGCTTCACTGCTGGACATTTAAGGGATAGTATTTTAATGCCAGATGTTCAAAGGAATTTTTAAGGTTACATCATGTTAATATTCTAGTCCTCTGATTTAAAAGACTTTTTTAAAAAATATTTATTCCTCATCTGAGATTTGAAGCTGTGTCTGGATATACAACACAATGTATGAGATTTTTTTTTTTTTTTTAAATTTTCTGTAATATCTGTTACCATAATTAAGTTCTGTAATGGGATCCCTGACTGACCAGGAATACAAGTGGTGAGAACCAAGTGTGGCCGCTACTGAAAACTTAGTTTTTTACTAAACGCAAAACTAGATTAGGGTAGCACTCTTCTGTAGGAAGACTAAATAGCTGTTGGGTGTGATCTGCGCTTTGTGTGATTGTCTTTTGCCAGATTTTTCTGGAATCTGGTCTGCCTCCAGGGGAGTTATAACCTGAGAGGCATGAAACTGCACATGAATCCTATGGCAGATCAAGCTTTCATGGATTTCCCAACTTTCTCCCTGTCAGGACCAGATGTTCTCTGGTCTGTAGGACCTTCTCTGCCCTGGTTTTGTGACACTTTCTCTTGATTCTGGTTGTATCTAATGCTTCATGATCTCTGCTTAGATATTTGGGCCATTTGCTGTCTAGAACAACTGAAATAAATGATACGTCTTTACAGATTGCTGAATCCGCTTTAGTGGTGATGAATCCAGTTCAGTGGAGGCTTTGTCTTTTCCACTGAGGTACCGGCAGTGCTGCTTATATCGATACAGGAAGCTTCTAAAGCCTGATGTGAGAGAGTCCAAAATACAGGGGCCAGTTGCTAACTTAGAAAGTAATATACTTTAGAAAGAAATTCTAGGCCTGCAATAGCCAATTGTTGACATACTTAGGTCCAGAATCCTACTGTAAATGAATTTTTGCCTCCTATGTCCACATATCTTAGGAAGGTTGTGCTTTTTTATCCTGACTACCTCTTAAAATTGAGGGATGTATCTGAAAGCTCTGAGAGCCGTTTGTCTGAAATCCATTTTCCAAATATGGGCTAATTAAAACCAGCAATATTAAAATTAATCACTTTTCACACTGCAGAAACAAAAGCTTCAAGCATTTGCACCTGTATTTGGAAGCATATAATAATTATTTATCAGTAATTTCTCTGCGAAGTTAATTTCTTGAGCATCTGCAATGTACAAAATCCTTTTGTAGACACAAAGATTCTGCCTTTTTTTTTAAAAAAAAAAATGATTTAGTTACAAAGGGAAAAATTATTTCTGTTTATTTTAAAGTCTACTTTATGGAGGAAAAACATGACTGGATTAATTTAAGACAAGACAGATTTCTTCAGGATATTTGATCAAAATGTAACTTAAGACATGTGTATGGTACATAATTAAACATATGAAGTTTCTTTGTGTTATAACAGTAGTCTATGCTGTATCTGTGGCTTGGTCGTTCTTAAATTAGGTTTACTGTGAAGAATGACTTTTAATTTCTTTACTGTTTTAATTAATTATCATCAATCAAGAATTATGGCTTTGTAAATTCCATTATCCATCCTGTGATATAAACTAACACTGATCATATTACAGTTAACAAGCAAATTGTTGGTAAATAGTTCTGGATTTTTGACTGTCTAAATGTATGGTTTCATGCATTACAGACTTGCAGCTTTTAGTTCATATTGATTTCCAACTGCCTGCGTGGTTTAGCTAACTTAATAGAACCATGACTACATTGATACAAGTGGTTATTTGCTTTCAACTTTTTCACTGTTGGGAAAGAGAGAGAATTTATTAATAAAGTCTTGAAGGATACCTTTTATCATAGCCAGCAATGAGTTTATGGAAAAAAAAAACACAAACACACAAGCATTTAAAACTAATTACGGGTAATTTAAGATGCAAGAACATCTTTTTAGTATGCCTGATGGCAGACGAATCATCACCTTCCTAAGCTATATTTTAGATGACTGAGGAAAGAAAAAATAGTTTTCTGATAGATCTGATGCAATATCATTATATCATCCTTCAAGTACAACTGTTGAATTTCAGTCCTGAAGTTTTTCTGTCATTTTCTTCCAGAAAAATTTCTGTACCAAAATAATCACCAATCTCCTTTAAAAGAAGATTTTTTTTTGTATTTTAAAAAAGCCACATTTGAAATGCATTCTCCTTCATAAAACTGTCTACAACACAGTACAAAGTAATTCTACCAGTGACTGCAGGTGTTTTTTAAAGAACCCAGTGCTGGTTTTTTTTGGTTTTTTTTTGAAGAGGCTGTTTACTTCTTGACAAACACTTGGCTGCTGACTGTTGTGGGTTAACCCCAGTAGGCACCCAGCTGCTCCCTCCCTCCCTCCCCTCAGGGGGATGGGGGAGAGAATTGGAAGGGTAAAAGTTAGAAAACTTGTGGGTTCAGATAAAGGTAGTTTAATAGGTGAAGCAAAAGCTGCATGTGCAAGCAAAGCAAGACAGGGGATTCATTCACTGCTTCCCACTGGCAGGCTCCATCATGCCTAACGGTGACTTCGGAAGACAGACACCATGACTCCCCGTGTTCCTGCCCCTGCCCTCCTCCTTCTTCCCTCAGCTTTTATTGCTGAGTGTGATATTCTGTGGTCTGGGGTACCCCTTGGGCCAGTTGGGGTCAACTGTGTCCCCTCCCAACTTCTTGTGCACCCTCAGCCTGCTCACTGCTGGGGTGGGGTGAGAAGCAGAAAATGCCTTGGTACTGTGTGAGCACTGCTCAGCAGTAACTAAAATACCCCTGTGTTATCAACACTGTTCTCAGCACAGATCCAAAACACAGTCCCATAGAAGCTGCTATGAAGAAAATGAATTCCATCCCAGCCGAAACCAGCACACTGACCAAGAATACGACACTGTGGAAGGCAAATTCCCAAAATTGCTCTTTTCATATTTAAACACCTAAATTGAACTAGTGTCATCATTAATAAGTTCAGCAGTTTGCATTGTTCTGAGTTGGGAACTGAAACCTTTTTCTAAACCGAGCCTGAAAATTTGAAATCTGAGTTTCTCATTTGGTACTTTCCGCTATGCTTTAACAAAGTTATTTGCTATTCCAGGATATGGATAAACTCAGTTAAAATTAATACAAACTTTCATGCTGGTTAACTAGACCCGAATACTTTAACAATTGTAACCATGATACCGTTTTGTTTTAAAACCAGTAATTGTTTGTAGATAATTTCTGAAATTAGAAGTATTATTGAAATTACATGTATGGAACAGGATACTTATTTTCTCCAAAATCCATATTTATGTGTTTTCTCTCTCCCACCCCACAGCCTTCTCATGAAGTTCCCAGAGGGGAATGTGCAAGTATGACACAGTCATTTGTTGAACAGTCACTGTTCACACAATCACGGTTGAACAGTGATCTTAAAGATCTCCAGTCCTTTCCACTTAGGTTACTACTGCTGGTTTTCTTTGAAAATGTGCTTCATATCACACTCTCTTGTTATATCTGCCTTGGTCCACATGTAATGGTATTAATTTAATTTTTTTTCCTACCCTTCTACAAGACACTGCTATTTCATATATATATATATATATACACATATATATATACACATATATATAAGCTGCTGTGTATCAATTAAAATCATTTGTGGGGTTAACATAAACAAATGACTGTCATGCAAAAAAAAAAAGTACTGACTCACACCAATGGCAGTTTCATGCAGAGGTGGTAATTCAGTATGTAACAGAACCCAGTTTCCCTAAAATCACTTCACTTTCCACAGCTAAAAGCTTAGTGTTTGATTAATTATTTTGGAGTTTTTTCATTCAATTTAGGACTGTTTTTATTAATGCATTCTTCAAACTGAAACATAAAACATTGCAGCTTTCTTGATCGCTATAGTAAGTGTTGAGATCTGAGAGGACCAGCTGTAGCAGCTGTGTTACCCCTTGACTCTGGAAGCTAAAAAACTTTCATCTCTGTTGCTGTCTCAGCTGCTGGTCTCAGGCTGTGGCCTTCCCATAACTCAAACCAATTTCAAAGCAATGTAAGTAACCTCATTGGAATGCTTTTGGAAAACCGCAGGAAGATTTTTTTTCTTTCTTCTTTTTTAAATAGTGCCTGTCCATTTTAAATTAATGTTTCCATTCCAAGGTAATCTATACATGTCTGTGGTGAACTCACAGACCCATCCTAGAGCCAGGTTAGGAATTTTGTTGCTGTTTTTTAAACAAAGAAAAAAAATGCATTGATTCTCGTAGGGCACATGGCACAGAAAGACTGAGCTTAAGAGGTTTGTTTAAATCCTTCTGATAGTTGCATATAAGGGTATGACCTTTGAATCAGGTTGCATGCAGAATTGTATTTCAGACACAGTTTTGCTACAAAGAGAAGATAACGTTCCTGAAAGACACAAACATTTATAAGCTACATTGACAGGATGGGCAGAAATCCATTCAACAATATCAAATCAGTGGGGGAAGAGATTTTGAGCTCTCGTGGTAAGACCACGCGCTTACACGGGGGTTACCCACTTCTTGATGTTTCTGACCTCAGAGAGAACCTCAGACTTTTTAACCTTTCTTGACTGACTCCAGCGAACTGTAAAATAGTAATAATATGGGACTTTCCAGGAGGGATAAATTCCTGCTGCTGACCTTCAACAAACTGAGAGAAAAGAATTTGTCTTTTCTTCTGAATCCTAAATCTGTGATTGCCAAGCTGACAAAGTACAGGAAAGCCTCTCTCACTCCTGCAGCATAGTGACAAAGTGGCTTACTGGCTTGCTAATCTGTCAGTAGGGAAGAAGCTGAGTGGTAACTACTCAGAATGTGAAGTAAGTAGCAAAAAATTGTTGAAACTAATAAAACTTTAATAGATCAAAAGAAGTTATCAGACAAGGCACTGCCTTTCTGAATGCATTCGCAAAGTCAACACTAGAAACTCCCGTTACAGAATTTGTACTGATGAAAGAACCAGTGATGACTCTCTGAAGTTTATATAATTAAATGTTTTATGGTTTAATTTTATCTAAGTATTTGCAGCAATTTATCTCAAGATAAGATGTGTCTGTTCCTAAAGATCTGTGTGAACTAGCTCAATCTTTTCAGTGTAGACAATGAAGATGTTTCTGTCTCACAAAGGACAGTCGGAGCTACTCTAGATTCACTGAGATGCTTCTGTTTTCAAAACAGATGCTTTCTTATAGCCTAGCCCTGAACTTTCTCCCGTTTGACCTGTCTCAGAGCACTGCTTTGTGATGGGACGATCAGGGAGGCGGTACTATAGACAACATTAGCTGGGTACCAGAAGGGTTTGCAGTGTAAAGACGCCACATCCTTCCATACATCTTCAGCTAGTGTTGCTCCAGTCACCGCTTCTTGTCATGTAATTGTAGCTGCAACCCGTTGCTAGTGGCTCCTTGCAGATGCATAAAATTTCTCTAAGCAGATAGCAAAAGCATGCTTGAGTGACAGACTGTCAATGCTGACTTTCACTTTCTGGATATTGACCCAATTAGTAGTCTCATGGTGAATTCTAAATTAAGTGGTATTTTACAGCACTAGCACAGTGCTAGTAATCACTCTCTTAGACCAGCAGGGAAAGGCATCATCCTCTTAATTTCTGGTGTCAGGGGAACTTTTGGAGTTTATGGATGATGATTTCTGTCTCTCTCCCATTTATGACTGGTAACTGAATGATTTATGGTTTATCATTTTATCTTTCTGTTCAGTGAAGGACTAACACAGGAGAGAAGTACATTTTGAGAGTGTAGAAAAACGGAAGAATTTGAGAATGAGGTTTCATTACTATTCTTTGAACCTTCTAAACGATTTGACCTTTATCCATAAAGCAATCGCTTGTGGTCAACAAAGGCTAGTATTGATTTACAGCACAGCTAACCTGTCAATTCTAAACTCAGCCTTTGACCTTTTGTTTTGTTGCTGAAAAAATTATGGTACATGCCTGAGTCATACTGTTTAATAGGGGTGTTTTTCTATATTCAGCAGGCCAAAAGGCTTATTCTAAATAAATCATTTTAATAATCTAGATGGCAGGAGAAAGCAAATTGTTCATAATTAAGAAGTTCAGAAAACCTGACTGCCAAAAAAATGCCTCAGAATTTTATCAGTCGGTTTTTTCAGGAGGCAGTAAGTGTCCATGTTTCACAATGGGTAGCTGCCTTCTATTATCACATACATTTTTCTTCCTTCTTGCTTGTCTTTTAACTCAGATCCGTACCAAGTGGGAAAAAAAAAAAAAAGTGGCATTCAAGATCCTGATTGCTGCATTTTTCATGTTTTAAGCTTCCTCCTTTTTAATCTTGCTAACAAACAGAACACCACTAAGAGGATCTGTTTCCTTCCCATTTCTTCACAGATAAAGTATATGTTTGCCCTCTTCTCTAGAGCAAGGTATACCACTTCACAGCAACTTTAACCTCAAACACATTAAAGATGCTTTTTTTTTTTTTTTTTTTCCCCCCAGGATGTCAGCTCAGGGAGATAGTGTTTACATTGTTCAGTTATATGACTTATATAAGTTAAATGTGCTGACTGACCATTTAATTGTACAGATGGCTTCTTTTCTTTGGTTTGTCTTTATTTGGTTTGTTTGAAACTGTTTGTAAAAAGCCATTAATGGAACTAATCAAAATGAATCACAGTCATTGCCCATGCACACACCCCCCACCCCCCAAAAAAAAAGTTTTATACATTGTATACCAGCTGTTTATTTCTGCAAAGTATGTTGCTATATTATCATTGGGGATATATGGATGTATGTTATTATGCATATAATAATCACACTCTCAAAGCTTCTTACATTTCAGTTTACAATTTTAGTCTAACATTCAATATTTACTAATAGAAAATACTTTCATTAAAATATGAATAAAATTGCCAGGGTATGCAAAATGTTGCTAAATGTCATTCAGAAAAAAATGTAACTTTTCTGTTCTGGAGGGAAGAATGTAATTGGGTTTTAGAGAAGACAAAAGCCTTAACTGTTAGAGTTCTGAACTAGGTCATAGTTTCTCCTTTTGAAACAGTAGAAATCAGGACTGTTCCATGTCCCTGCCAGACACCACTCAGAGTTTACATATGCTTCAAAAAAGCAGAAGGATTGATGAGGAAAGCTCAGCAAGTTCCCTTTGTTACCCTGGATGTTTTTATGTAGTTTACATGGAAAAAAAAAAAAATAAAAAAATCTTTTGTTTCTTTAAGCTGGATGGCAAACTCTTGTTATATGTCACAGATAACCCCTAGTACCTTCAGGTATATTCTTTTTATTGAACAATGACTCTATCATTAATGCAGTGTTCTGAATATCCGGGCATCCCCCTCGCCCCCACCCCAGATTGCCCATCCGTAGATGCAGATATCCTTGCAGCTTCATTTTTATCTAGGGGATTAGATATGCTTGCAGGAACACACAGCTGTATCAAAGAGTTTGTCAATACTAACCTCTTTTTAATGATCTTTCATTCTGAATTCCAAATTCAGATTGATGCCTGGATCTTGTTTCCATGACTACAGTTGCAGTTCTCTGAGATTGATAATATTTGATGCTTATTTATGTCAGCAATTCATGTACTAGAAATATGTAGATAGGTGTAAATTAGTAACAGTTTAGATTCTCCTTTATACAAAGAGTGGAACAGAAGATCATGACAACCTAATATATAACTAGCCGGCATGATGCTGGAAGACAATGTGAGAATATGTACTTCTGTGCAGTATTAATATACTGAAAGGAGTCTTATCTAGACTTGGCTGATTTGGTTAGGCAGGCAAACTCCCTCGTTCTATTTACCCTAGGGAAAACAGATGCCAATGCAGAGGAAGAGCTTTAATAATAGCAGTAGATTTACCATCTGGCACCTTGCTGGACAAATAATCAAGGATTAAAGATTTAACGCCTGAGAGGGATTTTTTTTTTTTTTTAATTTCTGTTCTGGATTTTGTATGTAAATCCCTATGAAGACTATACTGGAGTTTATTGTACTTGTATTTTCGTATGGAGAGAAACCTTCAACAATCTTCTCCTGAAATCCCACCTTTTATAAGCAGTTTTGGAACACATGTAGTTATCAAAGGGTGCACCATGGAAGAGATCTTGTTTGATTCCTTAGCAACTAGATTTGTCTCTCTTCCTTATTCACCTGGAATGAAAAGAAGAAAGAAATTGAGTGTTCATTACTATGTGTTGCTGCAAACATGAGATATGAAAGCACTATTTTGTTACTCACTGGAATTAAGTGCAAAGGTACACTTATAAATAAAACCCAAACACCTCTTCCTGCTCTATTTTTGTATGACCTGTTTGTGTGATAGTTTTCAGAATTTTTCACTTGCGGAAAGGTTAGACAGTACATTTTGAATGTGGGTGTTAAAAGATGGTTCTTGCCTTTAGGAGGGACACTCTATCATTTATTAACACTGCACTAAACAGTTGCTATAGTTTAGTCATTTCAGTTGCTAAATAAAGAAGGATAACAGGAGGAGAAGAAACTGTGTGCAGTGTGTGCTGTATATGATACCACGCACACTGCAGGTAGGTCTACGATGTGAGGTAGTAGATGAGTAAAGAAAAAACAGCCAGAGGGAATATAAGCTAATAATGAAAGAAATAAATGGTAAGCGATGATGACAGCCCATCAGCAGCCTAGCAATTTTTGAGTTCTGTGTAAATATTGCAACAGGACAACTTCAATAAAACTGCTTTGTGACTTCGAGACTTTTGTGGGAAGCATTACTGTTACAGGGATGTTGTTTAGAAATCAGTTGTGGGAAGAAAATGGAGTAAAATAAATTTTGATTAAACAGAAGATGGAGGTGTGTAAGATGTTAAGGATTTGAACTGTCACTGTCATAATAAAACTGCAAAAATGGTCTACACATGCACCCTTCTAATTGTGTGACCAAACTCACAAGGGGATAAAGAGGGCAGAGTTTTTCTAAATATCTGATTCCAGTTGTGAAACAAGTTGTGGGATGGGTTCCAGTCTCAAAGAATAATGAAACTGAAATAGTTATTTCATATTTTTGATCTTAGTTAAGAAATACGTTGTTTTTCTGTGCCAGAGACATGATGATATGCTATTGACTCTTTTTGACAGTGTTTAAATGAGTGTAAAAACCTCAGAAACAATTTTCCTGTTGTGTTCTGTGTCTTTATAACATGGAAACCTGTCACATGCATAACTTTTTCAATTTGTTTAGAGATATATGGCATGGAGAAGATGTCACAGATATGTAAGAAAGGTGAGCAGAACAGGAACAGTGTCCTTCTAAACTGCAAGAAAACATACTGGTTTGCAATGCTTACAATTTTGATATTATGCTTTTCCCAAGAGAGACAGCACTGTCAGGGAACCTGGGGAGAACAGAGTTGCTTGTCTTGCCTTCAGCCTTCTCATAACCCTGACCCTTCAGTCAATGACTGTTCTGTCTGGTCACCAGCCGGGGGTTAGACTATTCCCTGATACACAGCTGATCAAATGCATTTTCTCTATATCTTTCTGTCCATCTTTATATCTTTCTGTCCATCTTTCTGTCTTTTTGTCTGTCTTTCTTTTCCTGTTTGGCTCTGTAACATCAGAGTATCTTCAGAGAGAGGCACCGAGCACTAAAGGAGATGGTCCAAACCACACACTTTCTGTAAGTTTAGATGGTAGGCTCTAGTCTAATAATCAAGCTGAAAATGATTGCCGCATATAGAGTGAGGGTTTGCAAACAAGATGGGTAGGGACTTCAGAAAGAGGTTTGGTTCTCCAAACAGCGTGAAATATAAACTACCTGATAGAGTCCTCTGATGGCATTACCTAATCAGTTCTTTGATGTTTCAGTACTTCAGTAGTTTGTTTCCTCCTGTTCTTTGTCTGTGGTGCAAAACTGTGTATAACAAATGGAAATCTTTCGGCATAGCTCAAGCTAGTGGAATAGTTATTACACGATACAAATGAAAATTAACAGTACACATACAGTGTTCACTTGACCTTGTACACTATGAATTTTATACCCCTAAAAGTTTATAATCTTGCAGATGGTATCTTCCATCTTGCTTTTACAGCAAAAAGTTCCTTTTCTTGCTTTCAATGTATTATTTACAGAGGGATTTACAATTTAAGATTGATGGCGAACTAACCAAAACAATATTTTCAGTTGTACAATATCATGAGATGAATACTTTATATATAATTACAGTCTTAATTTTACTCAGATGAAGATAATATACAAATCAGTTGTTGTAACTGTTGTTAGCCTCCCCTGTTTTAATCAAATAGCTTTGAGATTATTTAGTTCACAAGTGGGTAGTTGGTTGTGAATTAGTCAGCATATTGCTATTTCCCTTAGGAGCCAGGATTCTTTTTAATAGTAATATATGCAGGCCGTGTGTCTTTGAAAACTGGGATTACAGACCTCAGCTGGGATGCTCATTGAGAGGACAAGTAAACTCCTGTGAAGCCAGTAGCCTCATTTTGCCTAGAATTTTATTTTCTCTTTTTTTTTTTTTTTTAAACTACTGGCCTTTAAACTTACTGTGTGCTGAAGAATTAGGAGTGGGATTTTGAGAAGACTCGGCAGTGGCCTAATCTGTACTCAGTGAAGTTAGTGATAAAACACTTAAATCTGGATTTGATAGGATTAAGCCGATTTATACCATCTGTGAATCTGGCCCCTATTAACTTTAGTGGTAGCAGATCTAACCAACATTGAGAGCTTTTGAAAACCCCATACTAATTTGGTAGTGAATACTATGACTACATAAAGAGTAGATGTCAAAGAGGAGTTAAAAATAAATCAGGTATGTCCAAAGCATCACTTTAGGTTTCCCATTGTCCTTTGTACTTATAGTAGAACTATAACACAGAAAAGATGTATCATCTACATGATGATGTCTAGACTTTTTTATTTTTTATATTAAGTACTGTTGTTTTGCTGTATCCAGTCACCGACAATCTCAAATCACAGGTTTACAAACAGATTTTGTGTGTGGAGCCAAATACACAAAGAATAAAATGTTTAGGGTTTGTGCTGTATGTTTGTACACTTGTTCTTTTGGAAGGGGGGGGTGGGGGTGGGGGTGCGGGGAAGAGCAAAATTTTGCTCTGACAAAACAAGTATAATGTTTGGTTACTTTATTATTATTTCAGCAGTAGGTAGTATCATACAACCATATAAATCTAACTTGCTTTCTTTGTATATACATATCTCTGAGTATTTCTCTGTGTGTGAATGTGTTATGTATTTTTATATATGCTAGACATAGCTCAGCTATTTTTATCTATTGTCTCTGTCCATTTGTCTTTATCACTCTACAAAGTCTGAATAAGAGAATTCATTTTATAGCAGTACTTAAGGAATCGGTGATATGTCATAAGAAATTGTGAGAGTAATTTTGCTTTTTGGAATCATTGTAATTCATTCATCTGAGGACTAATATAAAGTACCAAATCCTTAATTTCATTGTTCTGCTGTAGAAATATTTGCTAAATTGATAGCTAGTCAAGTACTGTAATTACTGCCTATTTCACCCTTGTACTCAGATATTTTGTGTTTGGAGTGGTGTACATATTTTGAGTTATTTTTTGATTCACAAATATTCTATATTAAATTCAGCAGAGAGGGTTTCCCACATGTTTGGAGTTGACTACTGCCACTGCTAAAGCTTTCCATTCAAGATAGACCAGGAGCAAAAATGACGTTCCAATTTAGTAATTTGCGAGACTTTTCATCAAGTCAGAGCTGCTTTTACATTTCTGTATCCAGGATTAGAATTTATCTTGAGATATTTAGCACTGACTGGAGCAGTTAAAAAAGCTATCAACAGGTTTATGAAAAATACTGCAGCTACTGTTTTGCTGTCATTTGGATTCAAGTTACTTGCTCCATAAAGAAGAAAGCATCTTGCTATAGACAACTATAGACAGCCCTCAGAAAACACATGGTATAAGCAAAGCCTCCATCAACACTTCAATTCTCAAAGTGGTAATTGAGATTTTAGCAACAAGACTCTGCTTGACTGTAACCAGAGTCAAATGACTAAAACTATGTTCAGCTCCTTGAACACTTTACTCATTAAGGGACTTGGAAAATAAGCTCTGTGTTTGCTCAAATGAGAAACATAGAACTTTTTGCACCTTGAGCAAATTCACCTCTTTTGTCTACTTACGGTATTTTGTTTTAATCTTGATTTCTTCAGCAAAAGTGCATTGGCATGGTAAAATTGGAAGTTTTTGAAACAGGATTTTTTCAGATGCTATAGTACTAAGAGATAAAATAATTTTATTGCTTTAAATTAAGTTCACTGCACTTTTTAATAATATAAGTTTCCAAGTAATTAAAGGTAATTTTAAAAGTTAACTAAAATATAGCATGAGGTCCTGATACAATTTTTGCATGTAGTTTAAAAAAACGCAAAAGCAAGCAGCTACTCCAGAGATGTTTTTAAACTGGGAGTTCTTTAGGGGCTGTAAAGCAGTGTTTCAGTTCAATGGTTGAATCAAACTATATCTGTACTCCTAAGAGGGTATTAGTATTACAAGTTTTAAACTTGACTGAAATAGTTTTCTCCTATACTTATTTTCTATTATTAATGTAAATTTCTTAATTATGGTTAAAATGAGATGTGGATTAGGGAAAAAACCCTTAAATAATGTATTGTATGTCTGAGTGATGGGACACAGTTCTGTCAGCAATGATAGTACCGTATGGCTTTAAAATAATCTGTATTCTCACGGAGATGATGGAATTATTCTTGTGGGCACAGTACTGCAGTGATGAGACATACTCTTGCTTTCAACACCCAAACTGGCATCTCTGTGCTGTGTTACACTAAGGGCTCGACAGGACCGTTTGATTCAAGGCTAGTTAATGGGTATCTCCTGCATAGTCTTTTGGAAAGACAGAGCCTAACATGTAAAAAAGCAAATAATGCTTTTACTCAAATCTGATATTTCATTATTATTCAGTCCTTTTGTGATTAAATGTAACCATCTCTATTCTGTGATCTCTATCAGTCTTGTTGCTTGTTGTGAATGTAAGCAAGGTTTCAGTCCTCAGGGAGTTTTTAATAGGCTTTGGAATGGATCTGAAATTGAACTTCATGGCAGAAGATGCCCTTTTGAGGTCCAATTGCTAGTTGACACCGAAGATGTCAAACTAGTGAGTCAAAACATTCTTCTTAAGGAAAGGAAAACCCGACAACAAAACAAGGCAATAGACTGTCCTGATTTATTACTTTTAATTAGAAGAAATGGAAAACTGGGCTAGGTAGATATGAACTGTCATATGTTTAATTGCATTGAAAGGGACACAAATTTTCCCTCTTGTCTGGTCCATTTCGCAATTCATTTGCTCATTGAAACTCTGTATCATTTATAGCACATGAATAACAGAGAGCAGTTAGATCATTAAACCCCAAATGTTTTTACTGTTTTATTGGTTTGATGATGTTGAAATGTCAAGAATATCTTACACTTATATAATGGCACCTTCCATTTGCCATAGACTCTGTCACTGTGTATGAAGCTGAGCTTCTTAAAGCAGAGGAAGGTGTTGGGAAGAGAGATGGGTCAGAGGTATTTTCTGCCTCTCCATGGCAGCTGTAGAGAAGCATCATGGAAAGCTTTCCTAACATTAGGGTTGAACAGTGGAGTGCTCTGTCCTGATACCTGGAGTTCTTCTGTTAAAACCCCAAATCTACAGGCAAACAGGCAAAGGAAAAATACAGTTCAAAGGGGTGAACCAAGTTCTGATGGTCGTTTCCTGATTCTTTCTCAATGTATGGATAGGGATGCATATAACCCCACTTAATTTCTGTGTAGTCTGTGATGCTCAGGTGAGCCACGGGGCTATTGTGGTTAATGTATATTTGTGCTAATTGGTGGGCGAACTACTGCCTAAAAGCTTTGATTGCCTTTTTCTTGCTGGAAACACTGATCTAGACTTCTGACTCTAGCTGCTCATTTTCACAGAACTTGTACGACTGTAATTATCTCAGAGACCATAGCCTGATGTTAAATTTGGTTGAAAGTGACTGTATTCCACAAAGTTATCAGTAGGAGACAGGTAAGCAGATAGACAGGCAATCTATCCATATAAACCCTTTTAGAAAAGCTACTTCTGTTTAAAAGCATCACTCACACAATGTTGAATCTTTCAAATCTCATTATGTCCTGCGGGTAGGCAGGAACTATGTAGGAACTTGTTCTTACAGACAGCATCCTGTAGGGTAGAAATATCTCCCGCAGCAATGGCAATATTTTAAGAGTCCAATATTGAATCATTCACATTGTGTAAGTTTTTATAGTGTCTTTACCATTGAAGTGTCTTTGGGTTACGTATTAGGCAAAATGACAATGTTTTTCTTACTCATTTTATGGAAATGATGGTGTAGCAAATATCATATTTGACTTGGTTATTTTTTACAAATTAATTTTCATCATATATTAGCAGTAACAAAGAAAATGCCAAATTAAAACAGATGTTGTGTTTGGATGCAGAAGGGCCTCATTGGAATAGCCCCCCGAATCTGAGTAGGGAGCTGTATTTGTCAAGAGCTAGCTTCTCCAGGTAACTTTGACTCAACCATTCATATACACGTATTTGTGTAGTGCTATGTTTTTCCATCATCATACTACTGATGTTTTGGGACTTTGTAATCATACACGTGCACATACACACGTAAATCTGAAATGGAAAGATTTATTCACTATGATAGTGACTATTAATATGAAGAAAGTATTTGGAATTGTCCCTGCCAGTCTGCTGTGTTACATATCTTTCTACATAAAACTTGTTAAACCTTTCAGTGTGTACTGATCTTGCAAACTATTGTGAAACCTCTGAAATTAGCATTTAACATCTGTTAACTTGCTGACATATCTCCACATTCATCCAGAATAAATTAAAAAAAATTGAGTGAAAAGAAAAAAAAAAAAAGAGGCTCCTGTCCCCAGATGCTATCATGACAGACAAAACCAAGTTTACTTGAAGTCATTGCAAAGAATTGTGGGATGCAGTTCATGGAAGTTGGGACTGCCTCTATCAATGACTTGTTTGTTTAAAGAAATAAGGGTTTAGATAACTTTTTTTCGGTTTATGATTCAGAGTGAAGATATGAAGATCACTTAAAGAAATTAGTACAAAAGTCACAGTTTCTGCATTACACAATAACAAGGTTTAATTCATTCTGTGGCAGTATTTTTGGATCAAGATTTGTTAGATCATTTTTCTAATTCATACCTCCAGAAAGAACAAGTCTCAAGGGCTCATCCTGTTTTCATCCTGACAAAAAGTTTGAACTTGAAGAATTAAAATGAAGCTAATCAAAAGCAGAGATTTTGATACTTGAAGGTGTAATCCAACATAAGTTTGGCTGTACAATAATTTTGCTCATCATATTTTGCATGTAAGTCAGAGGAGTCATGCTTTGTAATAGCAAAACCATCAACCATTCACATCAAGTCTGCTCCCAAATCTTGCAACAGATAACTACATCCAAGTAAAACTTCTCAGCAGCATTTAAGAAACTGAAATGTGTCTGATACATTACTAGGTTACAGGAAAGGAATTTTTACATAAACGAGGACTGTTATCATGTCTCCCTTTCAGTCTTATCCATTCTTTAGAGCACTGTTGCTCCTTTTCCTCTGAGGACATATCTAGACTCACTGTTTATCCTTTTCTGGTCTCTTTTTAACTCCATAGAGTTAGCTGACATCTCTTCTGAAGTGTCATGGCAAAGATCAATCTCCAGCTAAAACCCTGCCAGGCTAATTGATTAAAATATTTAAGGAGTTTCAGGAGACAGGCAAGGTTTTTGAATTTATGACAAAGTTAGATTAAATATGGAAATATTAATTAAATTTTTAGTTGAGAGAACTGTATGGACAGGGATTTGGGGGAGAGAGATGAAAGGGACTATTTTTTTTTATAAAGCCGATGGAAATTTCCTGTTGGTCGTCTTTTTGCTTTTTTATGAAATACTACTCTTCAAATATGTTTTATTGATTAGTATGTTCCTAAATACACATGAGCATCTCTAAATAATAAGAATAATATCATAGCTGGTAAATACTGCCACCTGCTCGTCAGAATTTATGGAGAATTTATGATTAGCAGGCCTTTTACACCTGAGTCCATGAACATATATGTAGGAAAATGCTTTAGAAGTAGAGATCCCTAAATATTTCCCTTTTTCTTCTTTATTTCCTCCATTGCCTACTTCTAACTTTTGCTCGCTCTGTGATACAGATTCTGCAGTGCTATCCCATAAGTCTTCTGCATGTGACATTGTTAGAAAAGGACACCTGCTGGTACCCAGGCCCATTTTACCCAGAGGGACAATAAACAGAAGTTTTCTTCCTAAATCTACAGAAACACAATCAAATGATTTCTCCTTATGCTCATGTTGATACAAATTATAAGCCCAGAAGAAGGATGGGAGTGAGGCAGAATTTCTGGGGAGCTGGGTTTGCTCAGCAGAATGCGTCATTTAAACAAGGTGGCAAGCTAACTATAAGTAATCTCATCCCATTGCCACCTACTGCTTTCTTTAATGGCATTCAAAAAATAGTAAAACCACATATCTTTTGTCTTTTAATTAATCAGTCCTTTCTATTGCACCTGAATTCTTAATGAATACTTAAGCTTTCATAGCAGGGGACGTCTTTAACACAAAGTTAAGATATATCACTGCTCTGTTCCAAAATGTTTAATTTGACTGTCTGGTTAAAGTGAAATACTGGAGATTAATACAGCATTAAAAATACAATGAAATGTGCATTTCCCAGTCGGTTAAATACAGGCAACTTGGAATTCTTAAGTTGGTATAATTAATCAGTTAGACATACTGCCTCTGTAATACTCAGGTTATATCATTTCCCAGTAGGATTTTTATGTAAAAAATTATTGCTTTATAATTTAACACTAAGTGCTCCCTGTAGAAAAATTAGAATGTAGTCTTGTAATGTAAACAATGTAGATTACTGTTGTGTAGGCTTAGTTCAGTTGTCTTTGTATTTCTGCCATATTCATAAAATTGATTGTGAAGCATAGGGTACTGAATCACTTTTTTTTAAAGTTGGTGGGCAAAAGTTTCCAAACGGTAGTAACGTTTTATAAGTGAACTTCTATTTGCTAGAACCTGTCCACACAAAGTCATTGCTCTGTGGCTGCCTTTCTGGAGCTTTAATGGACAGAATTTTTCCTCGATTTCTTCGGAAAGGCAAAATAAAATGCTAAAATGTTTTCCAAACTACCAAGTGTGTAGATTTTAATGGGACATTTTCATTATCTGAGAGTAGTTAAAAATAAGGGTAAAGTAGCTTTTCATAAAGAAATAAAGCTTTATACAACCTATTTAGTTGCTTTCTATTTAACTATAGCAACAAAAACTGTAGCCCGAACTGTTGATAGTCTCCTGGTTACTGATTTTATTGGATTCTTTTCCACTTCCATTAATCTGTTCATATACACAATTTAGTAAATAGTCTACGTAGACGCACTGTAAATAGAACTGCAAAGCGGATGAATGACCTGGTTTTTAATCCTCATTACACTTTAATTTGTTTTATTGGAGATTATTTTTGACCTTGATTTTTTTTTTTTTAACCACATATTTAAAACCTTCTGGCATGTGGCATGGGAAACATTTAAAATATATGGTTTACTTTATTAATTTATCATAGAGACAAGAAAAAGATATGTGTACCTTGAACTGTCGGGTCAATGTAAAACTATGTTCCTGGAAATGAAATACTGTAATGAGAATTCCTTGGAGGCACTGTTTTCTTTTTAACTTGATGTTACAAGAGAATGACTTCAAAGACTTCTGGTACTTCAGCTGATAGCGAAGCAACTCCCTAAGGCCATCTTAGTTAGACAGCTCAGGATGGTCATTCAGCAGGAGATAAGGGAGTCTGTGAAGTTAATGAGTAATTCTGCCATTTAAAAATGCATTGCTTTTTTATTCATTGATGAAAATTACAGCTTTGACATCTTAGTTGAAGTTTGGGAAGTTGGGTAGGAATAGGGAAATGATGCTGGTATTGTAAGAATGATCAGAGGCGATAATAGTGTAGCACTGGAAAGTAAGCATTTTAAAATAAAGTGCTTTTCCTTCCAAAGGCTCACAATGGAACAGACTTGTTAGATCATCCCATCACTAATGCAGTTACTTCCCGAAGGAGAGTAATTAAGTTAACGTTTACGTTACTTAAACAGTGGGGCACCTTTGACATCCCTGGAGCAGCTTTCTACAAGCTAATTGAACATTATTTGATAGCTTTACTCTCCCCTACCCCCCACCCCCACCCCCCTTGTTTGTGGTGTTTTTTTTTTTTCTATTTGCTGTGGTTTATTTGATTCTCTTGCTTTTATGTATACGAGCCTAATTGGAAAATGACCATATACCAACATATCACTTTTGAGCTGGAAAAAGTAGTGCTGTCAGCAAGAGTGAGATGTTCTCTGTGCACGGGCTGGGTCACATGGGCCAAAAGCCTTGCTTGGTACAGACTGCCAGTGCTGAAGGCAGTGCCAGCATGTGAGGGATTGATAAACTGCCCAAGTGCTGCCAGTTTTGCTGGTGGCACGTCCGCACAGTCTGGGCCAGGGCTGAAGACTTGCCCGCACATTCAACCCTAAACCTTAATCATTTTCGCTCTGATTTTTTTGTTCAGACAGCAGGTTCTCTTTCTCTGTACTCCAATATATATCAAAAAGTTGATATACTAAGCATCAATCAGAGATGGGAGCTGGGAAGCAGCAGTAAAAAAAACCTGGATGGGTGGTATGGAAAAGGAAGACTTTTGGGCTGCAGTGTCTCAGGCACAGATGAGCACCTGTCGCTGCTAGGGAGGCTGGCAGGCAGCGTGGGAAGTTAACCTGGGAGAACGGGTTATCCTGAGCTGTTTGTTTCCAGAGTGCTGCTGTTTACTTGGGCAAAGTCTTCCCTGAAGCAGCCCGCCTTTCCCTGCAAGGCTAGAGTTGCTTATCCTGCCTGCACATCCTTCTGACAACTGAACAGGGGAGAGCTGCCTGCAGCTGCCAGTCTGGTGCCAGCCCACTAATAACAGGAACAGGAGTGGAGGGGGAGGGAAGGGTTTTGTAACTCGGTGGACTTCAGGGCATCTATTTACACAGCACGTAGCGCTGAGTCAGCCCAGCCTGGCTGGTTTCTGGCCTTGCAGCATCTTGGTGTCTCTGTGCTCCATAGCCAATGTTTAATAATGTGTGCAAATTCTGAGCTTCAGTTTAAAGTTCAAAGCTCAGCATGACTATTGGTGTAAATAAGGCTACTAGACTTGTACAGTCTAAGCAGATCCACTCTTTTCAGCCCATGATACGCAGAGACAGTTTTCGTGATAGTTCCATTTCATGTTGTCTTAGCAAAGGCAAAAGTTAGTATGTCTGCATACTTCTGCATAAACTGTTCTTCTAAGTCTTTAAGTACTTTTTTTATTGCTGCCCTTCTATTCTCATCAGTTTGTTGAGTATTTTTGAGTTATTATGTGGAATGTTCTGTGTAACATGCCCAGCACTATATATAGAGACATAAAATCTTTGTATCATGTCACAGAAACTGTTTTGCATGCTTTTATTAGAAATCTAGTTTAATTCCCTTTTGTGTTAATGAGAAGGAAAATGCATACTAGTAATAGGTATTTAAAGTGGTAAAAATCCCTTCATCTTTAATAGTAGTAATATTACTCTGTAGAGTAGTAAGCTGAGATGGTGTCTGACACGATGACAAATCAGTTAAGTAAGTAACATTTATTCCTATTTAAAAATAGTGTAAATAACTGAGGTTTTTTAATGAATTGGCATATTTTCTACAGCATAGGTGCTACTGCAGTTAGAAAACTCTTGTCATACAGGACAGGTAGATCACCCTCTTTGTTTAGAAGAAGCTGCAGTCTGTGTGGCTGCATTCTTTCCTTCTTTCTGACCTCCAAGAACACACATTGACTTCAAAATTCACAGAAATCAAATTAAGTGCTACTTAGTTTTAGAGTGCCTTTAATCTCAGTATAAATGCAGACCAGGAGTGGACTTCCTGCATAACACAGGCCTTAGAATTTCACTCAGTAATTTTGACATCCAACCTGCAATTTTTGGTTGAGCTAGAGAGCATCTTTAAGACAGACATCTAGTCTTAATTAAATGGTTTAAAATGAGGGAGAATCTACTACATTCCTTGACTGTTGAGTGTTCCCTGTATTTTCTGGACTGAATTTGTTCCATTACGACTTTCAGTGGTTGAACTTTATGTTTCTGTTTGCCAGATTAGAATATGTTTTTTAAAAAACTATAAATATTCATCTTTTTAGTTACTTAACTAGGCAGTAGTGGTTTAGGTTTGACATGCAGCAAACATAATCAGGATGATGTTAAAAAAAATATTTATAAAGTGCAGTACTCAGCTGTATTTCTTTACATTGTTAATAGCTCATGGTGCAAACCCAGTGTATTTCCTTATATTTTCCATGCATCATAAATATATACAAAAGAATCCAAATATATGGGGTTTATATATATATTAATATTTATACACATTCACCAGAAAAAAACTACAAACATAAGTGTAACTTGATTTCAGAGTTAAACAATTCGATTCACCTTATAACAAAAAAGCTTTTGTTTTACAGGCTACATTGTGTGCTGTTTCTTAATCTTATTTCTCCCCGAACTTCCATATGGTCTTGCAAATCTATTATGACAATATCTTCCCACTAAGTTTCAGGTAAAGGGCAGGCAATATAAATGTAGAAGACCCAGTTTAGTTCAACAGAAGGAATTAGATTTAATATATAACAACTTTGATATATAGCATGAGAGACCTCCAACAAGATGCAACACTCATGCAAAATTTCATTAGCCAATCACTTCAGTATCTGAAAATTACTGTTTATCAAGTATTGTGTTCCTTCCACCTATCTCAGAACTATTGATCAGATTTTTAAACTAATCTAGTTTGTCTTTAATTTTAAAATGTGATCAAATATTACAGGATTTTCACGTCTCTAGCAGTTATTTTAGAAAGGAAAAACATTTATTCTTTCAATTAAGATAAACTCTCAATAAAATCTCATTAATGGCATTGCTCTGACAAATATATCCACAGGCTGTCTTGGCAATAAGAGGTGGAGAAATATATCTACTGACACAAATTTTTTCATGTAAGCTTTAATTAGTTGTTTTTAAAATGGTAAATTTTAGCTTTGCTCCATATTATTATAGGAAAAGTATTGTACTTTAAAATATGCAATTTAAAGACCCTAGAAATTATTTCAAAATCTCCATTGTCATTCCTCTGGCTGTAGCATAATCTCTAAGGATTGCCATTTTAATGCTAATTCCAGAAGCAAATGGAGCCAGCTGACATGTGGAGTATCAAGAGGAGAAGGTCAGCATAGCAGCTAGAGACATAGGAAACAGCAGGAGACTGCATTATTACTCATTAAATATATTACACTAGACCTTAGGGATTCCTGCTATGACCAGGACATTGTTATGCTTGATACTGTACAAATGCAGCAAGAGCAATCCATGGCTAGGGTGATATCAAAACAGGAGCAAGAAAAATGTCATTGTAAATTGTCTTTTTTTTTTTTTTTTTTTTTCTTTATTTGCACATGTTGAACCAAAACTAACTGGCATATATTTAGAAAAATGCAGGAAGTCTTTTGCTGTCCCCTATGCCTCTGGCTGTGACTCAGATCCTTTACTTTGATGAGTGTCATTAGAGGAAGCGTGGAACACTCCATGGTTTATGAATTCCACCTGATGGTATACATATCTGCATATACTTATGTAAGCATACACACAGTAAAGATCTTCTCAAACTCTGTGATGCATGCTAAGGCATACTCAGTCAAATGTAATTAGTTAAAGTGAAAATTATTTTATATTGCATTGATTCTTTTTTTTTTTAAAAAAAAACCACCCCCCCCAGCTGTCATTAGCCACAATTGTTTGCACCTGGGAATTCATCATAATTCAGATCTGTCCGCTGTGCACACTAGGTCTGGCTTTCATAATGTTTAAGACTGGGAAGGATCAATAAACCATTTAGTCTCACTGGGATCATGCATGTCACATCTGTTAAATTTCACCCAGTTATCTGCGTGCTAAGACTGGCAACTTTATATAAATAAAATTATTTTTTAGAACAGCTGAAAACAGCAGAGACTAGAACGTTACCAATTTTTAAGGTTTATGCAAAACGATTATGTTGCTAAGATGACCTCAGCAGGTGTGTCATGCATGCTGAAAAGGGAGATGATTTGTTTCCTCCCTCCCCTCCTGTCAGTCAGACCTACAGTATACATCCCATCTGAGTATGTGTGTAGGGATCACTATGACTCTCTGGGCAAGCAATGCACACAGGCTGGTATCTAGGAATAGTAATTCTTCGATAGTTGGTGACCAAATATCCAAAATTTTAAAAGAATAAAATTTCCTTTTATTCCTGCTTTCCATCTCCGAGAAAAGGAGAAAGAATAATTAAATGTGAAAACTGAAAACAGTTAGACCAGAATGCATATGATTTTTACATAGTGTGATCTAGGCTTGCTGGGAATCGAAGAAAAAATGTGATTTCCTTACAGCCCTAAGTTTAGCCTGAAAGACTAGATTCTCTCTTAAGACAGAAGTAACGACTCCCTCTCTGTTTTGAGTTTTGGGAGCCAAAACTGGTAGGTTGCCTTCTACCGCTGCGTTAAAGGTGTAGCCAGTTCTTCACTTGTACTTGATGTTTCTCTTTGTATACAACCAATGATTGTTGTGTTGCTGCTGCTTTTTTTTTTTTTTTTGGTCACCATATTACATTAGAAACACATGTTATGGCAATTGTCTGCAAGCATTGCTAAATGGCATGTTTTCTTGATGTGGTTCTGGAAGCAGTGTAGCTATTTATTGGCTTAGAAGCTGGTCAAAGCCTGTGCTGCTGCTGAAGGGAACGGGCTGTTCTTACTTCAGCCACAGCCACGCGTTCCCATTCCTCCCCCTGCCTTGGCTCTTGTACCCAAGTTGTAGCATGGTGAATCAAGTTTGCTCATCCAACTAAATATACCACGGGAAAAAAAACCACTCTTGTCTCTGTTTGAATCAGTGAGGTGATCCAAGTCCCAGGGAAGAGCACTACAGCTGCCCTCTGGCCAGAAGTAGAGAAATTTGTAACCCTTTTTCAGTGGTAGCATTACATTACATTAGTTTCACTTGGTTGTGACCAGATTGTCTCTTAGAGCAGTATTGTGCCAAGGTTAGTCGGGCTCTGGCATGGTGCCATACTGCTGTGGCTGTACTTCTCTGTCTAACAGTAGCTTATTTGCTGCCTTGCAATCTGTATTGTTCTAGCTGTGCTGTGTGAAGACCTTCCAAACTTCAGTTTTTAATATTTTATTACACTAAGTTGTATTTTAATCTCAAAGGTGTTATTTTCGATTTGTCAGTATAGAATATATTTTGTTGATTTGAAGTTGTTTAACCTGGGGGATTATTCTGTAGCAGTAGCCAAGTCGCTTTAATTCTTTTATTATTTAGGTACTTTATAATCTCTCTGTCATCTGCATGCTTGCAATAGAGATTTTATGTTTAGGTCATTGTTTAAAAAAAAAAAAAAAAATCCAAACCCACAACCCAAAACACTTGGAAATAGCAGTGTGCTAAGAACAGTTCCCTGGGGACCTTGAAGCACTTCTGCTTGTTCTTTGTGAGCCAAGAAGTCATAAAAGGAAAAACATATATTGCAGGTATTTAATAAAATCAAGTTCACCTATTAAACTGGAAATGAAAATCTAGGATATCAACACAACACAGACCACTAACACCATCACAAAAATATAGCAGGTTGGTTTGCTAGTCCTGCTGGTTGACATTATGGATATTTGTAGGCCCTAACTATTTATTGTTAGAACAATGAATTTACTTTATTTGTTTATAGTTTCCAAAGTTTTGAGTATTTGAGGTTTCATTGTGTAGTATTATTTCCTTGGCTTACTTTTCTTTTGCCTGCCTTTTTTTTTTTTTTTTTTTTCCCACTAGTACACCTCTTCTAATAATTTAAATTATTTTTACACATAAAGATAAATAAGTTAGAAATTAAGATAGAAAATTATAACATCTTTGTTCAGTAACACATGTCTAAAAAGCCTTACAAAAAATCACTACATTTTGTCTCAGTGGTTCCATCTTTTCCTTAAGGAATCTTATTAATTTCTCGGAAAATCAAATCTTCTATTAAATATATTGCATTACACATTTTTCCTAATTATCAATGTGTATCATAATTAAAACTGTGAGTCAATTATTGAAAAATACTTATTTCCGCTGCTGCTGTAAACAAAGCAATTTTGACAAGTACACTAGCACATGCTGCTTATTATAGATAATTTAAAATTGAGTGCAGTTTTACTCCCAGACACAGAAGAGTATGAGATTGATGCTGAGCTGTACAGCATCAAGCAGAGTTGAAGTTGTTTCATGTGTCATCGTTTTGGACATAAAATCTGAAAGAAACAGGTCTTCAAATAAGCCCATTATAATTGAGAAGTTCTGTTACTTCTGTATCAGGTGATGCAGTTACTAGAAAATTTAATTTAGCTCCAGCAAATTCTTTAATATATTCCAGCTGACTGACTTTATCACTGTAAATAGAAAATATGTTCCAGTTTTGTCCATTTCCTGCAAAATAATCTTATTGGCTTAAAGCCAAGTCAAAACACTCAGAAAAGCTTTTTTGACATGCATCGAGTTTTATAGAGTGACTTGGTGTTCCTGGTACCAGAAATATGAGTAAAAGATGGAGGGAGAAAACTTTTGGTTTGCTAGTAGCAAAATCCAAGTAAAAACAAGGAAGCAGAGTGAGATAATTTATATGGACAAGTTCTATTACTTCAAAAAGGAATCAGTGATCAGTGTACTAGTAAAAGTGGTTTTGCACAGTTGAGATGGGGTACTTAGAGGCTTATTGTATTATAAATCTTGGCCCATATTCTTATCCTAAGCAAACAGAGGGGAGCTTCATTGATTTCAGTTAAGCTGTGTATATGTAAATAAGGTGAGATTTTAGCTTTCTAGATCAAGTTAAATAGGAAGTCACTGTTTCTGTCCATACCTGTTAGACAAAATACACTTTCGAGTCTCTTAGTCATGAACAAACTACAATACAGAAAGGTGTATTGTACACACATATGATGCCAGGTAACTAGAAGAGACAAAATGGGATCTGTTAAATCTGCCTTGAATCTTGTCGTAGCTGAATATGCTAAAAACTCTAGATGAAGTCTTAGTTGCTTTTGGGTTTGTAGGATCAACAGAACATGGAATTTTTCCCTGTGAAGAACTCTGTTCAGTCTTTCTCCAACTACAGTGCTTAATTCAATCTTTAATAGACTAAGAGTACTTTTACAGTCACAGTTTTACACCTAGTTTAGCTCCAGGTTAGGATAGTACATAGTACCAGTTCACAGTAAGAAGAATTAAAATATCAGTGAGTACTCTCCAGACTTGCTTCCCTTTGAGTGCTGAGGTCCTCTTCCATGGTGTCCAAAGCAGAAGAGTTAAAAGGCTCATCTGATCCTTGGTTGACCTGATTTCCCTATGCATTGACAATTTGTGTGACTGTGGACATGTTGACTGACCTGTGCTTCAGCTCTCTGTCGAAAGCATATGAAAGTGTTTTCCTAGCCATAGTATTATTTTGAAGCCTTCAAGTACCATGACCAGCAAGATCAGAACAATACAGTTGCTTGATCACACATCGTGAGTTGCGCATCCCCTGGATGTATACTCTGAAAATCATATTTGGCTCTAACTATGTATTCAGGCATCAGTTTCTGTGAAACTCTTTCCCTAAGGACTGAACAAGACTTCTAGAAGAGTATTTCTGTTCTTTTGTTCACCGTGAGATGAATTCAGTTGCATAGCCTAATTAAGATTTACCTGGAGCTTTGGTGCTTTAATTTCTACCAGGGGATTGGAAACGTGAGAATCTGTTTAAACACCCCAACAAAAGGTGCTTGGTCTTGTCAATATATCCCTTTACTATTAATAAGAGATAGAGATTCTTGGTATATTCCGTTACAGCCTTCTTATAGAGTTTTGTACAAATTCTATACGTTTTATTAATTGCCTTCAAGGTAATTTATTCTAGCATTTGATAAGTTTCATCCTCATTTTTGGGATTAGATCTAAGGAGAATAGCCTGGTTACAGTATTTCACTTTCATTGCTTTAATTCCTTGACTCATTAGAGTCATCTTTCTTACATAGCACTGACCTCAGGAGTACTTTTCAGTGCAAAACAGCTTCCACAGTTCCCATATTAAATTTTTTTCTTTCTTTTTAAATATAGGAAAGTATTTTTAGAAAGACAATTACATTCTCCAGTGTCAGTATTTCTCGATCTGAAGTTCAACACTGGGAAGACTGTTCTGTCTTTCTTTGCTGGCTCCCTTCTCTTAAGAAATTAACATTCAGTGTTCCAACAGCTCTCTCTTAATGCGAGCCTTTCACTGCCACCAGCTCAGAGTAAAATGTAACCATTAATTTTTGCTGTTCCAGAACTGTAACTATATAAAAAAGTTAAATGGGCAAATAATTATCAGTACATAAAAAGGAGTTACAGTAATGCATCAGGATCATATACCTGATTTTACAACTCAGTGCTAAAGCAAATAATTATCATCACAGGTCAGGAATTTTCAGCCACCAAAAATCAAGTCTATATGCACAGCAGTGATTAAGAGGTGTAGTTTGTGTATCCCATTAGGAATCTGTGCTATTAAGTTTTCCATGATGAGTTATCTTAAAATGTTTTCAGCTGTGTTCTGTTTTGCTTGACTTCCCCTTGGGACAGGATGAGCATGGCTGAATATTGTTACCTAATCTGATGCACTTTCTGAACCACTTTTTAGCATTTCCTTGCTTATATCCCATGCAAGAATACTTTATTTTAACCAGCTTTCCAAGTCACATGGTTAGATAAAACCCAGAGGAGTTTAGGTAATTTCCAATCCATATGTAGTCCTACCCATTTAAGAGACAAACTGTGGTTTTGTTTGCTCCTGGCTCTGGGAGGTGCTACATCTTTTCAAGGCTGAAGAGCCATATTTTTTCACAATTTTTCCAATCTGTGACTTGCTTACATGTTCAATTGGTATTGACACTGTTGATGCAAATCTGTGCTGACCATCTGTGTCCTTAGAAAGGAGTGGTATTGCAGAAGGAAGGATGTGTAAGCTAAACACCTAATTTTAAAGAAATAACTGTATTTCCTGTAAGTAAACCTTTTTTTCCATAGAATTTCTGTGGTTGTTGTTACTGTAAATTGTCCTTAGTTTTGAAAGTTTGCCTTTTAGGGATTAATCAAAGCATAACACTTGAGGCCAATTTACATACAGATAGTCATACACAAATATACATAACATTTGTAAATGCCTGTATATCTTTCAGCATAACCTCTGTGTTTATAAACACATCTGAATTGGAACTGATGTTCATTTCAGTAACCAATTTTGTGCTTAATGTATATATTTTAAAACCAGACATCTGGTTCTTTTGGAGCACAGTCCTAAAATGTACACAAATCCAATGGAACAGACAAAATTCCTGGGTTTTGATGTTGAGTTATCCTGAGATCTACTTCTTGTGCTATTTTCAATTTGTAGTGTAGGCTATCTCTAGAATGTATTTCCTCACGATATATTCCCCACCTACAGGGGAACATAGATCTAAAGAACCTGAAGTTTATATTACTGATTGAACAGAATCTGCAGCTGGCAGCAGATCTCTGCTGATGCGTATGAAGTCCACCCAAGTGGGCTTCAAGCATCCACATAGGTGTTTGTCCTTCTTCAGCTCTTAGTGGGAAGGGGGACCTGAATCTTTCATATGAGCACAGAATTCAGAATGCTTATCCCCCATGTGTCACTGCTTATATGGCTCAGTTGGGTTGTTATGTGTACTGTTGTTAGATAACAAAAAAAAGATCATAAAAGATTTTTAGAACATTAGTCTTCATAGCATCAGATAGACCACGGATCCAGAGTAGTTTTATTTTCTTACGTCTCTTACATACTGGTTGCTACTACATTCTATTTACATGTGTAATTTCTAGCAGTGTATGGCATTCCTTTGCAGTATTCCACTCCTTTGGGATCAGGAGACGTGGCTAATCAAGGGTGGTCGTTCTTCACAATCAAGGATATTCTTAGATGGGTTAAACAATGTGCAAGACTTGCCTATTCAATCTGTATCAAATGATATCAAAGGCTAGGGATTTGCCTTTCTGCAGTTTGTGAAAGACAGGTATTTCTTCTAATCAAATGATTTTCCATTCTTTACTTTTATAAGGATTCACCCGTGTACCTGTGACTCATTTTGTAACACATTTTGGTTAGAGTTCCCAGTATGCTGTCCACAGGACAAACCATTCAAAAACTGCAGGTAGTGAAAAAAGAAAATCCACTTACTAATGATGTTTTTCTCAGTGCATCAGCAAAGGGTTTCTCCTTATTTGTACAGTCTGTCACATCTTGCATTTGTGAGCTTTTTCAGTATCATGTCAGTTTTGGATCTTAATTTGCAACCAGCTTCTTTGGACCTTCATTTATTCAGCTGTCAGGAGTCTGAGAGACTCGTGGTCATATAGATGGGTTGAACCAGCTAAGGCATGCTTCTTTACTTTGGAAAGGAAGGAGACAAAAGATATTCCCTCTAATTATTTAAACATCACTTTTTTTTTTTTTTTTTTTTTTCTTTAACTTTTCCAAGTAATATGGGTTACTTTTGCATTAACTATAATGCTGATGGCCTGTATCCCAGTACAAAGTCACCTGAGTCTTTTAGAAGTGCTGGAGTACTTCATTATTAAAAATTGTAAAAGATGTTCTTTTTTAAAATCCATTAGTAGGGTTGGTTTTTTTCCTTCTGTGTGTGTGTTGTGTTTTTCAGACATCTTGTCAAGCCTTGCTGTTTCTTATGAGAATAGATGCTTAATGTAGAATCACAGGCATAACTTCTGACCTGGAAAGAAGTAGTTCTATCAAAGGGTTGAATCTTCAGTATTGAAGACATTGAAGTGAAAAGTAGCCTGATTAAAGACAGCAGTATTGAGTTTTTGCCATTAGACTAGAAAGGCTGAATTGTTACTAAAAGCCATGGAGAGGGGGACTCTGGAATTTGTGGTGAAAGGAAATTGAAAAGAAACAGAACATTTGGATTCATGTTTCATGAAATAATGTGTGTGACAGAATAGGAAGGCAGTCTGAGGGAAAATTGACATAATTTTTTCCTACAACTAGGAAAGGCCAGATAAATATGTCAGTGTTAACAAGTGAACTATTGTATACTTAGAGAAAAAGATTCAGAACAATTTGTAAATATTAATTTGCATTGGCCTTAGAAGAATGTTTTAGAATGTACAAAAATGTACATTTTTCCCTGTAAATTCTTTATGATCCTGTAATAATTGCAAATCTTTCTTTGGTGTTCTTTAGTTTTATAGGAGCAGTTCTTTATTCAGCTTCACTTATCTTAATTATGAAGCTATAAAATTAAAGTTTTCCCACCGTATTTTGTTACAACCACATGAGAAATAGACAAATGATATAGTATTGTTTTTCAGATAGAAAATAAAGCTAGGGAAGGAGAAAAGATACTATTAGATCCTCAGGGTTAACTAGAAAGACAAAAAATCAAACCCAACAAGGACAGAATTGTAGAATTATTTTTTTAACAACAAAGGAACAAAGCGCACTCTTTAATGATGATGATCACAGAGTAATGGAGACTACGGGTTACAAAAGTAATCGGGAACAAAATCATGCTTTAATAATCGGAATAAACTCTTCAAGTAAATCATATCACTGGAATATAAAATTACTGTGAATAATTGGGCTTATGATAATCTATATTAAAAACAAAAACAAAAAACACCAAACTTGTTTTAGCAGAAAGCCAAAAATTGGAAACTGGTCACCCAACACATGTCTTGAAACTTGACTTACAGAGAGTGACTAGATCCCAGCACCCAAGTGTTCACAGTAGCAGCATCAGGATCTTGAATTCCATATTTCAGCAGTCCAAGTACAAATTAGTCATTGTTTCAGCCGCTCTGTCATTGCTACATGGTAACACCAATATTTCATAACTGGTTTTGTGGTAATTATCTGAACTACATCCGTCCTTTTTTGTGATCATTGAACTGCTTAGTTTTGTATACTGTATATTGTTTTCAGCTGTTTATACCAAACTGAGATAATGACAGTCTCAAAACAAGAGAAAACTAAGCACTTTATTGGTATACTTCAGTGCATGGCTTTTATTAACAGTGTGTTCAAGACAATTTCTCAAGCATGATGCTGACTGTAGGCACAGTGACATCCATGGGACATCTCACATGCTCAAGTTGCACACATTTTAGATGTCTAGAAATTGAATTCAAGTAAGAAGAAGAAGAATTGAAAAAGTAATAATTTTTACACTTGACTTACTGCATAGCCATTCTTTAACTTAATCCTTTCATCCAGGTAATGCTTAAGTCTTTTGACTTTTTTTCTCTAGACAATAGGGCACTCTTTTCTTCTTTTCAGTTACTTATTTTCATCTCTGATTGTGAAAATGCCTTGTATTCAGATAAAATGAGAAGCATAGAGTTGAGTAGTTGCCTTAAAATAAATGTGTTCAGGTAGGTGGGCAGGTATTAGAGCAAAATTTCTTGTTTGCATACTTTCCCTGGCAGGCAATAGAGACTTCTATGGACAGAAGAGAGCCAGGTTTTCTTCCCTGAAGTTAAACCCTGCAAAGCTTCTTGCTCTGAAACAATCTTCTGTGGTTTCTGCTGCTGTTTGCTTCAAGAAATGCAGTAGATAAGCACTGTAAAGATTTAATCCACCAACCTCGCAGGTGGCACGGTGCATTAGTACAGCTTGCATGACATAACGTTATTTAGGTAGTTAGTTTTATATTGTTGGCCTTAGTGTCTGTAAAGAAGAAGTATAAGACCCTTGCCTATACACTTACTTTATTTTCAGATCTGAAGTCCATTCCTGTGTGACACTTCCCTACTACTGTTTAGAAAAATGGAGATGTGAATGTTGCGGCAGAAAAAGGGTGACAGGAGAAACAAAGAGGTGCAGAAAAGTAATAGCAGGGATGTATTGCAAATATTTTTTAATTGCATCATTTGTCAAGCAAATTCCATTGGTCAGGTAATTTCTAACTTCAGTGTGATGGCATGATGGAGGCCATGCTGCTGTTCGTGATGAAAGAATTTGTGGATACCAAAATCCCTGTCCAGTATGTCCTTGTTATTATGTACAGAGGCAATATGTCTTTTCTCAAGAAGGGAGCAGAAAGGCTTATATAATTTTTAATGAACTTTGGGAGCCCTTTATAAAACATTAACAAATGTCTGATGGCTGCCGTGTGCTTATAAACAGGATTTTTTTCTTTTTCTTCTTGTGCTTTAGTCCATAAACTGTTGATATTTCCAACCTCCCAGCCAAAATAATGGTGAAGAGGATACATGTGACTGCAGTCTCTAAAGAGCCAGATATCACCCAGTTACATCCAGGAATTTCCTTTTGAAAGTGTGTTAAAGTTACTAGGAAAGTTTCCTGAACAACCTGAAAGAAGTCTATGTTGGGCGCTGGGTTAACATATGCCAAAGCATATTAATTTGATTTACTGCTACTTGTACTTTCAAATCAACAGAGAATGCTTAGTTGACAACGTAATTATTAACAACACACAGACATTTTTTTACAGATTGAAGATGTCAGCATAGATAGGATTCACTATTGTAAGTCACTGAATTATAGGAGAATTGTATGTACGTTGTGAATGGCCATTGAGGAACTTGAAATGTTAACATGGAAAGTATATGAAAACCTTGGGAATTTTGTCTGTTCCTTTCTTCCTGTTTATGCTAAGGCTTAAGAGAAGAGTGCAAACTCGCTTAAGAAGGACAGAAAAAAACTGTTCTCGGATTGTCTTTAAATATAGTACTCCCATTGATTTGTTTTGCTAGACTGCACAACTCATCAAATCAATTTTGGGCTGTCTTTTCATATAAAATAGTCTCTGAGTTCAGTATTGAAACTGAGAAAATCAGTGTTTAGAATTTGTAATTGGGATGACTTCTTTACCAAAAATTTTCATCACTGAAAAATGTCACTGAACTAAAGGGTCTTGTTCAGTATAGTCAGGGGTTCTTATTTGAAAAGCTCTCTCTTGTCAAATCAAGGATCTACATGGTGGTATGTCGTGGTAAGAATATGCACAGATGGAAAACCTCGGGGGTTTTCAGAGCATTTCGTATCCTCGTTTACTTGGAACTTACTAGTAAATGTTCTTTTATTAAATGCAAGACACCTAAATTACATGAAGTAGGCTACAGATTTAAATGAAGCTCTTCTATACGTTATCAAGGTGTTGCATATTAAGTCAGTGTTTGCAGTATTTTGATTTCTAATCTTGTGTGTGTGTGCGCTTGTTGGTTATAAATGGAATGTTGTTTTGAAAGCCCAAATGTTGGACAGATTTAATATTATATCAGAAAAATTGATATAAAGTGCATGAAAGATGTATAATCTCTGCCCCAAGTATGTAGCAGTCAAAGGATGCAATCACAAGAAAACAAAAACATGGATCAGTGCAGGTTTCTGGAACATTTTTCTGTCACTCCATACTTCAACCATCACATCTATACTTCTATGGAAAATACAACTGAAGTTTTGTTCTGGAGGAAGTTCATTCAGATGCCATTTTCTAACAGTTGCTTGCAACCCCAAAATGTATTAGCAATTTAACTGAATTCTTGTTTATTAGTTGTTCATTCTGTATCTATCACAGATGGTAACAATCCAGGTCTTCTGTGAATCATAAGGACTAAACAAAACATTTATACGTATAAATTGACAAGAATCGTTTACCTAATAATAACTATGTTCTATAAAACTAGTTGTCAGCGCTTTGTAAAATTTCACCTAGCTAAGCCGTTTTATTTACTGTTTTAATTTTTTTTTCATTATGGTATGCTTGGTGTATTTATTTATTTACTCAGACTTAAAACCCTTAGCTTACACACAGAATATTATGTGGCGTTATTTTACCTTTTTTTTTCTCCGTCAATATCTTAATTATCTCTCACATCATCTTTCTTCCTTAAATGTTAAAATATTTCTTCCTGTATCATATGCTAACCTTTACATTAGGCCCAACATTTAGCTTTGCATAGTCTGTCTTCCTCTGATTTCCACCCACAGAAAAATGGTTCCCATGCAGAATTAAACACATTCACAGGTAGTTGGAAGAGTAGAGTATGTAGCGGCAGATACTCCTCAGTTACAGGAACTTGTAGATTAATTTGTTTAAGAAAAAGGTAGCATTTATTCTGGGTGCATTAAAATTGTACTGTGTCATTGCATATAATTTCTGTAAGTGAAGGTTTACTGTGCCTAATGCTCTGAGTCGCTGTAGCCAAGGCCAAGGAATTGAATTAGGAAAATGTTGGGTTATATTTAATAGAAGTTCAAAGTTGAGTTCTTTTTCTCTGGTTAGTGTTAGCACAGACAGCTTCATAGCTGTGCAGTAGCTTGATACCATAATTCATTACTTCATTTAAATACGATACTCTATATCAAATCTGTGATTTCAGGAATAAAAGGAAAAAATTAGGCATATTTTTTAAAAAGAGGATTTTTTTAAAAAAAGAAGGAAAAGGAAGGTATTGGTCATTGCTGTATGTAGAGCTGATTCTTTATGGGGAAAGATGTTGTGAGGGAAATCTTGACTGTGCTAAGTGAAAGTAGTGTTGATTAGGAAGAGGGAGATGGCAGTTGATTGGAAGTGGATAGACTGAAAAAAATGTCCCAAGCAAGTTAATAGCCTCAGCCACATCTGTTGCTGCTTTTTTATTGGAAATTTTCACATGAAAACCTGGTTTGCAAGCTGAAGTTTGGAATAACTTTTCTTTACATTGGACCCTGACTTCCCTGCAAAAAGCAATTAAAACCATATGTATCACTTTTTTGGATGCAGACTTCCCTTTGGCCTGCACAGGCCTGGGAGCATTACGGGCAACATAAGAGCTGAATTATGAAAGTAGTTACAGAATAAATTTACTTTTCCAATGCATTTTACAGAATAATTTTTTCACCAGCTGCATTTGCTTACGTAGTTTTTGTTCAGGTTTTTTTCTTCTTTTTTTAATTTTTCAAACAGTGTAGAAATCTTGGTACTGTTCTTCCTCTTTGACAATCCTAGAAGCAGTTATTGGCCTTAAATGGTTTTAATGTTTTTTTAAATGCCAATCCTAAAACGCACATTCAGTTATTTAACACCTACTGAGCGATTAGGCAAATGTATACTGATTCGTGTGGCTATGAAAACTGCACGAGTGGAAGCCAATCATATTGATCGCTTCAGCCAATTATACTTGTACAACACATGGTTATCCCATTTTATTCACTAATATGCAGTAAAGAAAGCTGGCAGCTAAGAGTTGTTACATGATGAAAGCCTCTTTACTTAGTAGACTGATATCACTGCTGTGAAGGACAAATCTTGTAACATACTTAACAATCTTTTCAAGAATACAACTCAGAGTTACTGAGACAGGAAAAAAATGTTGGCACAATTAACGTTTGGTTGAGAAGTAGCAGCTCCCGGCCAAATAAAATGTTTTAGATTAAAGTTTGGATTCAGCAATATATTTTGAAAGGAAAATTGTTGACAAGGCTACAAATATTGTGAAGGGCTGTGGTGCGACAAGCTTGATTTGGAAGTTCTGTTTGTCTCTGAGATTTCTCTTAGCTTTGAAAATCATGTCTTAATACCTCAGAAACTAAAACCAGCCTATAGCTCTGCCTTGAGACACATGAAGTGTCAGGGACTTACTTGACAATATATGAGTTTCGTTCCATTCCAGTGAAGAGGCAAAGCTAGACCTTTGCTGAACAGAATTGTAAAGGAGTTAAATCAGTATGCAGATGCAAATGCATTTGGTTTGAGATTTAGCTAAAAGTGAAACACTGCCTGCAGTCACAGGGATTAATTCCTTTGTCCATTGTCATTTAGGCTCCCTCTTTTCTTCTGCTGTAGGATTCACTGTTTTATAAATCATTCTAATCATTCTGTGGGGCTAAGATCTTCTTTTCAGCTCATTTGAGCTACAGTATTATGAAAAAGTACCCTCCTTCAAAAGGTCAATCTTGTTGTTTTATTGTCAGTGAAAAAGGGTTTTTTTTCCTTCTTTAACATCTAATTCCATCCTTCCTTTCCATGCCACCAACTAGCTTTGCTTCTCTCTGAAATGACCAGCTAGAGTACTGTTAAAATTTATGTGGCTTAACCTCTTCTCTGTGAAAATGACCAGCAAAGCTAATATCCTGAGGCCATTTCTGAGCCTGCATGCTCTATCCTGGTTAAAATAATGTGTTATAGTAATGCTTGCCAAAACATGGGTGGGACAGGGGGAGGGAATCACATGATCTTAATTTAGAAATAACATCTTAGGAAAAGTTGATATTGAGAGTTGTTTAAAATTGTTAAATTCCTATTTTATGCAGGGCTGCAAATACCTGGTTTAAAAAAAAAAAAAAAAAAAAAAAAAAAGCAAACCAAAAACAACAACAAACAAAAAATCCCAAACAAAACAGCTACTTAATGTTTTCTTAATGCTTTGTGTATGTGGAATGTATTACGTCTATGTTATCCATCATTCCTCCATTATAAAATCTCAGTTCATTAAGTCTTATCTGCGGCCTTTGAATAGAATACAGTCTTCTATTTTTTAGTAGGAGGGCAGGTTACTCTTTATCAGCTGTTAGACCTTGCAGATGTTTCCCTTGTAGTCATATATAAAATAGCTGATATGGCATGAATCTCCATATGACAAATAACCTTCAAATGCCAGGATCCTATTTTAGATTTCCCTTCAACTCCTAATCTCATACACATCTATGATATGATACTTCAGGTTTACAGAAATGACCAACTAATTAAAAAATACTTTATTCAGGAATAGTTGCATCATTTTAATAAGAAATGCACGAAAGTAAGATTGATAGGATATGAACTGTTGCATTGTAATGAACAAAAATGGACAAAGCTGTGGGAGGAACTGTAAAGAAAGACTTGTTTAGGTATTTGTGGTGGTACTAATATCTTCAATATTTAAAAGCATAAAATAGCAAGTTGATCTGATAACATGTGCTAGTGCAACCTGTGCTCCAAATTAAGAAGAAGAGGCTCCTGCCATTCTTGAAGTTAGGTGCATGCAATGTTCCTTTGTATCTCAGAGCTTCAGTAGTGGCTTTGTGACTGTCACTAAATCCCAAAGCTAACACATATTTGGTAGCACAAGAAAATGATAGTAAGAATGCTTTTTTTCTAAATGATATGAGAGAGCTGCCTTTAAGAATCTGGTTCTGCTTTAGATGTTTTTCTGTAACAGCAGTAAGCAAAATTATTGTATATAAATACTGCTGGATTTACAAGTCAGGTATCTCGTCTTTACAACAAATAAATTTCCTTTCCTGACTTGCTTAAAGGTTTTTTCCCTATGTTGTGTATCCCCATTAGCAGCACGGGTTTCATGGAAGAGTTCCTGGATTCCTTACATTTCATTATGGTTGAGTAGATGCAAATCAGAAGAATGAGACAAGGATTAGGCCATTTTATCGTGCTCATTAGGATCCAAAGTCAGATTCATTTTAGTGTTCCATAGCTGCATTGACTTCTTGCACTTAAAAAGAGAGAGAGAAAGTGTTCATGTGCATGCGAGTGATTTTTTTACAGTAGCTGAAATCTAAAGCAAGCTCCCATCTTTTAAGTACATTGTGCCATATTTTCTTACCAAATTGCAACCATTTTCTCAGCGGGCGGGTTTGCTACCTAAGTAAGCACCTACATCTGAAAACTTTCTGGAAAGGTGAAGAGAATCTATCCGTGTTGAAGGACTACTCGCAGTGCTTGAGAGAAGGAATGAGCCCTGGAGGAATCCTGAATTCCAGACGAAAGGGAACAAAGCTGCTGCTGACCTCTGCAACTCATTGTAAAGCTTGTCCTTGTGTAAGATGCTAAGCAGAGTACTGCTAGTTAAAATAAGAGGAAGATGAAGGCAGCTGCTGTGCTGAGACTTGCACCACAGATTGACTCATTGCTGGAAAGGAACTATGAAAAAACTGGTGCCAGAAACCAGAAGAGCATACGAAAGGCAGGAGTTGTGAGAATGCTTATGAGTGTAAGGGTTTGGGAACTTGATCCAAGTAGCACAACAAAGAAATCTAGAGGACTGCAGAAAGCAAGCTAGCCCAGAGATGGCTGAGCTGTCCATAGAAAAAGGTGTCAGGAACCACAACTATTGGGAAGGCTTCCAGGAGGGAAAAGAACTTTGGCAGAAGCCAGAAAGATTATTTTTTTAATTTTTTTTATTTTTTTTTTTTTTTAATTTATTTCTAGTGAACTAAGCAGCCAAGCACTGGCAGGCTGATCCAGGATGTGCCAGATCCCGAGGCAGATGGAAAACAAAAATCAGTTGTATTGGCTTTACTTTAAGGATTCACTGAGGAAACAGAACTTTTATTTCATTTTAGATTTTCTTTTCCTTCTGCTTTTTTAAACTGGAAAAAAGTGGAGTTGTTACTTCTTTAGAGAGGGTCTGAAGTAACATTTTGATGCATAAATGCATCTGTGTGAGAGTTTTACTGCAGAGAAATGCATAGTATGAAAATTCCTGGTGCTTTCTGTAGGTATGTGTATACAATAATGAAACCAGCCAAAAGAATTGGAGGCAGTCTTCTTTAATATAACTTGTAGCAAGTGTTGCTAAACTTTTCAGAGTGCTGGATAACTGTCTTGCAAAGTTAATCGGGTGCTCTTGGCATTGCTATTTGGCTTTGTGTTCTTTGTTACATGCAATTGTATATCAGTTTGTATACTGCAGTGGATATTGCTTTTCATTGATCTGACAGCAGTCTCAGATTAAAAATACAACCTGATTCTGAAGAGTAACAAAACACATCTGTGAGGACAAAAGCCACCAGGTAATATTTACATATTTCAAGGGGTAGGGTAGGAATATCTTTCTAAGAAATAATGTGCTTCATGACTGTCAGATCACATTAAGCTTATTTTTATGACAAGATTCTAGACACAAAGAAGTATATTCTAGCAAAGTAAAAGAATAGTCATGTGCTTAGAAAATTAGAATTGATACTGAAAAGAAAATAAATTAACAAGGTGTAATTAGAACACAATTCTAATCCCAAGCACTAAACAAGGTAGGGTACTAGTAATCTTTCTCAACAAGGAGCACCAATAACATCACTGAAGTATGCACACTAGAGACCAGCTTCTCAGATCAACCTCCTTCCATGATTACTAGCATCTGATTATATTCCCGATATATCAGATAAGCACTGGCAGCAAATAAGCCTTCAAAATTAATCTGGGCACTCTACTTCTGTCTCTGAAAATTTGGTGGTATCATTAATTATGAGTTCTGTGTGCTGTTGAAAATACAATTGCAATGTTAGCAGAATCATCCTAGATGGAGTTAATTTTGATGCTTACATTTCATATTTTCTGGCTTCATTTGAACTTGCCTCTCCCTCCCCTTACCACGTAAATGAAACAGTACTCACCTTGGAGGTGGTATGTGTTTTACCAGGCAAAGCACTTACTGCATTGTCATCTCCACTGAAATACTTTAAATCTCATTTATTGTAAGAAACATTTACTATGCAAATTCTTAATAAGAATCCAGTCATCATTGCGTCCCCAGCATTTGAGAAAGATCAGATGTAACAGAATGGAAAAACTGGTAAAACTGAGAATGGTGTTTCAAACGGGGATGCACACAGACATTTACAGAGTTGCACTCAGTTTAGGAGGCCTTGTCTCAACAACTGCTTTATTCATTCATTCGAATGTGGAAAAATATCATCTGTTCTAAAAAATAGAAATTATACCAGCAAAAGTACATGGTCAGTTTTTCTTTTGAAAAGAGCGAGGCAATGCTTAGAAACTTCAGAGTGAGCTGAAAACATTTCAGTTTAGACAACTAATTCTGGTTATAGCATTGAGGCTGGTAATCAGCAAGTTTGAACTGGACTTACACTATTTGTTTTCTGAACATTTAGAAGTTCTGATATCATGGAAGTGTAGAATCATAGAATGCTTTGGGTTGGAAGGGACCTTTAAAGACCATCTAGTTCCACCCCCCTGCCATGGGCAGGGACACCTTCCACTAGCCCAGGTTGCTCAAAGCCCCGTCCAGCCTGGCCTGGAACACTGCCAGGGAGGGGGCAGCCACAGCTGCTCTGGGCAACCTCTGCCACTGTCTCATCACCCTCACAGGAAGGAATTTCTTCCTTATATCTAATCAAAATCTACCCTCTTTCAGTTTAAAACTGTTACCCCTCATCTTATCATTACACTCCCTGGTAGAGTCCCTCCCCAATTTTCCTGGATATAAGACTTTCCCTCCTCTATAAGGTCTCCCTGGAGCCTTCTCCAGGCTGAACAACCCCACCTCTCTCAGCCTGTCCTCATAAGGGAGGGGCTCCAGCCCTACCTATATTGTAGGGTATCTGTACTTCACTGTACCTCCTTTATTTTCAGTTCATAACCTAAGGATAAATGACTGCCAGTGCACTCAATATCCGATGCATGTAGCTCTTCATCTCTTTTAATTTTTACCCAGACCTCCCTTGCAGATGTGATTGAGTTTTACTCCATAAAAAAAGGAGACTAACCATTAGATTTGGGAAAGCAGCCATTCAAGTGAGGTAGCTGTTAAAATTTTGATTGCTGATTTTTTTTTAGTTGTTATTATTTCTAGATCCAGTATTTCAGTTGGGGGGTTTTGTTTTAGTCAGCAAGGGATTGGCCACACATCTGAAAAATAACAACAGCCCAAACACTGTCATCTCCTGTGAAACTGTCCTGCATTTCAGAGGAGAGGTTACATTAAACACACTACAAAGCCCAGTGAAGTTAGAGTTTAGGAAAATAAACCCCTCCTATAAAATAGGACTAGGTAATCTTTAAAGGATCCTTCTAACTCAAACCCCATTTTTTGATTGTATGAGTTTTTCATTAACGTGTTAACAGAATTGTCTCACATTGGAAGCGAAAGCCACCCGGGGTGAAGACCTGGATAGGCTGGAAGAGCAGGCTAACAAGAACTTCATGAATTTTAACAAGGGCAAGTGTAAGGTTTTGCACTTGGGAAAACATAACCAAGATGTGCAGCACAGGCTGGGATCTACCTGTCCGGGAGCAGCTCTGTGGAAAAGGACCTGGGGATTCTGGTGGACAACAGGGTTGATAATGGTGTGCTGCTGTGGCAAAGAAAGCCAACGGGGTGCTGGATTGCATCAACAAGGGCATCACCAGCAGAGAGAAAAGCTATTATCCTACTCATTGCTTCTCCCAGTGGAGAAGCCAGGAATACTGTGTCCCATTGAGGTCCCTGCTATACGAAGAAGATGTGGACAGGCTGCAGAGGATCCAGAGAAGGGTCACAAAGATGGACTGGGAAGCCTGCCATATGAGGAAAGGCTGAGAGAACTGGGTTTGTTCAGCCTAGAGAAGAGAAGGCTTAGGGGAGACCTTATCACCAGGTTCCAGTATTTAAAGGTTGGCTGTGAAGAAGATGGAGATGTCCTTTTTACGAGGAGTCACATGAAAAAGACGAGGGGTAATGGGTACAAGTTTGTCCTGGGAAGATTCCAGTCAGATACAAGAGGAAAATTTTTCACAGTGAGAACAATCAGCCACTGGAATAATCTCCCCAGGGAAGTGGTGGATTCCCCAACATTGGACACTTCTAAGATTCAACTGGACAGGGTGCTGGGCCATCTTGTCTAGACTATGCTTTTGCAAAGAAAGATTGGACCATCTGATCCTTGAGGTCCCTCCCAACTTGGTATTCTATGATTGTATGAATATGGTCAGTACAGTGCAAAACTGAGCCCTTGTTAGAGTATTTCAAAATCTAGTTGCTATTTTCAATCTTTTACTTCATTTGCCATAGAAGCTGTTAGGATAACCCTTTTTACCTCTGGAAGTGGTATAAAGCCAGCAACTAATAGTGGCTTTAGATGAAACATTCAAACTGTGCAAGTTCTGTGCAGGAAGCTTTCTTTGAGCAGTACTTGAAGAGGAAATGTAAATCCTGTGATGTACTGGAATCTAATAATGTCTAAGCTGTGTATAAATTAACATTAGAACAGATTCCTGAACATGAAATTTCTTTTGGGGGGGTTTAATTAGAGCATTAGCTTTTGTTTCTTAAGCTTTCTGAAACAGATGAGAGAAGAAATGTGGAGTATAAAAGGTAGGTATGCTGTGGACTTCTCTGGATTAAGTGTCTCTTGCAAAGGGGATGTTGGGGCTGGATTCTCAAGATCCCTCACAGTCCTATGTTTTTATGTTACCAGGATGACACATGCCACAGTTTAATTTCCAGATGGCTTTTGAAGTTGGATGAAACAAAGTGTTTGCTAAATGGCTCTCATATTGGTCTAAAAGAGCCCAAACTGCTTTCGTTGTCAGAAACAGTGAAAAGTTCCTCTCTAGTTAAGACTGTAGGGCTATTTTGTGGTGATACTTGTTTCCAAATGTCTCTGGGTTCTACTTCATTTTGTTATGAATATTTTCACACACATTATGTCAGTGGTTGTTTTTAGAATTACTCAAATGTACTCATGTATGACATGGAGAAGATATAAAAATGTTCTTATTTATGTAAGTGCAGACAGAGAAAGGGGATGTATGAGCATACCCCGATAAATTTTATCAGTATATTCAGAGAAAGAAATCCTGCCTGTAGATTTAAAAGTCAGAGATAAAGCTTCTATTGACTTCAGTGGGTAAGAATTTGACCCAGAGAAAATAAGAAACATGCCTTAATGAACTGATGTCAAGATGTACATCCTCTGCCCCACAGAAAGAGGATATTTAAAATATTTATGTAAATATTTGAAAGGCTTGCCAGTTGAGCTTTGTTAAAGGAACCTGTATGGGTGTTGACCTTATGTTTGTTTGTTTCATGGAAAACTCTTGCAGCTGCTTTTCATAACTGTGTTCACATCTGTTGTTGCTATGTCATTTTTAGCCTGGTTTCCGAAGGAAATGAGGTTTATGTGATTACACTATGTGCATTGGGGTGTGCGTGCACACATGCATCCACATGCATGTGAGTGTTTCCCACAATGACAGACTTTTTTTTAAACTCACTGGCCAGTTTCAACCAAATCTGAAGGGGTGAGAGAGGACCCAGTTTCTCAGATACTCTGTTCCTACAAATTTCGTGAAATACAGACACCTAGTTAAAAAAGTGAGAGATCTTGGAGAAGTACTGTGCATGAGTTCAGCTATTACAAGACATCAGAGAACACAGCTGTTGTAAATGACCTGACTAGTGAAAAGCTACAGTTTAAGTTACCACCTTGTTAGATGCTGTAGTAACTGGTTATAAGACACAAATCTGCAAGAAATTCATTAATTTCACTGTTAACAAAATTGTGTTTTCTAATTAATTGTCTTTTTATTAAAAAAAAAATCTGGTATTTTCCAGTAGTAACAACTATAGTATATTTTATGGGAGGGGAAGTTTTAGATTTAAGACAGGAAGAAAGCATGAAGGGTTGATAGCAGTTTTTATTGGCAAGAGCTTTTGGTAGTATTGTATGTGAAAGCTGTAAGTTACTTCTGCAGTTCATCCTAAGGAAAGGCAAATAAAGCCTTTATTTTATACCAAAACACCATGAATTTTCTCTATGTACCACATAACTTGCATGGAAGAAAAATCTAGTTTCTGAAAACTCTCTCGAATTATTTCTCAATTGCATTGACGTTATTTCTCATCTCTTCCTTTGCTTGACTGAATTCCTCTCATAGAACAAATGTGTGGAACTAGTAAAGAAAGAAAAATTACAAGCAATAAATTGTAGAAACCTTTAAAAATGATCCAACATAGATTTTTCCATAAATTTGCTGTTGAAAAATTGTGATTGATATATATAAAGAGATATGTATTAGGCTGGCTGTATACCTGTATATATGTGTACATGCATATGGAGAGACATAGTGAATGAATAAAGGAGAATAGGAGCAGGATCTGTCTTACTGGAAAGGGAATTTGTAGCTCACTAAATGCTAAAAAGCCTCTTTCCAGCCCTAATGGGCTGTGAAATATTATACTTTAAACCTGTCATAGTTGCGGGACTGAATATTGCTTGTCCTGTTCCTTAGGGAAGTGTAATTTGGAGTGTGTGCATGGGGGTGTTTTGGAGATAAAGAGGTAAATGGAAATTCCACAATGGAGAGAAAAAGGAAATTTCCGGGGGGGGGTGTGAGGGGGGTGTGTGTGTGTGTAATTTTTATTTTTAAGAAGTGATTGGAGATGATCCAATGTTTAAAAGTTAGCTGTGTTAGAAATGGCCTTAAGGAAAATGGATTAGTGGGCACAGAAGTATAGAACAGGTGAGCAGTCAACAGGAAATGATGAAATAAATTTACTGTAGAGTTACAGTCTTCATTACAAGATTATTAGATTTATTAATAAATTTACAAAATATTTATTTAAAGCATTGAAAATAAAAGCAGAGTCTTTGGGGCAGAGGTGATGCCTTATTTAGGCATACCTCATCTGGGACATTATTAGTTCTACCAAGCAAAATGTTTGAATGGTTTTTGTGTTTAAATTTACAGTAGTCCCACCTGAACAAGAGTATGTTTTTCTCTCAATAATATGTATAATGCTGAGAGAGACAGTTTCTGTGTGTGTACACAAAAGTTTCTCAGAGGAGGATTTCATGCTTGTACTGTGATGTAGAAATATCCTTTTGAAAGCCAAGGGGAAAAGTCACTTTAAAACATGTCATGGTTTAACTGGAATGCCTCATGATGTAAGCTCAAAATAACTGCAGAGCATTATCTGAATGTAGTTCAAATAGTGGGAAAGAAAGAATATTAGCAGTCCTGTCATCTCTCATTTATCTGTACATCAGCAAATGGACACTTCATTTGATATCTTGACATTTCTTTGTTTTTATATATTTGGCTGGTATATGTCCAGGAAGACACAATGCAGTTTCTTTGAACTCTGTTGCTGAACATCTGTAAAAGCTTACTTGGCACATGGTAGCAATTTTAAGCTATGTGTATGGCAAAGATGTGTATATGTCTCTGTGCATAAGTTAAACTGGTGAATCTACCACATTTGTCCAAAACAATTCATTTATCCAGCTTTTTAAAAAATTATACATCATTAAAAATGTTATATTGAAGATGGTTTTTTGTGCTTCAGTATACATTTGAAAATAATGCTGGAAGAAGACTCTACATTAGCTCTGGTATTTTGGATGAGGACATATATATATATATATATGCATATATGTAATTCACATATGCATGTATTTTATTCACTTTAGACACTGAGAGTCAATTTACTTCTGTTTACAAGTGTGATCTACAACCCAACCATTTCTGGTATAAGTGAGAATGTTTGAATTGCTAGCACAGCATGGAGGACAATGTAAATTGCAATTTTCCTCCGAAGTTAAACCTTGTGACGTTTTTGTTTGTTTGTTTGTTTGGTTTTTTTTAATATAGCTTAATCGTGATCCTTTTTTCTCCCAGGATCAAATGACAGAGACTTTTCATGAAAATGCACAGATACTTTCTTTAAATCTATTTCCTATTTATGTTGCTGGAATAAAAGCTTTTGGATGTGACAGATGTGTGCTTTGGGACTCGGTTGCTGTTTTACTTTTTATTTATTTTAAAATCTAGGAAATATAAATTTTAATTTCTGTAATACTGGAGTACATAATGTAGAGGACCATCAGCTGTGCTGCAGCTGGGCTCTGTGGTGGAGACCAGGTTACCAGCCTACAGTTGCTGCTTGGAGACTGCCTCAGTTTATAGACCAGCAGAAGGCACTAGAAATATCTTGGAAGTGGAAAAGGAGGCCTGTGAGAGCAACTGATGAAAGGGGACACAGAGGTGGCCATGGGCAAGGTCAAAGGATGGAGCACTGGCAGAGAACAGAGATGAAACTCTCTACTTAGAGGTTGGATTCAGTGTTTGGCAATAAATACTAATTTGGCCTAGACTGAAGCTTCAGTTCTGAATTCTGTGCCATAAAAATCTCGATTTCTTGATTGAACCATCAGCAAATCAGTCTACTCTCTTTAAAGCCAACTTTTATTGCCACTCATCAGGCATTTCTTTAGAAATGAAGTTTTGATCTTTGATAGGTTTTACAAATTTATCACCCATTTTGATTGTAACTGGTACTAATTTGTAACTTCATAGCTAGTGGTGAAACACAGCACTAAAATCCTTGGTGCTTACAAGAAGTTACTTATATCTTTATGACAGGTCCGTGAATGAATGCAAAGCATACTGTGTTGTTTCTGACAATGTTTACAGAAATAGCTGTATTTTGCAGTAATCCATTATGCAGTTTCATATTTCATGTCAGAAAATCTGCAAGGACTTTACTGAAAACTTAGAGATTTGCCTTTTTAATTTCATAGCAGAATCATCAGAAAACGCTGTGCTTAAACCAAGTGTAAAATGCAACACTTTTTATACTTTTTCCCTTTGGGGGAAAATACAGTGCAGGTCCTTGATGTCAGTGTTCTAAGAGTCCAGTATTTGCATTAGGAAATACTTCATATCTCCTAGTGGGAATAATTAAACTAGGTTCCTGTGGTGTGAATAGATGCCATAGCTTTTATTGTGCTCCATTTTTCCATGTGTAATTGAACAGGTTTTTAGTAAGAGAACAAAGGTTTGATGTGTGCAAGTTTATCTGGATACTAGGTTTCAATTAGAGGAAACCCCAATTCCCTTCTAATTTTTCCAGGTTGTCTGAAGCATGTTTGCAAAGGATATACTAATTTTCTCCTCCAACATTGCACCAACATTGATTTCTTTTCTATGGTTAATCAGCATTTTTTTTTTTCTCAGATCCTAGATATCTGGGAAACATATAGGTCACAAAACGTGTAGTTAAAAAAGCTTCAGAACCGTCTCACAGTGCACTTATAGAAGAATACATGGCAGGCAATATTTGCTTTTTTATTTATCATTCAAGCTAATATACAGCACAGCTGAAAACCTCCTGGGAGCAAATGAGCCGTGTCCTTGGCACAAAGAGGTTTAGCAGATGCACTGTCACTTTTAAGGAGGTGTTGTTATTATTATATTAGGCTGCAAATGTTTTTGCTCTCTCCAAAATAACCTTTGAAGAGCTCCAGCTTCCTGTGCAGTGATACGCTCAGTAGCATGATGTGGTCCAAGCAGTGTCATGTTCCAAAGCACCTGCCTCTAATACCCATCCTTACCAAAAAAGAGGGGTTTGGGTTTGAGGTTTTGGGGGCGTTTTTTTGAAACCTAATATCACTGAAGTTTGCAATTTCTGCAGATGAAAAGAAGATTGAACCTTTGTACATTGTTTTGGAAGTTTATCTTGCATTCATTCTGATTTCATACCAAAAAGTTTTACAGAAGACCTGATTTATCTGACTGTAACAACACTTCTCTATAACACAGTGTATGAATTTTATTTAATTTAAAGACAACTAAACTATGGAGAAAATTATGGAAGGTCAGTGACTGTAAAATTTGCCAAAACCAGGTTAAAGGCAGCACAAATGTAAGTGCCCTTGAAAGAGTAAATCATGTTACAACTAGGTACAGGAACTGAATGCCAGCAATGCAGTTCTGCATTTCCTGGTGTGGAGAAGTTGAATATGTGTCTCCCAAGTCTTTCTGGCACAAGGAAGTGCAGACACCCTTCATTGCTCTCTCCAAAAGCATGGGCCCTCTGCATTCCTGTGCCAGGGGGCGGGCAGGTGGGGCAGGCACCCCTCTATCCCTGGGGTTGGCCCTGGCTGCAGCCTCCCCACTGTGCTGCCAGGGACCCTCTCGCAGGGCCCTGGAGTGCCCGGCTGCCCTCGGGCCCACCAAGGCCGGGCTGGCCCTGAGCCCCCGCAGCCCAGGCCCCTGTGAGGGAAGGCGCCCTGAGCCCCTTACTTCACTCACATGCTCTGAACCCCGCAGTCAGAAAATCTAGGGGAAAAGATGTCCGGGGATCAATAAGATTGTAATTCTGCCAAGTTACTTTTGTGATGAAAGGTGCGTGCGAGGAGATTGTTTTTTCCCTTCTTCCAGCCTCACTCGGGCCAAGAGATCAGCATAGGTGCATAGGACACGTATTATGTTTGTCCTAATCTGAGCCACAAGTGACTTTCCATGAGACTGGGGAAGTGAAAATGCTTTTTCATGCGTTCACTTCAAGTGATTGAAGGCAGCAAAACTCTTAAATGCACAGTATTTTATGTTTAATTTTTACTTAGGTTAGGATTATTTTTCCTATTTTCGTTTCATGAGAGTGACAGCAGTGGTGGCATTACAGCATTTCTTTTGGTAGAACAATTGGATATGAGAATACCATAAACCTTATAGTGGTATTTTGTGCATTTTTCATAGAAGAATACTCATAGAGACAGAATTTTTATCAAGGCTTTCTAGGCATAACTTTTGAGAGATATCGCTGTTTCCATTCTTCTTGGAGACAGAGGCAGAGAGATGTGACATGAATTGTTCAGGGTGTCAGGAAAAGCTGAGTCAAACCATCCAGGTCCTCTGACCCCCAGTCCAGCACCTCTGGCCACCCCAGAGCTGCTATGCTGGAAACCAGTGATGAAACCCTTTGTTTGACGTGGAGCACTCCAGGCTCTGGGGGATTTGCACACTAATCCTTAGTGTGACAACACTCAAATCTCAGGCTTACAAACACAGGGGTGATGAGTGCGTTGTAAGTGTTTGGATAGATAAAATAAACTGTTAAAATGGCTCAATTTTTTAACTTGTAAAAAAAGTCTCAAGTAGACAAGATATTACCAGTACTAAAAACAGCTCTGAAAGGATGTCAAGATAGTGCTACTATCAACATGAGCGTTTGTGGTGATCCTTCAAAAAAATAAACTGAGAAACAATTTTTATTCATTCTGTCCCCTGGGGACATGCTGGCTAGTGATAACTTGTCTGGCTGAGCTATGTGTCATCTAATTCACTTTATTTGCCAAGATCAGTCAACACTCGTTAAAAGTAAACTTCAGCACTTGGTTCAGAATCAGTAAATAGGTTTATTAGTTTAGGTGAAATACTCAAGTCCTCATCCTCACACAGATGACATAGTAATCTGGGTGTAACAAGGAGGGAAACTATTCATAAATCCTTCTATTATTTTAGTGTTACTGAAATCGAATTCAGTTTCATAAATTACCAGTTTGGCTCTCCTTCCATGGAGATTCTGACGTTACAGACCCAAGATTCACTCATATTATCTAGGTGTGTTTATTTTTAGTTCAGAAAATTATGCAATCATGTGATTACAACTGTCTAAGGCAAACCTAAATGTAGACTAGAGTCTAAATTTTTAAAAATCCTTTCATACTACAATTAATAAAATGAATTAATTTGTAGAATATAGATGATCTATTAGTGATGACTTGAACACAGAGGTTTATTGATTGTGTTAAAGACACATTGCGCTTCTTATAAATATTAATGTGTCTGTACTTGACCTACAAGTTTGTTTCAGGAAGCAGTTTTTAACCACTTAAAAATCATAATAGGCTAACACCAGTGAAAACAAAAAGGAGAATAGTTGTCTTTTTTGTGGATGTGATTCTATATAATGATTGGAAATTTGTTACCATCCTCCAATGTACCTAAATATAAAATCATAAATAGTTATTCAGTGCAATGAACAAGGAATTACATTTAATCTTAAATTTTGAATTTGCTTTATTGGTACAAGCTTGATGATTTGAATTAACATTTGTTGTTCTCTTCCCCATACTTTTCTTTCAGAAAAGCATGTGGCAATGTCATGTGATTGATGAGCTTGTAGCAGTGTTACAAAATCACAGCCACAACCACAGGAGGGGTCATGGTAGTTAGCCCAAAAATGTTCTCAGGTAGATTACATTGGAGCTGGCCTGGGCATGAGGTTTTTAAAATTATTTTTTAAAAATCAACAACAAATCACCCCCCAAAATCCCGTAGTATGCTTGGAAGCAGGTTTGCTTGGAAACAGATTCTTCTGCTAGTGCTGGTGTAGCTGTTATGACCTCAAGGCATTCTCTGAAATCAGAAGGACACAAAGCCATTGTCAGGATCTTGGGAGGTACTGGGACTTCCAGTGGATCGCTGATTTTTCAGAACTGCTGACAAACAGACAGTGAACATGTACATACTTGTTTGCTTGTGTATATATAAGTACGTGCTGTGATTTTTAAGCATGCGGAACTGTTGATTCTTAGTTTGTGGATTTTGTATGTGTAAAAGGTATGGAAGGCAATAAGAAAAATTTATTCAGTTCATGGTCTGAATTGAATCATATCTATCAAGGTGCAGATTCTGATTAGGATTATGAATTTTTGCCCTGTCACCAAAAATTATAAGTTATTTAGGCAATTTGAAAACATGGAAACCTGTGGAAAAGTATAATGCTTGTGTGTAGTCCAGCTCCATGAATATCTTGAGCTGCTGTTCTCTTTCTTCCTGTTATCTCTTGTAGCTATTCCTGAACTTTAATGATCTGACTTGAATTCAAGTTAATGTAATTACTTATAACTTCAAAGTACAACAATAATTAGAGTACACATCATACCAACAGAGCTTTAAGGAGTTTGTCGAAGAATGCAAAATTAATTTGAGCATAGATAAAATGGTAGCCTAGACACAGGTATGGCAGCAGCCCCATTATCCAGTAAAAATCAGTGATGTAAAGTTTTCATATATTTTGCCCCAGGAATCTGACAGCCGTTTATTCTACAGGATTTGATAGTATGAGAGCAAATGAAAAGATGAGATTCCAATTATGGTACTTTTCATTTAAATTGGCATCTTTTATTAGCCTCATGCTCCCATTAGGACAGGTGAATGGAAATTGTCAGATTCATATCACATAAATGATTACAGTGCTTTTTATGTTATAAACAGACAATAAAAAAATCTCACTTGTTCAGTTTCAGTATGATTTAAATCTATTTAATGACTGGTTTGCAGGCTTTGATTTCAGAATTTTATGTGGGAATAACAAATACAGTGAAGCATCTTGTTAATACTTCCTCAGGTTAACATATTGATAATGTGGTCAAAGAAAATGTGGCTGGTTTTGTGGCAAAAATAGGACCTTAAGCACAGAAAGCTATGAATAGGTTGAATTTCTTAACATATGTGCATTGACTCTTGGCAATATGGAGAGAATGGAAGGATTTTCATTAACATAAAGCCATTTTAGTTTCTGAATGGCTCAGTGATTGAAATCCTCTCAGTATTTATCTATGTTTTGGTATTTATGTCTAGATCTAGGTCATGTTCTACATCTATCCGAGGTTTTCAGATGGCCTTCATGTTTCTAATGTTTTATGACCTTTAGCTGTGTGGCAAGCCATGTGGCTCTGCAGACAGGACACTGGGACTAGAGAAAGTAAAGGCATGTTCACATTACAGAGGCAATCAGCGTGGTTCTGTTCCCAGAGCTGTAAACCCTGAGGAGCAGGTTTGTTACCTCAGGTGCTGGATTATGTGGCTTCACTGATTGCAGCCCTGTGGTAGAATCCCCACATTACTAGTACCATACTGTGGGGATGTACAAATTTGACTAACTACTCTGCAGTCTGTCTGCAGGAGGCAGATACACCCTGAGTGGCCCATGCAAGTTGTATAGGAAATGTATAGCAGAACGGGAATGGCATTTAAGATGGTGCCTAAGCTGACTGGTGTACTCAGTGGACAATAATTCTGCATGATCCATTTCTAATGTTGCTGATTTTTGGAAGTTTTCAGACAAAGTCATGAAACAATAAATTAACCTAACTGAGTACTAGTACTCTCATTGTGGTAATAATAAGTATATACTTACTGATTAAAATAATTTTGAAGAACTTCCCATTTCTTCAAAGTACCAAGAGATTAGTCCATCTTTATGTCGCTGCAGCATCATGTGAATACTGGTAAATTCCACAGTGTGCACATCTAGCTGTTTCTGTGAACACAGCATTATAAGTACAGGCCACATCATAGTACGTTTTATTGTAAGTTGCAAGTGCTACCTAATAAATTAAACACTGACATGCTTGCTAAAGGAAAGAATTTTGTCAGTATCACTGTAAAAAAATATGATTTTCAACACCAAATACTTGAAACAACTAGAAGCCTAAAACTGCTGCACGCTAAATTGCTCCAGTAATATGGCTAACTTCTTGTGGAGAACAGAGTTCACGAGTAAGAACAGAATGGAGCTGCCAATACTAGCTTTTTATTGTTTAGACAAACCAAAACCTTAGTGTTTGAGACATTGTTCAGAAAGACAATGTTAAAAGTTTCTCCAGTAATCACAACAAGTTGATGTGAACTTAATTGCTGACTTCTTGGGTGTGAGAGGTAACCTGTGTGTGCCACCAGTGTATGTATTATGGGTGTAGGTGCCAATACCCTTTCCTTCTCAGTTTTCTTTGGAAGGCAATTTAAGCATTGTTAATATGACATTCCTGAAATTTAAATGCTTTTTTTTTTAAGTTATTCAGTGATTCAAGGCAAATCAAGAAATAGTTCACAAAATTTCTGAAGTTGATGCTTTTTGCAGAAAAAGCTGTTTTCATCTGTTTTCAGAGAAGCGTGGATTGATCAGCCAGAGCTGTGTCCAGGGCAAGGCAAAAAGAAACACACTATGCAGTGCTTAGCTTAACCAGACATAAGTAGCTAAAATCCTACACCACAACCTGGTTTTTGGGTTGGGGCGGGGGGAAGATTATGCCTCAGACTTACTTACATTATGAGGCAGTGAAGAACTTGCTCTCTATTTTGCCCTTCTCCCCTCCATTCTCTTGAAGCAAGTATTTGAAAGTTTGAGAGAATTACAGATCTTTTAGTCATTAGGTAAGTCTGTGGGTGTTAGACCATTACATAGAAATAAGATTGTTCTTCTGACTCGTTGTCACTTGCCTATTCAAGAGATGATCAGTATCTTGGGAACAGGCCTTGTATGTCTGATCCTTGCCAGACTGGTTTAGAGAGAAACGTAGCCCAAAGAATGCTATATTTGTGTCTTAGTTGACCATGAAGCTAAACTACAAAGTAAGAGTGAGCCATGCCTGTAGTTACGGGTACATGCTTTGCAGAGGAAGCAAATGGGAACTGACTCTCCCCAGATAGGTAACACTGTGAAGTGCTGAAAAATAGTGGATTTACTCTTTCTGTCTGTAACTCTCAGTAATTATGCATTTGTTATTGTTAAACACTTGTCAGATGTTTTTGATTACTTTATTCTAAATGAGGATAAATAAAACACATACTTGAGGTTGATAGGAAGAACAGTTTCATCCCTCTTTGTGGTTAGAGATCATACTGGAATATGCATACATAACAGTACGTATATTATTGTAAAATAATTGCACATTCTGTTCTCTATCAGTATTCAGAAACATTAGAGAAAGGCAGTTCCTTAGTGCTGCTTCCGTCTAGCCTAACACTGAGCAGATGGCTTGTGACATGATTTGTAAAAAGACATCTGAAAAAATATGGTTGATTTTCAGTTGCAGTTTATACCATACAGGGATGTTTATTCCCTTTCTGACACATGATATTTATAAGGAATAACAGAACAGGGCAGAAAGGCAGTAGTTATGGGATCACCTGAAAGATATGATCAGTAATGCTGTTAGGAACCAGTAATGACAGGAGTTGTAAAGAGTCTCAACAAGATTTTGTGCAGCAACTACACACCTTGCAAGATACTCAGTTGTGAACCATGAAATAGATACTGTATGTCTTGAAAAGTGTTGATAACTTTATTGGTTATTTCCAGTTGTTTCTATTAATCCAGATGTATAAGTATCTAAATTTTGTGAGAAATTAGTCTGAGGGTAGCTAATCCATACCTAGTCCCCAGTCTCATGTTGACTTTATTTTTCCTTCCCTGTTAGTAGGCTTAGATGTAATGGAGCCCTTGAGATAGGTGATAGCAACATGCTGTCTGAGTATGACATGGATGCCTCTTGGTCTTTTTCATATCCATGTTGAATAAGAAGGAGTATTATTTGTGTCCAAGCACTTGAACTAGGACAAAAGTCTGCTTTAAGATAGGCAACAGTAAAGCACTGCTGCTTAGACTATAGAAGGTAGGCATCACTTGTCTCTGGCCTATGCCTATCTCACCAGAATTAGTTATGCAGCTATTCTTCAGATGCAGATGCTTGCACCCCTCACAACAGCAAAATTTTATGTGATTAAGACACCTGTTAACTTTTGTCATTCTCCATCTCAAATACAAATACTTTTGCTGATGAGGGACTGAAAGATAGGAGATGTAACACAGTGCAGATCTCAGTTTCTCCTGGCTCCTGGGTACACTGGTGAAAGATCTGCAGCCCAGATACCTCTCACTGTTGGTAAAGGAAGGCAATTTGGTTTTCACTACTGCCTGTAGTGTGTTCTCTCAGTTCAGCACAGGTTCTGTTCCAGCCCTTCCATTTCCGATATGTTACCTTACTCATTTTGATAGAAATGACTGCTGTCACTTATATGAAGGGATTCTTTGGTGTTCTAGCTTCAAACAGGTGCTCGTCTAAGCTGTCCATCAACTTTTCCTCATTCTGTGTCTCCTTTTCTTGTTGCATCTCCCTGTAACATAGAAAAATCTTGATCACTTTATATTGCCATAACTGAAGACTGGTGCCAATGTATGTCAATGCAAAACAATTGCTATGACATGTATATTTGTTTGTTTTTCTTTGTATTTGAGAATAAGCAGGGCACTTTTTGAAATAACCTAAATGTTAAAAAAGCCTCAACCAACAGCAGCGATGCTTAATGATGGGTTCTAGGTACAATGTAAAATAATCGAAGAAATAAAAAAATCCCACAGCTTAGTAGAACCTCACTGAACAAACATACAATGGAGAACAGCTCCCAAAAGTATATAGAGCATCTGTAGGTAGAGAAGAACAAGACAGGAAGAGGGCAGGGGGTTGTGAGATTAGGAAAACAGATTTCATTAAAGGTCCCTTCTATGTCTCTGATTGAATACATAGGACATTACTTATGATGATCTACCTTCATCCCCTTAAAGTGGAATTTCTGGTTTCAGTGATGGAGACCATTACATATAGCAGTAATAACAACTGCAGGCACAACTTTTTTATCCTGTCAGTGCTGAGATTACTTGTCTTTTGTCAAGTGAAAAATATTTTCTCCAGTGTTTCTATACTGCTTTGGAAACCTCTTCAGTAACTTTAACTTAGTAAGTATCATAGTGTACATACATTCTTATAGTTTGCAAACATTTGTTTTTCACATGTTCATGCTCCATTAATACTTTCTGTCCCTTAAAACCTAATCTTTTCCTGTACTGTCAACAGAAGAATGTAATCTTCTGTTAGAAAAATCTGTTGAAAATTCACATTCTATTTGTTTATATGTGTGCGATTGTGTATAAAACAGTGCATTTTAAATAGAAGTCATTATGAAACAGGAATTCTTTGTTTTCTTTCATTTTGTTTGGTCAACTGAAAAAGAACATCTGTACCATCATCCTCACTGCAATTTTCCACCCTGGCAATTACCCACATGAGCAAAGATCATGTGCTGTTTTAGAGAGCAGGATATAATTGTGCAGGGTTTCTGTTGATCTGGGTAATTTAGTGGAAAAACTCTGATTAGGCTGAGCTTGCCAAAAGGTAGTAAGGGACACATTAGATGGCTTACCTGTAATTTAGATTTCTTTTAAGCTAAGTACAAATTGATGTTTTTGTGTACATAAAAAGACAGTAGAAAAAGATGTATTATTCATAGGTTCTGCTTCCTAATGGAAGCTAAAACTTTTTTAATGCATAAAGCCTTCTCACTAAAGGAAAATATGTCCAATATTTCTTAAGTGTCAAATATATTTATGAAAAAAATTAGTGAATTTCTCCTTCATTTAGGAATATATTTAAAAAATATATTCAGCATTGTCATTTGTTTTGAAAATGCATTATCCAGTTAGCAATTGAATAAAATACTTATCTGCCATATTGACAAAAAGACGTAAAATCATTGTAGTATAATTCTTTTTACAGAGGTTGTAAAGTGAGGTCAAACTCAAATTTCCATTCATTCATAGCCACAAAACAACGTTACTAGAAGGTTACCTCTTCTGAATAAATAGAGCAGCAGTTACAATAGAAAATAATGAAAGCTGCTCAGTTGAATCTTTAAGTGTTTATTCTTTGTGCGACTGCAGAGAATCACAGCGATCGTGGAATCGTATTACTTTGTGCATTGAAAGCTAGAGTAAAAAATCTGATCCAAGTATCATTACATCATTGTGAGGATTATTGCTTAGTAGGGCTTGATCAATCCTACTAGGTGCTCTGCCTTTCATATTTCAAGACCTTTGAGACAAATACGTCTGAACCATCAGTTGCAAAACTTGTTTGTGAAGCTAGAGACGCTTCCGTCGTCAAAAGGTCTGAATCCACTTTCAAAAATCTTGTGGTTTGCTGTGATGTATGTGACATTCAGCCATTATCAACTGATTTGGAGGGGGGGGGGGGGGGGGATGGGCCTGACCTTACTTTGGTGAAGCTTTTAGTACAAGGATCTAAAGCCTCTGAAGAGGGTTGGAAAATAAGGCAATAGAAGAAATCAAGCACAGGTGCAATCAGGAATAATAACCAGAGAGCAAAAGAAGTTCAAAAAAAAAGAACACAGCACACAGTGCACTCTCCTTCCTCTTTGCTGGTGCTCTCCTGAAGGGGATTAAGGCAAGTCTGCCTTTCGGGGGCTGTTCCATTTGTCCATGGGAATTTGCTCTTCCCCCATAATCCTTCTGTCAGATGATTCAAGGAAAAATGCTTCTCCCAGAAGACAGAGGACAGAAGGGCCCTGAAGTGGACACCATTGGTTGTTTGCTCCCCCTCAGTATGCACCAGGTCAACAGGGCCAAGTTACTCTGTCCATCTGTCTTTCCTTTCCTTGGCCTCCCTTTGTGCTGAATGCTACCTGTGCTTGGAAGGTTTTTTGTTTTGTTTTGCTTGGTAACGGTATTTTGGATTACAGGTTTTACTATTTTGGACCATGTGCTGCTTTTCCCAGTAAGTTTTAGTCAGTTATGTGACCTTTGACTACCTTGACATTTTAGTGTTTTACAATTCTTACTGCAGTCACTCTGTACTGCATTAAAAGACTACAAGTCATAAGGCAACCAAGAGTAGTGTGCCATCCTTACTTACTTAAATTTATATCTGAAAATTCTGATGACATTACCCAACTCGTAACTCAATTTAGAAAGCATGTTTGCTGTGGAGCCTGACTTCTGTTGTTTTTTTTTAATTTCCTTTCTTCTCCAATACCATTATGTATTGTTATTATAATGCTTAGGGACCTAATTTTCAGTGATGGTCCTCAGCCAAAGCTTCAAAAGTACAGTGATGAATAGATCTGAAAATCAGGCTCCTTGTGTGCATTCTGTTGAGCACTGGCCTTCCATAAAAGACACGATGATGTCCTCCCCAGCCAGTGCTGCAGAAGTTCCTAAGAAACAGATTCTTCTGAATTAGCAAACTGTTAAAAATCCAGTATGATTTTTGTAATCTAAAAATACATAAGGATGCATATGCATCTTCATGGGTCACTTTATTCCTGTTATTTTAGAAAACAGTGATAAATCTTTTGTTTTCCCACTTTCAAGGAAAGCTTTCGTTTTATAGTTGCTGAGTGTGGCACCAGTGTTTCCATTGCACTCTTCCTAATGACATTTAGGTCTTTTCCCTGACTACCATCATTTAATTTATTACTAGTATACATACATGCATGAATAGTTCAGGTTTCATTTCCTAGATAGTAATTTGCACTTCAGGCGTTTAATTTCATTTGCTGTTATGTTACATGTTTTATAGTTTCTGACTGGCTTTTCCCTCAACAAAATGCTGCCAGCATGAAATAATTGGTATGGGGAAAGGCTGCACACATGGATTATATATAAAGAGACTTAATTGATTAGCTTTGCAAAATATCCAAACTTTGCTCGGTGTACATTTGCCCCAGTTCAGTTAAGGATACCCAATTTTTATGGATGGCTCAGCACATCAGAAAAATGCCTTCTCTTTTCTCATGAGAGCAAATGATCATCTTTCCTGGGTACAGACCTGCTAAACTGCTTTTTAATTCTTAAAATAGATGTCAAAATATCATAGTTCTATGCATTTTGCTTTTGGGTGTTGTTTGGTAGGCTTTTTTATAACCAAAGGTACTGTTCTTTCTGTTTATCTCTGCGCATGATTACAAGACGGTTAAATGCTAAATTGCATTAGAAGTGCTGTAGGGCCACATAATAACACTGCTTCAACTTTTCAATATAGCCTTTTCTATATGTATTTTACTATTTGATATTCAATATTCACTTTGCACTGTATGAAAAATGTAGATAAAAATTATCAAGACACTTCTAAAGTAATTGTTTCATAAAGCTACCCAAAAGGAAAGCTCTGCAGAACATTTCTGTGGAAGCTTTTTATATCAAAGAAGTATTTTTTCAGTTTAGACTTGTCAAACAATTCACATAGTAGTACTGTTTTTTTTCCTTTGTGCTTCATCCCAATGGTTGGGAAGAGAGTTATGAATGTACATGAATACGAATCAATAGGAATGCTGGTTTATTATTTCACAGGGAATTTCTGTACAATTTGAGAGCAACTTGCTACAAGTTGAGCAGACAATTAAGTTTAACCTTGATCTTAAGCCAGCTAGGTTGGCTTACATTCTATCAACAAGGGATTTAAATTTACTCAGACACATTTTAATTGGCATTTACGCAACATGTACTCACAGATGCTGAATTCATTGAGAAATCCTGAGTGCCATCTGTTTAACTCTGTTTCCTCTCTATTAAATTATGATAAAATAAGTCCACATCCTTCTGGCTTGCTAATCTATTTATCTTTCAGAATACAATATTTTAATTAGCACATCAATAATGTGTTATTTTTGTGCTAGATACTGATTTCTGGGTTTAATTAAAAGGAACCTTATTTTCTTTGCTCTTTTTCGTAGCTGTTCCCTCAAAAACATTTAACTCAAAGATTTCATCTTAACTTTAACATCTAACATAAAATGTCTTTAAAAATACTGGATGGTTGTTTCAATGTTTCTGAATGTGCATGCTACTAATACTGACTCACATGGAAAATTAATTAAAGTTACCAAGTAACATCCAGATCATTTCGGAAGAATTTGGCTGCCTTTAAAAATGTGATTGGTTGTTATTGATTGATCATGTTGCGTAAAAGAAACATGCATAAATTCTAGAAACATTTTATTTTACAATAAACAATATAGTACATGCTAGTACATTACATTTATTTGGAAATGTGAAAAACAAAAGTTATTTTGATGGAGTTTCTGGACAGTATGGAAATATATATATATGTACAAAAGCATTCATTTTAGCAATTTTCAACCTCCTTATATGCTAAATGTAAAAATAAAAATAAAATAAATCTTTGAACGTATTTCATAAATGAACAAAGCTGTTTCGAATCCCTGGTACCTCATGTGGAGCTGGATCTTCTTGCTGCATATCAGACCTTAGTGACTATGGGCTCAACTGTTGTGTTCTGAATAAGATATATGGTTCCTGGTGTATAATCACCAGTAGCATAAAGCAGCGCTGAATGTAACTTGTGTAATTGTACTTCCCTACTCTTACGTAAGTAATAGAGACGGCAACTTCCATTCTGTAAAAGTGATGATTGTTAGTGCTATTCTAGTTTTGAGGGTTGGGTTTTTTTGTTTGCTTTTGGTGTTTGGATTGGGGTTTTTTTACCTGAACGCCATAATTGTATTTAATAAGATCTAAGACCTTTTCCCTCCTTTCAGCATTTATAGGGGGAACTGATAGTTCTCTCAATGACTGAAGAAAACTTTTAAGCATATCTTAAACTCATTGTTGCTCCAGAAACATTGGGTCATACTTAAGCACTTTTCTAACATGGTTCCAATATTTATCTTTTGCATTGATGGAAAACATGGGAGTGATGGAAGGTACACGTTTTCATGGTGAGGTGTAGAAAGTATCTCTCTTTTATTTTAAAACTTGTAGTTCTCTCCAAATTAGTCACCTTTTGTTTATGTTGTACAGTAGAAGCTTTTCAATGTAGTAAGATTTTTACAAATTGCTGTTTAGGTCATACTTCTACTTGTGCATGTGCCACTCTCTTCATAATTTTTATACTGGCTGTATGAAAATAAAAAAAATTTTAAAAGATGAATTTTCTTACTGGTTTATCTGTTTCATTTCCATATTTTTTCTACTTCACCTTAAATCAGATTGTAATTAGGGAAGTAGAAAATTTGCAGGTGGTAAGGACATTTGAATACAAGATAAATAGTGAGTACAGTGAGATAATATGATGAAAGATACATAGTAACATCTAACCATGAAATCACATATCTTTTTCATATCTGCATTCTTTTCTCTCTCTCTCTCTCTCTCTCTCTCCCCCCCCCCCCCCCCCCCCCCTTTCTTTATCTCTCTCTATTTTCTTCTCTTCTTCCAAGTCTTTCTTTGCAGGGTAAGCTGGATGATAATTGAATGTAATTGTTAAGGTTATAAAGCTAATTTTTTGAAATTTTCCTGTTTTACCTGTGCAAGATATTTTCCTTTGATAGTGTGTTTGTGGTGCTGTCTATATGTAAAGCTTGTTACAACAGTTCCTCAGCTTTCATCATTTCTCTATGGTGGGTTATAGTGAAATAATAGTAATTCCCTTGCATACTATGCAATTAGCCTTGCTAGATGATACTGGATCTACAGATTCAGTTTCAAAGGAAAGGTTAAGACACTATGAGTATCTTTTCCCTTTGAAGTATGCTGTTGAGACTTCATCTGGGGATGAAAACGTATGGGCTTCTAGGGCAGTATGGGCTAAAAGCAGAATGCCCATCTGAAATATGGGCAAATCAGATCATTTTCATCTCTCTACAAATAATGCCCTATAAAACACTAACGCTTCAAAGAGCTGAAGAGTTAATCAGGTAGATGTTGATGGATATAGCAGGTTCAATGTCCAGTCACACTAGAGGGAAAAAACAACTAATCCCTTCTGAAAAAAAAAATGAAATCGTATAAAATACACATGCACATAATAGGATTTCCTTTATATTTATTTCTTTACTTGTTACCAGCACTGCTAAGCTAAGTGTATTCCCACTTGGAAAGTATCTTTTTAATTATCCATCTGTTTTTCCCTTACCTTTTATTATTCTGTCTGAATTGGTGGTTCTGTGTGCTTCAAATGTTATGTAGATTAATTTCAGTTCTGGAAGTCTTAAATTATTTATACTGTTTGGGAATAATGTGCATTTCCATTGTTTACAGCTCTGGTCTTTCTGATTATGTAGCATCAGTCTTGTTTTGCTGAGAGTGTCCTCTGTTGATTAACTCTCTAGATAGTTTGATAATGGCCTATATCCAAATGATGTATATACAAATCCCAATTGTTTCCATGATCCTTGACAGAATTTAGTGAGGTATTTGTTACTGGTTTTTAGATGAATATGCATAGAGTTACCGCTTTGCTCTTTAAAAAATTTTCCTCTGAGAGATCAGATAGTTTTGTCTCTGGTACAGTTTTACATGTCAATATAACAAAGGCTACTTAGGCATTATTCATACAGTAGTTTCACTTTGTAGTGAAAGCAGAAGTTTGACACAATAAGGGGAATAAATGCTAGTGGCACTGCTTACTTCTGTTTACTGGTTAAAAGCACTCACTTTTTTTTTTCCCTGCTTACTGTTACATTGTTAAGGGTTCCCAGTTTAGATCAGGTGCACTGATGCAATGGGTCTGTGCATATATAATACTGTTATTTCTGTGGCTTTAGTAAGGACACAACAGATACACTCCTTCCCCCCAAGAAATCCAAAATGTACAAATACATTTTAATATGTACCTGTAGTATTGTGGTTTTGATACTATGCAATGCACTCTTAAGTATTTCCGTTCTGAGTATCTCATTACTGTAAAGCAAACAAGAAACACAGCAAAGAAAAACGACTACTTATATGCAACTCACAGTTTGTATAAACGTTAGGAGTGTCTACTATTTAAAAGCATTTTTACATGAAGTAACTAGTGCCTCAGTCTGAAAGTTCAGGAAAGCTTCTGAGTAGCTATTTGTCATGGCAAGCTACTGGAAGATGCCAGTCAATTTCATTCAAGCACTTTCTTTAGCAAAGAGAGTTGCTCTTTTTGATTTGGATTCTCATATATAAATGAACATGGTGACTTCAAAGATTCTTACTTGCTGGTTTGCATTTTCTTGTTTCCTGACAAGAGAAGGCTTATATGCCATCTTTCTGTTAGCCCTCTTGTTTCTGGTTGGTTTTAGTTCTGCTATATGTACATTATGTCAACAGCAAGTAGTTGCAAGTAGCACAACCCAATAGAAATGTATTTATAAAGTTAAACAGTTGGCCTGAGAAACAGAGTCTACACTGTGCATGTTTTATGAGGACTTCAGTTTGGTCTGCTGCCTGAACATCCATTGGAACCTGGTGTTCATGTTCTGGTCTAGTTCCATCCATCCCTCTCTAAATTATTAGTTTTTGCATTCCAAGCCCTGTCCTGAGATATAAATCAAAGCCTGGTTAGTAGAGAAGATTTGGAGATTTCCTTCATAGTTCAGTCCTGATCCAAACTCAAGTGCTGACATAAACACATCCATAGAGGAACTTCCTTTTTGCTTTTGAGTTTGGTTTTTGCTCTTGTTTGAAAGCAAACTGAAGAGAAACAAGAGAAGCCAAAATTAATTTTTCTATGCTTTTATTATATTTACTAGAGGCCCATATAAATATGCAGACCAGTAACCTAACAAACCAATTGAAATTGTGACAGGCCTGGTACAGCTTCTCTGCGTTAACTAACTCGGCAGGGTGGGAAAACAGAAGCTGGAATTCTTCCTGATTGTAGACTGCTGAAGCCAATGTTGTTTTGCACTAAAGACACTAACAGTAATGAGTAAAAGTAAATAACCTCCACAGCACCATTCACCAGTAAGTTTTAAAGTGTCTAACAATGAAAGTAAGCAGCACCAAAGCAGCTGGAGTTTTTCTTTACTAGAAAGTCCTACAACAGCAAAAATATATTCTCACAGTATATCAGTACAACAAGTGTAAGGATTTAGGCAATCCAGTTAGTGTTCTAGAGTTAGTTTTTTTCCCCCTTAACTGAGTTATTTCTGAGAGAATTATTAGAAGATACCGGTAGCTTTTAGCTTGCAAATTCACTGTCTTCTCAGCATCCTGTTTACTATAATTAGTCACAATGTATTTGCTTTTTAAAACTGTGCTTAAAACGTATGACTTCCATTTTTATGCATCTACTGATAATCTAGATCAAGTCTCATAATATTTCCGAGCTTACTTTTTGTGCTTAAACATACACAGAAGAACTAGTTCACTGAACTGACTTGAAAATTTAGTTATATTCAGAGTTCATAGAGAAATAAAAGAATTCCGGTCTCACACAATACCACATTTGCTTTTTCTCTCTATAACAGCTCTTAATGGAAACTGAAAAGTCTTGTGGTTTACCAGGAAATTAACCTATATGGGCTGCTTAGGACTGATAGGAATTGAATTAAAAGAGCTGGTAGGTATTTATAGACTGTATCATAGTAGCCCACAGTTCAAGTTTGTAATAGCAAGGGAAATCAAGCGTGGGTACTTCTGCTAACAATACCCCAGCTTGAATGAATCAAGAAAAAGTGTGATCTCTTGAATTTTGTCCAAACTTAAGTTTCATCATTATGAGTTAGAAATAGAAGAAACAAGGGGGAAAAATCCAACAATCGAATTAGTGAAATTACATGTTACAATTTCTTTACTGTGCTTTTTTCCTGTTTAAGTTTTTAATGAGTTGCACTGTACTGCAGTTTCTCACAGGGTGTAAAACAAAGGTACAAACAATATTTCCACCAAATGCACTCACTTTTACACTTTCACAGCCATTTCAGTTAGGTTGGTTTGTTTTGTCTAGAATGCACTTACAAGTTCCTATTTCAAACAGATTAAGCTAATGTTACAGTATCCACTTTCCTTTTTCTTGGTGGTGAATGCAGACATGTTGTCCTGTGTGCCACAAAGTCCCTACCAGCCCACGGTGCCTCACGGCGTTACAAAGTTGGACAGCAATGGATGCCAGCATCCTTTTGTAGCTGTTATTAAAGATGCTATCTTTAGCTGCAACACTGAAGTTATGCAACTTAATGTTCTCTGTGTATTAAAATATTAATGAAAACACAGGGTTGAAAACAATGAGTGTGACCCAATATGAAAGGAAGCATTTAATCAAAATTAAAATCTTCAGTAATGAAATCTGGCTGGCTTCATGCACATTTGTGTTCATGCTGAGCATCACCCTGTTTCCTTTTGTTAATTCTGAATCAAACTTCTGGCTGCTGTTTTACTACATGGGGTGATCCAAAACTTGATGCACTCCTTCCTGCCAGCAACAAGGCAGACTCTGCTAGTAGCCAGTGTTTCTCGGATTTTTACTCAGTAGCACTTACAGCATATTAAATACTAACATACTGATCAATTGGCGCATTGCCTTTGAATATCTCGTAGGGATTTCAGCCAGAATAAGAGTCCAAATGCAGAAGTACTCTGCTGCTGATTTTATTGTCTTTTGCCATTTATGATAGCGTACAAATCTCCAAGAGTTGCAATTCAAAGTTCCATCTTGGTGAATTTGGTGATGTCCATTTGCTTTCAAAACCATTTTTCATTGTTGTAGCTATTAATTTTGCTACTTTTTCTAATGCTCTACATAGAATTTTACAATATTTGAAGCCTTTGGATGGTTGTCTAAATGAAGACCTGTCACTGTAAATCATGAAGACCTCTGTCTAGAGATTTTGCAAGTTCTGAACAGTAAAAGATTTGAGTGTATGATATTGCACCATACTTCTGTATACTGAGAAAGTGGAATGATTCATATCTTAGAATATGCCTGAAATAGAATAAACGTTAGCCTGTACGGTTTGGAATCTAACTCAAAGCAGTTAATTGAATTAGATGAAGACTGTATTTCTCTGTTACCTCTGTGTAAAGCTGTCTGCCATTTTTCCCTGAGGTGATTTTCTTGAAATGTTTCTAAAATCAGCAAAAGTAATTTGGAAAGTTTAAGATACTTGGCATAACTGTAATTTTGAAAAGGTTTACCTGTTTCTACTGTGACAATCTGTTGTCAATTTACATGCTGAATGTTTTAGGAGGTAAAGAAACAAGGTAACATTATCACAAGAGTGATATATTCGTGCATTTGGACGTGCAGAGTATAATTAACAAAACATCCACTAACAGGTATATCCTGCTGTATAGCAGTCTGGAGAGGTGAGAAAAGGTGGTGGAGCTCTGTGATCTGTAGTTCCTTTCAAGAGAATAAAATTGTACACAGTAGAACAGAATAAAAGTGTATGTAATAGTTTAGCAACATTTTTGATCAGTGTGGCTTTACTATAATATCTGATGCCAAGAAATGCTTTTCTTAGCTCTGCTGTTATTTAGAATTAGCCACTCAGCCATATGAAGTGCCTGCATCTTGTGCTTACTGACTGATGGCTTGACCTCAGATGTAATGGGGGTATATAATTTTCCAGAGTAGTAAAGAAGTGACTTAGCTGTTTGAATGTGATAATGATACTATATATTCTCTGATATTAAAAAGTCATGTTTTTCAACCACTTCAACAGCATAATGGGGATTTTTTTCATGGAAATAGAGTCCTTTCAAAAAACATTGATGGTAGTGGTATATGTATAACATGCTGAAATTTGAATGCTAAGCAGAAGGACACAGCTAAAATTGTTGCCTTGAGGCAGGACCTTAGCAAAACAATAGCATAGTGCATATGCAGATTTAGGGCTGTGCATACTGCAGAAACATTGTTACTGCAGGTATGTGAATCTTTATTGCTTTGAAAACGTCTCCTTTGATAAGTTTTTGGCTTCTTCAGAATGAAAGAATGATTAGAAGCAACTGTACAAGCATCAGCCATTTAAGTCTTGCCTATACTACAGAATCAGTGCTGCCACAGTTTCATTGGCAAGTCTGTGGAATAGTTGTATCTACTCTAACAAAAATTGGCCTAGTGAGGGATTTTCAAGCTTAGAAACTATGGGAAGAGAGTCAATTTTTCACATCTCAAGCCAATGTAGCTTGCTATGTGACACCTCTTCAGACAACTGCAGTCTCTTTCAGTTTGCCAGTGCCATATATCCTAGATTTAAGCTTTCACTGAAAACTGGCTACATGTTTGCTTCTGTCCTTGTTACCTGCATTCCTGCCTTTATTTTTCTCCTTCAAATCCTGCGGTACAGGACACTGGCGTTTCTGGGTTGGTTTGTGTCTTCTTTCTTAAAAGGGAGAACCATTCTTCTTGTGATATAAGGTTTGATAAGTAGTTAAGGAAAACATTGGCATTTTGTTGAAGTGTCTTCTCACCTTTTATCTTACCATTGTTTGGTCCTTCTGTCTCTTTTGTCATTCCAGTTATCTCTTTATGCTTTAATTTGGAGGGCCAAGACAAGGTCTCACTGCAGCATCTTAATCTGATTCTTTTTCTCTATTATAATCTGCTTTGAAGGGAAGGCTAGTGCAGCTAGCAGTTCATTGGAAACTGGACATCGAAACCTTGATTTGTAGTGTACAGTAAAAAAAAAAATATTTTTACAAACACACCAATATCTTTGGATTTAAAGATGCAAATCCTTCCATGCCTAAGGGAAGCTAATTTGTGATGCCCCAAAGACACAGTTCTTCTCTGAGTTGTGTCTAAAACCCCATCATTTGTGTCCATAAATTTGGAAATCCATAAAATAATAAAATAACAATAATAGTAATAAAAAAGAAAACAACTTTAAATATTTAGGACAAGTGAAGGGAAACTATCTCTGTGGTCTATACAAATAAATCCCCTCTTCCAGGAGGTAAATTCTGACTTGCTGGTAGTAAATGCCTTGTCCTAGACCATAATATGTGGAAGATGTTGAGAGGAATCACATTTTGTACAGTCAATCAAATTAATAATTAGTTCACTTCTCCTTATCTATTTTCAATTTTTAATCAACCTAAGGGATACTTTCAGAGTCGCATGCCTGAGGCATCACAGATCCTTCAGGGTTTAATTAGATTTCCCAGTGGTGCAGTGTGCTCTCTTAGGCCTGTCAGTTACCCTTTCCATGGGAGTTAAAATTACTCTTTATATGACTTACCAGATTTGGTCATTTAATTGATTCCCAATTCATCATCTAATTCATTTACGCTTTCCTTTCCACACATGGAGGTACTGTTACGAGCTGACAGCTGTGTTGCCCAGTAAGATTCCTGGCAATACTTAAAGCCCAAATCTTCAACTAGATAAATAAAATCAGACTGATTGTGAGTGATTTCCATAAATTTTTGTAATTATTGTCAGTAACTTTCAGCCAGTGATTTTTACAGAAGTCTTTTTTGGGGACTTGCTCCATAAGCATTCATTTCTTTCTATTAACAACTGTAAGTTTCTTAATGACAGTAACAAATAACAATAAATACGTTTATTTTAATGTCTTTATATGCATTCAGTATGTTTATTGACATGTGCCTCAATATGTAATTGCTTTTGCAGTGCAGCATATTGCTTGATTAAAGCATATTGCTTGTATTTGTCATCAGCACCTTTTAAAATATGTGATATGTGTAGGTGCAGCCCACCTTGATCTCTTTCTACATTAATGGATTAGAAGAATATAGGTGTTGTATTTCCTAACATATAGTGCTGAATATAATAGGCAATGACACCTTTTTCCAGAGAACGTAACTATTGACCTTCAGTAGATACTAAGATCCCAGTTTGCTGGTGCTGTATAAAAAGCAATCAATCAAAAACATTACTCTTTGGAGATAATACATTTTAAAACAACTTAATGGTTACAGTAATAGAGGCAGTACATTTTGTTAACATTTTAGACATGTGATCTAATGTCACTGCTTATATTTGATACATCTTACATCTGTATTTAACTACATTTGTGTCTTGGTTCTGTTCATCTGTGCTAAAACGATGCTGTTTCTTTCTTGCTTTGACCACCATTGCTCTTCAGTGGTGTCATCAGCTATGCAGTACTGATAATGTTAATAATAAATTATATTGGTTTGTAACATGAGATTATTAGCTCTCCCTGATACCTTTAATCTGTTAGCATTCTTACAGCAGAATATGGTACCAGATTCAGTAAAATATTTGCCAGATCTGCATGCTTGATGAGAAATAGACAATTTCCCATTGCTGGAAATTCTGCATTGCTGTGGTGGGCAGTAGGAATGCAAGTTTTCTGAACGTCTCTTTCTAGAACAGTTTAAAGCATTCTGTGTATACCATTTACTTGTTCATTCATTAGTTTATTTTCATTCATTCAAATTAAATAATGCCATTCTTTGGCACTCTTAGTTCTTCCAAAGTTAAATTACTGGTAAAATTTCTGTATGCCTCTTACAGTGTCTACCAAAGTCTTAAATGTTGTAATTTCAAATTTAAAAAGAAATCATTGACAATATGAAACGTTAGGAATAGAAAGAGCATAATAACGAAAGGCAGATCTTAAGTTGTTTCAGCATCAAATTAAAAAGAAAAGGCCTTTTAAAATCTCTTCTAGCATTCATTAACCCTACAATTTCTTCCATGGTGACATCATGGAGGAAGTGTTTATGAACCAGCTGCAAGATTCAGGTCAAGGATATCAACACCAAGTCGTATGAATACTAAGCAAAGAACACCACTTGATTTTAAAGTACTTTTGTTTCTTCAGGATTTCAGGTAGTAAGGTTTGCTAAAGGGCAGAGTTTAAAGCAGAGTAAGACAGCACTGTATGAATACATTGCCTTCGTTGTCTTGTCATAAACATTCAAAACTGATCTCTACTGTGATGATGTAACATGATGGTCATTACTTTATGATCTCTTTGCAATGACCACTCTCATACTTGGAAACCTATTCAATGTGAAAGATTGTGCAATTAGGGAAGTCCTGTGTCACTGGACGGTTGGCTCTGTGAGAGAGTTAAACTGTTAGGCTACATGTCAGGTGTTTATATAGTTTTGAATCTCAGAGAAGGCAGAATGAAGATTAGAGACCTACTTACTGAATTGATTGACATCTGCTTGCCTGTAGAAGGCTTTTAGTCTGAGAAAGGTGTAGCAAGATCCCATAGCTGAGGGCAAAGCACTTCGAAGTAGGAATCAGATGAGAACTGAAAATGATGAAAGTGAGGACCCCTTGGCAGGCTGGCTGCTAAATGAAGTGACTCCATACCTGTTGGAGGCCATATAAAAATGTAGACATCTTTTGAAACATCCAATACCGTATTGCTGGACTTGATTGCTGCATAAAATCATCGCATGTATTACATGAGTGATCTTGTTAGATGATCATAACAGTAATTTATACAGACTATTTATAGCCCTACTCCTTTTGTTTCACTTTAATGACTGTACTACAGTTAACACCAGTATTAACCTGTCTTTAACATCTTCTGAAAGGAAAATAAATATTTTTTTTCAAGGAACCAATTTTTCCTTTATATGACTGCATGGAAACTTTTAAGGGGTTGTCCTCAGAAGAGCATATTTCTCATTTGTAAATTAAATTATCAAGTTCTAGTCAAACCAGGTAATAGTTTAATAAGCTCTGAAATCCATTTTAGTAAGACGTGTGTTGACTTAAATCTGATCATACATGCATTTTTTTGTTCCTTTTTAACTTAATTAAGTGCTACAACACTTTCCTGTTAGTGACACGCATGTATTAAAAATGATACTCTGACAACTGTATAAATTTCATGCCAACAAAGTCTTTAAACAAGGTATCATAGTTCTGACTAATGCTTAAGTTAGTTGTAATTAAAATTAAGCACCTGGTTTGAAGCACTGTACCAACTGACAAGCATCTTATAATATATTTGAATGCCAAAAATGTCTGCTGTGTTTCAGTAAATTTGAATTACAAGTTTGATAGGTAGTGGAGAAAAGGGATCGTTGTTGGTCCTAAATTACAGGAACTGTTCTGCTTTTGAATAACAGCTCAATCGTGACTAAGAAATAATGAGTTTCTCTTTGATTCACGGGATCAGAACATTTATATAACCTCCTGAATCCCATTTTTCATTTTCCTAATCTTACAGCATTTTAAAGTAAGCACTCTTCTCTGTTGTTTTGTTCCTCATATTTTATTAGTTGGATTAAGTATTAGATGGAAGCCTTCTTTATAATACAGTTGTTTCATTGGTGAGGGAAAGGAAAACATTGAATTACTTGTTATATATTTACAAGAATTAAAATAATAGAATTGCTGGATATTAAAATTAAAATCTATTACATGGGATTTTAAACAAAATTAGCCAAAAGGCAGGACAGTGGGCCATTAAGGTTGCACTGCTCAGCTTTAGCTTGTAGTTTGATGTTAGCACATTTTTGTTTGCTGGGTGGAAACTTCCTCATTAGCTGAGGTCTGGTTGTTTTCTAAAGCAATGTGAGGAATGAACATTTCTTCTAGTTATTTCACTTTTTGTTTTCCCACATTTTTGAGGCATGTGCTACAATACAAAGAAACATTTAAATTATTTTCATGCTGAAAGAGTGGAAATCATTGGGATCTCTTCTGTTACCTAATTGTGTGATATTTCAGCTGTCTACTCTCTCTCTAACAAGTAGACTTGCAAAATAGTGTGCTGTGTCTGAGAGAATGTGAGAGAGTTAGTGGGAAGCAAGTCTGAATGATGCCTTTTATAAGAATTGGATTAAGATGGCCTTGATCTGATTATGCAACTGCACCCTGAACATCTTCATTTCCCCCTCTTCCTCTGTTCACTGGTTGACCATGGCTGTAGTATCTTGGTTGATGAGCGATCTGAGATATATTGTGGTGCATTGCTTTGAACTGATCTAGCATGAAGTGTCTAGACTACAATAGACCTGTAATCAAAATTTTCAGATTAACTTATTTCCAATTCTTAAATGATACCACCTGTTAAGGCATAATACCCACTGTGTATGATGGTAATTGGTGTGTTCCTTACAAAGTCATTCTTTTCACATATTGACTAGAGCTTTATGGTTGATTTCTTTTTTTCTTGTGTTTTCTTTACTGTCTTTGAACTACATCACAGTTATTTAATGATAAACCTTAACAATAATCTTTCTTAAATATCTGCAGTGTGTATATGCAAAAAAACCCCCTGCCTGCCTACCTCTCATTTAACTCACTAGTGGCTCCCTTCTCTTTTTCATAGTAGCCAATGAAGAACTTCAGAAAAAAACACCAGGTGCTGCATTTTGAAAAACACTGTTTAGGGTTTACTCAAAAAATGCTGTCTCTACTTACTTTGCTTGTCAATAAAAATTTATCCTCAAGTGATTGCTAGTTCCTTCTGCTCTGGGAAAGATTCTCTGGGTAAAGTGCAATTTTTTACTGATTGAATAGTACATGGTATTAAATAGTTGTATAAGTAGTTGACTTTCAAGTGGAGTTACAAAAGTTGCTGTTGAACGTGATTAGTTCAGCAAGCATAGCATAGGAGTTTCTTCAGCACACACACGGTTCAGAGTATACACAGCAAGATCATGGAGTTGTCCTAGCTATGCAGTGACAATAATTATGATCATTATTTATTGTATTTTCAAAAATATTAGAGTAAAATGTTAGAAAACCTTACAGTATGTCAGAAACTTAGGGGAGGATTATATCTATGAAGATTCTACACTGAATTTGTTTAAAAAGAAAAAAAAAAAAAAGAAAAAAAAAAAAGGCAAGCATCCTCTTAACTTATCTATTTTTATTCCAGCTGCATATATGGAGGAGGAGGTGCATGCAGTGAAATTTGACCTTTTGGTGACTGAAAGCACATGCTATGCTGGATTACAAAGTATACTTATGTCTTCAAAAGGAAATGTATTCTCATTTAAGAGTGAGCCTTGATTATGAAGGACTGAAAAGAAGTAATTTTTTTTCATAAGAAAAGAAAATTTTAAATTTATAACTTCATGCAAGATTGCTAGGCCTGAGGCAAAAAAAAAAGATCATGCTTCTACTTTACAGCTGCAAAAATAATTACATGATGACTATCTGTGGAGTAATCTCTAATGGATTACATTTTGTTAGTATTTCATTATGTAATGTTAGAGCCAAAATAATAGTAAATGGAAAAAAAATCCTTGTTTTGATGTATCTATGGCCTGGACCTTTGATGTCCTCCTAAGGCATTCTGTTAAACACTGGTTAATTTGTGAAAGGTCATGGTTTACAGACAAGGTACTATGCTTGTAAAGTTGATATAAGACTAAGTGTAAAAATTACTGAAGTAATTTGTTTTTATTACACAAGTACTGGACTTCTTTGTTGCTTCAGAGGTGCTAAAAGCCATCTAAGGTGCTATCTGATAGGAATTCCTCTTAGATTTATGAGATCTTTCAGACTTGAAAAGCACTTATGGTTTATTAAGATCACTTCACTTGATTTTTTTCTTTTTTGAACTTAAGGGCACTTCTTTTTATATATGTCTTAGCTTTATCCAAGTGATAGAATCTTCAGAAGTAATAAGATGCTTCTTACTCATGGTCAAAACACCCCTTTTATTGTGTTGCTATAGAACTGTGCTGTAGCAAATAAACACTTCTGCACTTTCATGTGCTGTTGGCACTGGGAACTGGATGTATGGGGTCTTTTAGTAATTTGGTGCAACTTCTGTTTCGTCTTCTTTTATGTTCTTTAGTTTGTAGAAGTTAAAAAAAGAAGCAATAACATGACCAGTGGCTCCAAGCCAGATCAAGTCGCTATTAAAGTAAGCAGAAAAAATTCTTTGACTTCAGCAGAAGCAGTGTCAGCCTAGCCACTTATGATACATGATTTACTGTATCTGGATGGCTTGAGGGCTACTTGGGAATACAAGAAGTTGCATCTGGTTCTTAGTGCCATATTCAGTATAAATGGGATAAGCATATATAAGGTTTTCAGTGTATGTGAGCAGTATTTTAAAGTTCCCATAACCAAAATAATTTGAAATATCCAATTTTGATGCATCAATATTTAAGGGAATGTAGTAAGGGAGCTGCAAGAGAATGCAGGTTGTTTTGTTTTGTTGAAAACAGAAGGGAAGCTAAAGGATTCGTCTTTTGACTTAACTTTCTGAATAACTAAAAATTACATCATTCCCCTTTCTGAAAACATAGTATTTCCTCTAGATGTAACCTGGATTAATTTCATAGCTGAAAACATTTGCATTTTGCCCTAGTCCATAGAAGGAAAATATCCATGTGTTTTGCTTTTCAGAGAGAGAAATTCTTTGTTCTTGGGTGGAACTGCTTTCTCAGGTTTTTTTACGCAAAACAATAGGTGCATGGTTTTGTTTTTAATAAACATTCTCGATCAGATCTCTTCGAGAGACCTGTTTCATCCAAGAGAACATGTTCATCCAGTAGCATCTCGTTGTAGACCAGAGACCTCCAGAGGGCCCTTCTAACCTACATTATTCTATAATTTCTTCATTAAGTCCTGTCATTCTGTTGTATTAGTTTGTATTATTAAAGTGAGAGAGACATTTTATCCTTGATCATCCTCTTTCACTGCATCAGTATTTCCTGATACGAGGGCATCCAGAAACCTCAATAAACTGAAATATTTGAAGTGTGAATGTTTCAATATGGAATGGAATTGTTAAATTCAGATGAACTCTGGTGAGACCTACAGTATAGTGCAGTCTTGTTGGTACATGGATGTTCTTTGGTACTTCCAGAAATTATATATTGTTTCTAGAACAGTGGTAAAATATTCTGTATTTATTGCTTTTGATTCCCATCTACACTTCTGCATCAATCTTGGACTTTCCCTTTTGTATATTATGTTATAGTGAGCCAAGCTGGACACATAGGCTTGTGACGGTAGCTACTGAATGGTAGTGTATCAGAATTTAAGGTAGATGTACTTGAGGGGAAAAAATAGAAGATAGTCCTACTGATTAACAACAGGGCTTTTTGCCAGTAATCCTCCAAAACAAAGAACTACAAGTAATTTTTGCTCCCTCCCTCCCTTCATTTTAAATTATATAGCATTGCAGAAAGTAGATGTGAGAAAGGTACGTACCTCTGTCCCAAAATAGATGACCCATTTGCCATCAGACCATTTTAAAAGGTCTTAACAGCACGAAAGACCTTAGAGGAATGGTTTGGTGGCAGTACTTACTGTACCTGCCAATCTGTGAGCACTCCCATGTTCCTTAACATCTAACAATAAATCACACTTCACTTTGAAATGGCATTAACAGCCAAACCACTATACAGTAGTGAATGTCCATATATCTGTGGTCCAAGACAAGGGGGATATATTTTTTGCTGGAGATTCTTGGCACTTTTTATTGTTGACACAAGATTGTTGTGGGTAGCAAGAGTGACAGATAGCTTTGTCAAAATCCTAACAGTCCTTTGGCTGTAATGTACTTTTCCATTACCGTATTCTTTGTTTAGTATGGATGGAGTAACAGCAGTGGAGAGGACTAGAATGTTATATTTGTTATCATTTGAATTATTTATTTTTAGGTTAAACCTAATGCCACTTACTTGGCAAGATTTAGGAATGCCATTATTCTGTTAAACTGTGTCCCTGTGTAGTGGTCTGCTGAGCACAGCATGATGTCTCTCTTCTCCCAAAAAGAAAAATAATCACACCGCTATTGATAAAACTCATAGAGGGTGAATAGAGGGAATTAGAATTTCCTAGGCCTTGGGGTTGCCTAAATGATGAGAAAGAACAAATTCTTGTAATGAAGCTGCAATAAAAGTGTTTCTCTATGAAAGGTACTAAAATTGGCTTCTTCCAAATGAAGGATATGGGCCTGGCTCAGGCTAAGGGATGACTGCCAGAGACGGGAAAGATTTTTTTTTTTTTTCTTTTTTTTTTTCTTTAAAAAGACACAAGCCAAATTGCAAAGATTAGTTTGGCTAAGGCTACACAAATGGTTGGTGTCTTATAATTTCAGCAAAGAACTGGGAAGTTTAATTAGTTTGTTCATTTTTTCCATAAATTCAGGGATGAATGCAATTCATATGGCCAGTGGCCAATCTTTAACCATAAATGTTTGAGTTACTGGCAGGCTGACTTTGTTCCTCAGAAAAAGAGGGACAGAAAGCAATCTCTGCTTCTCCTAAAGTGATGTTCTACCTGAGCAGAAGACATCATGCCTTCTTCAGCTGTGATAGGAATCCTCTTTTCACACGCTAGGCAGACACTATGCCAAGTACTACCAGGGAGTCAACTCTTCTGTGCGGACAGTCCTATGTCTGTGTCAGCCTTTCACCGCTGTCAGTGTTAGTCACTTGGCTTGTATGTTGGAAGTTAAGTGTGAGTTGTACATGGGTTCTCTGTGTTACTCTGTGGAAGTACCAGAGACCATCCACAGATGCCAAATGAAGTTCATTAACTGAATTGTTCATTAAAGTACAACAGCAATAGGGACCATTAAAGGCCAAAACAAAACACTTTGCTGTGGTATTGGTGTAGTTGGGTAATTTTTTACTTAATTTGCTTTATTCTTTCAGTTCTACGGGATGACTTCAGACAAAATCCATCAGATGTAATGGTAGCCGTGGGTGAACCTGCAGTGATGGAATGTCAGCCCCCAAGAGGTCACCCAGAACCCACTATATCATGGAAAAAAGATGGGACCCCTCTAGATGACAAAGATGAGAGAATCACAGTAAGTATAAAAAAGTTTTTCAAACAATGCAAAAATCAACTAATCTAAGTCTTTCGAGCATGTGGGCATCCAGCCATTCTGTAAGTTCTAGGATCAGTCCTTTCCTTGCTTCGGAGGCAAGGCTAATTGGCATTTAGCTTGGAATGTGTCCTCTAGTTTCATACCACTTCGTTGCAGAGTATGCATTTGTTTGTTAAAGAGGACCATGTAAAACCTATGTTCTTCTCTTCTTCAGAGGAATTAGAAGCTTGTGGAAATGAAATTCGTTAAATTTGTCACTGTACTATAATTTTCTTGCCTTTTATCCACCTACAAATTTTTGCAACCTATAATATCTGCTTTCTTTGGTTAGAAAGAGAAACTACTAGTTGTCTATGTGAGGCCTTCTTTTGTAATGCTGTTGAAAAGAATCTATGCAGAAAAGTTGTATTACAAAGGATAAGAACACTTTTGGGATATAGTCACGGTATTTTAGAGAGATGATGACTTATCCTGCCCTCTGAAATGAAGTTGTTTTCTCATTAGAGGTGTTGTCATACTCATTTGTGTCTGTAGCTTGCTGAATACAGTGCGCAGTGATACAAGACTATGGATAAAGCAGCTTCTCAAATCAGAAGACTATCCTTTAAGTTTTTGACATGTGAAACAAGCTAGTGAGCCTAAATGGCTTGGAGAAATGGCAATGAAAAATGGAGTTCAGAAATCATTTATATGCTGCCAAGATGGTGATGCAGAGCATCTTTCCATCTGATAAGAAACCATGTCATCCGAAAGCGCATACTATGTAGGATCCTCTTGGTACTGGTAGGATTACTTGTGAAACAAGATCAGAGGCACATACAACTTACATAAACTGCATGCTGAAATGAGAGAATTTTTTAATGGAAAAACACTTAAACCCCAGCAACCTAAGTAAAAAATTACCATTTTTGTTTGAGATTTAAATTGCCTGTTGTTCCATTTGTTTTTTACAAATCAGACAAAGCTCAGGATTTCTGTAGTTGTGGCATATGCATACATTTAAATTTTTAAGTACCATACTGAACCTATACTGATTACTGGCTATTAACTCAATTCCTCCAATCATACTTGCTAAGAACTTGCAATTTCCTTTTCAAATCTTCCCACTGTGACAAGTCAATTGACCTGAGACAAAGAGAAGATTCCAGTGCTACTTTTTCTCAGGAAATGCTTTCTAAACTTGCTTTTTTTATTGCTGTAGTTTATTCTCTTGAAGGATTTTCAGGTGTTGCCTATTAAGTACATTTCTTTCATTATATGTGAAAACTGCTCTTCTCCCAGCTGCCAGAACAAAGACATACTCAGAACAAAAGCAAATATCACTGACTGGCAGTGCCACCTGTATTTATTAAAACCGTGCTTACAATAGAAGAAAGTATTTCAGTTTGGTTTTGTTTTCTGGTGATGGTATCAAAGTCACCTACATAGTATTCTTTCACCATGACACCTGGTGGAGTTATCTTGCTTTATCAGTTTCTGCTTCCAGAAACAAACAAATGAAAATGAGTTTTGATGTAGGTGTAAATATATACTTGCTTCACGTGCCCAAATGAGGGATTGTTTTCTGAGATGTAAATTAACAGTGCTGCGATAGCTAGCTCAACTGCGTTCATTTACGTCACATTTGCTTGTCATTGTCTTAAGCAGCACTATTAATATCATGACTGCTTTCTCACACAGGCAAGAGACTGAAGCTACATTGTAATGCAGATTTGCGTCGACTTACAGCTGTAGCAGAATCGTGCCAAAGTGGATAAATATGCATTCAGATGTACACCTTAATGGCTTTGCAGTAACCATCTGTATTATCTTGCTAGTGGCTGGGAAGCAAGGGGAGATAGGGACCTGGAATGGACAGCATGCTAAAGGACAGATGGGCAAAAAATATTAATTTTGAGCCCTGACTTAGAATTATTCCATCTCTGTTAACTTACCTCCATTAGGTCATTTCCCTTTCAGTTTAGCAACAGGAACATGAAGAATGAAAAGAGTACAACAGTTGAAACAAGGATGAAGTTGTTGGGTTTTAAGTGATAGTTTTCATTTTTGCAGGAAATCAACCTTTTTTAAAAAAAATGTTTTTCATTTAAGTTCCTATATTTAAAATTAACACCTACATTCATTTGATGGCAAAATGTTCATTGACTCAGTGAGACTAAATTTCAGGTAGTATAGTTTACAGGCATTACCTTCCTCTTTTTAAGCCATGAAATTACCAGATCAGGAAATGTCAAACTATATGGATTGGTGCTCAATATATATGTAATATCAGTGGGCATTTAATCAATGAAAATACTTTAGTGGCTCCACTTCTAAAGCATTTCCAGTTGTTTTCACTCTTAAAGGCTTGTTGATCTTTGAGTTACTGCTGTTTTAAGAGTTCTGTAAGTGTCAAGGGCTGTTTAAAGCATTTCATACTAATGCTTTCCTTTCTGACAAGAGTTTTAAAATAAACATTTAAATTGTAATTTTTTTTTAATAAGGGATGATGCTTGACACCTTTTTTGATACATGTCTATATTTTCTTCAAAAAGATGAAATGTGCATGAAGCAACCTTATTTTTAATATACAGAAGCTTTTTTTCTCATCTGCAATGACAATGTTGATCTTTGAGTGAGCATTACTGGGCTTTACAGAGTATTAAGGGTGCTGGAAAAACAGCTGGGTGGTAGCTTGGTTCCTGACAGAGTTTGAAGCAAGAGATCTGGATAAATAGCAGTTAAATAAGATCCAAGTTAAGGCCCAACTTCCTCTGGAATGCAATAAAAAGAAAATATTATTTTGTCCTGGTAGGGTTAAGGAAATCGATATGTTTATATAGGTGAGATAATAAAAATCAAAGTAGTCTTTGGATATTTTTGGTCCATTTGTAGGGCAAATAAACGTGCTTTGAAGAGAAATAAATTTATACGTCTTTCAGGTTATAAACAGTAGTGAATGGAACAAGTAAGAAATGAAAGTAAGGGTATGAGCACAGATATCTGTGATGGGGATTATAGTAACAGACATCTTCTTTGAGCACTGCTCTCCCAGTAGTGCTCCGTTTTAGCACAATTCGGACTCTGTGTGGGCTCCTCAGTGTACACATGTCCACTGGGTACGTCTGATGAAGAATCATCATCAAAATATTTTTTTCTCTCTGCTCTTGAATATGTTGTCTATAAACAGTTTTCTCAGTGCATTGGAGCTAAACATGATCTTTCTTATGTGTATTCTTTAATCCACAGTATGAAAGCATATGCAAGATGTGGCTAATCCCTCTCCATATATTACAGATGAAGCAGGAATGATAGTCTTGCATGTGAAGCAAATGCTTATTTTGAACTTAATCTACTGAATTGCAAAACAATTATCATGAGGCCAGAGCAGAACTAGTGTGATTCTGTGTTCATCTAGTTAATGTTTCTCCCAGAATTACTGTGGAGTCAAGAATCCCTCCTATAATATATATAGATGAAAAGGAGTGCTTTGGTGCAGCCCAGTGAATTTAGAAATTAGAAATAGCTCTAATTTCTCACTATGAACAATGTAAAAAATAAAATGTGTTTTTCCAATTTCTGAAATGTTCCATCTGCACTAGGAGAGGCTGTGTGACTCCCATCTTGGAGCTGAGGCAGAGAAAGAAGATGCAAGGTCTTTTCAATGTGTGGGAGAGAAGGGACCTCACCGGGTGGGGAAGCTCCGTGGTCTGTTTCCAGACTGTAGTGGTGTTTACATGGTTAGAATCACTGTCTTTCCAGGTGAAGTTCATAGACCCACAAATTGCTTGGAGTGAGGATCTAGGCCAGGACTCCAGGCTCCTAGATGTCCTCACCAGGAAGAGGCCTGCTGCCAGCCCTATCAGTCTAGCCATCTCTTTGCATAGCAGCCCTGTGTCATAAGGATGTAGCCACCTGTTTCAGGCACTTACCTTGATGCCAAAAACTGTGAGTTTGCATTCCCTCTGGCTGAGGAGGAAGTGCAGTCAGCCTAGTTTCTGCTGACTGCTGTAATTACTAGGCTTGGTCTTTCCAAATGTATTCTGTCTAGATGCAGCTGACAGGAGTATAAGTGGCTCTGAGTACCATTAGCAATGACTTGCCTGGGTGCTCACACAAATTGCAGTGAATATCGGTTGCTTGTAAGCCTGTGAATACCTCCAGTGTGCCTCCATTCACTTCTCAGCCATCTTCCTGTTGTACCCTAAAACCTCTCATTACTTTTCAAATGGTTTCCCCACTGCCTTCCTACCACACACCACTGCAATGAAACTTTCACCTCATTCCCCATCCATTTCCTTCATCTCACAACCTGCCCTTGCATCCACCCAGCCTATTTCTCCCACCTGTCTTGCCCCACTCTGTCATCTGATTAGTGCTAACTGCTTGTGTGGAGGTAACAATTTGGAAGCTCAGACAAGCAAAACCTCCCGCTGTATGCTGCAATATAAAGGCACTTTTCCTTTGGCTTTGCTGTTAATGTAAACGGCTGGTGTGCTGTGATTTGTAATGAATGCGGTGTTGTCTGTCTTCATTAGGTTTGCTCAAGAGCCTCCCTTAAGGATCTGTGTTGCTGCTCTGTCTTCTTTGTGAATCCCAAATGTAGTTACCTGTATATAAGATGCTGACATTAGTAATCTAACCAAGATGGTGGGGCATTTGAGGATATCTTTAGGCAAAACCTGGCAATAATTACAGACGCTCAGGAGTGCAAAGCCTTCAGAGGATTTTGTGGATCTCCCATCTAGACAGGGCAACCTGCATGTGCTTTTGGATCCTCTATAAATTTGTCTCATATTTTAGGGGCTGTGCCTGCATAATTAGCTAAGCCTCAGTAAAATCAGGATGCAGTTGGAGTGCCTGTAATTATCAGTACTTTTCCAGTGGGAGAATGTATACATATCTTGCATAAGCTCTGGAGCAAGTTGATGTTTGAGCCAGGTTTGGAGGTCAGAATTTCACAGATGCCTCTGTTCCTACCCCATGACCAGTAATAGCTCATGCTTCAGAAAGCTTCCGAATTGTTCACATGAAGTCATGGTCTAGGTGATAGAAGAAAAAAGCTATGCATACTGAACATGAAATTTTAATGGGTAAAATCTTTTACATATACATGAAAAAGGATGCCGGTACCTAAAAAAGAAATCCTTTGTAACTGAATACAAAAAGCAAAGCCTTCACATTGAAACTTTGGTGCAGCACTGTGATTGCAGTTTCCTCCTCTTTCGTATTAACTCTTATCTATCATTTATCCTGAATCATCCTCATTTGATTTTTAAAAGAAAAATCTTGAGAAGCCACTTATCTTTCCTTGTTCAAGTTTCTTAGCTTTTTAGATCAAAGTTACAGGATGAATAATGCATACAGGTTTTCATTCATTTTTTGTGTGACTGTCTTGTGACATCGTTTTGAATGACTTAGACTCTTAATTTAGGTAAGTTGTAACTTGAATTCTTGTTTCTTGTTTTGTTTCCGGGCTCTGAAATAATACATCACAAATACGAAGCATTTATTCTGTCTTGCACAATGCTATTTTTACACAAGTGAGTGATGAAAGTGTTTCCTACAAAATGTGAAAACAAAGCCTCTGATCTTCTGTGACAGGATAACTTTCTTAAAGGTACTGTCCACAGGAAGATGTTTTATTTATTTGCCCCAAATTTTCTGTTGATGACTTGTCAGAGAGAACTTGGTTCATTCTTCTTGGTGGAGACCATTCACAGCCTCATTGTGTTTTGACAAGTTTAAAACTACATAGGTGATCCCAGGAAGATCTTGGTCATAACAAGAAAGAAGAAAGAAATGGAAGAAATTTCTATGCCTATCAGTTAAAAAGGAGAAGAGAAAGGGTTGTTAGTTCTGGAGGGAACAGTGGAAAAAGCAAAAATTAATTCTCTATTTAGGAAAGGGGCCTTTTCTTCCAAAGTTAAATTGCAGTGGGAAAAATTGCAGAGAGGAGGTGAATCAAGAAAAAGGAAGAAAAACTGATTGAATTTGTTGCTGTCTACTGTGCAGGAGTAACAGTCTTAACCCTTTAAAAACAGCAATGCTCCTGACACAAAGCATACTTTTACAGTGCCACTCCAAATTAATTCAAGATGTGTATCCTTATTTCTTTCTTCATTTTTTTTTTTTTTTTTCCTGGCCCGCTCTCTTTTTACATTACTTTATTAATTGTGAATCTCTTAACATCTTAATCTCCCCAAATTGCATGTCTTAGATACATTGCAAAAGAATGCATATTCCTGTAGATGTAATGCTAATGGTAACATAGTCTGTCCTATAGAGAGCTGCATGAAAGATCATGGCCTGGGTACACAATAGAAAAAGCAATGGGGGTGAGGGGAAGGGGGTAGCAAGTACATACAGTTCAGGGTTTTATTTCATTTTAATTGTTTTTCTTTTGGGGGGCAGATTAAAGGGCAAGCGGCAATTTCCTATATGCCCCAAGAGGGTTAGAAAGAGAAGTGTATTTTTTCTTCTGATTTGCAATATGTATTTGTTGCCGCCCAGCAATTTCCTTTCTTCCTAGTCCTTTTTCTTCATTCTGTCTCTTTCTTACTCCATAAGAGTGTTGGCTTCCCACTCTATTTCTTTTTCCTTCATCTGCTGATACCTACAATGGAGGCTTCCTTGAGGATCAAGACTGGTTTTTGTTAATGATTTATATTCCTTCTGCTATTAATATTTCTTCCTTTGGCATCACATCTGGAGCTGCTGTGAGTTAACCTGGCACTCCAAAGGGAAAATATCTAAAAGATTGTGAAAAACAATTTGCAACCTCACAGCTGTCCCAGAGGATAGGGGGAATGGCTCTAAATACTGGTGTTTCCAAAATGTGGCATTGTTTTGACATGTTCACACTTAAGGCTCTGTATCCGGGTCCCTGTTGCTCCTGCTGTGCTCTTCAGATTCCAGAAATCATTCAAAATGTGTCTTCTGGATCATCTCCCTTGTTTTCTGTTATGACTATGGCATATGCTTCTGTTGTCTCCTGCGTTATCATCAGGGCATCTTCCCCATCTGCCTCCTTGATTCTCTCTGCGTGCCTGGCTTTTCCCCTGCCATGTCTAAACCACTTGAGTTTCCACATCTTCACAACCACTCTTTCTTTGTTAATACAGAGAGTTCTCAGGGTATCTTCTGCTATGCTGCTACTTTGCTTGTCATTTTTGTATTATCACAGCCATATCTGACATCTTTCCCATGATATGTTTATCTTTGATTAACATTTGTCGCATCATTTTTTACTTCATTTATGGGGTTTTTGACTGAGCCCTAAAAAACATTGCCTTCTTTCACAGAGAACCCTACCCATCCTGGAAGGCTATAAAAAATCTGACTAATAACCTAGGCTAACAGAAAGAAGATAAAATATCAAGACATACTTTCATTTTTGTATTCATTTTCCTCTTTCTCTTCTTTCATTCTATTTGGAGTCTTAACCATGTTCTCATCATTATTCAGTCTCAGCTGAGACTTTGAGATGAACCTTTTCATCTCTAAGACATCCATGAGTAGTTTCCAACTCTGACCACAGCTGTTAATAGTGACAACTTGTATTTCTCCAAGCACTGAAATAAAGGTGGATTGAAAATCCTAACCTGTTACAAGATTCTCTCCTTGCAGATTTTTGCAGGTTTGCGATTTTAAAGAGCATAGCTATGCAGACTTTGTCAGGCAGATGTGAGCTCATTCAGTTCACTCTTTGAATCGACCAGAAGCCATATGGCAGCGGTTAATGTGGCGCCGAGCCTGAGCTAATAAGCCCTGCTGAGAGACAGGCTAGATCACTCCGGCACGGTATTGTACTAATATGGCCACACAGCTTCTGTTGCACTGAGGGTAAGGGCAAAATGAGCTTGCATTGACTTGAAGTCTCCATGTGCCAAGCCAAAGCAGATGGCCTGAAAATGCCCATGTGGACATTCCCTTCCTTCTCTATAGCTCTTACACTCAACTGTCCAGAATACTTCTTTTGGAGGCAAGATGCTTTCTACATAAGCGTGATGTTTTCTGCAAGAAAATGGTGAGGAGAAAGCTCTTTGGTCTAAAGTGTTTGAGTCATGCTCAATGCCCAACATTGTTCTAACTGGTTTAAATGGCTCATTATTAACATTCAATCTTCTATGTAAGGTTGCTGGATAAAGTGTAGGACAGGTTAACCATGCATTGGTTCAAACTTAATGTGATGTGTCTTTTCAGTAGACATCTCCAAAGGAAAATATTGGTCTGTGGAATTAGTGGAAAGGGAGGCAACATCATGACACAGGTCAAAAGGGTGGCCCAGTGTCAAACAACTGTGGACTGGAGAGGACACCAGGTTCTGTAGGATTACGGTGGCTATCACAGAGATTAGGTTTTGCATTTAGGACCAAGATGACCTCCTGTGCCCCCAAGGTCATGCCTGGTAATAATATAACCTACTATGTGAGGTTATGAGTTTACACTTACCAAAACCACTAGAATGGAAAATCATAATTCAGTGATAGATTAAAAGGCCTGTTATGGTCATTTAATTGCTGGCATTTTAAACCAAGTTATTGCTGCTCATATTGTCACTATAGCTAAGAATATCTGTTCCTTCTGGTTTTTCTCACAACTTTCAGAAATGTTCCTTTGCATCAGTGATGCACATTGCTTCACCTATTTTGTTGCCACTTAAAATGTTAGGCATTAGACATGCATAGGTATGGTTTCTTTCTTTCACCCAGCAGTAGTGAAAAGTAATTCTCTAATGTGAGCTACGTATCTATTTTTCTATGCTCAACTGTATTTTACACTGATTTCTACTTTTAAATATAAAAGTAAAGTGAAGAAGAATGAAGTTCTTTTGTCAATACTTTACAGACTTAAAGGAATTTGAAAACTTCTCATTGAGTCAAAATTCTCAACAGATTTCTTTTGTCCCTAGTCATGAACTGATGACCTAGATAGTAAAAGAAAATAAATGCCTGCAGCAAATGGAGTATGTGTGAGATATCTGAGTTTTGAGACTTCCACAGGCCTAGACATTAGACTATGGGGTTTTTCTTGTTAAAATGGCTTATTGAGAGTTTTGAACCTTTGGGACCATCTGAAATTATGGAAATGGTGTCTGGGAATCTTCTCCTTCAAAAATAATAAAAAAAACCCAGGTGGCTGTTATCTCAGACTAGGTTGCTTGAGCTATCTGGAGCGTGCAGGACTTTATGATTTGAATGGTTAGGAGCAAAGGTGATTTATTATGCTGAGAAAGTAAATTCTTTGTTTTGTTTGGCTGACAGTCTAGTTGTTGGGGTTTTTTTGGGATGGGCAAGGGAGATGAAGAAAGGATGTGGGAGGGAAATTATTTCTTCATTCATTTTATTCTCTTAATGAAAAAGAAACATTTTTATTTGGTTAGTTTTTTAAGCAGTCAGGAAAGGAGCCTTTGCTTATATTGCACACAATAAAGATGAAGATTGGGTTTAGAATGTAATTCTTCTCCTCCCCTCCCTTCATCAGCTGTATGGAAATTGTAGATGTAGAGTGTGGACGTCCTCCTCTAAGTTAATAATCCATTTCTGGAGACACTATTCTTCCCAACCCCTTAGGGACTGCTGTGCTGTGTGCCTTCTCCAATTCCTCATCGTGAGCAAAAACAATGAAAAGCAAAGCAATATTCAAAGAATCAAACTCTTAAATCCTTTTATGAATCTGAAACACTGAACATTAGGACTCATGCTGGGAAGCATGCACACTGTGTGCAGGCAGAAAACACATTCAGAGTGGAGTTCAGTCCATTGGATGTGGGATTTAGGATCCCTGCACATCAAATTTGAAAAAAAAGCACTAGAAATATTCTGCATTCCAAGATTCTTTCATGCAGTCTCATGGACCTGTGAGCCTTTTACTTTATTTTTTACTGTATTTACATTAGGTTTATACTTGTATACCGAGATATTTCCGTCAGTAAAGCATGAAAGACTTTTTAACACACAAATATCCTGCTGAAATCAGTGGATTATTTGTGGCAAGTCCATATCAGTGAAGTGAAGCAACCCAGCTCTTCACTGTGTTCACTGTTTTCCAAACACTGAAACCCTTTTCATTTGGGTGGCGGAGAGGCGGGGGGAAGTACATTTTTGTTCTTGAAAGTCTCTAGTGGACCTTATAAATTTGATTGTTCTTGGCATTTTTGATATTTCTAGTCACTTGCGCACCGCAGCAGCCACATGTTGTCACTTAAAGTCTAAATATCGGATAACTGCTAACTGAGACTTTATTGTGTATCATGCTTTTTTTAGGAATTAGTTTTGTAAAGTAAAAATGACACTAACTCTAAAAGCATGTTTAATAAAACCTCAACAATCTATGTGCTGAGTTTGCACATATTATGTTCTCACAATCAAAAGAAAAATGTAGAATAAAAATAGTAGAGAAGAACAGTGTTCATTTTTGGAGCCTTGAACAGATGTAAGTGATTAGAGCTTTTTGTTTGGTTTGCTTTGATTTTTAGTCTACTTTTTGAAAGTTCTGTCAACTTCATTTTTGCTTATTTCACTTTGTTTGGATAGTTTTGCCTTACTGAGTTTCCTGTGATGCTTCTGGTTATATGAAAAGTCTAGTCCAAATCACAGCACTTCAAAAATAATAATTTTTCAGTTCTTGGGTTTCTTCAACCCAACAGAGTACTTCTCTCTCTCCAGGTAATAATATACTCACAATTACTTACTGCCAAGTTCAGATATTCACCACGTGCAGTAGTGTGGGACTAACATACACATTGCAGGGTGTTATTCCAGACTCCTGTGTAATATTATGCATACCTTCTTATGGTTGCCCTCCTTAAAAGGGAAAGAAAAAAAGCTGCTTTCTTTCCTTATCTAGCTGTAGAACAATTCTTGCTAATACTTATGCTGCATTGAGCAATTAGTTGATCTTTTTTTTCCTCCTGAAAAATTATTATCTAACAAGAATCTATTGGTCACATGGTCACATAAAGATTGTTCTTTTATTTAATGTGGAAGTGTGGGTGGTTAGTTATATGTGGATCTAATTATACTATTTTTCTTCTAACTCAACAGCTTTGCTTTTGCCTCTCTCTTTATTGCTGTTGTCAGTTGTCTACTGTCTCTGCTAGGTCTCCTGGTTCTGGCTGCATGGGGGAGAATAAATTACACAGAGGTAAGAGGGGGAAAAATGAGTAAGTTCTTCCCACCTATATCTTTAAAAGAGAATAAACCCCACAAACCTTCTAGGGAGAATAATGATGTTAAAAAAACTTGGGAAAGTTAAATGCCTTCCTGGTATATATCCTGAAGTATTTTTAGTGTTACACACAATATATTTAGTTTTGAAACTAGCCAGAGATGTATGCTTAGGTAACTTTCTTTCCCTCAGAAAATATAAAGTTTGGTTCCTTGAACAAAATGGTTATGGCTCACGATCTCTTAACTCTTAAGTTTGTGTATTTTGCATCATTGCTTTTCCAGAATGCCAAGTTTTTGAATGCAGAAGATGTTGATACAATTGCTTGGACTTCCCTTCACCATGGCCCACTTCTCAGACTCTGCAAATGTTGCTATTCCTATTCATGTGAAATTATTTGTCTCTTAGGACTACTTTGAACTCTGGTGTTCAGTTTGAGCATTTCTCTTGGAGTAAGACCTGAAGCAAATCAAGTAGGAAAAAAATTGCTTGTTCAGGGTAAAGTGTTACCATAGAAGCTGCAGGTACCTGATTGAAGCTGGTTTATGGTTCATGGTAGGTATTCCAGGAATCAGTGATTCTGCTCTTCGTAGACCTGTACACTGAATAGAATTAAAGATGGGCTGTTTTTACCATGAGACTATACAGTCATTGCAACACGATTTTTAAAAGTGACCTGCAAAATATTTTCCTACAGAGAAAATTATTGTACAGTAAAGGAAAGATTGCCTTGAGATAGAAAGTCTGCAAGCTAAGCAAAGCAGGTAGCTGTGCTGTTTCAATCTTCCTGTGTGATTTTGGGTAAGCCTTGAAGTTGTTCAGTACTTCTTATTCAGCATTTTGTGAGTTGTGGGTCTGAATTCATTCATAAATGTAAAGCAGCCTGACACTATTGCAACAAAGTTCTGTTGTGCCACTTTGCCAAAGTGCAAAGTGTTATTACATCCTACATCATAAATAGACTCCTTTTTTTGTAGACAAAGCATAGAGTAATATTCTCACTTATGTACTCAGGCCATGCCCCGCTCTAGGTATTTGTGATTGCATAATCCTTCCAGGATCTAGCCCAGTACAATTAATTTGAGATTGTCTTTTATTTCAAAGAAAACATCTCTTTACCTTTACAGTTACACACTGAAGTGTCAAAGTGGGTTTGAAATTTTGAAATTATTGTCCCATGTATTCAAGGATCTCAAAAGTTTATTAATAAACTAGGAATATCTTCATAGTAGTACATTGTGCCATTTTAACTCCTCAGAAATTTGCATTCACAATGACTATGGTTAATATGATTCACGAAAATACACTTTGCATACTTCCTGAACTCTTGAATGTGAAATTCTGGCATTACTGAAACCAGTGTGAGTATTAACGTTGTCTTCACTGAGACTAGCATTTCACCTTTTCCAAGCATGTATATAGTATGATTTATAGCAAGGGAGAAGCCCCTTTTTGAAGTGCTATATGACTTGACATTCTTCATCTTTTTGCTGCTGTCGTTGATACTGCTTCACTTTTTGTTATTGGCTTGTTTGTCATTAAGTTACTTTTCTTTTGCCTGCTGGAGTTTCATGGACGTACTCCATAGTAATTCTCATTTTTGTCCTAATGAGGCTTTCCGCTAAGAAAATTTCTGTGTTATATGTCTTGCCAGTATCTTTTGCGTTTGTCATTCTTCAATATTAGGAATTACCCAACTGGAAGTGACAGCTGTTGCTCTCCTTTTGTCATCCAAAATCAAAGGTTCTGGTGATATACAAGGCCGTTATATCTGTTATTCTTGAAGCTAACAAATACAGGTAGTTGTAACAGATTTTCTTCAGTAGCAAGAGAAACCTTAATTTTAGAAATCTGAACATTTTAAATAGGATATGGGGAAATAACTTATAAAATTTGCAAAATTAAGTGTAACTGGAGCATCTAGATTAAATAAACCTGATAGCCTACTTTGCTAAATATTTCCAATTCAAAAACAGAAGCTAACCTTTGAAAACGTTCACTTTTAGGATTTCAACAGGTGGCAAACTGTGTTCTCCCTATGTTAACTGTCTTAACAAAGATTTCTTCTACTGTTATGAATATGAAGTTCAAGAAAAAGGCAGTTCTTCATCTTTGTAACACATGCGTTTCTTAGACTGCAGTGTCAGTTTTACTGTGCTGCCCTGTCAATGAGTCTCAAATTCACCTTGAAGGATCACCCCAAGGGATGCCAGCTGAACCTTTGACCCTTCTGTTCTGACTGTCACTGAGGTTAACACATCATTAAAGCTTGTGATGTTCAGGATACCTGTTTCATTTGGAGCCTTTATCAACCTGCACTCTTTCAAACAACTTAAACAGAAGTCTCAGTCTTTTTCATAGGAGTATGTTTTGATTATATTTGGGAATTAATTATATTTCTTCCTAATTTTGTGTTAAAATAGATGTGAAATTTTAGAACTTACAGCTTTATCTCTGTTTTTCCTAAATTATTAAAGTAACAGCTATATTATTATAAGCAACAATAAATAGATGAGGAAGAATTTTCTTTTTAAATTTGAAAATGGGCTGATTCATACCAGAACTGTTGCTTTTAGTACTACATAGCTACACAGTGCAAAGAAGGGTGTGGTGACAGACAAAAAGACATCATGAAGTGTTGGCTTTGTGGGATAATTTCTAGCTACTGACAGGTTAAGGACACTTTATTTGAAATTGTCTTACCAAGATACCATGTTGGATAATTAGCTGGTTATAATTAAAATAGGTTTTGGTTTGCTAACCCAGAAATTTATATTTGCCAGTACTGTTCTTGTCTATGGTACTGATATCTAGCCAAGGGAACTCTTTTATAAAAGAAGTCTGTTGACACAGATTTTCCAAATTCATATCAAAATATTGTTTTAATACATTGTACCCTAAAAATGTGCTTTTAGCAGAGTTCATAGTTTTTTTCCCAAGATTGTCCTCTGATAAAGCACATAGGCCATTTGGCTGGCCAGATCTGCTTCTGGATGTTGTTAATTGCCATCAGTTTTGTGTTCATGAAATAATAAAAGGAATAGATACCAAAATAGGTTTTATTCTCTCTCCTACATTGTTTCAAATTACTTCCACATAGTCTCATTGGAGAGTTGATACTAGCTAATGTTGAAAAGTTTTATGTGTTGAAGATGACCTATTTATTCAGGTACAGTGGAGAATGACAATGCAATTTTTGGTTCTGCTAATGGAGGACATGACTTTTAATCCCAAGCAGCACATAGTCTACTAGGTTTTACCTTTGTATTCTTTCCTCCTTACTTTCTACAGAATGCAATCTTTATAATAGGTCTACAGGCATTGCACCTAGGTACCTATCTGCAGCACTATATGTGAAGTTATTCTATGTCCACTTCACATTCAGCCGAGAGAGTTGAGATATTATTTGGACTGTGTTGTATCCTTCTCTGTCCTCGCCATAAACACTGTGTACACATTCTTCTAGGTAACAAGCCTTATATCACTCCTTTCAGTTAGATGTATGTCATTTTCCTTCTCTTAGACTTGTCTGGAAATTTGTAATAGTGTAGCAGCTACACTGGCTCCATTTAGGTGTGATACAATGGTTTTGCCCTTTGGGAGCATTTAAACAGTAGTTGACAATGTGTCCTGGTTCAGCTAGGATAGGGTTAAGTTTCCCCAGCAGAGAAGGGGGAAGGGATCTCCAGTCGGGTTATTCATACCATGCTGACGTCAGGTCCAGGGGCAGGAGCGCGGGAACTTTTTCCTTTGTGGCTTTGGTGGTGGGGAGCTCACGGCGGGCTTGTTCCGTAACCATTTGCGGTATTTCTCTGTATATCTTTTGTCTTGTTCACTGTTATTGCTGTTTATTGTTGTTATCATTGCTACTGTTGTTGTTCAGATTGCTTATTGCACTGTTGTATTAAATTTCTTCTTATTTTAACCCGGGGTTTGTGCCTCACTGCCAGCCTGACCAGCTGAGGGTGGGGGAGGGCAACATGGTCTCTGGTCCCGGCAGGGCTTAAACCACACACAATGTCACAAAAGAGGTTTCTGAAAAGGGAAAGTATTGTTTATTTAACCACATGATCATACAGAAAAAGAAACAATACTTCAAACCACTCCAATATCTGTGTATCTAGCTACTTTAACATACCTTCTTCCAAATCCCCAATTAATGAGCTTCTGGTCTTCCACTCCTCGAGGAAATGTGCGTCTCATTAAATCCCTCTTCTTGCTTTGGTTTTTGCCTCCTCTTACATCTCAGGAACAGAGTTGCTGCTTTGGGCTACAAGGATTTCAGGCTCAGCAGAGGCCTAGTCCTCCGCTTCCAGGTGAACTTCTCCTAAACAGTTCTTGAAAAGTTATCATTAGGTTCATAAACTCATACCTTTGTAGTATATGTCTAGGCAGTCCCACTATGAAATTTGATGCTGTGTGAGAAGAATGAGACTAGATCAAAATCTAACATGTTACTAAAGGCAACTCTAAATACAGCAAATACAATATTTTAATATTCTATACATAGAATGGCCTGTATATCAGATTGTTCTTTGCATGGATCTTTGAGAGTGTCAGTAATAATATCTATAATCTATAGTACAGCATTCAGTTCTTACAGGACTTGAACAGAAGCTTGAATCTAACAGGATTGTTCAGAATTTCTGTATTCAGAAATTGTAAAGAATTAAGCATTTTCCTGAAATATGGTGGAAATACTCATATTATATTCTATCAAATATTTCTTGCCAAATTTTAGGTCTGGGGAAAGCATGTAGCATTTCATTGCAACCCACTGGAAGTGGATCTCATCAAAGGACAAAACTTTTTAAGGTCTTATGGCACTTTTGTCAAATGTGTAGTAACATGTGGAACTATCTGAAAGGTGAAGAGAATCACCAGAACACTTTTTTTTTCCCTCTATATCAAAGGTTCTCTAGAATTATGACTTTTCTGGTCATTACTGACTCCCATTTTCAGTAGAATTTGGCTTTCTTTTTTCTTCAAAAAAGTCAGCAATATGGCTCTTAGCAAAAGTTTGTATGAAATACATGAAGCCTAATCCCTAATAGTATAATGCAAAGTACAATGCATAGTTGATGAAGTCTTAGTTCAGATGACTATGTTGGTTTTACACTTATCATACTTGAGGGATTTTAGAACTTTTGTCCTTAATTTCTCAATGCTTATTCAGGGTTTGAAAACCACATTATTAGTCTTACATTAAAAATGAGTTTACAAGGGTAGCAAGTATCATTTACTCACCATCTCTGGACATAAATAAGCAAGACCAGTGGATCTGTGTTGGAACAAACATGTCCTCTGAGATGAACAAAGGTGAACTTTATTGTTAACAAAATTTTCTATAAGGTTATACCTTAGTGCACACATCAGGGTACTGATGTGACCTACTGAAATTTATGTACTGCAGTAGTGTTTGATCCTGTTAATGTTTGTTTGTGTTGGAAGAGGAGGCAAGAAGACTAAGAAAGCTTATTGATAAGGTCTTTTTTATTTGCATAGATACTGTCAAGACAGTCCTTTAAATACTGTCTTCCATGCCTGTTCATATATGTCAGCTTTCCCCAGCATTCTTTAGTGTGTGTTTTTGAATCATTGTCCTTGCCTTTCCGTGAGGTGCGTCAGCATGGGAAGGAAGTGAGCAAAGGAAAAATTTGCGGTAACAGGAACAACACAGAGAAGTGCCAATCATAAATATTTTTCCTAGAAGTATTTTTATGTATTTGGGGCACTGATAGGAGTCATAGAGTGTCTCAGGAGTGGTGAGTTCAGACCTTGATGCGACTGCAGCTGAGGGCAGCTCTTGTCCCATTTGTAAATGATCCCCAGTCAGTCACGATGGCACTCAGTGTATTGCATGGCATAGGCTACAGGCAGCACTTTTGGTGATCTGCATTCAGGACCAGATTTTAAGAGTGGAACTGCGAACTCGACTACCTGGACATGTCAGTATGTCCATCTGAGAGTCACAAGTTCTTTTAAATTCAAAAGTATATCTTCTTTTCTGTTTGTCCTGTTAAGTAGCTGGCAAAGTAACAGTAACATCTTTAAACAATAAGTGTTTACTTCAGACTGAACATTTGGGTTTGTAGCTGTTTTGAAAGCATGGTGTGGTGGTCTTTGTGTTTTACTGTGGGAATGCAATTACAGTTTTTACCTTCCTGTTGCTGTCATAAAAAAATGGTATTTCATACCAAAAGAACTGAAATCTGATCAAGTAACACTTTTTGTTTTCTGTAAAGATCACTTCCTATTCGTTATGTGTTTTTACACTGCTAACAGAAGATATCAAAGCTTCTTGTTTATGTTAGGGTAGTACTAGTTTTAAAAAAAGCATGCACGCAGCCACAAGAAAAACTGGGAAGATGAAAGTGCTGAGTAATTTCAGTTTCTCTGCCACTTCTACAGGCCCATTCCACCCATAATAAACTGCTATGAACAGGGCTTGACCAGCTAGATCATATTTTAGTTTGCTTTATAAATATGAATGGAAAAAGTCAAGCAGCTGATATTTCCAGTGTCCAGAACAGTTTCTCCCTGCTTCCAGCCACTTTTTTTCGTCCACCTTTGCCATTGATTCAGTTTACAATACCCTTTTAACAACAACAAAAATTGTGCCAGGAGTTTAAACCCAACGTGGCATCTGAGAGGAATAGTAAGAAACTGCTGCAAAGGAAGCAATTAGCCCAGCAGGGCTCCAGAGCCCCTCTGAATAGCTCGGGCAGCTCCCGGCTGTGAGCAGATGAGACAAGGGGAAAGGCACCATTCTTCAGGCTTCAGTTTCTTCATTCGCCTTGGCTATTCACACTGTAACCATTTCCATTTATACAGTGAGCAATAAGCAGTTCGCTGCTCCAAAGGCGAGGACTGAATGGGAAGAGCAGAACTGGTGGGCAGCCTGTTCCTTCTGACACAGGGGCCGTATTTCTCAGCAGCAAGCCTAGCAGTAGCCCACAAACGACAACTCTCAGAGGGTATCATACTTTAAGGGACGGTGATGAGAAATGAGTGAGCATCAGGGAGCAATGATCCAAGTACATATAGAGAATGGAAACAGTGTATGCTTTGTTCTGCTTGGTTGCAACCTGTGCTGGAGTATTTTAAGGATAACAGAAACTCCAAGTAGCTCCTGGATTCACTGTTCAGTCCTAAAGATCAGCTCATATTGTATAGCAACAGAGGACTGGACACTTGTGAACCGACCAAGATCTGCAGGTCACTCACTGGCTGTTGAGTCTGTCTGGATGATCTGAAGTCGAGCACAAAAATAAAAATAATGACACTGGGCTGCTGTGTGGGCTGGGGAGATTGGGACATTTGATCTTTACCTCTCTGTCCATACATTCTCCTCTTTATTCTTTGCAAGTTTAAATTCTAGCATCTTCCAAGAAGGGGCTTTATTGCTCTAATATCTAGCCCAGTGACTTTTCAATGTTTGTTCAATAAGAATGAAAGTTACAGTCAGATTTGCTTGTGGTTGCCTGTGACTGTAGGTTTTTGCCTCAGTCCTGTAGCACAAAGCTTGTGTGCAGACCACAAAAAATACAAAGAAATCTGAGATTTATGATTTGCATGTGCTGCAGTCACAAGAGCTGCAGTGATCGCTGATGGAAGGGTGAAATGTGGCAGATTAATATATTACTTTTTTGTTTGACTGTTCATGAAAAATGAACAGTGGTGGTGCATGTGTTCCTTCTTTTGACAGCATTAAACAAATTATGTGCAAGGTTTAATGTTTTCCCAACTTTGTATGTCCAGCATAGTCTAAAAGTTAAGAGTTCTACTAAGCTTAGGCTCAGTCAGAGATAAATGCAGTAAAAATTTAATCCAGGTTTATATGCTTTTTTGAAGTGTAGTTACATTTCCATAACATGTCATCTTGGTCAGAAGTCAGAGAATCAGTAATTTTTTTAGTTATGTTATGAAACTTTTTTTGGGGGGGTTACTTTTTTCAGAAATGTTTGTATATTTGTAGTGTTTAGTTGGTAGGGTTGACGCTTTTTTGGAAATGAACTTGATTGTAAAGTTTAAAAAAAAATGTTTTGAATAAAAAGTCAAATCTATCTCAAAATTTAACACTGTCAGAATACCAACTTGGAAATGTATGAAAAAATCCACGGTATTTTTGCCACCTGTGACAAATTTTACTTTCTTGGTTTGGTTCTCCGCTTGTATTCTATTGAAGAGCTCAGGTTAACACACTTTCCCTTGGGAAGCTGCTGTGCCAGCTCCAGGGAGGACAGCTTTCACAGGCAAGTGAGTGCAGTAAGTGCAACGGTCACGAGAAGGGTCTGGAAGCCTGTAATTCTCATTCCCTTCAGTGACGGGCCAGCAGTGGACAGCCAGTCTCAGAGAGGATGTGCCTCTCCTTGAGGCAAGCAGGAGTCTGAGCCAAATCTGCTGCATCTCAGAAGGTCACTGAAAATAATGACCTGCTGCACAGATTGATGCCAAGAGAAAATTTTTGAATAACTTTTTTATTTTTATTCTCTCTTCTCAGACTGTCAAGATTTTGTTGTTGCTGTTGTTTCACAATTGTACTTTTAAGTCCAGGAGAACCTTGGTTTTGCATATTAAAGGCCTTTCAGTTTCTTGTGGGGAATCGTCATAGAAGAAGACCTATGAACATGTATTTCAACACTCTTGATAACTTGATTACTGTCAGAACAGCTCCCTTTAGAGGACCCTATATCAGGACCTTGAAAAATCCTATATTTAAGTGCAGTGGCTGTGAGAGATCTGCACTCTGAGAAATGTCTTTCATCAGATTACAAGTTTTAGTGAAGTTTTATCTAGCCATGCTTCTAAGACTTGAAGTTGAAAGTTAGGACTCTGCTGTTGGAGACTCTTGCTCTGCACAATTCCTCTTTCCTTAGGGGAAAGTAGGACATTTCCTCTTGACAAAATACACCCCATGATACTGAGTTGTCTTAAATTCTGCCCACATTAACTCCAGGCTTAGAAAAGGAAGACAACATTGGTCAATACCTACAGTGACATTTAGGAACTGAAATTCCATTGAAATCGGCAGCAGAGTCCATACCACTCTGGAATGGCACGGTGGTGGTGCTTCTCCTCCCCTCACCACCACCCCCACTCCCCGGTGCTGTCTGCAGGCTTTAGGTGTACCCTGCAGCATGCAAAGTCACTCCAGAGTCTGGTCTGGTTTTGCAAATGGGCCCTGGAGAGACTGTCTGAAACCACCTTTTGGCCTCATTCTTGGTGACGTTTCAACACAGCCCCACAGAATGGCCTTGTGTTTGTCTTTTGCAATGTAGGCACTCTCAGTGGGAAATAGGCTACTAAATTCCTCTGTAGATGTGGGCTATGTTATTTCTTTTATGGTTACCAGGTAGGAATTTTTTATATGTTTTAAAATTTGTGGTTTGTTAGGATTATTTTTCCATATTACATTTGTGATTCTTTAGGTAACATAATTAAAAACTGAGAGATTTTGTGTGGACCCCAGCTGCTCCTTGGAGGTGTGTAAATAATACAGTGGTGGTGATGCTTAAAAGAAAATTCTTGTTTAACAGATACTTCAAATTATCTGACTTGCTTAAGGGGAGATAAATGAAGACATACCAGACACCAAGTTCAGTTCAAGTTCACTTTTATTTCTGATTTCAATCACTGATTGCAGTGAAATCTACATATGCACCAATGCATCCAGGGGAGATTCATGCTTGAGGATAATTTACAGTTTTACAGAAGTATTGTAGTTGTCATTAAAACTATGCCATTCCCATGTTGGGCTCAGTTGGGCTTTCTTTCGGTGTTGCAGAAAATTGGTTAGTTCTATGTATTTTTTACTGACCCATCAGATATGCTTATGTGTTGCCTATTGTTTAGTTTCTGTACTCAGTAAATAGCATTGTGAAAAACAGTTCTGTGGCAAGTTTGCTACTTTTTTTTTCTTTTTTTGAGATCTTGATAGAGCAAATTTAAGGCTATTAAGGTAGTTGTAAAATGCTTTTGATGTAGGAGGATTTTAATCTTAGTTTATAATAAGAATGGACATATTACATAGTAAATGTTTTGGACTGTAACTGTGAAAATGTTTCAGGAAAGTATTTTACTGGTTCAAATGCTTTCATATAAACATAGCTGTCTATTTAGAAATTAGTTCTGATTAATTTGAGCCAATATGGCCTATTTTGAATTAAATATTCCTTTGTAATTAACAAAAGCCAAATGCTTGTAGAAAGTAAGTGTGGGACTGTTACAGTTTTAAACTTCTGAAGTATGGATTTTTCTTTTCTGAAGTTGATTTATAACCTTCTGCATAGATCTTGACTGTTTCCATGATCTTGTTAGTTGGGTGAAGTATCAAACACATACGGTAATTCTGCTATTTGGGTTTTTGTGATAATGCCAAGGACTGAATAACCCTCAGCTGCCTCTGAAGTCACCAAACAATTCAGGGCACAGATAACTTAAGCCTTTGTAGATTTCCATCTTCTTGTAGATACAGCCATTAATAACGAGGCCATAAAAGAGGGGAAAGCAGTCTCATGAGCAGAATTGAATCTGAGCTGACTGATGTATCCTGGCTGGACTGGCGGGAGTGCCAGAAGCAGCAGCTTGGATCTATTGTCATTTTATCTACCTTAAATGCACTTTCTTTTTAAGTAAAGCTATCTTCCTATGCGTTTTGCACCATGCTTTACAGACTCTACCTTCAGGCCTGTCATCATTGCAAGACTGTTTTGTTGCCCTGTATGATACAGGGGAACAATTGACTAGCACTTTGTCATGACAGATTTACAGCACAGGAAGACCACTTGAAAGTATGTTTTAAACTTCTTTGAAATAGAACTTTCTGTGTGTTTGATCTGGAGGAGGCAGCACGTACCTTCCTGGGGTCCCAGAAAATGGAACCGAAAGCAGGACAGACTCCTCTGTCTTCACTTTGAAGTTGAACAAGAACAAACTTTAATCATTGTTGAAGACCTATTCCAAACACGTTTTGATGTCTAGTGTCTAATATTTAAGCATGTTATAATAGGTAGGGAAGAATACATGGGATTCACAAGACTTCAAGCAAAATACACATTTTTAAATGAAAGTTTAGGATAGGTATTCATTTATACTGTCTTTTACTTCATTAAAACTGCAAAGTTGTCTTTAATGCTGACATTCCATGACTTAAAGTCTGCGCTGCAATGATAAGTCATAATATGGATGTGTTAATCTGTTTGGTTGAACTAGATGATCTTCAAGGTCTTTTCCAACCTAGACAATTCTGTGATTCTGTTTTGGGATGCTAGACCACAGAGAGGGAAATGAGAACTCTGTGTTTTCTAACTAAGAAATAAAAGCTCCATTTTACTTGTATCTACCATTGGTGACAGTATTCATTACAATTGCCTGTACTTGCCTTGTTCATTAACTGTTATTGTCATTTATAATCAGTTGGTACTCTTTTAAAGCAAAGACCATGTCTGACAGGTTAATATCACATGCCTGTCACATTTCATTTTAAAAAAAAGTGATATTATGTATGCTGTACTGTAGAAGACTGAAATGTGTGAAATTTGTGATACTTCATATGCAGAAACTCTGACTGTACAAACAGAGGTCAGTATTTCACTCTGCAGTCTGAATTTAATTTTCTTATGGATTCAAGTTTACTTTAGAATTATTTTGCAACAGAGCAGATTTCATTTATTAAATAGAATGAAACTAGGAGCTAAAAGAAAGTTTAAAAAAATACCAGTCACTTCTAGATTTGGACTTCCCAAGCATTTCTCTCATGACTTCATTTTTTCTCATATTTCATAGCACATTTCTGTGAAAAGTAAATGAATCAACCACATATATAAAAATATTTCTTAACACAGACAGATGGATATGGATTTATACATACAGAAATTTACACACGCACACAACAACGGGCATAGGTATAAAATATGGCCTTAGAATAAGTATATGTATGTGTACAGCTATACTGAATACTTGGTGGTATTGTAGAACCCTTGAGTAAGTTTTTATGGATTTGATTTATTGGCTGACTGAGTTGATTCATTATTTGTATATGATTTTTTGCTGCTGGGTGGCCATAATTTACAGTTCTGGACCTAGTTAACTCTGTGGGTGCCTAGAGTTTTCTGTATGAACATCTTCAACTATTGTTTAAAAAAATAAATGAAGTGGACTTGCTTGAATTAACACTTTACTCATGAGAAGCAAAATATAGTCAGGCAGGCAGGTGATAGAAAATAGCTTTCAATAAGTCTTTGTAAGTCACCATGCTATCAGATATTCTTGTAACGTACTTATAACAATCCATACATGTTACAAGCAACTGAAGATCATCTATGAACTGCTGTGATCACAATCTTTTTCTTTCATCAGTATTCAGTGCTATTCTCATATTCTCTACTTGCACAGCCCTGATAAATCTGCTGGTAGGCACAGAACAAAAACAAATAAATCCTGAAAGGGCATGAAAAGTCAAAAAGTGCCTTGGCATCATTTCTGTTTAAATGAAATATGATATGATATGATACTTCCATCTTTTCAAAATCGGACTTAAAGCTTTGGCAGTTAGCAAAGCAATTCTTTTCCCATGATAGGCAGTTTCTACCAGAGTAGTGTAATAATGCTGTTTGCTCTATCTTGTTTACGTGGAAGAAAGGACTTCTTTTTGTATTCAATATGGTAAGAACTGTTCTGGAGGTTTGGGATGAAATGTTACAGTGTCTGTCACTTTTTCAAACGGTTACATCATTTGCTACTATAAAGTCCAGCTGGGGTAGGGGCCCAAATATGAGAAGAGCCAAAATGTTCAAATTAAAATGCTTTGATTAACTGTTAAGTATCCACAGACTATGAATAGTTCTGATTTGCAGGATTTCAGATACTGCTCCCCCCCCCCCCCCCCCCCCCCCCAGGTGATGTGGCTCTTTACTGCTCCAAATACTGGATATGAACTTACAGTGCTGGACTTACTGAATATAAACTTAGTAAGGGAAAGAAATATAGCAGTGATTCTTTATGTGTTCCTCCAAAAATTCACATGCGTGTATTTCATTGTGTACTTTGTTACTTAAAGACATTGATCTACGGTGCATAAGTATTTCTACGATTTCCTATTGAGAGAAAAAGTGTCAAACATTGCACATAGAGAACATAAACTTGTTATAGCTACAGATTTGATTTGCAATGTCTCGTTAATAAATAGAAGGGCTTGATCAATCTTAATGAGATGGTGGGTACCTAATTGTTAAAATTTAATGGGAAACTTGGGTAGTGACCCAACAGCGGAAGTACGCTTTCTTCTAGCCATCTGTGAATGCTCTAGTTACATACATAATTCCACAGGCGCTTGTGGTACATTTTATTGCCATTGTGTAATTCATCGCCATTTAATGTGGCATAGCCATCATTGTAGCTAAAGTTCTAAACCCTTCTTCTGTTTTAAGGAAAACAAAGAAAATAAAAAGGTCAACAAAAATAAAGCAAATGCATTCAGAATTCCATCTTGGAAGCACAGCTTCCTTCAGTAGGAATATCGAGTCTTTGGAAGTCTGCCTCAACGTCCATGAGGAACGTCTTCTTTCTTATGTAAATCTCAAATAACTTGGAAGAAAAGCACCTTTCGATGGTTTTTTAGTTGTTCATATATTTCTGCTCTAATGCTTCTCTCCATCTATGCTTTGAAGAGTGATTCCTAGAAGAAATTCCTAGAATAGTTCTTGCTGGAGGTTGCAATTTGTGCAAAATATACAGTTGTGTCACATTGTAATGGGTTTGAATGGGATTTTCATAAGTGCTAAAATCACAGGGGAGCACAAATTCTACTGAACGTCAGTAGGACTTAAGCTCTTAATACATGTATGAAAATCACTGCTTTCAGTTTGCGTGGGTTTGAAATCATCAGTTGAGTTGCTAGATTCTTGTGATATGTAAATACATTTCTTTGTTAAATCCAGTGCATTCAATATTGATACACATGAAAAATACAGATTTCTGCATATGTATCTGGATATACAGATACCCAAAACGCATGTGGAAATCTTTCTAAAATTGTTTTTTAAAATTCTTTCAATAGATTAATTGGAAATAAATAGCTTTCTGTGATTTAGGGAGATGTAAAACAGGGATAAATACAGACTTTTAGTTATATTTTACATTTTCTTCTCATGCTTACCAGTTCAAGGGGTCAACAATCTAAAAATACACACAGATTCTTGAAAAATGCGTGTTTGTAGGTCACCTTCATTTTTTCATTCTTCATGCCTCAAATCCCCATTGAAATTTCATCATTACTAGATTTCTGAATGATAAAGGACATATCTTTTCTGTTCTCAAACAACGGGTGCCAAAGGCAACAGAAGAAAATCTGTATGCAACACTATCTACGTTACACGTGCACGTTCATTTATCTCAATAACTGACTGTCATCTTTGTGTGCATACATCTTACAATGATAATAAGAGCCCAACACTGCTCAGATGTCAAATTTTGGGGGATAGATTTCTAACTGCAGGCAACTTGATCAAAATACCTCATATCAAGAACACTCCTTTCCTTGTCACTGACCATATTAGACCCTTTCATGTACCTTCATGTGTGACTTTTATTTATTATTTCCACTCATGCCTTGAACTGCAGTGGTTTTCATAAGTGATTGGACTCATAAGCTTATGTTCACTTAAAAATGTAATTAACATTTTTGTATATTAAAGTAAACATAGTATGTATTTGGTTGCCTACACATATTTTGCTGAATTTTGGTGAGCTTTGAAACTTGTTCAACCATTTTGTTAATCAAATGGGAGAATAAATGCTTTTAAAAGGAGATGAGATATTTTCATATGCATTAAAATTTTATACTACATATCTTTATATAAAATAATATTTACATAATATTTATTTGTATTTATATATTTGTGTTAATATTTATTGTATATTTTCATATATAAAATAATATTATTTGGAATCACAAAGGGGAAGTATGTTTTCTGATTTGGGGGTTATTGAAATTCCATTATCTTTCAAAAAGTCAATTCAGAATTAAGAGCAGAATGTTATTTGTCTCCCAGTAAGGCTTTAATTGGTTCTGTCCAGCTGCTTATCAGCCTTTAAAATTACTTATTTAAAGGTGTAAAACTAAAGAATAAAAAATTTCCTTTATTTCCTTAAGAAATGCAAACCAAAACAAATACAGAATTCATGAATAATAAAGAGCACGACCAATGGTAGGGTAACATACACATATTTCTTGTCAAGAACCAGTTATTGCAGCACTTCCTGTGAAAATGGGATTTTTGTCTAGTGCTAATTTTTACTCTCCACCTGATTACAGCAAGCTGCAGTAGTACCATAGGAAGGAACTGTAGTCCTTCTGACCAACAAGCTGGTGGCCAAAAACAGGCTGTTGAACAACCAGTATTACATTACAGAGAATGAAGTAAAGAGTAATAGGGGTCCAAATCTGAGAGATTTTAAAATACTGATATAAAACTAAGAGGCAAGCTTTTTGCATGAAAGGAAAATTAGATTAGTAATGTGTTGTTTGGGGTTTTTTTACTTTTTTGTATGATTTGGAAAATCACCAATAGCTTGTTTTGTTTCATTATCTGTAACAAAACCTTCTTCGGGTTAGTAAATATTATTAAATCAGTAGTTCATATTAAAATATTTTTTATTGTCCTTGATTTGTCCTAGATCAGAGGAGGAAAGCTTATGATCACATACACAAGAAAGAATGATGCTGGCAAATATGTTTGTGTTGGAACAAATATGGTTGGAGAACGTGAAAGTGAAGTTGCAGAGCTCACTGTTCTAGGTAAGAACTACTGCTTTAAGACGTGTTAGTGAAAATGTCCAACTTCTATTTTTCCTAGTAAGCCTTTTATTAAGAATCATTCTCATCTATTTCCTTCTCAGTGTTTGTGTTGAAAATGTTTTTGTCATGATTGTGTTCTAGCAAATGGGTGGCAGTTAATGGCCTTGCAGTCCACCTTGTACTGTTTTCACTGTAGGAAGACACTTTCTTACTCAGTTATCAAACCGAAAATAATACCAGTGTCCACTGAGAGTAATTTAAAATAATAGCAAAATAAAATTAACTTCACTAGAAGCGGAGGCTTAATTTTTCCCTCTCATTTAATAAAATCAAAATTATTCTAAATAATTATCCTTCATTTATAGTTGGATGTAATGAATGCTGTAAAGATACCACAGGTCTACTTGTTCAGGTAATCCTAGTGATAGTTCCTCTGAGTATCAAAAAATACATTTTCATTTAAGGTAACAGCTTCACTAAAAATTGCATTTTTTGTTGCTATTGCAGAAAAGAAGCTGTAACTCCCAAGTGCATCTCAGAATTCCTTCAGCATGGGAGAATAGCCTCATGATCACTGTAGGTGCAGCTTAGGAAGTTTTCATTTAAAATGTGTCCTGTGTTACTCTGAAGTAGGGAAGGCTTGAGATAGCTAAATTGTTTCCACAGAATTAATAAGTACTTTATCGTCACAGGATGAGAATATCCAAGCCACTGTTCATAACACACTGTTTTCCATCGCGATGCTGCTGCAGTAGTCCTGGCATTTGCTTTTTATTGTTTGGTTTGGTTTGGTTTGGTTTGGTTTGGTTTTTTAAAATTCAGGTTTAAGATATGTCTTGTCAGTCTTTGTCACTTTTATCTGTCTTCACTACTTTTTGGAGTTAGAACTCAGGCAGCTTGAAATCCTATTCAGAGTTCTATTTGAAGCAGTGTTTTCTGTAATGAGTTGTATGCCATCTTAAAGTTGTTGAAACTAAGTATGCAGCAAGATAGTGTGTAACCTTTTAGAAGGTAAGGAAGACTTCCTATGATCCACTCTAGTGTTTTGGGTTTTTTAAATTTATAGACACCTTTGAAGCAATTTGGGAGAAAGTTTATTTTCAAAAAGATTTTTAGAACTTCCAAGCAAAATCTAGAATTGAAAGAAGGTTGTAGTTACATTGAGTAAAGTCGTGGCACTGGGCTCCTAGTTAACTGTACCAGTTAATTGTTCATTGCTCGTCTAGTACTAACCAGGGAATCATGGTATGGACTGTTACATAATCCAGGCTGGGAAATACTATATCACTCTTGAGGCTAACCTGTCAGAAGGATGCATTGCAGAGAGAGGTGTGCCTTTGCCTTTTCCTTCATCTTATTCTCCCTTCAAACATATTTCTGATTTTCAACCTGGGAAAACTAGTGAGGTTTTTTTCAAACAGGACAGTGAAGCTTTGAATGCCGTATCAGTCTGTGTCTAGAAATATTTAATACACCTTATTCTTTCAACTCAGACCTTAGATATGTGTGAAAAAGCATGAGAAACATGCTGACTTCATATATTAAAATCTTTCAACGTAAATCTTCTGTTTATGGGTTTTGGTTATTTAGAAGTTGAACTGCTTTTAGGTCTCTGCTTTAGATCAGACGGAGGATTGCATGCCAGAAACTGTGATATTAGAAAGTTTCAAAGTGTTCCTTGCTAGATTTCCTTGTATTTACCAAATACTTTTGTGACAAAGACAGTTACTTAAATTAGTACTGATTTCCCTTACACATTTATGCTTTTGAATAAGAGTGCTATGAATGGGCAGTCAAAAGCTCTTGGACTCTTACTCTTCCTTTAGGATCTGGAGACAGTGTGCCTCTTGTGGGTTTTGCTGTTGTGCAGCAGTCCTAGCCATACCAGATCGGTCCTTTTTCTGTTGCATAATGAAGTTGAACATTCTTCCCCAAACTATTCTTACACTGAAGTTTAATCCAGAATGTTCTTCCCTTGCATTCAGATTGCATTTTTACTGCACCTACAAGAAAGGGGCTGGGGGGGGAGGGGGGGAAACACCACACGACACAACACATATACATCTATATTTGTATTAATTCCCAGCTAGATTTATGTCTGTAGGTCTCTGTTTTATTTCTCACTTCTTGTATATGAACCCAAGCTAGGACTGACAACTTAAAGATCAACTTGCAATTTCATCTAATGTTATTTGCCTAGCATTGCAAGCCAAGGTAGGTTTTCTACAGCACAAAGCATCCAGTTGGTCTGGACATCCTCAAGAATAAAGGAAGCTCTTTTATAGGGTTTTGTTCAGTTCATTTCCACTTCAGTCCTTTTTGAACCACGCTAACATTTTATAATACTGAATCTCTATATCTTTAGCTCCAAAGTCAAAGTAATATTCAGAAACACCTTTTACAAACAGAAATATGAGACACAAAGAGAATGGGATTGCCTCTTTATCCTTCTGTCTGGTGCTTTTGTACTCCTGTGAGAAATCTGTGGCACATTTTTGAGTATTCACACTTTCTGATTGTGCCATTGGCTTCAGACTCTTCTGGTTCCAGGGAGATAAGATTTATATTTTTGATACATACAAGTCAAAACATGCAACTGCCTTCTCAACTCCCTCAGATCTTTCACAGGTTTATAGGCAAAAAGATCATCTGCCTTAGGCAAAAGAACCTGCCAAGCGCTCTGCTGTTAAACCTTCCCTGCTCTTTTATGGACATCCTTGTTGTCATCTTGTGCTGCATTTCTAGATGGGTAATCCTTCCTAGAGTATCCTAGAAATTGTTAAAAAACTTTTCTTTCTTGTGCATTTGCAAATCTCACTGCACTCATGTGGCATGGAACTATGGAACTATGAATAGCCCAATACCATAAAGCTTTGAATCCTGTTACAAATAGCAGAGTGTATTGATCCCTTTCCTGAAATTTCCAGCTAGTAACTGGGTTGCCAGAATAGCACAGCCTGTATTGAGATCCCATTTTGTTTCAGAAAGCCTGAGAAAAAGTATGCAGCAGTTAGTCTGACTCTGGTGAGCCAGGACTTGGGTCGTTCATGTCCTACAATATGGGTCAGGGACAACAGCAATTTTTATGAATAAAACTTATAAAGAGAACACTGTGGTGGTTTATGGCTTTTTTTATTTTATGTGTGCTAGTGAAAGAAACCGTTGTCTTTCTAATGTAGCATTGGAAATGATTGCATCGAACACTAGCTGCTGCTGACACCTGCAAGTAGCGTCACAGAGATACTGTGCTGGACCTTAGCCTTCAAACTTAGAAGTTTGAATTCAGTTTTGACCATTGGTTCAAATTTTGACCATTGAGTCAAAATCTCCAGTGAGACAACGTTTGGTTTGTGCCTTCTGTCTTTTTGAAGCAGTGCAGCAGATGAGTGGTCATTTGTCTGGGTCCTTGCAGCAGGCCTGCTTCTATCTAAGGATCAATGTGTATTTAGATTTTCTGTGTAGGCTGTTTTCCTTTAACTATATTAGCTGTGATGATGGTAGGTACATAAGAAGTAAGGAAGTCTGTGCTTGGATCTGAGCAACTGCTGACAGCGTCTGCCTCCTGTGCTGAGGTTCACAGTGCTGGCCATCTGCAGAGCTACGGATCTTCTGCCTGGGACTGGGAGTGAGAGGAGTGGCAGCAGAGGCACCTCCATCAAGTTCATCACCCTATTCCCCTTGCTCTAACAGTCACAGTTCAAGGAAGATCACCATTCAGGCACAGAACTGCTGGACTAATATGTTTTTTGCTTTCCTTTCCTTTTAGAGAGACCATCTTTTGTGAAGAGACCAAGTAATTTGGCTGTAACTGTGGATGATAGTGCGGAGTTTAAATGTGAGGCAAGAGGTGACCCAGTCCCTACAGTAAGATGGAGGAAAGATGATGGAGAATTACCAAAAGCAAGGTGTGGTATATAGAGTTACCATTTTATTGCATCTGCCTTGGTATATGATGTAGTCATTCAACATCTGACAGCTAGCATTTATTTATCTTGAATGGAGAAGGCCTGGCTTGACCTAATAAAACAGTTCTAGTTAGCACTGAGCTCTGTTTGAGGTTATAATTTACATTGAAACTTAAGAATGGCTTGTTCTCAAGCTTTTGTTGTGAGAACATGTGTGTCAAATCCAACAAAAAATAGCTAAGCTCAGTCAGTAATATCTGATACAGATTAATTCTTCACCTGAAGAATCTTTTGAAATTACTAAAACTTTTGGAGAATGTGTAACAGATCAGATTACACCATCAAGAAGTGTATATTGGAATTGCAATTGGTATAAAATGAACTTTGGTAATGTATTAATGTTACTAAGTTTCCATTTAACTATTTTTTTCCATCATTGCTCTAATTCAGACCAAAAAGTATAACACCTTATTAGAAAGAAATACGTTCTGTGATCAATGGATAGATTGCTTACTTATTTACTTTGGATTCGCAATTGTCAGTTAAAAAACTGTTAGAGGAGGGTATTGAAGAAAGAAACCCTGTAACAGTTGGCTCCAGCCATCCAAATCCAGCTTCCTGTCAATCTAGTCTATAGCTTTAATAAAAACTCTGGTGTTTTTAAGAGAAAAATCTACTTCCCATAAAGAGAAACACATTGACTACATTATACAAAGAAGAGAAAAAAGGTGATGAAAGGAGAGGAAATGGTAAAAGGCCACATTGTTCTTTAAAAAAAAAATATTGAATGAATTGTGATTTATCTTAACTTTCAAGCAATTCTGATATTCTTGAGAACAATATTTTCTTTTCGACCATATTAAAAAAATCATTCAGATGGAAGAATTATACAGAGAATAATAACTATTATTACTTCTACTTACTAGAAGAGTTCTAACAATTACAATGTTCTGTGTTAGAGCTTTACGATTGTATCACAACAGTGAAATTCTACTGATGTCAGTAAAACTGACTCACATTGCAAATGAAATCAGAATTAGGTTTTCAAATATTTATATATAATTTGCTTTTAAAACTTTATTTTTACATTATCAGTTTATAAGGATTTATACATATTTTTATTTCTAAAGGAAATGTAGGAATAAAAATATTTGAGAGCAAACCCACCATATTTTTACCCTTTACAGAAATTGTACAAAGTTCTGTTGTTCCTGTTCGTTGTTCATTACTATGTTTATTTAAAGATATGAAATCCGTGATGATCATACCTTGAAAATCCGGAAAGTTATGGCAGGAGACATGGGCTCGTATACTTGTGTTGCAGAAAATATGGTTGGAAAAGCTGAAGCGTCAGCAACTCTAACAGTTCAAGGTAAGAATGTTTGCATAGTTCTCCAATCTAGAATAAAGTTTATATTTTTGCATGGTGACTTTATAGAGTTGCTAAGTGCAGACTAGTTGAGTCTATACACAGCTGTGAGAGTTGCGACTCATGCAGGAACTCCATGCTGTGTTGTTTGCTGATGTTGTTTCTTTGAGCTTAGTTCTTAATTCTTAAGAAATTGAAGCACTTTGCATGTAAGGTTTTTTGTAAGCAGTCTCTACGATTCTGGCATGTGAACTGAATATGTTTTGAACTTCAGTGTGATCAGCATCATGTCACTTACAGTATTTGTATCTGAAACCCTAACAGAAAGAGGAAAAACAGTGTTACCAAACTACATTGTTTTAACTTGAAGAGTTATAAGTTCAAGTTTCTGCCAATTTTTTTTCAATTAAATATAGTAAAGAAGCAGTGAATAATAAATCTGTTTGTATATCTTTTAATACACTAGCCTAGACCACTGGAATTCCTGTTACTTTTTCATTATAAAAGTGTATCTTAGCACTACTCGTTCTTTGTAAGATAAAAACTCAGTGGAACTCAGTGAACTAATATGTATAAAAATCCTTCATTGCCTTTATATACACAATCCAGATGTTCACTAGTCAGATAATCCCTCTCTTCCTTTCCTGGCTAGCAGACAGGCAGTGATGTCGTCCCAGTGCTTTTTTCTAAGCACTGATGGTCCTTCTGTCCTTTTCTCTGCTCACTGGGAATTAGTCATTATGGAATTCTGGGGAAGTATAGGCTTAAAAGTTTTTCTTTGGTAACAGGCCTCTATTTTGACACATTTACTGTAACAGGAAAGGTCTTGTCCTTAACCTGCTCTCCTTTTTCTAACAGAAACATTTGTTGTCCATAACATCTGTAGCTGTTAGGAAAATAGGAGTTCTTTTGTTGAAGCTCTCATAAAACCAAGAATTTTGAGATGTTCTGTTTTGTTAGTCATCATGAAGTTTATACATCAAAACTGATACCTTATGTTTGCAAAATAACCAGCTCTTAAGCTCAGTCTTTTAGAATAAATGATTAACACGTGAGCAATAAGCACAGTTTATTCAAAAGAAGAAGACCGAATTATTTTTTAAAGGATTATTTGTTCTGAAGATCATGTCTTACATCAACTCTTTATCTTATAAAATGTTAGTCTTAAGAAAATTTGCTTTATGACTGGTTGAGCAGTTACATTTCCGGAAATAAGCTATTGGTAGACCTACTACTTTGTAGTCTTATTCAAAATAATAAGCAAACACATTCTCGTAATCATATTTAGGTTAGCGGTGCTACTTAGATATAAAATGACATAGATTTGTAGATGATAGAGATCTAGAGTGAGATCTTTTGAATTTTTATAGTAAAATGCAACTTTTAAGGAATGTGATCATAATCTAAATCTGGTTTCAGCAAGATTCTTTTTAGGTACTTCTATTATACAGTAAATATTTATATTGTAACAGCTTTGCTCTGCAGATATTGTTATGGGATAGTTTGTTTCCCAGTGTGAATGGATTACCTCCTGAGCCATTTGTCTGTACTAGCATCTTCGTAGAAGGGAGTGATGGGAGAAACTGTAATGTGCATTGCCAAGTTCTAGTTGATAATGTAGCAAGTTATGATTGAAATCCATTTTTTTAGAGTGTCCAGGAGACCTATTTTTATGGGAAGAAAAAAAAAAAAAAAACCTCCTCATGCATTTTCCATTCAGATTTTTTCACATTTTTCTTTTTCCTCCTTTTTCTCTTCTTCCCTCCTGTCTCCTCCTCTTCCCTTGTTTCCCTTTGTTTTAGCAAAAAGGTTCTGGTTTTTTACTACGCTTCATCTAGAGAAGTAGATCTTATCCAGTTTCAGTGCTAAAATGAAATTGATCTGGCTGTTCACGGACACACAGCTTTTTGAGGATAATTTTTTTTTTTCGTATGGGTACTATTTTTTCCAGGTGATTTAAGGAGTAGAAATGACAAGTCTTTTCTACACTTCTGGTAATTGTGACTGTTGGGTTTAATTAGTGTGTGTTCTGCTATGCCAAATAGACTTATTTCAGTTACATATTTGTAAACAGAGGCCGATGTTGCAAATCATGGCCTCAGAAGTTACAGCTGCCACTGTGAAGACCTGTTAAACTCCGCAAAGGCCAAAGAGGGGTTTTTGCTTGGCTTTGAGTTTGTCTGGGTTGTGTGTGGGTTTTGGGGTTTTGTTTGGGGTTTTTTCTCCCTCAGTATCTCAGCAAAAGGCTGTGGTGCTTTCACGCCAGACTATATGCCAAAGAAAGAATATGGGAGTTGTTAATTATAACCCCAGAAGATGGGTGTCCGTGTTAGTAGAGGGGCAGTCATCATCTGTCAAGTGCCTGTACAGTGGAACTGCTGCACTGAATGAAATGTGGCAAAAGAGCTGTAAGCAGTGCTCTTCGGGACGCTGCTTGGGCCTTAGGGTTCATAGCACTGCTAAGAAGAAAACATGCCCTCTTCTCTACTCGTCACTTTTCAGGCCTCAAGCACTGTGATTGACTTGTGTATGTTCTGCACTATACAGGGTTATCTAGGCTATTAAAAAGTGGAATGTGCAGCACCAGGGCTAACTCAGATACCTAGGTGTCAGGGTTGTGTTGATGAAATGCGGCGAATAGCTAACCTGGTGTCTCAGCCCTGTATCTTGTGGTATGATTACCTCCAGGTCAGCTCTGATCCTGCTTGATCTAGCAGTCGTTGGAGCGCGTAGTGCACGCCCTGCAGTGCTCCCTGTCTCAGGCTGCACAGCCTCTGAGCTGGATGAATGGGCCCAGTAGGTGTCCATGGACCGGGAACTGTCAACTCAGATAGTTCAACAATGTATAATAAAATGCTAACTGCAGAAAGTTCAAAAGAGGGGAGGGAATATCAATTCCAGTTTAAAGTTCTTCCTGCTTATGGCACCAGCATTACAGATTCTGGTTATTGGAATCACTATTTTCCATTATACAGGCTCCTGACTTTGTGGGTTTTAAGTGTTTCCTACATGAACTACAGACGCTGTATTTTTATTGTGATTTCAGTCATATTGTTCCACTAAATCTGGAGTTCCGTAGTGACAGAGAAGTTTGAACCCTTCACTTAGTCTTTTACTATTGCAGCTTAAAAACATTTCCATCCTTGAAACTGTTTGTCATCTTCTTTTCTCCTTGAAAATTAAATAGTTAAGAAAATGTAATCCTGCTGTTGTTTTCATTTTCCTAAAATTAGAGTGTCTCAGTCCACTGTTTCCATTTTGCAGCAATGTGCAGTGCATATGTAAAGCATCTAGAGACATTGCTAAATAACATGTGGAAGCATTTCATTCAGGAGATGATTAATTATTAAATAAATACCTCACTCAATACAAACTACCAGGAAACAGCTGAAAGTATAATACATTATATATTATCAATACAATATATTTTACTGAGTAGCTCATGTGCTCCAGAAAAGGCAAACAGTGGCCAAAAGTACATCTCTGGAACCAGCAGATCCCTCTCTTGCTCTAGCACTAAGCAAGTTGTATATATTTATTGTGTATGTATTTAATACATATGCAAGATGATTTTCATGTTTTCATTAAGATTTCTATTATGTGATTTTCTTAGTTTTATGCCTTGAAGCAGAACTGTAGAAATTATAATATTACATATTTCATTATTACATATATAAGTGAAACCTGTGTTCCTGAGACACACAAAATTACCAAAAACGCATGCCTCAGAACTTCAGTTTTAAAAGAGAATTAGTTTTACCATATATGCACATAGAAGTAGAAGAATATGCAAATTTCATATTTAAGCATAAAAATGCTTTCAAGTAAATCTAACAACCAAAGGTTTAACATATTTTCCCCTACTTCCATTTGGTTTGCTCCCATTTGCAGTACTTAATTAGGCTTTTTTAGCATCTAATTTTGTACTAAGTTTATTATTTATATTGAAATGAGCTTTACTCTCTGATACAAGCAGAAGTTATGGCTCCAGTGGAAGTCCTACTGCACAGTTGGCCAAGAACCGTTATAACAGTGCCAGTGTAGTTGCTACTCAGCAGGCGTTAACACAAAAACAGGTCAAGTAGGTCAGTTGACTTGAGGACTTCACAAGAATAATACCAGTGCTGTGGCTGTTGGTGACTGTTGGTTGGTCACCAGCAGGTTGGTAGTGAACAATCCTCAAAACTCTTGAGTTCTTAGCTCTTCTTCCTCAAGCAGTGACTCTGGAGGAGCTCACAATACTTGTTACAGTGCTCTGCCTAATATGCACCTAAACATGCAGCAGCAGTGACTGAACTGTAAAATGTAAATTTTACCATTCAAAGGCACTAAACACATTCAGTGTTATCAGTTTGTCAGGAAAAAAGAGTTCCTATGGAAATTACACTGGCCAATTCCTATTTTACAGTGGTGATCTTTGATATCAAGGGTTTTTAGTTTATGATATCATTAATTTTAGGGTTAACAGAGCTTGTCTGCAAGATGGATAGTGAGCAGAAGTTTGAGTAGTCAACTGACAAGGAATTTTAAGCTGAAAAGGTGGCACATGCTTCAGGTCTGGAATTTCCTCCTCCTTGTACTTTGTACAAAGTAGCTTCAAGGCATGCTGTAAAAGACAGCTATTTGATAATGCTTCTGGGTAGGGCTAGAATACCACCCAGAATGAAAAGGAATAGGATTTGCTCTTTTATCTGTCAGATTCCATATAAATGTTTCAACTGTATCTGGCTGCTGGTACACATTATAAACTGGCTGTAAATGTAATTGCTTTATAGGTGTTTGAGCTACCTACATTAAAATAACAAAGACAAAATTCAGATTTTTATGGGATTACAAAAATGCTGTTGAGATATATGGTGGTTATTATGTGTTGCAGTGAACGCCTCACAGTATCATGGGTGAATTTAACCACTTGAATTTTAAAACTGAGATTTGGATTTAAATCTGAACTTGTCTACATGGTCTCTCCTTAAGTCAGTATTTCTCCTTTTGAAAGAACTGATTATGGGCCATATTCTGTCTTCAGTCCCCATGAAAGAAGATGGAAAAATAATGATTGTCTATGAACTTCAGGGGATTTTTTAATTAATAAACTTTTGACAGGATGAATGAGGGAAACCATATCTTGTGATTTGTTTAGCTTAAATGACCGCAGTAAACTGTGGCAGCACTTCAGATTTCTATTAAAGTTCTGAGGAGTTTGACTGCCACCTATTTCTGGTGAAAGAATACAAATCTTAAATGTTAATCAGAAGGAACTGAGGAGACTATCTGAAGAACAGATTAGTGCCCTGAAGGTGTTTGTTCTGCTGATAACTGGTGAACACTAAGATTCCTGAAGCATTTCTAAAATACAGGTAAAAAAAAAATGAATCAGTAAATATTTCAGAGAAGTTTTTAAAAAAGTTATTTATAGTTGTTTCATGTAACATATTTTGATAAATAACTGCTTCTGTGGTATTCAAGTTTTTAAATAGAGTTTTATTTTTTTACGGAGTCTCACAATGGTGATAGCAAGTGCTTACAGCGAAGTAACACTTCAAAACTTTTCAGATTCCTTCCTGCAATTTAGTACTTTGAAACAAGGACTTGAGACAGATGTTTCTGAGCAAATAGAACAGAAGTCAAAATAATTTGCAGAAGCATTACCACAAAAATAAGTTGGAGCTAGAAGCTTTCTCTTACTGAAAGGGTTTTATTTACTGTAAATTTCTTTAAAATTCTACCTTTTAATCACTTGCTGCAGAGAATTGAAGAAAGGACATTTGTGTAGCATACTTAAGCACTCAATTAAAAGTAGCAAAGAAAATCTGTATACCGTTTTCTAGTGCCTACAATTTCCTAAATCCCCCCACGGCCAGGGAAGAGTCAGTTTTGTATCAGGCTTCACCGTTGCAGACTTTATTTTGTGACTGCTGTTCTAAAGATAACATTTCAATAATTCTGTCTTTGGAATAGACAAGTTGTTGAGTTTTCAGATTTTTGGTTTTATATATAAAATTAAATAGAGAGCAAGGAATAACAATTTTTCATTGGTTGTTCATTGAGTAGTACTTCTGCTATATGTTCATTCTGAAATAAACTTAGGCTTTCTTAAATTGTGCTAAACATCCATAAAAAGGTAATACGCACTTTATTTTTGCCTTGTTTATAGTCTGTAAGTAATTTTCATAAGGACTGTACAGGGATTATAGTGCTCTTTTTTTGGTAGTTTACATACATCATCAAAATCAGTCATCTGAATTGGTTCTTGACAAAAAAACAGCTGACATAACTGCATTCAAACATGAGTACCATTTATTACTATGAATTATGTTTTGTTTGAACACTAAAATATTTTATTGTTAGGTGCTGAATAACACTCAAGAACTGGTAATAAAGTATCTTGCAGTCTCTATACACAAACTAGAACACGTAGTAGGCTCAGTATCAGAATCTTACAGTGCAAGAAAAAATGGCTTCTTCAGGTTAAACGGCTAAGTAATCAAGTATGTTCACATTATTTTCTGCAGGAGGTTTCTGTGTGCTCCATTTGTCCCTATGACCACACATTAATTTCCAAAGTTTTGGGTTAATTGGGGTGGGGTGGGGGGGGGGTGGGGTGTCCATTTAAGTATGAAATACGATGAGAGGATTGAGAAGCAAGAAAACAAAGCTCTCTGAATGACATCAGGTCACTTGTTCTCATCAATATCCTATGCTTCTAAACACAGCATTGAAGGGGATTCTCTTCTCTTTGCATCTTTCAGTGGCGTAATGAGTGCACACTTAGGACTTTCGTCTCCTCAGATTAAACAGACACTCTCTTTTCTGACATAGTTAAGGTAGCTCATTGATGCTTGGGTCTCACTACAGAGGAATAAGTCACCTGAGAGTTCTGCTGTGGTCCAGTCTTTCACCAGCAATATCTGATGGCCTTTTCTGTACCTCTTCATTCAGAGTTCTCTGGTGCTCCAATCATGTCAGTTTTTCTCCTCGAAGAGTATAAGTAACCTAACTAAAGACTACACCTGAAGATATGTTTGCTAAAATCCCTAGACCATCACAGCTACAGCAACACTTTTGTTTCAGACTACTTTTTCATAGCATTATCATCTTTTGACAGAGGAGAACCACTGCTTCACTGCATGAAAATCAGGCTGAATGTCCCTGATTTTTTTTTTATTTATTATTTTTGCACATTGTGTTTATTTCCTTAAGGAACTGGTTCCCTTTTCTACCTCCATCACAGTAAAAATTCCCAGTACCTGATGGATAATTCCATCTTGTATAGAATTCTTTGTTGTATTTTTTTGCTACTTAAAATTTGTTAATGTGTCACAGGTGCCTTCTTGTTAACATTTTTAAAAGTTAAGTTCAGGTATTAGTTTCTCATATGTAAACTTGTGTTGTCTCTGAGGGGGGGAGTGGTGTCCCAATTAAAAGAAGTTCAGGTTTCTTTTCAGTTGACAGTATTCCTTACTGACTGCCCAAAATAAGATTTTTTTAATGACCAAAATGTACTGCACTGTAGAGATTGTCCTTCCATTTTTAGGGTGTGTTTGGTATTCATTGATCATGGGGCTTTGGCCGCTTTTCACGAATAGCTTTAACTTATTATAAGAAGGTTGGTATGGATTTCAGGTACTTCTTTCCAAGAAGAAAACTGTGCTATCATAAACAGCTAGGAAAAAAATCCACTCCGTTTCCTTTTCAGTTCTTCTATCTTTAGCTGTAAGTCAAAAAATGCAGTAGGAAGGTCCTAAGAGTTCTTCAAATAGTATTCAGCTATCACAATCTTTTTCTACTCCTGCACAGCTTATTTAAAATTCATCTATCTTTTTTCACTGTTTTAAAAGGCTTTAATATAAATATTTGTAGCCATGACTACTTAGATTGCAGCAGTGCCCAAAATTACCTCAGTGCTTTTTAAACACAGACGAAGACATCTCTTCTCCAAAAAGACAAGCCTGGGAAACTGGACTCCACAGTTTACTGCATTATTCTAGGGTTTTTTTAATAGATGGAATTAGACGTCCCAAGTGTGGTCTCTAAATTGTATTTGGTTTATTGGATGGTTTAGGAGGACCTAGAGCAAGGAAGGGGGAGGGGAGACTAGGAAAGGTACTTCTGGAAGACCTTAAATCCCTTTTTCCCTCCGTCTGTCTTATAACCCCCATATTTCCGATTTCTCTTGTCACTCAAGGCAATGACTACGGGTTTTATGAACGTTGTAAACTGCATACTACATGTATTAACCTGAAAAGTGCTACCTTTTAAAACCACACTGCAAAGTCTATTTCCACGATTTTTATTTTAATCATAGAAATCTTCATTGACTCCCACAGAAGGAGATAATAAACTTTCTTATTTCATCGCTAGTATCAGCAAATAGTTGAAAATCAGTTGCAAATCAAAAATCTCACTTGAGTGCACTTTACACAGTTCTCTTCCCACAAATTTTTGCAGTAGGTTCCTCCCACACACACATATGCAAACACGCTCACTTGTGGAGCCCTTTTCATCTTCACTTTTTGAATGTTTTAAAAGGAAGATTCATTAGCCTGCTATGAAACAGACATTAAGATAATACCGTTCCAAAGCTGTGACACAGCTGAGATAGAGCCAGTTTTTACTACCCAGCCCCATCAATTAGAGTTGAGGAGGGAAGGACTTCTCAGCCTAAATCAAATCTCAAAATGGCCAGAAATCCATAAGGAGTTAATGCCATTTGATAGCTCTTGAAAACAGAATAGCACCCAAGCAGGAGGTCTGGTTAATGTACAGATCTGGTGCTGTTTATCAGCAGAGGGTGGAGTTTGAGCCACCAAAGAGTGTAGAGAAGCTTAGTGACATTTTAATGCCGATAATGAAACCAACAAACTGTTGAAAGAAATTGCTTGTTGCTCCCACCGCAGAGCTGAGAACAGATACCTTCCTGCTTGCTGCAGGAGGGAAAATCATTGATTTTGAATCCATGGCACTTCAAGTTGATCTCTAAAACTGGTTCTGGTGTTGATGATGTTGAATTGCCACACTCTGTGTGTTGTGACGTATGTGTTTAGGGTGTGTGTTCTAAAACCATATCCTTGGCTGTGTCTCTCCCTGGTATGTGTACCAGCTCTACATGCACTTACATTTTCAAGACTATTTGTACTGTCGGCACCAAGGAATGATACTTGCCTTTTTTTGTCATCAGACCACTTTCACACAGAGCACGTTATCTCTCCTGAGTACACACAGGCACCTGCCCTATTTCTCTAGGTACCAAGTCAAGAGGCATAAGCTAAATCCAAACTTCCAGCACATGCCCTCTGCTGAGAATGAGTGAATATATTCTGCCCTGCACGGTCAGAGTGTCATGGTGATGTGGCTACCAGGTTTTCAGAATGCAGCTGTCTCATGACTGCTGATTTGAGATGCAGCCGGGTAGGCGCACAGTGAGTAGTGCAGGTGGCAGCCCACCAGTAACCAGTACCCTAAGAGTGGCACTTCAGTGTAGGGCACAGACTCTAGCCAGTCTGTTTCTAGATTGCTGCCCAGTCTTCACTATTCAGACAGAAGAGAGAATGTAGGTCAATTGTAAACAAAAATACAAATAAAAAATAAAAACTCATTGGGAAGTATGTAGAGGAACACAGCAGTGAAGTGATACTGAGATTTTCCCTTTACTGCCTTTTCTGTGCACGAACCTGAAATGTTGTTACAGGTAGGGGGTTCCACTATTTCTAAAGGTGATCTTACTAGAGTTCCACTATACCATTTAGGGTTCTAAAGGTGATCTTCATAGGGTTCCACTGTTTTTAAAGGTGATCTTACTCTTTTTCCTCATACTTGGTTAACTGCTTTCTATCTTAATTTCATTCTCTTACTTACTATTACAGAAAACAATTGATTTGTTTCTTTTCCAATCAGTTAGATTTCTGTCTTCTTGCCTTTAGTAGCTTTGAAGTTACCAGAGTCATATATTCCTTTAAATTTAAGAAGTGCTTATCTGACACATCAGCAGCAATCCAAACCAGATTTTTTCCAGTCATCATAAATGTAATAAACCATGATCACTCCCTTGCTGAGGGTTTGGAATTACAAGTCATCGCTTTTGATTTGAAACCTCAAAAATCTCATGAAGCATTTTGCTTCAGCTATATGGCTGTGGCATGCTTGGCGCCAGACTGTTAGACCTTTCTTCAGAAGTTTGTACTGCACTGTATCACACTTCGTGCTCTGGGTCTACATACTGTGAGAGTATTCGTGGTGACTGAGGATGACCCAGTCTGGTCCTACATGAATGTTAATTTTAGCAGAAAATGTGGGAAAGTATGAATTTATATATGTAGCTAGAGCTCAAGAACTGACAGCTGATAATATAGAGACCAATACAGATGAAAAGCGATATACCCCAATTCTTTTGTGATGTACCTGGTGTTATTTTCCCATATTTTTCACAGATTGAAGCCAGGAGACAGCTGAGTGGCAGCATTTACATCTTTTCAGAACAAGAGATTTTGGCCTTTCTTTATTTCTCTGTAGAAAGTGATATTTTTCACAAATGACTGCAGGGAGATGTGCTTATCAAGGATATTGGGTGTTTCAGATTGCTTTGATAGGAACAAATAGCCTACAAATCATTAGATAAGGAATGAAACATGGCATGTTGTCTTTAACTGTCTCTCTAAAAGTTTTTGCAAAACACCAACATAAATATCTGGTAGTCATGTTGCAGAAAGGCGTTCAGTTGTCCTTGTTCGGATACTTGAAGGTAAAAAGTACTTATTTAGATTCCAGAGCTTAGCAGGCCTAGCAATGAAACATATAGGAACAAAAGAGGTTGTCAGCTTTTTAGCTGAGTTTTTGCTTGGAATTATAGAAGGAATTGGAAAATAAAATTGTTTAGAACGAATTTGTTTTCTTTAAGGAGTTTGACCAGTTTGCTAAATGTACTCAGACACTGACATTTGCTCTACATATAACTCTAGTACCCAGATTTTTTCTGTACCCACTCAGACAGAGGTTATAAGCAGTGGGTTTCTCACTCACTCATTTCATACAGAGATTATAAACAGCTGACTTTCCATTCTACAGAATGGAGCATTCTTTAGAACTGCAATGCTTCATGACAGATAACACCTCTATCTCTGTACTGTCTCTGTTGCTAGCTCTGGTTTCTCCTCCCAGTCTATCTAGTCTCTATCTGGCCAACTGCATCAGAAATGCCTGTTCCTGAGGTCCACTGTCTCTTCCAGCACATGGGCTCATACTCTCATCTCATCTCCTACCCGTTTGTTTCTACAGGCACATTCGACCTATGATATTTTTCACTCAAACTGGGATAAATATATCGCAACATTAACTGAAAGAAATCTAGATTTCATTGTGAGTGACATTTCCTAGATTAGGATGACCTTGATGGTTGTATGTTATTATTGGCCTGAGGTTGGGATTGTTTCATTTCTCTGGTGCAGAATTATACTTTCTTGCTTCCTTTATAATAGCCTTCCATGGGTGTCAAGCAGTCCTTGAAGATGTGAAGTTTTTTATTTAAATAATCAAAAATTAAACACATTGAGCTTAAGTCAAAAATATTCATCTTGTGTTAGCTGAGTAACAAGATGTCTTCTAAGCACCTGGAAGTTATTCATAAATAGTAATAGTCAGAACAATAATTAATGAGTATTTAACATGCAGAACAAAACACTGTTTAGTAGTAAAGTACCACCTCGAATTTCAGGATCTCAAAAGCACCTTATTAGTACGAATGAATGAAAATTTCTATTTTACTCTCTTTGAGATAGGTAATTACTACCCCACCTTTCAAGAATGGGGTACTTGAATTTTATAGCTTGTCCAATATCAGACTAAGAAATAGACACAACCCTGTAATATTTAATGCTAAATATGAGGAAACTAATGAGTTATAGAGAAACACTAGATTGACATTTACATTCACCTTTGTGAGAAGAATTACATAATGTGTTATTTAGAGATGTAGGCATTACACACAGTATGTTGAGGTCTCATGTACCTGTAAAGAAGGGCTGAGAGAATAGGGCTTGCATGCAACTTGGAGAGGTGGCTTCAGGGTGGACATAAAAGCAGCCCCTAATACCTACAGAGAGGTTGTCAGTAAGATGGAGCCAAGCTTGTCACAGTGGTGCATGGTGGGGAGGGCTAGAGACAATGGATTTTAGTTGAAACAAGGGAGTTCAAGGCTGGGTATGAGAAGAAATTGCTTCACTGGGTGGACAGTCAAGCAGTGGAGCACGTTGCCCAGAGGGCCTGTGCATTCTTACTACTTGGGGGTTTTCAAGACCTAGCTGGATCAAGCCCTGTGCAACCTGTTCTGGCCCTGTAGCTGACCCTGCCTGAGCAGGAGGTTGGACTAGAGACCCCCAAGGTTGCTTCCAACCTAATTATTCTATGCCCCTACAATACAGTGGCTCCATTAATATCTCTCAGCTATACTAGTCTGTAGTTTAAGTTCTAAAACTGCAAATTCCTACTCCTGAAAGTGGATTTAACGATATCAATAGTCCCAGTGAGGTTGATAGGATTGCTGGCAAGAATAAGGCATTAAAAGATCACGTCACTAGTCTGGAAATCACTTTTCTTTTGGCTTTTATTCAGTGACTGGACACGTCTTCCCTGAAAAACTTCACATCAAGGAAATTATTTGAAAGGCAAAAATATTATTCCTTTGGTATTTGTGGTTTTACATGCTAACTTCCTATCTTTACAAACAGGTTATTCCCCCTAATTGCCATGTGAAAAGCCATGATTAACACAGGGAAAATTAATTTACTTTATAATTGAAAGTGCTGTCAAATAAAATGTACCATAAGAGAGAAAAAGCTACTTACTTCTCAGTTTTAGTAACCTTAGATATCAGTAGGATGTAAATCAAACTGAGAAAGTGGTCTTTGTTGTAGTTGTTGCAATTATTGTTCTTTTAAACCACATGATATCCCTCTGACAGAACTGTTTATATTTTTCTGTGAAATTTCACCCTTTGCCCTTGCCACAGATTTGCAACCAATGTGCTGCCCTGTTTCTACAGGGATTTATTTTCATGTATCAGTATCCCCTCTCTTATTACAGATGGGCAAAAAAATACATTTGCTTGACAGGTTTATTTTTGACCTACAATAACAAAACCATCTGGTAGAAGGAAAAGTGGAAATTCAGCACTTATAAGTTAATTTAATTTGTATTTTATTTGTAGAAATGTAATAGAGCAACCAAGACAAATTTCTACCTGTTAGAAATTTTCAAGTGAGCTTTCAATAGAGGCTTTAGGCAGCTTTGCATTGCTACCAAGCAGGCTGAAACTTTCCTCTTTTTGGCACTACTTGAGTAATGGAAAATTGCTAATTTAGAGTTACTTCGTCTGTGCAAGAATTGCATCCTGTTAAGTCTCTTACCAGGCTATTTCATGTAGAATGAGAGTTGTGTTTTATGGAGAAGCATTTCTAATTCTAGATCAGGTCAGACCGTAATTGCAAGTTTAGTAGAGAGCTTTTCACTTAAAAAGGAGTGGTTGCTGTGTAATACACTTACACACGATCAAGAGTATGTAGGAGCTGAGTTTTGGGGACAAGCATATTTCTCTCAGGAATTCTTGTGTATCATTTCTTGGCCACTCCTCTTACAAGTCATTGACTTGCAGATAATCTGAGCAGAATAATACATGCTGATTTTCTCTTTGAGAAATACTGAACCCACACACTTAAAGAACGCTAACGTACATCCAGAATAGTTCCTTAAAATTTCAAATCTTTGAAGAATGGTAATTTCAACTTCCTGTGTTAGGCATTATTTCCTAAAAAAAAAAGTGTCAAATAACATAAAACCTAAATTCTCGATATGATCTGGTTTGGGGGCATTCAGTTGCAGCGTCTTACCTTCAACATGATCCAAATTACAATATTACATCTGATTCTCTTTCTGCTTCATTTTCATAATACACCTGGAGTCCTCTCTATTTATTTGAACAGTAAGCCAGTATTCCTCACGTCTAATGAATTTTGGCAGACTGGATATTATTAGTTTTTTCAGAGGGTGAGGTACTGCAGGTGCTTACTAACTTGATATGAAAGTGTACCCTGCTGAACAATAGTTGTTTTACTGTCAAGATGAAGCGTTAAGATTAAAGTCTGGGTATTTGTAACATCCGTTTTAAAAATTACATATTTTTGGACTTTTACTGTAATTATACCAACTACTCTTTTTTGATTGACTTCTTTGTCAGTATCTGTGTATATTTTGAAAACTCATGATTTTTGTTTTTATATTCCAATCTGTTCTTTCAGTTACTGATAGGTGGTTGGAATGCTTTCTAATTCGCCTTACCTTTATAAGCGTAGTTAGCCTGCCAGGATCTGTGCCATTTCAAAGTTCATGAAAATTTTCAACTGTGGTTGAAAGATAATTTAGTATTAGATCACTTAGCACTGACCATTTCTTTTGAAAAATCTAATAGTTTCCAATAAATCTGTGGTTTTGAACATTTTAGTGAAATGAGGGGGTGGGAAGAAAAGGGTTAAGAATCTTTTCAAATTAATTGTGGTTTACTTTGCATTTGCAGCTTAATAGTGAGCATTATGACCTTGATACCGTGATCTTATACTAAAGAAAATGGTGTGGGGGCAAAATGCCTTGGCATATTATTTTTTTTTTAATAAACTTCCTTTTTAATAGCAATTAACCTCAGAAAAGTATTTCCGTTTGTAGATGTTTGAATGCTTTAGAAAGGTTATAAATGTCACTGTTCCATTTGAGCAATGTTGCAAATTGATATTTACTGGAGATTTCAAGTTAATTTTACCATGGAAAGCTCTTTGCAGAGAAATAATGATAAAATGAAAAGAAATTTTACTCAAGGTTAAACAACAGTTCATTGCAAAGGCTTGGAGTATGACACAGGTTGCCTGAACATTATTTCAGTCTGTTACCCATTTTCCTCTACAGCCTACTTTCAGCATTTGATAGAGACTTCTGCTTAAAAATCAAATTCAAAAATTGTGGTTCAACATTTTAAACCTATTTTGCGCATAATAGAATATATGTGTACTTTCTAAGGTCCTTATCAACGGTCCTCTTTTTTTTTTTTTTTAAGTTTGCTTTATTCTTTGCTTTGTTTCATATCTATTCAGTTTTATTTATTCCATGTTTTGTTTTTGTTTTGTTTTTGTTTTTAGTTGTGTCTGGTAAGTTGAAATTTTATTGGCCATCTTCTAGTCATCGTATCACTGTGACGGGAACTTCTCCTCCCCTTCCCATCCATCCCCTTCCATGTCCTTCAACCAGTCAGCTCCCATCTTTTACTTGTTATTGACAAGACACATCGCACAGAATAAATTCTGCATGAAGTATGGGTAACTTAATGACAAAGAGAAAGGTAATGGGTTGCTAACTTTCTGTCTGTTTTTACATGATGTAATGAGACAAATCTTAATGTCTTTTATCTTCAGTGGCTGCATTCATTGAACTTCAAAGTGTTCTGTAAAAAATTATTTTTGTTTTAAAGTTCTCAAGGATAGAAGTTGTTGTTTCCTTAAGTGGATTATTATTTCAGCATGTTTTACAGTAGATTCATCACTGAATGAGGTGTGAAAGCAAACTGAAGTTAAAAAAGGACAGTGAAAATGCTTCCAGTACAGTGAACTTTGAATGGAATTTAATAACAAAGTTTCACTTAAAACTGGTTTAATTCTTCTGACATTGAAGCTAATAGGATATTTATTATTTACATTAATTGCAATAGATTTAGAATAATACGCATATGCATAATATGCATATATATAGAATAATATACATACAAAATACATATATAGAATAATATCTAGATAAACATATGCCTATTTACATTTTATAAATTGTACTATGGTTACCTGAAAGACTGAATTTCCCCTTATTTCTTGTGTTCAGTAGACCCCGACCAGTCATCTTCTGGTACCAGAATCACAAGCATTCAGCTATTTCTTCAGTGGTCAGAATATTTTAATCTCTTTACAGCTGTACCCATTCTCAAGTTCAATAAAATCTGAAACCTTATAAATCCTATGCACTAGCACAGGATTTAGAAACCCTCAGTTTCATTTTGTGTGGCATTGTGTCACAGACTAATACAGAAACAGCCAAGCCCTAAATTTGAAGGTATGCTAAATTTATTCTTGTTATTAGCATCCAAAAGCCTTACAAAGGTACTTCACCCTCATCTCCATTTTCCCCATCATACTGTGCAACCCTGTGGCAAACCCCCAACAGGTTTACCTTCTATTCTAAATTAAACATGCTGTCATGTCAAAGTCTTCGCACATCTTCTTCCAAGGTATTGATTGAATGTTTCAGAGCTGAATGTTTTGAAGTCTGCTAATTGCTGTAGGTCAATCTGACATTCATTTTGGATAGTTTCTTATATAAGGCAGTTCTAGGAAAGGTAGCATTTGCATCCAGATGTAAATAATAATATGTTGTGCGTTAAAAATTCCTCCCAAAGCAGGAAGGTCATGGGAAGAGTATATTCTAATATGATCTCAGTAAGGAGCAGAGACACAAGGCATGAGAAGCAGATAACTGAAAGTACTGGCCTACAGGAACACTGAAAGCAATTTTTTTAGAAAGGAGTTTGAGTGCTGTCAAGTTCATTCTAGATAAACCTACTTCAGGTTTATAAAACACACTGAATTATATCTTTAAATGGTATGATTCACACTCTTTTTAAAGGAAAATCTTGTAAATGCAGAAATATTTGAAAGGAAAAAAAAAAACAAAAACAAAGCACCAAAACCATTTTAGTTATTAACGCCAGATTCAAAACTTCCCCTTTATTCTCAGCTCAAAGAGGGAGAGCATAATTAGTTTTGGACAAATGATCAGAAGGAATTAGAAATTAAAAAGTAACTGGGCTTTCATTCAATGCACGTTTTTCAAGAAGCAAGAGTTAACAGCCTCTAAAACAAGCTAGTTGTTTTATGTGCTAGCCCCATCAAGATAGCTAATGCTGTCATCTATGCTGATTTTTTTTAATTTTACTGACATGATTTTTTGACATTCTATTTACTACTAGATGAAGGGGTTGTTGAAATCTGTATAAATCAAACAGTTTGGACAATGCTGTCTGTATTTATAATGTTAAGCTGAGCAGATGTTTCAAATTTGCCTTCATTTGCATATATATTTTGTTTGAACATGCCCTTGCCTATGTAAATGAGGAAGACATTTAGCTTTGCTGTTTCTTTAAATTCATTCCTGTTCAGAATTGGACTGAAGATCTTAAATGGTTGTAATTCATTCAATAGTATTTCTGGGGCTTTTGTCTAAATTTTTTTGAGACCCTCAACTACATCAGAAGTCTCTTATATAAGCAATTAAGTGCTTTTTCTCTCCTCAGCTTTCCTAAATCAAAGATTATGACTTTTGTGCATGTAAGCTTGAATTCAGAGTTACTCAACAGTGTTTATTGCAGCCCTTGACAAAGTGTGGCCTGTGGGCCAATTGTCCCTCAAAGATTTCACCATTCTGACTGACAGCCATACTACTCCTTTAAAAAACAAATTATAACAAATTTCTTTGTTTTGGTGACTTGCTCTGCAAGTTTTCTCATTAAGTCAATGAGACTTACTTCCTTGTATAAGTGATCAGCAATGAAGGCATGTGATGCACAGTCAGAGTTTTATTTGGGAGGTCCAGCAACAGAAAAGATGATCTGAATGATGCTGGATCTGTGGCTGTTAGATTAGTCATGTGTCTTTGTGCTGCTTCTCCTTATTAAAGAAACTTAACTATCCTGTTTTACACCATTTCAAGTCAGTAGGCAAATTGTGCTTTCAATTAGGCTAAGTTTGGTTTTCTGATAGTAGTGTGATTTTTTTAATTATTATTATTATTATTATTTTCTGGTATTTTCCTTTCAGAGCCTCCACAGTTTGTTGTAAAGCCTCGAGATCAGGTAGCTGCACTGGGGAGAACAGTGACTTTCCAGTGTGAAGCAACTGGAAACCCTCAGCCAGCCATCTTTTGGCGGAGAGAAGGAAGTCAGGTAAAACAACCTTTCTGTCCCTTCTTCCTGGCAATTACTTGAAGAGATGATGTCACATGAGAAAAAAATACTTTAATTATTGTTTTAAAGATGTGGGAAATAGATCTAGAGCTTTGAGATGATGGATATTTCTTCTCTGCTTCAAAGTGACATGCATGCTAGGTGATATCAGCCTTAATAGAAAGGATATCTATGCTTTGCTCAATCTCCCATTTTCTCCATGAGTGTAAAAATAGATCTATGAAACAACTAGAAACATTCCATGTTTCACTACTATGAAGATCTTTTTCACCTAACAGAAATTTTAAGAGATGAAGAGATGACTAATGCTGAAGTTTGTTTGAACTGCCAAACACTCCTAAATTTTCAGAAAGTTTGGCTCTGGGTTTATGGTGCAGCTATTAGTTTACCGTGTGTTTGTCTATGACAAACTGCACCGTTTGCTGTACTGATCTGGATCACTGCATGGGTAAGAATCTCATTTGGGGCTAAGGAGATCTACTTTCCCACTCAGTCAGTTGGCTGACAAGTTATACCTGAATCGGTCACTTTTTCTCCCATCTTCATTATTTGAATGGGAGGGAAAAATATTTTCAGCTTCTTTATAAATGATCTTGAAAACCAGTGGGTGAAACACAATACAGCATGGCAGGAGAATCACAGTTTTCTTTCAGAGTCATCATTTGAAGGAGGGATGTGACACAATGTATTCTTTATTGGAAGGAAAGAAGGAATATGGGATTCTGTTTTTCCTGTGAATGAAGGAATGAATGGTGCAATACCATATGACAGGGTTCTTTGTGTTACAAAACAATGGGCCAGAGAAATTGAGAACATTTAGGGATTGGCTTCTTTACTCCGTTTGCAACATTTCTGTCTAAATACCTAAGTACAACTAGACTGCTGACCAAATTTAGATGATCATCTTCAATGATATAATTATACCAGTATATTATGTTTGTATTTTTGCATGAACTGGATTTATTTTTTTTATTGCCAAGTGTTGTCTAGTACATAAATTTCTGAGTCGTTTTTAACTCTGCTGAGTGGTGACCACTTGTGATGATGAAGAGAACTGGAGGAGGAGGCCAGTGAATAGTGTTTGCTAATACTGAAGTAGAGGATGTTGTGTCCCATTTTTCTGGATGATTTTTGGAAATGCAAAGTGTACTTAGGCAAGAAAGAGAGCTTAAAAATAGCCTCTGTGACCTGAAAGTAATCTCATTAACAAATTTTTCAGCCATAGGTAGAAATTCAGAATCAGTATTTTGTGTAAAGGATTTGTATTATTTTTATTGCAGTTCTGATTTTTGACTGCTGTTCTTTAATACTATGTAATTCATACCAAAACTATCTAAGTAGAAACTAGCATAGGATTTAATTCTGTATTATAAGAGTTGTTACAGAACATAAACACTATGACTAGAGAAACCTAAACAGCATCTCTTCTTTAAAAAGTGCTCCATTCTTAGGAAGGTGGCAAAAGTTGAAATATGAATAAGTAAACCAAAAGCTCCATTTAAGTAAAATAAATAGAAAGCCCTGAAGTAAGTTCTAAAAAAGGATGTTAAAGCAAATTACTTTAGGTTTACCACAGCTGCTTGCACCATTACGGTATCTGTACATATCACATCTTTGCTAGTGCCTGCTAAACTTTGTGTAAAGCCCAACATTGACCATAGAGGGTGTTAGAGCAATCCCAAAAGATTTGCATTATTATATGTGCATATCTGCACCTATTTTATCACAAAAAATCCTATTAAAACTCTTCACATTGTGGTGTAGACATGTTTAAGATACGAAGAGCAGAACATTTTATGTATAATGTGAAAAGATTGATTTGTTTAGATATATTAAAGTTAATCTTGTTGATGTTTGAATTTAACCCTTTTTCCCCCTTTCTTTCCTATACATATTGTAGAATCTGCTTTTCTCATACCAGCCCCCTCAGTCATCCAGTCGATTTTCAGTTTCCCAGACAGGAGACCTCACTATTACCAATGTCCAGAGATCTGATGTTGGGTACTATATCTGCCAGACTTTAAATGTTGCAGGAAGTATCATAACAAAAGCCTACTTGGAAGTTACTGATGGTAATGATACCTTTATTTTATCATTTCCAAGTTTTTATTTTTTATTTGAAGACAGCAGTGGAATGATATGGCACTACTTTGAAATCTGCTTTGAAGAAATGCATGTGTCTTTGAACATAAAGATCCTGGTTTGGCCATCACTGTCAGGGGTTTAAAATTTTGGATATTGTGTAACACTGTATTTCCATTTTGTCTTTAGTAAGTATACTTCAGTTTATGTATTTCTGTCAGATCTGTAAATTTATCTGGCTCTTTTTTAGCTTACCCCAGTAGATTTAGTTTACTTTCAAATTGCTTGCTGCCTACCTCTTTATCCCTATTATTGTGTGTCCGTTTGCTTATCATCTTCATTTACCTGTTTTTTTTCCCTGCCTTTTAATATTGCAGTATAGCAAGCGAAAAACTTCGATCAGTGTGGAAGTCAGTAGAATAACATGCAAATTAATACTGTTATACATTGTTTTTTAGGAGCAGTTAGGAAAAATATTTAAGATGAAACAGCTAGAGGGAGCATGACTGCAAGCAGTAGTATATGCTGATGTAAGATCAATTTGCCAATAAACAGAAATGCTTCATATATTTAATAGCAAAGTTACATAGGAAAAATAATCTTAGCATTTACGGAAAAAGAGGGTAAATGCAGTCTGTGGAGAGACTCTGAGGGAAGAGAAGCTGTTGTCAGAGAAGAGTTTCCATAAACTAAGCCCCGTAGAAAACAGAAATAGTGCAGTACTAGAAACATGCAGTGAAGCTGGAGGATAAAATTTTTTATTTACACCCACCGGATTGAGATTGTTTGGAGGAATAGGACTGCATACTTTCTGGTTTCTCACAAGTGGTAAACCACATTTCTTAATCCACTTTTATCCATTTTTCATTGGAGAGAAGGCCATGGCAAGGTGAGAAATAAATTTTTAAAAGAAAATTAAGAGGTTTTCTGTTAATGACTATGCCATCTGAACTTGGAAAAAATCAAATTAAATATAATTCCTTTACTATGATTATATGCTCTGGATTGATCTGATGGGTAGTTGTTTCGTGTAATGTCTTGGGACAATATTTTTTGGAACTTCTATGAAAGTGAAGGCAGGATATGCAGGATGATACCCTGGTATTCCTAAAGGCAATAGAAGTTGCCATCAAGCCATGGATTTCAGTGGCTTTAGATTTCTCCTGTAGAGCACAGATTGGTCAGCCTCTTAACCACTGATAGCTGCAAAGCTCCTTACAAACCTGTCAAAGTCAAAACCAAACTATTTTTTACTGTCTCTGCAGAGAGATACTAATGGCCTCACAGTGCATTGCAGTGCATTGCAACAGGTTAGAACAAGAAGTAAAGGATAAATTATGCAGCTGAAAACACAGAGTGTCATCTGAACATACAAATGAAATTACAGCAGTTGGAATTTAGCCAAAAAAAGCAGTACTAACATCCTGACTGTTATTATGCAAAGTAATTTAGAAATATATGATGTTCAGAAATTATCAGAACTTCAGGTTTGTATTTCAGCTACCAAACCAGTTTTTAAGTTACATGAGCCCCCATGACACTGCTGAACAGATTTATGTCATTTAAAGTTGTCTTTATTTTCAGATCATCTGTTCATGTCATGTTGGATAGGAGGTCACTGAAACACAGTAAGATAGCTTTTACATCTTTTTCTGATTATCCATTGGATAATGGAAAAACACCCTCATGTAGACAGTCATTCTTTTTTCTGTGAATACTGGGACTTTATACTGTCCTGTGTACAGTTATTACATAACCCATTGATAACATTTAATTTTCATTGTGTGAAAGATGCATTAAAATTGATTCAAACACCCTGTGGGATTCTCTTTGTGACTTTGAGGTCATATTGACAGATTAAGTCATCATAGAACATAGAAAAGTGAGAAACTACTGGAAAAATATTTCTTAGTTGAAAATTTTTAATATGATCCTATTCATTACCTTTGTGTTTACTGCTAGGCATCTTCCAATTAAGAAACAGCACCAAGATTAGTTGATGGTACACAATAAATTTTTTTTAAGAAGTACATATTTGTGAGGTTATCCCCTACCTGCCTACCCCTTTTTCCCTGACTTTGAATGCTGAAAGTATGAATTCTGTTACACAGGTCAGGAGATGAACAGGGTGAAATTTGTGCCTTGACAAAGAATTTGGGAAGTCCTTTCTCATTCCGTTATCACTTTATAAAGGCATTGGAATTAGAGAATGCCTTGCAGAAAACCACTAAGTAATATGTAATGCTTCTTTACTTTCTGAAAATACTGTGTTGTATATAATTTTAAAATTCTGTAGTTGTGCATCCTTATAATGCACCCTGCCCTGAATAATGCATACCTCCAACTTTAATTACTTGTTTAATTATCTTTAGTTTGTTTCAAAGCCTTAAGCAACTGCTGTTGCTTAGATGATTAGAAAATTGCTTCCAGTTGCAGAAATCTCTTTCCTGTTGTTTCTTCTTGCAGTGATTGCAGACCGGCCTCCCCCTGTCATTCGACAGGGTCCTGTGAATCAGACTGTAGCTGTGGATGGTACTTTAGTACTGAACTGTGTAGCTACAGGCACTTTAATGCCCACTATCCTCTGGAAAAAGGATGGGATCCTCATTTCTACCCAGGACTCTCGCATCAAGCAGTTGGAGACAGGAGCATTACAGATCCGATATGCCAAGGTAGCTTGAAATGGCAAATGGGTTTTCTTGTTTGTTTCACTTTGTTTTTTCACCTCCAGGCTCTTTTGATATAGTAAATCCTACATTTAGAATTAATGGAATTTTAAATAACTATATTAAAATATTTGATGTTTCATGCTTTCAGATAGTTCATTCTTTATGCTTAACACCTCAGCTTATTCTGCCTAGGGCACGTTATTTCAGATTTCATAAGGAAAAATGGTTTTAAGAGGTATTAATGAAGGGAATTATTTGGTACTTAAAACATGAAGGAGAAAGCAAAACTTGTACTTCAGTAAGACAGATCCTTAAATTGTTTGGGCTTTAGCACTACTAGATTAAAATGATCGAATAATTTCAAATGTTTATAAAGAAAAACTTTGTTTAGCATACTGCAGTAGTAGAGCCACCTGCACAGATTTTTCAAAACAGTTTTTAAAGCTTGAACATATTCACTCGACAGTGTAAACAAACCTCAAACGGTTAGCCACCTGTCAGATACCTGGCTTCCTTGGGGAACTGTAGCAAGCACCTGGTCAGTATTGTTGGTCGTGCCTCACATTCTGTAAAACGTTTTAAAATACGAAGTTTTAGCATACTGACTATTCTCTGCTATCTTTACTGTGGTTTGAAATGTAGTATTTTTTTAAAATTAGGCTGAATGTATCACTTCACTGTGTTCCCTAGAGTTGCCCTGTTACCAATTACAAGTTACACTGCCTTAGTTTGAACCTCAGATTTTTGAGCACTTCCGTTCAGGTCATCTGCTGAGGCTGGGATCTTAGGAGGATAGCATTTCTTTTTGGGGAAAAAAACTCTTTTGAAATGTGATTAAGTCACATATGGACAAACAATCCAACGTTCAGAACTAGATGAGAATAGCATATGGAGATTCCTTTTTGGGTCTGCTGTAGAGTGAAATTTATACTAACACAGGGAACCCCATATGTACAAGGCTCTATGCAATATTTAAGCTTTGTTTCAAGGATGACATGCTCTCTAGTGCTGCAGTCCAGACAATCCCTAGGCATTATTTAGGCATAAGGCTTACAGTTGCATGGGGTCTTGTCATCAGAGTTCCTTCTCAATTTACTTCTAGGACCTTTGCAAAGTAAGGAATAAATGCTATAAGAATTGGACTTCAGTTTGTTCATTACAGAATAAGTAACCTCAAATTAGAATCTGTGGCTTTTCGAGTTCTTCAACAAATACTCAGAAATAAGTATCCATTTTCATTTTGCAGCACACGAAATCATAACTTCTAATGGAAGAAGTTTCTGGTTCGAAGTTTTTACAGCCTAATACGTTTATCCATATTCATGGGGGAACACAGAGAGCTGTAATTACTTTTCTAGCCCACTGAGTGCCTGATTGTTTCAAATATTTATTCTTCTCTTTTCCCACTCAGCTGGGCGACACTGGTCGGTACACCTGCATTGCCTCAACCCCAAGTGGCGAAGCTACATGGAGTGCATACATAGAGGTCCAAGGTAAATCAATTACCGTTTCTCTGCATGGAGAAAATATGTAGAGGAAAATCAGAAATTGAAATGCAGAAGATACCTGACTGTCATAAATTGCCAGTGCGGATGTGCACAGCATTTAGGTTACAGCTGCTTCCTGTCTCTACTCAGCATTTCTCTCTCCTTTGTTAGAGTTTGGAGTCCCAGTGCAGCCACCAAGACCCACTGACCCAAACTTGATTCCTAGTGCTCCGTCAAAACCCGAGGTTACAGATGTCAGCAGAAATACAGTAACATTGTCATGGCAACCTAATTTGAATTCAGGTGCAACACCAACCTCTTACATAATTGAGGCTTTCAGGTATACAAGTCTCATGTGATCTTGCTGTACTTGTGCTTATATGTAATACACTGTTAAAGAAGCACATGCTAACCTGCTGTTGTGTGTGTTTTGTCCGTAGCCATGCATCTGGTAGCAGCTGGCAAACTGTAGCTGAAAATGTGAAAACAGAGAGTTTTGCAGTTAAAGGGCTAAAACCTAATGCAATTTATCTATTCCTTGTGAGGGCAGCTAATGCATATGGATTAAGTGACCCGAGCCAAATATCTGATCCAGTGAAAACTCAAGGTAAGCTTTTGATACTGAACATTTTAGGTGTCAAAATTGACAGAGCAATACCAGGTGCAGGAATTCTGGTAGCTTTCAACTGTCTGCCTATTTTGGCTATAATATATACTAGATAGAAGTTTAAACACTGTATTCTACTATTTCTATAACATAGACTCTGAAGGGTGCTTAGACAGCGTATTTCATTGCCTAAGGAAACCCTAGTATCTCTTATCCAAAGATATTTACATCTTGCAGAATAGCTCTTGTTAGCAACAAAAGTAATCTCTGAAATTTTTTAAGTTATCATGCAAATCCTCCAATTCTGTGGAAAAGTTATTATTATGTCCAGTGAATCGAATGAGGCTTAAGACTGAGACAGAGCAAGAAACAGTACATAATTTAAGTTGGTTTCTGCTGCATTAGGAAGGAGAGAAGTTTAAAATTTGAAGAAGTTAGGCATCATGAGCCAGTAGATAAGAGGTTTTGGAAATATTTTGGTAGTACAACTATTGAAAGTAAAATATTAGGGAAGAGAGACAATACTTCGAGATAGCCAAGTGGAAGAAAAGGCTGGGTAGTAGTGGATGAAGAAGTCATCTGCTGACTCCAGCTATGAGTGAAGTCCAGCTATGGACTGAATTCAGCTATGTAAAATTTAAAATAACTTTGTGTTCACTGTAGAAAATAAATGACGCTTATGGTGGTGTGCGGGGAATAATGCATTGCAACTTTGAAGCCTGCATTTTTACCAGTAGAAATACTTAGATCCTTAAGAAGAGAAAAACTGGGCATATCCCTTTTCAAAGTAAAAGTGATAGAGAGAATCTTTCTTTATTTTTTGCTTTTCCTACTTACTGGAGAAATTGACACACTGGCTTATTAGGAGTGCCTGTGTGGTATGGTTGTTTGTCTGTTTGCCTTAGTAAGTACATGTTTGTTTTTGAGAAGAAGTTTCTTAAAGGAAACAAAGCATTTTCTTTTGGTGACTTTTCATTTTTTCTGAAGTTGGTCTGAAAGCAAGTATTTCTCATCTCCCTTGGGGAGTGAACAATTTCACATTGCTGTCCTTTGTTATGCATTTCTCCTGATGGGTGAAAATTTCAATGGATATATATAGAGAAAGCAGAGTCACAGCCACATAGAAAATAAGGATTGCATGAGTTCCATAGTCTGTTACCAAGGAGAGATTTAGTAACTTTTAGTGATTTCTGTATTCCTAGGAATAGAGCAACATGCATTACTTGTGGACAGGCTGCAGTGTTCTACACGAGTTCTTTTTCATGCAGTGTAGTTTCCTTCCTGGAAATGAGATGAGGACGGGTCTCAATGTTCCAAATGAACTGATCACTGACCTGACTCTGATAAAGAGCAAATGAGGCAGTGTGCTGTTTACTCAATAGAATTGAATGGTTTTTAATGGCATGGAAAAGCTTTGCTGTCCTCTGGGCTGAGAACCCCACAAAGCCTGAGTGAAAATAACAACCAATAGATAAAATTTTTATCAATAGTAGGAAATGTAATCAGGTGTCAAATTCTTTAAAGCGGTTCCTCTCTTCTTCCAATACTGTTTCAGTTTTGTGTAAGCTGCAGACTTATGTCTAGAGGGTGGTATAGTCTTGTCCTAAATGCATGTCCAGACTAGGAACCTAACCTACCTTCATCTTTAAACTTTACCAACATTAACAGCAACATGCTTAGGTGTCCTCACTGGCAGTCTGTGTCTTGGAAAGTTGGAGCTGAAAAAAGAAAACACACGTCTTGTTGTATAGCACAGATGCGCAAATGGCTGAGCCTATTAATAGTTTGATTCGTATTGTTGATGACTCATCTTTTAGGACTAGCAAAAATAGAACTAATTACTCCACTGACTTTCCTGTTATATTCTAAGCAGGGTGATATTTATGCAACTGTCCAAAGAGAAGCTTCTATCTTTAATGCTTTCAAACTTGGAGGGAAGGGAAATACTCTAATAAATGTACTGTTTGGCAGAACATATACATGTGAACACAGCAGTGACTCAGTGGAGAGCTTATTAGAGAGCAAATTATTGTTTTGTTGTTATCAGTGTTCACTGCTAAAAGTCCAGATTTGTCACTCACTGACTGCACGCTTACCTGTTTGCTTCTTTAACTTTGAAGAAATCCCATCTTCTTGTAAATATGTTGAGGAAACTGCATGATAAAAGTTCAAAGCGACATAGGCTCTGTATTCCCAAATGGGAACTGTATTTCTGGAAAGAAACTTGTCCTCATGTCTTGTCCTAATGCAGTTTTACAATGGTTTTATTATTATTTAGAGAACACCAAAAGGTGCTAAACTGAGAATATGACCGCCGTGCTACAAGCCTGCTTTACAGCTGTTGCACTTATATTTAATGTGTCTTCAGTATCAGCATCAACTGCACTATCCAAACCTCAGCTTTCAAAGTAGTCTACAATTCTACTAATTACAGTAGCTGTAGTTGTATGTAAATATAGATGCAATTTCTATGTATTCTCTCTTTGGCACTTGTAAGCAGACAGGTATGGAAATTTCCAGGGTCTATAGAGAACCAGAACCCTTGCAGATTTTTCTGATCTTGCTTTGTCACTAGAGGAGGTCCAGCAGGGAAGTAGTAGACTGGAGCAAAGTTTATGTAATGTATTTATTTGTATCTTGAATTAGATTAATTTAAACATAAGTAAATAAAAGTACTTTTTATTAATTTCCCAGTCTGTGAATTTTAGCCATAGTTAGCATGGTATTTGTTAAAAATGAAGTGATCAGAGAGAGATATGAAATCAATACAAAAACTACGTTATTCTGCTGTCCATAGTACATGTATATTTTAGACACCTTATTAGTGATTGCCCTATAGATTTTATGCATGTTTGACAGTCATTCCATTTCCATTAAATAGGCTTTTCAAGGGCTCTGCATGCAGAAAATATGTGTTTCCATTGTACCATTGCACATTTGAGAGGAATTTGTCCCTTCATGCGTATGAACAATTCTTTTAGCTGTAAGACAGACCAAATGTCAGTAGAGTCAGACAGCACTCAGCTGTGCTCTGTCTCCTGTTTACAGAAGTCACTTGCCATCAAAGAAGCTAGAGCCACATGACTAATTTTTTTTTCTTCAGTTATTACATTTATTTTCTAATTAAAAACAGTAAAATTGTTCAAGTATTTATCTGAAGATACAGCTTCAGCTTTTGCCTTTCTTTATAGGTTTCCTGATCTCTTGGAATTTGCAGTGGGTAATAGAATGTTTTCTCCTCCCAGCAGGAAGGAATAAAGAGATGCTGCTGTAGTCACTTACCAAAGACATGCTGAGCATGGTTTTTCTTTTTATGCAACATTTCCCTCCTATTTCTCCCTGTTAAAGAAAGTGCGGTGCATTGATTCGGTACTAGCTAAGCATTGGTGATTTGCTCAGGAAAATACTTCATGTATTTTTTTCTTACGTAATTGAGAAGTACTTAGGGGAAGCTTTTTTGGTGATAGCATCATATACTTTATGACATATTAATTTGTATTTACATATACTTAAATTAAAAATCATATATATTGAATGGAATTTTAAATTATTACAGATGTTCCACCAACAAGTCAAGGTGTTGATCACAAGCAGGTCCAGAGAGAACTAGGTGATGTGGTACTACATCTGCACAACCCTACTATCCTTTCTTCCTCCTCAATTGAAGTCCATTGGACTGTAAGTATAAATCTGTATCATGGAGGTGGTTATATATACTGTTGAATTGTACTATTTGACTGGAGTCAAGCTTTAAGAGGCTGTGTAGTTGTGCTAGCAAATGTTTTCCTTTGGAATGAGTGCTACTTGGGCTTTGCTTCCCTACTTCATTAAATTTTCTCCCATTTTCACCATTTTATATCTCCATAGAAAGTGCTGCTTACAATATGGTGAGAGTTTCAGAGTCCTCCTCTGGAAGCTAAAGGGCTGATCAAAGCCTTCTTAAGTCTTATCATTTGAAGCCTTTTCGCTGTTTTTGGTAGGAAGCGTATCAGTCCCCTAATGAGATAACATGAGCACTTCTCTGTATGACAGTTGCCAGTGAAGAGAAATACTACATAATTCTGTTTGAAAGTGTTACCTCCATCCTAAATACATACTGAGAAGCACACCCAAACTCATAGAGCCTCATCTGAACCTATCCTTTCCCACAGTCTATGAGTATGTTCAATACAGGAGAAGAGACAAAAAGGGCAGTTTTCAGATGTGCTGATGTTGCTCTGGTAGGATGAAGCAGGAAGTTGGCCGTGTGGAGAATATATTAATAGCAGGGGAAATGAGAGAATGAGGAAATATAGGAGTCCTGAAGCAAGGGGAATGGGAACATACGGGGAAAAGATTCGAGTAGGCTTACAAGACTGAGGCCTCAGTGAGAGAAAGGATTAGAAATGGCTTACTGTTGGGCACATTTGGCAATCAAGAGGTAAAAATGAAGAGAAAGAACAACAAGGGAAACTGAAAGTACCAAGCAATGAGATAAGAAAATGTAATTCAAATAAGAGCAGTTTTAAAATAGAATGCAGAATGAAGAAAAAATGAAGGATAATTATACTAGGTGCAGGAATAAATCCAAAGGGAATGAGCTTTGAGGTCTTTTTAGGACTTGCATCTGAATATGTCAATATATTGGCAGGGACAGTGTAGGATAACACAGGGTGTAGCCCCTGCCGTGCCATGGCAGAACACTTTGTACAGGAACAAAAGGCATTTTGACTTTGTAGAAGAGCCCAAGTCCAGTAGAGTCCTGGTCCACGACCAGGGCTCCTCCATGCTGTAAGAGTACAAATGGTATCTGCTGTGTTGCACAGCAATTACACTGTCACCTGCAGTATGGCCCCCTGAAGCAGGCAATCTCCTGTTTTAACTAATAATGCTAAAACATCTTTGAGGTTGCTATCATGACTTTGTTTGACCTTTACATACAGAAGAACTTTTTCCGACAGACAGTTTTTGTCAGTCTCTTGGGTGGCCTGTGACTTTTCTGCAATTTCAAAAATAAGCATTACCTCAGTTTCAGCTAACACACGCATTCTTTATGTGATTATTAAAAATTAAACATGTTGCTTTTTGGGGTAAAATTACAAGGAAACAGTTTTATTGTATCCCTGCATGAGATTTTTGAAAATAGGGAAAATCTGATGCACTTCTTAAAATTTTTTTGTAGTTGCTGTTGGACTTCCTTATTCATCAGAAATTGAAACCGATACTTAAAAGATAATGAATGCTCCACGAGAGATCATTTCTAAAGGATTTCTGTTTTAGCTATAGCCAAACACATTTAGTCCCATCCTGGTTTACATTAAGATCTCTTTCTCCAAACATGTGATATAAAATGACCTCAGTCCAAAAAGCACTCGGGACCATTGAGCATCATTTTGATCTGCTTTTCCAAGACTCATCTGTGTTACCATACTGAGTTATGAGCCTCTTTAGAGCCCTCTCAAGACAACCCTTCCCCTCCCGCAGAGGAGCCTCCCATGGAGTGGCTGGATGTGGAGGAAGTGCTTGGGCAGATCTGCCCTCTGACAGAGCCCAGCCTAATCACAGAGATGGAGATAGTGCCAGCTGGCTGCACTTTCAATTCACTTTCTCCAGAAGGAAGCAGTCAGGAAGTGGTGCTCATTTCATTGATTTTGGGAGGCATCCACACCTCGGGAGGGTTGGCAGGCTCTCTCTTTGATCTCTGTATTCATCACCCTGAGTTGTGGAGCTGTGTATCCCCTGCCCTTGCCTTGCCCCGTGTACCCCCTGCCCTGCCAGGCAGAATTCTGGCCTGTGCTGAGCTCCATCACTCCACAGATGCAAAGGCTGTTCATTTCATGGAGCTGGAGCATATTATACAACCCCGTTATCCCCCTTTAATGCCTTCATAAATCCACAGAAACCAGTGCACTTCTACCAGCATCACACAGATTAATGCAGTTGTGAATCAGGCCTGTAATTTGCTGTAATGCAAGGAGCAGCTTTCATCTGCTTTGGGAGTGTCATTTACTTGCAATAAAATAAATGAATAGTCCAAGGACTGAATATAATGTCACAGACATCATTCCTGATTCATATTTGTTAAAGGATGTGTTGTGTTTTCTGCTGTCTTGCCAGGTGGACCAGCAATCCCAGTATATTCAAGGATATAAGATTCTGTACAGGCCTACACCAGCATCCTATGGAGAGTCAGAGTGGTTAATCTTTGAAGTGAGGACTCCAACCAAAAACAGCGTTATCATTCCCGAGCTGAAGAAAGGTGTAAACTATGAAATCAAGGCCCGCCCTTTTTTTAATGAGTTTCAGGGAGCAGATAGTGAAGTGAAATTTGCAAAGACCCTGGAAGAAGGCAAGTAGGAGTCAGACTGTCTTCATCTTTCCTTTTTGAAGTAGTGGTCTGGCCTGCTTTCCTCTGATATGTTCATTATTTGATTTTGTTTGAAGTGTGTGCTGTTTGAGAACAGCAATCTGCAGCAGAGGAGGTTGTGTTGGACTGATCATTATGTGGATTGTTTGGTGACACAGAAGTAAATATTCAGAACCACATGCGAGAGACAGAAAGAGAGGGATGTGCAAAAATCCCCTGCAACACACAATGGGAAATGCGCTTTTTATCTTCACTGCAGTATGTACTCCTCCCTGCTGAGTTCATGGTCTGGTCACAAGTGACTTCTGTCAGATTCAAGCACTTGCTAATCACCATCTTGAGTAGATAGCAGACACCACAGAAATCATCAAAGTGCTACAGCTGAGGGAATGGAAAGCACATTTTTAGAAGGCTTTTATATCTGGATCAATCAGTAAGACAAAATGTAAAGATGAAGGGGGACAACAGATAGAGTGGACTAAATTATGTATTTCCATCTCATACATGCACTAAAAAGAGAAGGTTCATGAAATTCTTCCTTTTGTTGCTGCTTAGACATAATGAATATGCAAGATGGCCAGTGCCTCTAAGTAGGGATTTCAGTGCCTCTGTTGAGATGTGCAACCTTTCCCCTTCTCTCTTCACTCCCCAGTATAAATGCTGTGTAGCTCTGGTTTATTGCTGCAAGTGGTTCAAGAGGTGTGCCTAACTGCATCCATCTGAAGCATCAGCTAACATCCAGTTTTTAGAAAGACTATTTAAAATGCAAAACATTTATTATTATTATTATTATTACTATTATTATTATTAATGTGTTAATATTAACACATTCTGTCCTGATTTGAATAAGTTTTGTATTGGTCATTGTTATTTATGCACTGCAGGAAATGAGATTTAGCATTCTATTGGGGTCAATTTATAGACTTTGTTTTTCAAAACTGTTGATCCTGGGTGAGAGGATTTCAGTCCAGTGAGAAATTCAGTGGTCAGGACTGTGACATTCAGGTAATGAGTGTCTGAGTTTGGAGAGTCTGGTGACAAGTGTGACCTTTTTCCTGTGCTTTACAGTGATACTGCAGCAGAACTCAGGAGGTTGGTTGCAGGTTCACATCACTTCTGTATCATTTTATCTTGTGGGCAAAGAACTGCCCGCAATGAAGGGAGGGCATAAAAGAATGCATTTGTATAGTCCAGAAACCATCTTCCTAAGAGGAAGACTCCCTTCTGCATGTGACAAACCTAACTGTTGAATCCTTCTTTCCAAACAAACAGCTCCTAGTGCTCCACCTCAGAGTGTTTCAGTAACTAAGAACGATGGGAACGGGACTGCAATTGTGGTCACCTGGCAGCCGCCCCCCGAGGACAACCAGAACGGGAGGGTTCAGGAGTATAAGGTACTGCCGGCATGCCTTGAGCCCCTGGCAGAGGGGCTGTGGGCCGGGGAGTGACAGGTTAGGTTGTTCGTGGATGCTTGCCTCCATCTACTGGTTAGTCAGAGCAAACGAGAGAAAAAACCGCTTGGACTCAAATGCTGTATTTAGTAGTTTTGTCTAGATGGTAGAAGGCAATTAAAACAGCCTCCATAAATCAAAGCAAAGGGTCAACACTCTTAATTAAAACAACTACCTTCTTGCCTTCATTATAACTTGAGAAATGCACACACAAGTAGAGAGGGAACCATACCTGTTTGAGAACCATTCTGTGACTCAAAGACATTGGCTGAGGTAGTAAATATGAAGAGGCTTAATGAGTTGAAAAGCTGAGGGATAATAATTAACAGTGTTAAGATCTGAGTAAATTATGCTTAACTGGGTAGTTAAAACAAATGGAAACTTTTAAGTAGAGAATGTGCTTGCATGATAATAAATGTATTTAGTGTATAGAAATTTTTCTTTTACTTCACACAGAGTTCTCATTATGCCATTCCATTTTTAACAGATTGTAAGTATATTATAAAATATTTATTATTTGTTTGTTTAGCGACGTGCACTGTATTTATTTTCAATTCAAATTGTTTTGCAAAAATGTACATAGCAAAATAAATGAAGCTTATTTTTCCTAAGCAAGCTACAGATGTTTTAAATGTCTAGCTGTGGCTATCAAGTAAGTTTTATATCCACAGAGAGGCAGGATCTTTGGGTTTAGTCTCCTGTAAATGCCCATTATTGAGAAAAATTTTTAAATGAGAATGTCTTGCCTATTTTTTAGGTTAATACACTGTGCTATAGCCATATATTCCTAGCCATCAAAACTCATTCTGTTTTTCTTTCTTTTCCTCAGTAGAAATGGGAAAGGTAAGAGGTAGCTAAGCTTCATGATCAGAGTAATACAACGCCTTTCAGAACCTGGTCAACTTGTAAAAAAAATAAGTTTATGGCTTAGTTTCAGATATATAATGTAACTGGGGAAAAAAAGAAATGCAAAGTTACTTTATTTAAAGACAGACCTTGAGCTGAACAGATGGAATTATTTCCATCAAGAAACTGCATCAGAGGAATGTTAAGGTTGTAAGGACAAAACAGTAAAAGTCAGGAAATTCACAGTTCAGAGTGCATATAATACCTACCATACCTCCTAGCATTGAGAGGTAATAGGCTATCAGTAGGAACAAGCATCTTGTAGTGCTTGTGTGGCACACTGGCATGATTCAAATCTGCATTTTTTTGTGTTGATTCCATTATTTTATTTTACACTTTTAACCATGGACAGAAAAAGGACACAATTAATTTATATGTAATTGCTATTTAAGTTGCTATATGTAACTATTTTTTCTGTCTAAAAACTACATAAATGCAGAACCAGTGATTTCAGATTAAGAACTAAGAACAAGAAAAAAACATAGAAGTCTTGTAAAATTTTTCTTTCCTCTTTGTTTTTCTATTTCCTATGTCTTCTCCCAGAAAAAAAGTTACACATATGTGGGGGAGTTCTTTGTTTTCTCAGAGACTCAGATCTAAGGCACAAGTGTACTTACTGTAATTAAAGGATAAAATAAATAGGAAGGAGGATACCATCTTAATTAAGAACTGTCAGGAGCACACATAAAAAAGCCAAAAATTCAAATCACAGCAAGAGTCATTCCTTCCTTCCCTAGCATGAAGTTAGAAACTCTCTTGTTATACTAATTCTCTCTTCACTTACATGTATATATAATATGAATTCCTCCTTCCTTCATAACATTCTAAAAGTTTGTTTTCACTTGCCTGTTTAGGTACAGTCAGAGTATGACAAGTACTGGTCAACCTGATGTTTAACCTAACGTTTTATTAATTTCTCCATGCACCTGAGAACAAAATATTATTATGAATTAGTAGTGCATAGTTACAAGTACGTAATAAATTGTTTTTATTGTTTACACATACGCCATTTTAAAAGGTAGCAGTAACAATTTCTGTGAAAGACATAAGTAAAAATGTAGATTTAAATCAGTTGTTCCTCACTTTATGCAGTTCTTATTTACATAAGAGCATTTTACTAGACCATCCGTTACAATTTAGGAGCAATCTTACTAATAATGACACCACTATTGCTGACTGAAACAGTCTCTACTTAATATCAGAATATAAAAACAAGACTTCCTTCTCTTTCTGTGCTCTGATCTGCTCTACAGCAGCAGTTATGCATATGCTGCATTGGGATTCTGTTTCAAAGGAGCTTAAAATATATTTCAGATCCTCACAGCCCACTAGCCTTGTTTCAATCCTTGGCATCCAGAGAAGGAAAAAGGGCATTACCATGTCCTGAAAGTGAAATAAAATTTCCAGTGTCCAGGTGGAAAGGGTTCTACAGAAAGGGCCCTAGCAGTTCTATATGTGAAACTCTACCTCACTCACCTGGCAATCTCCACAGCAGCAGAATTGCATGAGGGATTAAGAGCAGCTATCTGGATACTAAATCTTTTAGGAGCTCCATATGTCAAAAGCGAGATCTTCCCTCCTGTGTACAGTCAGCACAGGTTCAAAAATGCTGCTGTTCTTAGGAAAGTTTGCTTCTTTACAGATAAAATACTGATTCTAACTAATTTAACTTTCTGGTTAAATATTAATTGTAGAGCAATACATTTGTGGAAAGGGAATAAAAAGGAAATCAATACAGCGTCATCAATTTTTTAGCAGATCTAGATTAGCTGCTCCTTCACCTTTAATAGCAGTTGAGAGTTCAACCATATTCTTAAAAGCATGTGCTGCATCAATGGTGCAGGCCTAAAGAGATAAATATGTCTTACCATATTGTTTTTCACAATCGTTTAATATCACTGATGTAATTTAACAAGTGGTGAATTGAAGTCATTAGACCTGTGTCTTGATCTCAACCAAAAAATGATATCTGGTATGCTGTTGCCTGTCAATAGAAGATGGCATATTACTCAATCTTTGCCTCTTGTTGCCATTTTTTCCAAAAAAGATAACAGTTGGATTCCAGCGTGACATCGGTTCTCTTTTGACATCATGTGATGAAAGACTTGCCCCTGCACTGGAGTGAAGAAAGCCTTACTTGACAAAAGATTCCTGAACAAGAGAATTGCAAATTCATTTAACTGAACGCTCTTACTTTGGTTTTTATGTGAATGATTCTTGGCTACGGGACTTCATTTATTTGTTCAGTGTTAACTAATGATTTTAGTTTTATTAGCACTGACGTCACTGGTTGAACTGTAAATGAATTACAATAAACCCATCAAATAATTTTAGTAGTTAGAGCTGCTCTTTGGAACAAGAAATATCTTTTCAGTATATAGTATATATACAGTGCCTAGGACAGCAATCCATGACTGCAGATGTTAGAGGCATTCTAAATTTCTTCATGCAGCAAAAAGAATGTGTCATCCTTCCTTCTACTTTTCCTTCAGTGTTGAATTTTGAACATTTATACATACACTTACTTCTCTGCAGGTTTGGTGTCTTGGCAATGAAAGTCGATACCATATAAACAAGACGGTAGATGGTTCCACCTTTTCTGTAGTCATCCCCTCCCTAGTTCCTGGTATTCGATACAGCGTGGAAGTGGCAGCAAGTACCGGGGCAGGACCTGGAGTGAAAAGCGATCCCCAGTTTATCCAATTAGGTAAACCTGCTGGTAATCCTACCTATTGGTTTCAGTGATTTTTGTTTGTTTGCTTTTGTCTTTTATGGCACCAGAAATACTTGCAAGACAAGTGAAATAGATAGTGTTACTTGATCTCTGGAATAGCTGGACTTGGCATTTCTTGTTTTAAACGTGCCTTAGAACTGCATTCCAAAAATGGGATTACAACAACACAGATTTTTTTAATCTCCCAATTCTGCAGTGCTTTTTGCTTATTGATTTTTCATAGTGAATGTTCACACTTAAATTGGTGTAATAAAACATGTAGGGGAGTAGCAATCACTAAGTGTTGGCTCACTTCAGGGGTGTAATTTGTCTTGATCAGATTTTACCTTTCTTTTTGAAGCAAAAAAACAAGACCATGCTAAAATTAGGCACAGTAAATATCAGCTGTGTGTGAAAGCTACTGAATAACCTGAGTATAGGAAAAAGAGGTACACAGATGATTTACAATAAACTTGGCCTCCTACATTCATTTATACCAAACATCTCTCTGTCATAAATGGAGATCAAGGACATTGCTCCTGCTGGCATTTGGGAGAAATGCATCTTTGCTGTTGGTTAGGTGAAAACTATTTAAAGTAGCTTTAGGTATAGTCATATGCTGCTTTACCAGTGTGCCTGTATCAAAATAACATCATTACAGTATATAATTTTGAAAGTAAACTCAGCATGTTGCTTTGGACTTTATGCCCCATCTGTCTCTGAATCATTAGTAGATCTTCCTTGTTATTTCACTTTTTATATTTAAAAATTTGTAATTACTGCATGTGAAAACAAGACTGAACGACTAATATATTCTTTGGAAAATTAAATATACATTTTCTTGTCTATTAAAATGAAGGTCATCTTTAACTAACTTACAAGCATATGATTCCCAATACAGATTTTATGACGAAATTAAACATAGCTCATATGATATTCCAATTAATATGTGCAAAACCCCATAGTCATTTGTTGGATTGTTCTTTTCTATAGCTAGCATCCATTCACAGCTTTCTACAACCAGCTTTCCAGTCAGCCAAGTTTGTTCTTGATTTTGATTGGCTTAGATTTTGAAAATTTTAAATGAGTGAGCCTTGTGAGTGTAAAATAATGGGGTAACATCGATGTTCAAAGCTGAAGACTTTGTAACCACTTTTTTTTCCTTTTCTCTGATGATAAGTACATGCTAAATCAAAGTGACTTTTGTAATGGAACTTAGTCACTTTGGGGTTTTGGTAAGTGGGAAAAGAAACAAAGGAGACTGTCGGGGTAAGATTTTTGCCTGCTTATGGGTTCCTGACATTTACTGGCAGACACTATGTTAGAAAGCATGAAGCAATCACACACCTTGAGGCTGTTCAAATGAGCGAGTCTGGTAGAATCCATATATTTCCTTCTGTTTGGGGTTTGCTTTCATAGTCTGGACTGCTTCTAATTAAGTGGCATGGCCAAATCTACATGTACTGTAGTAAAAATCCCATGAATTGGTTGTTAGGTGGCAAAGACCTGGAAAAAGGAGTCTTGTGGGGATCCATGCCACTAGAAGCAGCACAAAGAAATACCTACACAGTGCTGCAGTCCTTTCGGCAACTGCAGGAGGTTGCTGAAAATAGTACTTAAATTTAAAGAGGAGTACACTTTAGTAGCACAGATCAGCCTAAAATCATCAAGGCAGAAGAATGGCTGCAGTTTATCTAACTCTGCCCTGTGATACAAGTTCTCCTTCAGCCCCCGCAAGGAGGGATTGCTTTCTTAGTTCTTGGATGTGCTCCCAGTGTTGGGGTGGAGCAGACACTGGAGTTTTCTGGTAGCTTTTCTGAAGAAAGAAAATTAATTTGTTGATGTCATCAATTGGCACTTTTCACCAGCAATAAATTACATGGTTACAGAGCGAAGGGAGGCCAGGAAGGGGGAGGGAAGAGGACTAAGTATGCTACTTTTACAAGATTTGAAAGAGTCCTTACTCCCTGTACCTGTGTGCTCTAGGAACTGTGTGTTTGCCACTGACAACTTCAAGTTCCTACATTTCTGTCACTGATCCTAACTATTCCTTCAGGAGATCTTTTCCTGATATCTTAATTAGTATAATCCTTATGTTTTTTAACTAAATTCCCTATGTGGAAACAGGGTATACTATGTGATTTAGGTATTTTCTTTTTTAAAAACAAAAACCAAAACCAAACTTTCATTAAAATCAAACAATTCCTTATAATGTGTTTTTCTTACAAAAATGTGAGACTAGGTTGTGGCTGGCTGTAGAGCATCCAGAGAAGTCTTTTTTCCCCAGTGTAGCCTGTTCTCTTGCACAGCAACCTCATGTTTGAGTCTGCATGCTGTGCCGGGTTCTCCCGGGTTTGTGACTGTGAGAAGTGTCTGGGCAGAGTTTCAGCTGGGTGTGTGACAGGAGGAAGCTTCACCTGCCAGAGGATGCCTTCCAGAACAAAAAGGGAGGGCAGGAGACATTGGATTCTCTGAGAGCTGAGGTGTGCAATTGCCATCCCATGCATCAGCTGAGCTGTGATAACTGACCTTGTGCACGCACTTAACCTGTTACAAAGACAGGTACAAATTGTAAGCTCAAAGCTCTTTTCATTTTCCATGTCTCATCTGACATGAAGCAGCTCACTGAGCTGCGGTACCCCACACTTCCCCTGCCACCAGGGACAAGCCAATAATATACTTGCTTGTATTCAAAAATCACCTTTTAGTGTTTAAAATCATGAGATCAACTGAAAAATCATGTGTCGTCTTAAAACACTTCCCTTGGGGCTGCTAAATTGTCCTCTTGACTTTTGAATGACCCTTTAAAGCTTTCTGTGGGATTCCAAGGGCTTGGAAAGCCATTTTTTGTTTGTTTTTAAAGAAAAGTTGATATTTTACACAAAGAAAGACTGAAAGAGTTTTGGTGTTAAGGAAGAAAAATTGTATTTCATGAGAGCTAGCCACAGCTCACTATATTGTGCTTAATACTGTGCTGTGGAGGAAAAAAAAAAAAATAGAATCTTGATACAACTTCTTTTCTTTTCACAATGTGTAACTTCAGGACACTGGTTACAAAACGCTCTGTGCAGAAAGGTGAGAATTATCACAACAATTTTTTTTTTTTTTGCTGATCTCTAGCCTAACTTTTTGTGCAGTTATGGTATACCACCTGTGATAGCTTGGCAGTACTACCTTTGCTTGTTGACAAATCAGAAATTAAATTGGAACATATGGCAACCTGTTTTGTTCAGGGTACCAGCTCTGAGAAGTCCCACAACTGCAGTTAGTGTTATCCTTAAACACGTAATTTGTATGAATATATGCTATGCAGTTATTTATTAAGAGACGTCTGCACAGTTATTATAAATGTTAAGTGCATTATTGAACCAGTGGATGTCTCAAGTGCATAAGGCACAAGAAAGTCTCACTGATTCCTTATTATTCTAATTGCTTTATTTAGGAGATGCGATTTGTGAATAGCTGGCGTGCCTTCAGGGGTATTATTCTGTCAGCCCTTCAAGTACTTCCACCATGATGGTTGTAAGGGTTTTTTTGTGGATATGTTTGTCTTGTAGCCTGCAAACGACTCGAAAAAGTAATCTTTTTCCTTCCCTCACAGCAAACCCTTCCAAACCAGTTTGGGGCTGTCTCCTCAAACTGTATGTTCTAAGATGGAAGTGCAAAACTGATATTTTTCCAGTTTTGGAAACTTATATAACTAGAAAGAAGATAAAATAGCATATTCTTAACCTGGTAATATTTTACCAAATAGATTTCATACCGCATCATGTGCGTATACTTGAGGAAACACTCAGATATTATGTTGCATATTCCAGGTGTTCTGCATTTTTTGAATTACCAGAACTAGCGATGTTAACAAAACAGATCTTCCTACTTGCTGTTTCTCCATTTTGTATACTAAATGAGACAGGCATATAGAAAAGTACCATTCCATAGGTTGTACACGTACAGGGCAAAGTTAAGGTTGCTTGCACACCTGTGAACCTGGAATTTCCTGCCTTATTTAAATCTTTAGCATTCCAATCTTAATTGTATATTAACATTTTATTTGTTTAACAACTTAAATGTTAGTTTCTAATGTATTACTATTTATATGAATAATTGGCATTAGAGTGTTAGAGGTCTCAGTTCTTCTCAGTGTGAATTCTAGTTTTCATTGAAGTTTGAAACTTGAAGCTTCAAGACAGTCAAATCGGGTAGCTTGTGAGCAATAGCCATAGCAACATTATCTGTAATGAAAAAGAAAGCTCTTATCTTGGGATAGAAGAAGAAGGGGTGAGTCACTGTGATAATATGCTGGTTTCAGGGAGTTGTGGGATCAGCCTGCTCCAACAACTCTGAGGCATTTTCAAGTACATAAAATGCTGCGGCTGCTGCTCTGGCAGTAAGATGCACTTTGCCGTAGAATGTTTATGTTCACTTATTATTTTGGCACGTCTCCCCGAGGAGTGCAAGCAGGAACAGGAATGTTGATTATGAACCACTTACATCTCAGTCAAAGCTTCCAGAAATTTCCTGGGATGAAGAAAAAGTACTTTTTTTAGTTCAAGAGCTTTTTTCCCAACTGATCACTCAGGATCTCACAGGACTGTTACAGAGGGGGAAGACGCCCTTCTCAAAGAAAGGCTTCTAAGATAACGTTCCTGGAAATTCTTAGTAATCAGGGGTTCACAGATTTCATTCCCTTTGCTTTATATTTAGCTTACTTTCTATTTTTGAATTATAAGAGGAGAAGAACATGGGTCAAATATGGTCTCTTGAAAGCCGTTCCATCTTCTTTTCTATGATGCTCTTTATATGACTGTACATGAACACATACACTTTTTTCTCTTCAGCATGTGTGTAAATATATATCAGCTAATTTAATGTAATGGTTCTAACAGTCCACCCATGTGCAATGTGTCGTAAGCCTAGTTTCTTAAAAGCAAAGATATTATTATGCTGTTCTTATGCTTGTAATGGCTAGCAAAATAATACCAGGAAATGAGTCTTAATTAAAAATTAGAACAATAAATGTTCAAAGAGATTCTTCAGTATTTTGTAATCTTCAGACATACTTTGACTGAGCAATGCAAAATGTTTGTGTATATAAAAGTACTGTCTTTCTGTATGGCTGAATTGTTGACATGTTTAAAAAACAGTCTTATTTGGCTTTTGAGTTTGTGAATATTCTTTCCCTCTGAATTTGTTGCTTTAAATATATATATATTTAAAGGATTAGAGAAAAATTATTTATCGGACTTCTAAATTTATTCAGGACCATAGGTTTTCCAGAAATCTTTTGTTTTATTCCATTAAGATATACAAGGTAGTGTAGCTGTTTAGAGAAATAGCAGGCTTCCTCATTTTGAAGAGAGACTGATGGTGCAAGTTTTCATATCTTAATATGGCCTCAGCTGCAAAGAGACAAAAGATGAGATAGAGTGTGACAGATTTAATTCATTGGTCACAGTATACTTTATACATTTAAGCCCATCTGGCCACTTGTGTGGAACTTCACTTGGCTGTCTCCATAAAATCTGAAGCAACCCATCTTAACCTTGCACAAATAGGCATGAAATCTATAAACCCAGCAGACACAAAGGGTGTATTAGTAAGAAAAGAATGAGTCTGCCTGGTGAACTTTCAGATTAGGCAGTGCACTTAGAACCGTAGAAGATAAAGAGACCTGAAATACGGAATAAAATTTCCATTAAGGTAGAAGTCAAAGGCAGCAGTGATTCCTTGGCAAAATAGGTATTTGACCTTGGTGTTGCAAAAACTGAAATCTGGAATTCTTCACTGGAAGAAGCTGTTATTAATTTAACCATTTACCATTCAAAAAGGTATCTCTTTTCCAGAGGAGGTTTGTTGTTTGTATGATTTGTTGTGATTCTTACTCCTGTTTGTGTTGCTATTTCTTGTCTTTTACTTATACTTATTATAGGAGTAATGTGAGATGTCATCTAAAAATAAAAAAAACCTCTATTCGCTGCTTAGTTCGTAGGGGAAAGGTTTTGTTTTTTAAGTAAATAGGTCTTCATTTCTTACACAGTTTGTATTAATAAAATTAATAACAGCATCTTTCTCCTTAAAACACTAGTCCCTCATTCTGAATCTGATGTCACTACCGATAGTGAAAAGCAACTAGCTGTTGGATTTACACAAGAGTACAAATGGGTAATTCGAAGACCAAGCTGTGGAATGGGTAAAGCAATATCATCTCTGAGTAAAGGTTTTGGATTCTTGCAATATTTTGCTGGGCAATAATGAAATTTCCAGTAAGAACTCACTATAGCAGTAAAAAATCAGGAAGGCAGTATTTTGTCTTTGAGTTGCTTCATTGACGGTAGAAAGCATTGGTCCGTAGCTGAATATTCTTACTGCTGTTCCTAGAAAGTTCTTGCAAAAGTTCAGTGCAGAAAGAACAGAAAAGACTGATTCTTAGAGATGCTTTTCTCTATTAAAAAGAAATTAGAAGTATATGGAAAAATACATGTACTTTATTTTGATGTGGGCTATTTAAGGATAAACTGGTTTTGAAAAGAGCTGCTTGTGCAGTTATGATGATACTGCTTGACTGTTTTTAACAATTCATAACTCATTTTTTAGTTATCCTTTAGCCTTTTCATCCACGTTAAGAGGGCAGGATTGGTTATTTTGCACTTCTTTACATCTTTTTAAATATTCAGGGGTTTTTTTATTGAGGTCAAAGTGAGAGACTGCAAAGAGTACATTAGACTGTGTAATACAAGATTGAAGTCATCTGTCAGGAACTGCTAAATTAAAATCTATCCTTCAGTACCAACCTCATGTGAATGTGCTTTGAATTTGTAATTCTGTGATTTTCAGTTATGAGAGTAGATGCTTGGTGAGCTGACTTCTACTCATTTGCAGAGCTTGAAGAACAGACTATGAATGTTTCACACTTGAGTTTTCTTTTACTTGCTCTGTTCTTTGCTGACTTTCTGAATATTTTTCTGAAGCTGGTGTTGCTTTGCTAAATAAAAATAACAGCAGTCCCCAAGTTTGAAATTTATGAGCTTAACTTTGTGTGTCTAGTGGCCTGATTTTAGCAAGTTTCTTAAACAAAAGTTAGTGAAGTTAGACGTACCTCTCTTGTATGAAAAACAAACCATTTCTATCTAGACCTGTAAAAAGAAGAGCAGTCTTAAGGGTTTTACCTTGAATAACTGGACTATGGTTATGTCAGTTCTTTTTGTGCTGCCTTTTACAGTTGCTCATTCAAATTAATTGGCTATTTTGGGTGTCTTTTTTTCAGATTCTCATGGAAACCCTGTATCTTCAGAAGATCAAGTCAGTTTAGCCCAGCAGATTTCTGATGTAGTAAAGCAGCCTGCCTTTATTGCTGGAATTGGTGCAGCCTGTTGGATTATCCTTATGGTCTTCAGCATCTGGTTGTATCGCCACAGGAAGAAGCGAAATGGACTCACTAGTACTTATGCTGGTATCAGAAAAGGTGCCGTATTATATATTTCCATCCAATGGCTGCTGAATGTCTGTTTACTGGCTATTTAGCATCAGTCTCTTGTTCTTCTAAGACTCGATGCAAGAATTATCTCAGATTACTTCAATACTTTTTGGGAAGTGTGGATCAGGAGCCAGTGCAGAAAGCAGCGATATTTACAGAATGTGTTAAACCTGGCTTTAAAGCATAAGCCTTTAGCAAAATACCTAGACTAGCTTCTCATAAAGATACTCCTACAAACAACAAATGTAAAGGTGGATTTAAGACTGGGAGCTGTCCTTGCTTCCTGACACTGCACCATCTGAAAAGGAGACAGGTGGATGGTAGTTCATTGTCCGTCCTGTTTGGTCCTTTGCTTGCTGCTAAGATACTAACAGTGGCGTACATTACAGTAATGCTTTTGGTGCGTGTACTTGAATTTCCTTGTATTCCAGGGGGATGTGGTGAAGTGGCTGTTTGCAAAAGCACAACAGTCAATAATACTTTCCAAGACTCTTTCATAAATGCTGTTGTGAGACCCTTTGTTGGGACTAAATTCTGGGGCTATCACATCTTGCATCTGCATTCAGTTAGAGTGGCAGCAGTGGGACTAACTTAAAGCACTCTTTGTTTTCATGTTATTGATACCTTTTAGATCAGATTGTCAGTGGGCAAGCAGTGCTTTAAATTATACTTTGTGACAAAAATAGAATCTCTGCCTAGAAGGTCTTCTGGAATAAAAACTTGATTTTTTCTGATCCAGTAATCTTTTGATTAAGCCCTGAAGTTAAAGCTCAGTTCAATAAACTACAGTTCATCACATCTCAAAGCAGTACCTCATAGGCACTCATAGAGTGAGAACTGTAAATTCTGGAATTAATCAGAAAATGGGAGATCCTGCTTTTGAAGGAATAGAGGTGGAATTTTTGATATTTAGCAATCAAAAGATAGCTCTAAGCTTAAAAGGTGTACACATCTTAATGTATGAAAGGTGTCATAAGATTACATTCCTTAGTCACTTCAGGAGTGAATGTGGTGGGCAAGACAGGCAAATCTAAAATGTTTTTAAGCAGTGTATTGCTATGAAAAAGAAGCAGTGCTAAAAATAGCAGCTGAGGGGAAACACGGAAATAGTGCTGGAGTGTTGCAGAGTTTAGGTGTCCTTCATGCTATTAAAGTACCAAAGCTCACAGTAGACTTCAGTCACAGTGGTTGTAGCGGAGTTGTAACCACAGAAATTGGGGATGAATTTCACCTTTGATTTTGTTCTGCTGGGATTTCTTAGATAAGACAGACCCGACATACTGCTGCATTGGCCTGCGCTGTTTTGTTTTACTAATAGCATGCTGCCATACTGCCTTTCTACAGTTCTATCAAACTAACATCACTGTGCTTTCAGCAGTACCTATGATTAAGCAAAAGGCATACAATTTGTCCTTTAAAATGGTTACTTTAGTGACATCAGCTATTGTTCAAAACAGCTGTGTTTTTCAATATCTGTAAAAATATCTTTTGTGTAATTTGGTGATGATTTTAATGAAAATATACAGAGAAGTAAGATCTGCGTCTCCATTATCAAGTATTCTTCAAGAAAAAAGACATCTTTAGTGAAATATAAATTGCAGAGTAGTTTGCCGCTCTGCAGTGCATCAAGTCATCACTGCAAGCCCAAACTTTCTTCAGTCTTGCTTTTTTTTTTTTTTCTTTAGCTTCAGGCCTGACATCTGTTAAAATACTTCACTGCTCCCACACATACATATTATACTAGCACTCTTACACACTCAGAAGAGTCTATTAATAGAAGCTCTGAGAATTAAGTTGTTCTTTCGTGTGGTAGTGATAAAGATTTCATTTAGTTGAACCTCTGTTCATTTGTTCCTCAGTTCCTTAAGAAACTAAACTAGGTTTAGTACTTAGCTCACAGAAGAGTAATGAGACAGTAGTTTAAGGGGTTTTTTTCATGTCCTTGTGATTGCAAATTAATTTTGAGACACTTTATTCTCTTTTGAATAGCTCTGGTTTAAATGCACCTTCTATTTTAATGAAAGCTTGTTACTGTGGTTCTATATTTTTGAATGTAGCTAAATTAAGCCTGAGTGAGTGAAAAGGCCTAGCTCAAAGAAAATACAATGGAATTCCCAAGATAAAGAGCTATGCTACAAATGAACTCTAAAATGAGCAAATGCTCAGAGGTTTTTCTTTTTATGCTTGGTGTCATATCCCTGGAAATAAATTGGCTTGGTAAAAGCAGAGGAAAAGCTACAGCGTATCCTAAATTATAACAAGAAGATACTCTGAACTCCTCTGAAACATCAGAGTTACTGTAAAAATTAGATTAAACAATTGTTTTCTTAGCCAGAAACTTTTATTTCTGTGCCAGGTTTGCTGATCAGATTCTTTCCCGAGGCTACTTCTAGTGAATATTTTATTGTTTCTCTTACATTGCTCTTTGCTGTCATTAGATCGAAAAGGGGAATGTTAGCCTTTTTCTGGCCATCAGTGATAGAAAAAATATACTGTCTTGTCAACGGGAGGGGGAGCATGTGCTAGTAGGAAGAGCAGATGCTAGTGCTCTCTATTTGGATTAGAAGACCCTATTGATCCAAAGAGGATTTATAGTAGCTGTGAGAGTGAAGATTGTCAAGCAATGTCATTGTTCTGTTGTTAACCTCTCCCTCTTAAAGTCAAGGGTTGAAAGGTAGAAAGGTGTTACATCTAGGGAGATCTTTACCTCTTTTTGTGATTATTTAAGAAAGAAACATAATAACTCACTTTAACAGTCTTGTCTATGAAAACAAAAATTAATTGCTGCAGTAGATTTTGGTGCCTTTATTATAGTGAGAGTTGGTGCCATTCTTGATTCAGACAGTAAAAGAGCAGTTCTCTTTGTTCCTTTATATTATTATTATTTCCTTACTGAATACTTAAGTGTGCCTGTTAGTTCAGCATAATGAGCATTTACTTAGTGAACTGCAGATAAGATTCAATAGGATTTTGATAAGGCTTTGTTAAGGAATTTATCATTCTGCATTCTAAAATGATTAACAGTGTGGGGGTTTTGTTTGTGCAAGGATTTTCAGAAAAATCTAAACCACCAAACTGAGGGCTATTTGAAAGGCTAAACCACAGCCCAGTCCCCTCAGGAACACAATAGAATATGAAGCACTTTTTTTTTTCATAATAGTACCTGCAGAAACAAGCTTCTTTCTGAATTTAATTTTATTTCTATATTAATGTGACTGAACTACGGTGTTAGTTATATACATTTGTTTTATGTTCAGCTGTCTGCTAGATTTATACTAATGTGGTATGTTTCCCTTTCTCTCTTCAGCTTAATAACCAGTTTGTATTTTGTTTTGATTTTTCAGTCCCGTCTTTTACCTTCACACCAACAGGTATATATATATATTTGCACTTTTCCCCCCTTCTTTGTTACTTTAGCATGTGTTTGTGGTACTGTTTCTCTTTTTCTGTCATAACCAGCCCAGCTGTTCTGAAGGTTTTCTTAAAACAATTTAATTAATGACAGGTATCGTTATTTTGTTCTGTATATTTGCTGAGTAGCCAACACTTACTTCTGTTTGCGTGTACCATTTTGTAGCGTTCCATTTGATGCAAGCCTGTCATTTTTGTAGGATGATCCCATCAGTTTGTACAGTCTGGACTCTCTTGGTTACAATGGAGTAGTGTGGCCTTCTGCATCTAACGATGCAAAAGGTGCTTCTGATGGAGGAGGAATGACTTAGCAGAGCCCAGATGCTGACTTGAAAGGGATTCAGTGGGATTATGTTTGTTGAAACATTTGCTTCTTTTCTTTCCTCTGAATCTGCATTGATGCAGTGACTTAGGAGTTACCTGCTTTGGAACATACAGAAATTGAATGTTATAGTAGTTAGATTTCTTTGCTTGCTGCCTTAAACTGTTTTTGTGCTATGAAATTTTAAAATAGCCATGCTGTTCTACATAAACAGAGGTGAATTTCAAAATCAGGGTGTGTTTAAAATCATCTTTTACTTCTTTTTGCTTAGAAATGTACAAAATATGACATAACCTGAGCCATAACCCACCAAACTCCATGAGAGCCTTTCTGTTCCATAGAGCTGACCTTCAGTCGGTTCCACAGTCTGGCAGCTCAGCGGCTCTTCCTCTACAGTAGATACAATTCAGCACATTCAGTACCCACCAGTATAGTGCATGCGCTTCTTTTAGCTACAGCCTGAGTGGACAGGTTGTTTTCTTCCTCCTTTGTCCTAAATCCCTTATTTTCACAAGAGGTCTATGAGATTTGCAGGATGTGTATATCCAGGCAGTGTAAAAACTACCTACCCCCTCCTCTGCACACTCTGCAGGGCATATTAGCTCAAAATCGGGACTATATTAATTTGGTCTCTGGGCAGCAGCCGAGTTACATCCTTCCAAGTTGGACCGCAAATGAAGCAATCTCATGTCTGTCCACATTCATCCACACAGACCTAATCATAATGGGTTAGATTCTTATCCATGTGCTTTTAATCACATTGATTAATATCTTGTTTCAGAAGTCATCCTATTATGTTCAGTGGAGTGGCTTACTGTTCAGCATGAGCCAAAGTGGCCTTTAATATTTCTGAAGTCCTTTGAGATCCACGGTGGAGACAAATTCAAACTATTAGTATTTTGCTGTTACTTTAATTGGCTTAACAGAGGACTTCTATTGCAATCAAAAGTGTAGCCCACTACTGAAATTCTGCAGAGGTTGGTAGGTTAGATAACATATTTTCTCAGTTGGATTCTTAACATTAAAAGAAAATATCAGGGCTCCATAAGATAGGTCAGAGCTGCAAAATAAATAGCACTGAGATTTTATAGAAGAAATTGCAAAAACCACAAAGTATGTAAAACATTTAAAGGAAAAAAAAACACCTCTTTCAACCCAGGATTCCAGTCATTAGTTCCATTTAAATGGAACCAGACACTCTTCTTTAGCCTTACCTATAGTAAAAGACTTACCTGTAGCAATGCATCCTACGTTTTAATCCTGTTATTGTTGTCACTGCCAGCATTTATCTCTCTCTTGCAGACTCCCAGTTTGGAGTTCTTCTAAAGAGCAGAATTTGGCTGCTTTTTTCCAACGTATTCCTAGTTGGAAAATGTAGAATGCATCAGCATTTGCAGGGAGGCAATCTCCTTAACCCTTTGCCAAACACAATGCAAACTAGCAGAATATATAGCACTGTTTCTTCTTGGATGTTTGCATACTGAAAACTAGTTTTTCAACCATGATGCTTCCTCTGAAGGTTATGCAGTCCATGCCAACAAATAAATGTATGTGGACATGCACTTTGTTAATGTGTAATGCTTCTGAAATGCTAGAAAAACTGTTCCTTCTATTTTAGGAAGTATTCTTTCTGCCAGATGTTTTTTAGCAAGATTTATAGATTTAAATTTTTAGATTAAAAAGTATAATTAATAAATAAAATTGTAAAATGCTATAAAATGTGAAGCTTCTGTGGACTTTAAGTGTGCTTGTTCCGTGAGTGTAGTGCAGTAACATTCAGAAAGAGCATGTGTTTTCAAAGCAGTAGGTTCAGCTGTAATGAGCCATTGTTTACATTGGAAGTCAGGTCTGTTATAAAATCATGATACCTCTTTAATCTTACCAAAATAATAAGGTAGAGCAAAGCTTTAACATCTAGCCATTCATGAAATAAATATATGACCTAAATTCTTCCACAGAGTAACTCCACTGAAGTCAGCAGAGTTGTGTTAAGGATAAGTTCAACCTGATGTACGGCTTCCTGCTTTCTTAAGCAATACATGTGTGTGTGTGTTTTTCAGAACAGAACTGAAATATAAAACTTTGTTGGAGCTAAGACTAGCAGTTACTGAGCAACATAAGTATTATGTATAAACTTGCATTTGAAGGAGTAGCTTGCAGAATGAGGCTCAGTATTAATGTATAAACAATGCACATTTATTGTCTTAGCTAAAATGAATCAAAACCAACTTTAATACTGCTATCTAAGGAGTTTTTTATGACTTTTAAATTATTTCCTTTTTTTATCTTTAACTATTTCAGTAACGTATCAGAGAGGAGGAGAGGCTGTAAGCAGTGGAGGCAGGTAACTATGTGCTTTATTTTTAAAGCTATGAATCGTGTGCAACAAAATTTAAGGATGCTAGGAGTACAATTGTCCTTGTAAGTGATGGTAGAATAATCACTTAATATGTTTTAATTTATTATATTAATTTATACATTTCTAACATATATTTTTCTATGTAGAAGGAGGATATATGGTTTGAATTCTTAGGTTGTTTTCCAAATGAGTTGTAGTATTTTCAGCTTTAACTGAAAATATTTACTTGATGTAAAAAATGCATCTCAAAAAATGAGCAGCAGAGGGAGCACTTTAACTTCAAAATAAAGACCTGACTTACCAGCTGATGAAGGGAGTAAAAGTAATTAAGTCGTGGCATTTATGAAGATTAATAAATATAGCTGGTTCACAAATACTACAAAGAAATAAAACGTTTATTGGGAAAAATTGCTGAAGACATAAATGGCTTATAAGGTGACTCTTTATGAAAAAAAACTTGCTATGAATGCAAAACAGTTAAAGTATTGCTTACAAGAGATGGGGCACTGAAAGAGGGGGAAACAGGTAGGTTTTATATTTAACACACAAAACCCCCCGCTTTGAGAACCCAGCCCATTCCAGACTGAAGATTTAACTAAAACATGTTTACTGGGTTTACATTATTACTTAGGGAATGGCAGTGGACAAAACAGTAATTTACATTTTCTGTGTAGAAGTGAAGTTTTCTTCAGGAGGTAAAACAACGGTTTTATCAAAAAGGCAGGACAGAGTAGTGTCACTTTAGTAGCACATCTTTTTTTCTTCTAGGTCACATTAAAGCATACATTTTTATAAGCATCTCAGTTAAAGATTTGGCATGACGCTGAAATAAACTCTAAAATCTCAGGGAGTAGCTGGGTGATGAATTCCTATATCAGTTCCTGTTTCACAAGCTCAAGCCTGCACAAAAACTCGGCAATGGTAAAGATTAGGCATAAAGTTAAACATTCCCAGTCTATTTGAATGCTGTGCAGAGGCGAGGCTACTCTGCTGCTGCTGAACCTGGCACGTTAAGAGCACTTGCAGATATCTCTGTCCAGCACTGTATGCTGCTGTGTTGTTGTAGCCATAAAACCATGGAGGAAAACCTCTACAACAGTTACCATGTGATTTTTGAATGGACAAATCTGTAAATCACTGGGTTGCTGCCTTCACCCCAGGATAGTGAGAAAATAAGAGAGAACAGATATGAACCCTCGCTTTCCCTGACAAGGTTGTTCAAAAAGATATGCAGTTAACATCCTTTGTGTTCTTTGTGCCACTGTTCTTTCTCGCTCTTCCCATAGAACAAGCTAGACAAAGCACACTCACATAGACTCTGAGGACAGAAATGAACCTAGAATTGTCTACATCGTATACAGTCATTCTGGTACTGCTAGAGAAACAGCATCATTTTTTACTGTTCTAGTTTTAAGGATCAGTGCCACAATACAGCAGTGTAATTGATTCAAGGTGCTAACATATATGCTTCTTTTGTTAATTTGCATATATAGCATTTACAGCATGATGATGTACCATATTTTGTAGAATATGAAACATACTTCTGCAATGTAAAAAAAATAAATGTTATTTTTACATGTGAAATCTTTCTCTGGTTTCCAAACCTAAGGTTTTCGCTTCCTTGCATTATATTTGCAGTGTTTTGGAGAGGTTTAGCATTTTTGCCAAGTGCAGTTTTGTGAGCATGTTAAAGCGTTATTCAGAACGTCACAGTCATATATTTAAACATAATCCTCACTTCTGCAATGCTGAAAAAAATACCCATTTCTGTGGAAATCCCTTTTCTAGACAGGATTCAAGTAATGGTAATTGTGGTAGATTGACTCCAGCCAGCAGCCAGGCACCCACACAGCCACTTGCTCAGTCCACCCCTACCCCAGACCCAGTACAGTGGTTCAAAGGAATTTGTTGCAAAGGTTAAAAATCTTTGGAAATTATGATCTCCAGTTATCACCAGGCTGTGGAGCTGTAATGCAAACATCTCTTGCCTACAGTTCCACCAAAATGGCTCTAATCGGTAGAGTTTTTGTCTACTTATGTACCTCACACCACATTTCCTATGTGACAGCAGGTGTGAATGCAAAGGAAATTTTAGACGTAAAGAACCTTTAACTCTCTATCCAAAAACCCAGTACACAGGTCTTGAAAGTGCTGAAACATTCTGGAAGGTTTTGTCTCCTACAAACACCATGAGGTATAGTTTCATTGTAAGAGTGGAGTGGTAGGGAAAAAAACAGGGTATTTCAAATCATCTGGCCTGCTCACAGGACTACATAGCTCTACATTTATTTCAGATTTACAAAAATACTTGTTTAGTGTATGAGTTTGGTTGGCTTGTTAGCCTGACAGCAAGTCGATCCTCATCACCTCCTATGTTAAATTCTCAGATGACATATGCAGTACAGAAATATATATACACACACATATATATAGATCTTTTAAATGTCATTCTAAGACTATGACTTAAGCCTGTGGCACTGACAGACTATATCCCCCACAACTAACTGCATGCTGTGTGTATTCTCAACTTGCAGTTTAAGAGGATTAGCATATGTTATTTTTGAAGTGCATCACATTAATATTATGGAGACTAGTTTCTGCACTATTTCAAATGGAAAGTTGTCTGTTAAATCCTGTGATGAAAGAGACTGTGTTCCTTTTTATACATATGGTGGCTAAAATTACCTATTTTCAAAAGCGCCTTAGTTATCAAAGGCAATTTTAAGTTGTATGGGGATGCTACTTATATGGGACTTTATAACATGCCATTGCACTGAAGACTGAAGATCAGAGCATCTTTCACACTCACTACAAAAATTCAGCAACTTGGAAGCCAGGAAATGCTATTTCTTTCTGCTGATGGCAGGAATATTCTTTATTCCAGTATGCAGCAATGATACCTAGATATTTTTAAAGGTGTTGAGTATTCCTAGTTACTTTAAACTTCCACCCTCATAAAGATTAAGCGAGTGGTTTACTCATTAACAAAGATGTATCACACACTTAGTATGCTTAATGAGATCCAAACACACCCAAGCAACAGAGGTTTCTGTAATCTGCTGTTCCCTTTGGTCTGCTGCAGCTGTACTATCTGATGGTGAGGAGAACTTGGCTTCAGAAATCACGAAGAATTTGGGAGTATTCATATCCAAATTCAGCTCTTATTTCCGCATATCCATCTTGCTTCCATGTGTGGATTTTTTGTTTGTTTGACTTGGCAGTTTCCCCTTTTTTACCTTGCTTTCTTTAAGAAAGGAAGAAGGGGCAGAAACCAAACCCGAAGTGACAGATAAAGGTTGCACGCCAACATGTATGTGTAGTTTAGCAAACTGAATTGATACTGTCCTTGGCTGTTCACTTCAGAGTGTCTTAGCAGGAACAGGTTGTATAGGAAACTAGACACCATTAAATAATTGAATCAAGCTGTATTTTCAAATGCTCAAGCCTTTAAATATGTGATACTATTTTCTAATATATAACCTTTAGAGAAGAATATAATTGCAATGTGAAAATGCTTTTGTTTAATTTTTGAAATGACCAAGCTTTGTTTTTTAAAGGCCAGGACTCCTAAACATCAGCGAACCAGCCACTCAGCCATGGCTAGCAGATACTTGGCCTAACACGGGGAACAATCACAATGACTGCTCCATCAACTGCTGCACCTCTGGCAATGGAAACAGTGATAGCAACCTTACAACGTACAGTCGACCAGGTTAGATACATTTCTACCTTGCTAAGGAATCTTCTTTACAGAGTATATACTTCTAATACCTTAGAGAGTGTACAGGTTTGTTTATTTCCAATGCATTTAGACTTAATGTAGTTTCTCCTCTATGTCGTGATTATGCTTTTGGTCCCTTTTTGAATCCCTTTTTTTGGTCCCCTTTGGATAGTTGTAGCAAGCAGTAGGCTGAAGGAGCCCCTGAAAAGTTTAAGGTTACCAAAAGTCACACTGAATTGATACATTTCAGAATCTGAAAAAGAGTGTATAAGGTCATTTTTAAGTTTCTCTATACATCATTGTTGCTTAGATGGAGAAAGAGAAGTACCAAATGGTGAGATTTTCCTTCTGGTTTGAGTGTGATGAGAAGCAAGAAATGAAACATTGCTATAGTACTTGCAAGACAGTCAGTCTACTTTGGCACATTCAAAACCTCCCTTGCAGTGCCATTCTGTACAAAATGGGAAAGCTGGTTTTCTAGCTAGAGTGTATGGATAAAAAAGTTAACTTCGCTCTTCAAAGACAATTATGAAATGTTAGGTGAAGTGGTAATTCCCAGGAGCTTGGACAGGACTCAGAGTGCTCTTGAAGCAAACCTTGTGAATTCCATGGGAACATGGTTGGGGAAATATATCTGGAAGCACTAATTACTGCACATTTTGTTCTAAACGGTTGCTTTTGCTTTAACCTAGTTTGTGTTACTGGTGAGGAATGAAAATGAGTCTTTTCTGCTACCAGCATCTCTAGCTGATTTTTTGCTAGTAGCATTTCCCAGCATTTCAGAGAGGGAATATGATTACCTATAGTGAAGTTGCATAAGTGTAAAACAGCATTACCTCCTGTAATTAATGTGAAACCAGCCATAATGTGATGGTGGTAATTCATCTTCTGCAATATGCTGACTGACGGTGACCAGTGCCAGGTGCTTCAGAGGAAGGTGAGAAATTGTTAACATCAGAGACTTGTATCTTACCCTGCCCAAGGATATCATCTCCATAAATACCTACATAATAGTATTTCTGATCCAGAGATATTTTATTGTGACAAGTACAGACATACTTTAATGACATTACAGTAATAAAATACATTACACTCTAGCAACTGAAACTTAACAAATTCAGAAAAGGAAGAGAACACACATTTTTGAGGGTTGTAAACTTATAAAATCTCGTCATGAGGTGCAGTAGATTCTTTATCGGTTTAACCTTTATATTAAGCTTGGTTATGCTGCAAATTGATTCCTTCCATTCAAGTAGAGCTTATGAACTTGAGGGCCAGACAGGATGCTCGTAGTTGTCTTTTCTGTCCTGGAAAATCTGGCAAATATTCTTAATTACATCAGCTTGGGCTTGGCTTATGGTCTGAAGCAGCAAAGTTGGATATCCCCACTATAGTTGTGAACATGCTAAGTAACTATCCGTTTTTAATTTCTTTTAATTGTAATACTGTGTTCCAAGTCTACAGAATGGAAATGGATTGTTCTAAAAGTAGATGCTATTTAAAAAAATCTTAACAGAATAAATCTCTGTTATATAGATAAACCAGTTTTGTTTAAGTACTTTGTATGTGGAATTCTAATGCGTCTATGTAAAAACTGTACCTACTGCATATACTGTATCGATCATATTGTCCTACACACAAATTGGACATAGCTGAAAATGGAAGGAGATAAAATATATGTTATAAGTGACTCTGCAAGGTTATTATAGCAAAGCATGATCTATTAGGAATTAAGAATATGCTGGCTATATACTTGCCCAATGTAGTACAATAAACTTGGAAAGGAGGAAAGACTAGCATGATATCAGTAGATGAGAGAAAAAGCAGAAATGAAAACATTTGGAAAGTAGAAATAAGAAGTTGAAGACTGTAAAGCAATAAAAAACCATCTCACATAAGAAACAAAATATATCAAACAGTAAAACCTTTGAAAAACATAAGCTGGGAGGTATGAAATGTATAACGAGAAGCTGTATGTGCATGTTCTGATATGTTCTGTTCCTTAATCACTGAAAATGTGAATCAGGGGGTTTCTTCCTCAAGTAATATTTTTCTTCTTCAGGAAATATTTCTCAAAAAAGTTGTGTGTATTAGGGAATAATTTTATTTAGTAGTTACTTCATTTAGTATAATGGTCAAATCCTGAATTCTGTACTGAGTTTTATTTTGGCACTGTCTCCAGTAAATTAATGGTGGCCACAGGTAATGGGTTTCAGGTTTTGAATCAAACTCATTAGCATAAATATCACATGTTTTTAAAGAGGAAAACTATATTCCTGGTGATTGCTATGTAAGTATTGATGCATTAATCAGCTGGAAAATGAGAATTTTTGTTTAATGATCATTCAGTGGTAGTTTCACTAAGCCTTCTAACTGCTGACCCACAGAGTGTGTTATCCATTCAGTATCCTTCCAGTAGAGTGGATCTGGAGAGAAAAAAAAGTGTGCGGAGTTGCTTTCACGCAGAGGCAAGAGAACACATAAAGGCAGGCTTACTGGTTCACACAGTAGTGGCCGGAGCATCAGTACATGTCTAATTTATTCTATGCAATAAGCGGTGATCTCATGATGCAATAACTATTAGATGAATAAATTCATGCTGTCTATATGATATATATAGCATAGAGGACAACGGTATTACTTATTTTGCAATATCCAAAGCAACTCAAAGTTAGCAAAAATTCCAGATTCCTTTCCTGTCTTTTTGTTTCAAATCAAAATATAAAATTGTACAAGGAAACAATGATCAAATAAAGACTGCTACTGGGTACTGAGTTACCTTTCGCATTGTACTGTTTCTCTTTAATTCTGTTCTGTGTAATCATTTTTTCAGTCTGTTGTATAAAACTCTGTTGTATCTCTGTTTCTTATCACAAGTACAAGAAGGTCTAAATGCTGTTGAAATTACATGAGATGACTGTCACGCCTAGTTATTCCCACTATTAAGTTTTGGTTGATCTTTTCTTTCCATGCAAATTTATTTTAATCACAGTTATTTACTGGATATCTATACTGCTTTGAGACTAATGTCTAAAAATGTGAACGTTTACGTGGCCACTGTAGAAAAAGCCCAGCAAGGTAAGTCATTGTAGATGCAATTCAGAGTGTCTGAATTTACACTGAATCAAAATGGTGAACACTACTTTTGAAGCGGTAGTTTACAGGGTGAATAATATTAAATAATGTAAATTGTTTAGTTAATTACAGTATCTCTGCTTCATGGATGCAAGCCATATAGTTACAGACTAAAAAATTTTTAAAGGGAATTTCATTGAAAGTATAGTGTAAGCGAACAGAATGACCTTTTCTTTTTTCTTTCCTCTGTGGTTAGCCGATTGTATAGCAAATTACAACAATCAGCTGGACAACAAGCAAACAAACCTGATGTTGCCTGAGTCAACTGTATATGGTGACGTGGACCTGAGCAATAAAATCAATGAGATGAAAACCTTCAATAGTCCAAATCTAAAGGATGGAAGATTTGTCAGCCAGCCTGGGCAGCCCACTCCTTATGCCACCACTCAACTCATCCAGTCAAATATCAGCAATAATGTTAACAATGGCAGCGGGGATACGAATGAGAAACACTGGAAACCCTCTGTTCAGCAAAAGCAAGAGGTTGCACCCATACAGTACAACATTATGGAGCAAAACAAATTAAACAAAGGTGAAGAGCTTTTAGCTTCTTTCTCCTCTTTAGGCATCAGAGGAGTTTTGACCTTCTGGTGCTGGGAGTCTAAAGCTTTCAGGTTCAGCAGTTACAGGCTTGTGTGGTGCTTTTAGACCTCTCTTTTTAGATTTAGAAATCCACAGTTAGCAGTGTCAGAAAGTTAATTAGCACCACAATAAGCTTCAGATACTGAATTTATTGTAAAAAAACCCCAAGCTGTAGCTTTAGAAAAGACTTAAATAAAATACATTTCCTATGGATTTGAGAGTAATTTAAATTTAATAGTAGTTAAGGGATTGGTTAGGACAGAGTCTGGATATTTTATTCATAAACCAGATGCATGGTAGTCGCATTATACTCTACCTTAAATTTTAAATAGGTCAACCCACTCTTCCGAGTTGTGGATGGAGACTAATTAAATCTACATGTTCATGTGAACGAATGAAATTTTGCATATCAAACTCTGTAAAATTGTATTGTGTTGTACACTGGGGACACAAATGGAGTGATCCAATTCATTTTAGACTTGTTTCTAGCAAGCCTTCGATTCACTTATTGAGTGGCAATGCTACTGCACTTAGTTTTGGAAACTAAATTCCTTTGTTATCCTGACTGAAGTCTGTGGATCCAGAAGCTAAAAATAAATTGATTTCAGTGTTAACGGGAAACATCAGAATGTACTTTTGTGGCCTTGAGGGCATGTTTCTTTAATATAATGTGTGGGAGTTGGAAGAAATAGGTATGTGATTTCTTGCTAGTCCTCCAGGCTACCATGCAACCTCTTTTAATAACCTGATTTGCAAAAGAGTATCCTTAGTAACTGGACCCATTCTAACTTGGAACTTTTTGCATGGATTGTTGTAACTCCAGCAATCACACAATGATAAGTTATCCGGTAAAAAAATACGTTTCATTACAGGAATGTTGATTTCTCCACTGGACCCGTCTACTCACAGAGGAGAAAGGGCAATATAAAATGTGACACCATCCCTTGACATAAACATGTCAAAAGAAAATTCAATTTTTGTGACTCCTCACTAGAGGGTGAAAGCTGTATTTTTTTGTAATTATGCTTTCTTTCATGAACTGTGTATTACATATCTGTTTTGGAATTAAAACATGTTTGGTTTTTATGACCTAGAAAATACTGCATCTTTCAAACTGTGTATATTACAGTGCATATTCTCTAGCATATTGTAGTGTGGAAAGGCCCCCTTAAAGCATTGTCTGCTGACAGTCATATATACATATTTCAGAGTGTTGATTTACTGTTTATCCTCTGTGTAAACATATGCGGTATGTAGAACTTCAGCATGGTCTCTGGAATGCAACTAGACTGAGAAACTATTACAGAATACACTCTGGTGTGGAATTTATCATTTTGCTCTTTTTCTCATGCTTACATTATCACAAACATTTCTGCAGCAGATGGGGACTGGATTCTTAGTTTTGTTTATTTTTGTTTTGATTTGCTATTTATGAGTCAATAGTCTGATCTTGGTTTTCTCATTTCCTAAGTTAAAACCATCCTGCTGATGATTATACCTGTAGCTTTTGTGATGGGAAATAACCATTTTGATGAGTTACATGCTGTGCTTCGTTGTCACTACTTTATGTCCAGTGGTTCTGTTTATGATGCAGTTTTATTTGCTGTATGACGAGTAACTCGGCTACTTTCTGTTCTCTGTAAATTGTAATTCCTTTTTGGCATGAGAGTACTGTTTTGTCAGATGAGTATTTTTCTTCTGATAAAGTTTCACAGATCTGGTTGCCAAATCTAGATTTTAAAGTAACATATGTATATCAAGTGCTTTGGAACAGGAGAAGGAAGTTAAGGTAACGGCCATTAGCAAAAAAAGGCCCTGCTTGTAGCTAGAACCTGCATAACTCAGTGTAAATAGGAATCTTCTTGGAGCCAGCAGGCACTAAACAAAGACCTTTTCTGTTGTAAACCAAATTTAGTGGAGCTGCATTGTTGCTCCAGCAGATCACTCAGCCCTTGTAATACAGGCCTGACTCCTATGTGGGTTTGTCACCTTTGAAATACAAAAAGGAGCTACCAGAGTCCATTGGCTGCCCTGCATGTGTAAATTAAGGAGAGACCATGGAAAATCAATCAAGGTGACAGTCTCTTCATATGCAAAATACTCACACAGGTCGTGTATAAATCCATCAAGAGTTAATTGTTGCAGAAGCATTGTGACAAGCCTGTGCATAGGATTTCATTTCATTTTACTTAATTTTTTTGCTGTGGAGCCACTAAATTCCCATGTTTTTCCTTAAACTTAAATTAGAGACAAGATAAAAATAAAACGATTATAGGATTATTTTAATTTCAAAAAACTAATTTATTTCTTCCTTACTATTTCAGTTCTTACTTTGTCTTATAAAGCAGGTATATAAAGTAGATGTGTTTCTGAAGGGTAACATTAACTATACTATTATACTTGCAGATTACCGTGTAAATGACAATATTGCTCCAACTATTCCATACAACCAGTCATATGACCAGAATACAGGTGGATCGTACAACAGCTCAGACAGAGGCAGTAGTACATCTGGTGAGTATCTATAGTGTTTTCCAAACTTGAGCATTTTGGTGTTTGGATGCTCTAGACATGGTTAGACTAGTTACTGGATTTACAGAAGGGATAGCGGGGAGGAACCCCCCGACAGAAATACAGCACAGGGATGTTAAACTGCATAAAAACTGGCCCAATAGGTGCCTATATTTCTGTTGCATCTTCATGATTGCTTAGTGCCATTTAAATGGCACTTAAGTAATTGGTTGTCTGAAATAGTGAAAGTCATTAAATCAAATAGAAGTTGGATCTCCTAATGTTAATGGCCTACTGGTTAGTATTATGGTCTCCAAATGAGCAAATCTTAGAAATTCCTTTTCAGCTGTCACAAAAAAGAGGATTTTATGTATTACCTTCCTGGTACTTTACTGACTTCTTTTCCATCTCTTGGGTCTACTCACTCAAGACAACCTTATTCACAAACAGACTCAAGATACCAGAACATTTGAGAGATATCTAACAGAACTGCATTAAGACATTTTTCATTTTTTAAATTAAATCCATGCATTTTATTGAGTAAAAAAGCATGCATGCATGCATACATAAAATTTTTATAGATTTCAGTGGCTATATGTCAAAACTATTCTTGTACATCATTCAGATGTAGACAGTAGATAAGTTAAATTTTGTTTCTCAACACCATATGCTGTGCAAATATCTAAAAGTAAAAGTCTTGAAACAAGACAGCTTTTTGTGCTGGAGAATGCTGACCAGGGCACCAAAATTGGGCTCTGTGCTTTGGAACCACAGAATATGATTTAATTCTAAAGTTACTGCTTCTCATTGTGGTATAACCTGTTCACTTTCAGCTTTTATCTCTAGTAGAGAAATGTCTGAAATATTCAGAGCTAAACCAGAAACTACTTGGTTTGGGGCTTTACTGTCAGTCTGAAATTTAGCCTGTGTTTATTTATATCAACCCAATTACAGAGTGGGTGAGTTACGGTCACAATCACCGGATTACATCTGCTAATGAAGACAAGGACTGTTCTTTCTGTCTTTTGTTCTGCTGTTGCTTTTGATAGTCCAGTTGCCTCAACCCTAACCAGCAATCCATCTTGACCAACTGTGACTGAGGCACATCAGAGGCATAAACATGTAGGTGAGCCTGCCATGCCTTTGGGTGACCTGAATTCTCAGTGGCTGCAGTGAGATAACCACAGCTCCTGATTCTCCCGGCTGCTCAGGGGTGTTCTGAGAGCCAGCCTTTTGCACATTCCCAGGTCTACAACATCAGGGTGTGGTGCTGAGCCTGTGCTTAATGACATTTAAGACACAAAACCCAACATGAAACATCTCAGGGATCCGAACCCATGCAAATTAAAAATGAGAAGGTGGTATTCTCCATGCTGACACCTGTTGTGGTTATTCATAACACTAACAATTTATAGTCCTATACCAAGGACTCCAGTAGGAATGAAGCAAGGTGACCAGAGTAATAAATGAATTGTGCTGAACTACTGTATATCATGGTGCTTAGGGTAGAGAATGCAAGTGATGGTTGCCTTGGGATAGTGAGGGTCTTGCTTGAAATATTGAGATACCAGAAAAATAATCGTACATACCTAAGACATGTTTGTATATGGCAGCTAAAATGGGACAGTAATAAACAGAACTACTGTCCATAAGAATAGAAAATCTGAGACAGCAGAAGTGAGAAAAACAAGCTTCCTAAATACCACTGCAAGATATTTAATCATGTGTATAAGGCTTAACTATGGTAATATAAAGCCATGCCTCAGTTGAAGAGAGAAACATGAAGAATTCTAAAATATACTCAAAAATACAGTGACTTTATCTACAATTAAAGAAGTAACAATAACAACACCAGTTAAAAAGGTATACCAAGAAACAATGGTAGAGTCAGTTCTCATCATAACCATGTCCAAAGTCAGAATTCAAGACCACCTGAATAGGTGGTCTTATTCAGTTGCTGGAACTGTGAAAGCTGCATTGTTCTATTATGAGCTATAATTTCCCAGTAATAGTAGTTGAAAACATTTGCACCATACTTCATCAATCTTGTTTCTTCTTTTTTCTGTTATTTTAGTTCTTCCAGCAATTATTTTCAACTGCACCTGCCAATTAGACTAAAACTAGTAATTTCATTGTGCCTAAAATGTTTCAGTGGACAAGTACAAATTACATATATTCAGTGACTTAATGCAACAGTGGAACTTTAATAGATCATATCTGTATCATATTGTATTTTAGGTTCCAGCAATTAAATAGTATAAAGGCACTTCGAGAAATCTGTCTACAGCTCATTTGTTTTAGATTATAATCTATAATGTAATTAATAGAAGTAGGAAGCTCACTCTCAGTGACATTGCTTGTAAAATTCATTTATGGTTTTATCACATTTTGACTATTAACAATTCCAGTTTTGTTTTCCTATGTGCTTTTTTCCATCCTATGTGAAGTTTCTGGTTAAATTCAACTGATTAAAATGTAGAATAATTCTACAAAGAAGCTACAGTTACATGTTGGTGTAAAAACGAGAAACACCAGTTTATTCCAACTCAGCACAACAATAAATTCCCAGAGAATTCAAGAGGATCTGGAGGGGGCCTACAGTTTTTTGTTTTTCGAAGCTAGCGGTGAGGAGACACCACAAAACCATTGCAAATGTGTGCTGCTTTTTATTCACAGGGAGTCAAGGGCACAAGAAGGGCGCTCGAACCCCAAAGGCTCCCAAACAAGCTGGCATGAACTGGGCAGATCTTCTTCCACCCCCTCCAGCACATCCACCTCCCCATAGCAATAGTGAAGATTACAGTCTTTCAGTGGATGAAAGGTAAAAAGAATAAATGCATCATCCATTTCTCACTTTAATCACTAGTTAATTGAACTGTAATTTGCCCTGCAAGCTGACAGTGAGACCTTCCTTCTGTGCCATTCTGGTGCTCCTCATCTAGCTGTAGTGCGGCCAATTAGAGATCACTTACTGACAGTGGTGTATGTTTTCTCAGTACTTCTTTACTAAGCTGTTTTCAAGAGCCATATAACAATGCTTTTTTCTGGGCTATTTATACATCTATCGGATACGCTAATTACACACTAAAAATTTAAGTCTTTATTTTCTTAAAAAATTCATTTTAGCTATGACCAAGAAATTCCTTGTCCGGTCCCACCTGCAAGGATGTATCTGCAGCAGGATGAGCTAGAGGAGGAGGAAGAAGATGAGCGAGGTCCTACTCCACCTGTCCGAGGAGCAGCATCCTCTCCAGCCGCTGTCTCCTATAGCCATCAGTCAACTGCCACTCTCACCCCCTCTCCCCAGGAAGAACTCCAGCCCATGTTACAGGACTGTCAGGAGGATCTGGGACACATACAACACCAACCTGACCGGAGGTGTGTCAATACAAATGTAGCGAGAGACATGTGACAGAAGTCATCTTAACCCCACTGAAAATTCCTGTTGAATTTAGTGAGGCCAAGATTTTTCCCCATGATAGTTACTCTGTTAATATTTAACTTCTAATCCAGGATGCTAGAACTATTTGTAACCTAAGAAATATGTAATTAAGTTGCTTTATTACTATACCATGGACAGAAATGCAGTATATCACTATCGTATGTATGATGCTGACATAAGTTAAATTCACAGTCATCAGGATGTTAAAGTGATATCGTTAACACAGCTTACCGTATAATTACAGTTCCATTGTTTCCAATAGATTTACTGCATTATTACCATAAAATAGCATGCATTATTTCACAGTAACTGTGCAATTAAGTTGTCACCAATACGTATGAATATATATAAATATATAATTTATATAACTTATAGATTTTTGCTCCTCTCATAAATCCTAATACAGGAAATGTTGCTTGCAAAATTTTCTTAACATTTTCACCTGCCCTTATTTAAAAGAATGACCAACATTAATAGAGATATTTGTTATAGGGAAATTTTGTTTCTTCTCTGAACTGCTTTTAGTACAAACTGTTTTGCATATATGCTCTCACAGCTTCTCTTCATAAAACAGTGAATTCTGAATGTGGTTTGCAGATATTGTTTGTTACCACAAATATAGAAACTTACCTGCAGTATTCTAGTCATACTTTATATTTTTAGTGAAATGCAGACCTATTATGATGAAATTAATTTCATCTGCCAAGTAGACTGTAAAATTTTGATTTTATTATTGTAGCTTACTGGACATTTATGGATGTATTTTCCAGATGTTTTTTGAAAAGTTAGTTCATTTTTATGTTTCCCCTTTTTAAGTAAGCAGTAATTATTAATTTAATTTTTTTAAGGGCCTATATTTGCTTTTACTTTTGCGGCCCACTTCTACTTGGTCTGCCTTGTTTTGTTTTCTTTATTCTTTATCGTAATGCTTCTTGTATTGTGTACTTTTTTATCTTCCTCTATCTTCTTTTAAAATCACTCTTTTTATTAATGAGTGGCTAATAATATTTTCCTGTAATCTCCATTGGCTCTGATATGTTGGGGCACAGAAGTGTTCATTTTAATCACTTAAGTTTTCTGGGTTATTTAGAGGTTAAACTAGCTGGACACTAATGGAAAAGGGAAGCACTATGTGTGCGATGTGTTGTGAATGACTTCCCAGAACCTGAGCTACCATGTTCTGGAGAGTGGGAGATACAGAATGGAGTACGAATTGGAGCAGGTGTATGCAAGCGTGCATAACCAGCCAGCAACTGCCTGGAAAGTAGAAGGTTTGCTCAGCAAAAGACGCATGATTAATCACCATAAATGTCATCAAAAGTAGTGGCAGAATTATCTGGAAGGGTGTTCCAATTTAAGCTCTGAGGGCATACAGCTTACCCACTGAGTGAACTGAAAAAATAAAATGTGTATTTATTTTATTCTTCCTACAGTGGCTAAGACTAGCTTTCAGTCTTAGAATTGTTAGTGACTAAATTTGTCTTTTTTATCTTTTTCAAACATTCTTTTCTTTTTGCTACATCCATCTTAACAGTTAAAAAAGATTCACATCATTCTACTTGATTTGTAGGGCTTGACTGACTACCTTTTCCATCTAATGGCATTGATATGACCCATGGCACTGCTGTTTAGGAGTTGCGTGTACTGTGCTCAGCAGCTATAGCCCATTCTGGAAGGGGGGGGGAGGGGGGGGTGTATCTGTTTTGAATATGGTGTGACAATACTTTCCAAATAAGAATACATTTTTAGTGGTGCCTCTTTGTGTTATTTTTGAGGGGTTTGTAAATGGTGGTTTTATATTGAAAATAATGTCTAAAATACTGTTTGTCATTTGCTTTACTTGTAGTTCTGCTGAATATTATCTCAATTTCTGATCAGAACCAGGCATCTAGAATATGATTCTGGTGGCACTGGTGTCCTGTAATATTTCTCTGTTCAGTGAGCTTACTAGAAGTATAGCAAACTGAAATAGAAATCTGTGCTCTGGAGGAGTGGACAAGCAGAGAAAAAAACAGATGTCAGTGTTAAAGTGAGAGCTGAGATACAAGACGATGTCACTGTTATATCGAGAACCACTGCATCAGATAAAGCAAATGAAGTTTTCTTAATTCTGTATGCTCATGAACCAGCTCTCTCAGTTAGCCTGTCTTTAAAGGTTGGAAAGCAAGTTATATTTTCAAGAACCCTAACATATTTTGTAACCAGTTGCATGTCTCCTAATAGCAAAACCTAGAGAACAGGAAGACTGACATATATATTACAAGGACAGTTGTCACAATAGCTTTAAATTAAGGTGGTAAATCTTTAATGGGCAAGGTCTCTAGTCAAAGGCAGGTAGAGATGCCCATGCAGCGATGGCTTCTAGGATTTGAGGTGAAGGGGTGTTATTAAATGATTATTGGGAATATCTCCCTAACTGACCTTTTCTTCATTCTGTTCAGTACTTAATACAGCAAGTAGAAAACAGTGGCTAGATGATGTAGTTCAGGGAGGTTCCAGCTTGCTCTTGACACGAAGTATTATGTTTTTTCTTACTAAATTTTCCTTTCTAAATTAGTAAGTATTCTCAATTATTAAAATAAAAAAATCATGCCCCCCCACAAGAAAATATTTCATTTATGAGAGTTACCATTTGTCAATGAGATAATAAGAGGGAAAAATTGACAAGGGAAAATTCATTTGGAAGTTTTTGCAAAGCAGGCTGCAGTAGAAATTCCTGGTAAGCAAATCCAACAGTGCAGCCATTGCTGCAGAAGGTATTTCTTCCCATCAGACAAATGGCAATTAAAGACTATGCCTGTGGCCCTGTGAAGAAAAACTGTTGACAGTGTTACTAACTGGGACTTCTGAGTGAAGTGTTAACTAAACTGAACGTTGATCTAATGATACCTAATATTTGCCTCTTGAAGCTGGAGACACCACTACTTGATGATTTAAGCTCAAATAACGCATACATCTATATGCATTTTTATGTTCTTAAGACTTAAAAGTAATGTTTTGGTAGAGAATTCTTTCTTTATATTATCACCTAGACCAATTTAAAAAATAATGAAATAAAAGTATTTCTTTTCATATCTTTCTAAATCACTGGGGTGGGTAGAGGGAAGATGGTGTTTATGGAACAATCTATTTGGATAGAGGCATCTGTTGACATTGATAGTTGCAAGCTTCTTAGAGCAATATACAGACACTTCCTTTGCTCATACTCTCAACGGTGCACAAGTAATTTTTTTAAATAGTCACATGAACTGTAAGTACCTCTGCCTAGCTGTGCATGTGCTACTTTAGGAAAAATGAACAGCTTTATGCAAAATAAGCCAGTTTTCATTAAGATCAGTGATAAGGGAACCATACTAAAAGATCAGATTTCTTTGTGGTAGATTTCAAACTCCAGTTCCGATTCACAGCAAAAATAAGAACTAAAGAACCAACCAACCAACCCTGAACCTTTCAGATATGTATTGCATTGATTTAAAAAGGCAAGTTAAGCTTGTTGGGAAATAAAAGAAGTATTTGCATTGATCTCCTATCTCCTCTGACTATGTTATGTGACTTCAATTCTTCTTACACTTGTGTTTTTATGCAGACGCCAACCTGTGAGTCCTCCACCCCCTCCAAGGCCTATCTCCCCACCACATACGTATGGATATATCTCAGGGCCCTTGGTCTCTGATATGGATACTGATGCACCAGAAGAGGAAGAGGACGAGGCAGATATAGAGGTTGCCAAGATGCAGAACAGAAGGCTCCTTTTGCGTGGCCTTGAGCAGACACCTGCCTCCAGCGTTGGGGATTTGGAGAGCTCTGTAACAGGGTCCATGATCAATGGCTGGGGTTCAGCCTCTGAAGAAGATAACATCTCAAGTGGGCGGTCTAGCGTTAGCTCTTCTGATGGATCATTTTTTACCGATGCAGATTTTGCACAGGCTGTTGCAGCAGCTGCAGAATACGCTGGCCTGAAAGTAGCGAGACGTCAAATGCAAGATGCATCAGGAGGTGAGTTTGTCCTCGGTTTGATGGGAGAAGACAAAAAATGGCCATTGTGAAATGTATTTATCCGCAACCACTTCCTGAATTCCTGTTGTTCTTAAAACATTTAGCAATTCAGGAGAGGGGGGGAAATTTACACTAGTGGAAGAGTCAGAAAAAGAGTTTTGGTGAAACAGTTCAAATAAACAGCTGCTTTACGTTGTTTATTATAACTAGTTCCTAATTTTTTGGTCTCTTTGGTCATTGCCAAACCTCAACCCTGCTAGTGGATTTGCACCCAGAACTAAATGAGAAGGAAAAAAAACCAGATTACAGAATTCTATCCTTTTCCTAGTATAAAGCTCCCAGTGGTTTTGGTCACTCATCATCAGAGATTTAATCCCTCTGTATTGAAATATCCAAATAAATAGTAAACCTTTATACTCATATTTCTACTGGACCTGGAAAAAAAAAATGTTTTCCATTTAATATTTTTTTTTTATCTTTTGGAGAATGCTGTTCAAGCTCTTACTGCTGTATTATTGAGATGAACTGGGTTTGTGTTAGTTTCATAATTGGACAGCTGTTATTAGTTGCCATTTAGGTTGTAGATTATGCATATGCAGCATGGCTTTACGCATATGTTTCTTCTTGTTTTTCTCCTGAATCACCACTGGATATATCGGATATGATATTTGAAATATTTAATGTTTTACAGCATACTGCTTACTAGTAACACTGGATATATGCAAGTAATCAGTAACCCAACTAGGCCCAATGGATATTTTTATAGTTCAGCTGAAAAATAAGAATACTACAGGGTGGGATGCAGGTTTCATGCAGATCCACAAATGTTTTGCCAATCAATCCTATTAAACTGCCAGACCTGGAAAAGAGGTACTCTGTCACAACTGTGTCCACCCTGACTCCACAGATTTGCAACCTTCCTCCCACTTCTGATATCCTCTCCCAGTTAACAGTCCTTTGTTTCATTTCAACACAGCTGTTTATCATGAAGAGTGAGAGGGGAGGCAATTTAGTAATTCTGGATTAAATCGTGGCCAATTGAAGTAGGTGGCAAAACTACCATTCGTACCCACAGGGCCAGGGTTTTATTCATTTTACACATACAAGTTCACACAAATACATGTGTCTATGTGTGTGTAAATATATATATTTAGAAAAAGGTCTTTTTATGTCCCATTACTATTACAGGTAAATAATTTTACAACAGTCAAGTTGATGTTATGTGGTGATTTTTGTGTATTGATATTTCCTGTACCTGACTACACGTCCTAAAAATGTGACACTTCTTATCTGCAAATAAACTGGGATAAAATGCCAGTCATACATCCCCGATGGATTCCTGGTAATTCCCTCAAAGCAGAGGAGGGGGCATATGTACCTGAGACCTGCTGGTGACTTCCTCTGCCTGTGGCATAGGTAACCTCGTGCTGCCCAAGCTAGGGGGGCCAAAACATGTCTTGAAACACTTCATTATTTCCAGAATGTTACTGGGCAGGAAGCCTGCTTGTGCTTGCTTGCTGATGGAGTTCCCATTCCTGGGGCAGAAGCTACCAGCTACCAAGCAGTTGGATAATTTCTGTGCAACGAAGCCAGCCTGCCTACTGGTAGGATAGCAAATGCTTCAGTATATTTGCAGCTCACTCTAAAACTGATTACAGGAGGGGTAAGAGTTTTATTAGTGTTCCAACAGTGTATTTTCAGGTTTTGTATAGCTGGCTCATTCTGATGTGAAAAAAAAAAAAAAAAAAAAAGTATGAAACATCTTTTTAGATAAAAAAATAATAGCTATTGTTCTGTAACAATTTCCAGGCCGTAGACATTTTCATGCATCACACTGTCCTAGACCCACCAGCCCTGTATCTACTGACAGCAACATGAGTGCTGTTGTAATACAGAAGGTCCGACCTGCCAAAAAGCAAAAACACCAGCCAGGACATCTGCGCAGAGAAGTCTACACAGATGGTGAGTCCACGGAAATGGGTGAAAACGTCAGTGAACCTTTCTAAATATGCATTCAATGTGTGTGTGTGTGTGAAATTTTTCCACGGAGATAACATTATGTTTCAGAATTCAGTGATTTGTGTTTCCTGTTGCTAAACACACTGAACAGATTAATCATTTTAAATGCCAGAGTTCCTTAATACTGTACATTGATGCTTCCACTCCAGAGCCTTGCACCTGTTTTCTATAGTGTCCTAATCGGCTAATTACTGTCATTATTTAACAGCCCAGATAGCATAAATAGTACAGTCATTGAGAATAATGTGCTGTTAGGATTAAAATCTTCATTCACATGACTGACTATTAAAACCTTCAGAATATATCTTTTCCTGGGGAAAAAAAAACCAAACAAAAAACCAAAAACATTTACCATTCAAAAGGTGGACAACATAAATCAATGAATTTTAATCCTGACCACAGCATTGTTGCAAGTAGTTACTTTGTGAGTAAAAGCAAAATCTAATCATCTTCTCTCATGCCTTCACACACAATATCAACTCTTGCTGAAAAGGTAGTGCTTGTATTCTCTTGGGAGTGTAAGAGGATAATGCAAACATTGTGATGTTGTCTAGAGAGAGCCTTTAATGAAAATGCCTCAGGTGGTGCAGCTTTTATTAAAGCACTACCTTCCAGTTTTATAAAACAACCCACGGGCTTTGTTGGAAATTCATGTAAGATAAATTCTCCAAGACTTAACCCATCTTGTCAAGTTTACTGAATTTGCTAACGGCGGGGAGGGGAAAGAAAGGCATCGTTCCCCACCTCCTGGTTCTCCGCAACAACAATCTGATTAGGACTTTCATTACCAGTCTGAAATTTTTCAAAGAGGGGCGTCATTTGCCATTATCATATGAAAGCCTAATATTATAGATCCTTATCCAGGGTTACATGAAGGGAGTTTTGAGCCACTTCTCCCTATGATTCCTACCACTTGACAAAAAAATTTAATACAAAGCTCACAGCGTGATGAGCAGAAGTAATTTAGCAATGAGTGGTTGTCCGTGCTATTATCTGTACTTTATTCTGAGTATTTTCTCTCACTAGCATCTATCTGATATTAGGCTGCATTAAATACTGGCATGACACAGTGCACCTGGGCCTCTTGGCTTATGCCCAGGCCCCTTCTGTCAGTGAAACTGAGCTGTTGGAATATTATCTGATTTCAAGAGGTTATTACAGTGGTTTTGTGCATGTTTGCTTCTGTGAAAGGACAACACAAGGTGTAAATCCCAAAACTGTACCAGAACTGTTACATTTATGAGACACTTCTAATGGCGTTCTGCAAGATTTTGTGGACATTTTGTCAGCTATTTCTCTTGAATAGAATGCTCTTAACTGAATAATTAGCTGAGCGTCAAACCTCGATACAAGCACAACAGCTAGGACATCAGAAATAAAATCTGAACAGGAGTTTTATGTGGCCATTTTCTTCTAACACAGAAATAAATAAGAGATGGGCCTGTATTTGATGACAGTTTTTTGTAAAAGTAATTATACAAAGTTAAATCATAGAGCATTGTGGTTAGATATTGCAATATATTTGACAATCATGATCAATATTTGTTTTGTGTTATATAGCACCTGCTTACCTCAGCATACTCTCTAATTAGGTAAGAATTTCCGCTAACCTGTTTAGTGTGCAATACAGTGTGGTCATTCAGGGAAAAGCAAATTATGGCTTTAATTTCTTCAGATCTAATAAAACCCAGTTCGAAGGTTGAAGGGCTTGTTTGGTTTTGATCTTTTTTTATTATTATTATTTTTTACCCTCAAGCCATTTGCATAAGCATATTTGGAACCCTACTGAAGATTCCAACCATTCAGTTTAATAGCCACATCTAGTATATTGTCCCTTTAGAATTAGCTATAGAATAACATCTGCTAATTATTTTCCTGAAGTGGAGAAAAGTGATATGGAGACATGAATGAAACAGTTAAGAACAACTGACCTTTCCTAGTTATACTTAGTTTTTTCTGTTGGCTTGATGTTATACTGTTACTTATCTTTTTTATAAAGGAGTGCCTGACACAAAGGTTTTTTTTTTTTCTTCATAGTGGGTGAAAATATGTGTGTTGTAGTAGAGCAAAGTGAATTGCTCTTCTAAATTTAAGCATTTTTGGTGGCTAGAAGCTTTGAATAAATATTAAAACGAGATATTAAAAAGAGATGCTTTCTCAGCCTTTAAAATGTAATTTACTTTCACATATAAAGAACTTTCTACTGTTCCCAAATTACCTGAATTAGTATTTGCTAGCAGTTTCATGAAATACTAGTGTCATGAAGAATTTTCATGGTTAGTTGACAGAAAGGATATATAAATAAAGTTTTTGCATGACTGGTTGAAAATGCAAGGAGTATTGTCAGCAGCAATATATGCAAGAGAGAAAATTGTATTGTTTTTAATTTATACAGCAAGTTTTGCAAGAGAGATTAATATTTCTGAAAGTGTGTTTGTTACTAATGTAGCAGTAAAAAGTCTTCTACTACTCTTTTCTAAATAAAGGAGAGTGCTCTCTGATCTACTCTGCATTGCACAGTAGTAACAATTTTGTATTTTCTGCTAACATTAGTTCAAATCACTTTCTACTTTATGTGGAAAGGGATTTCAGCTCAGTTGTTTTATTCCATGACAGTCATCCAGCAGGTGAAACGTTCTCCATATTTATTACTGAAAACCTTTTCTCACTAAGTGGTAAGGATTAAAATGTATGAATTTTTAATTGCTCTTCATCTAGCCTTTTAGAGACTTAACTACTAGGAGTGCCTTACAATAACCAACTAACAGATGTATCCTCCTTCTCCACCTTGCCTGACTTACTTACATATTTAATTTAAGAAACCAAATTTTAAAAGAATGTTTTTGTCTTTTCTAAAACTATATATATGAATGTCTCTTCTGAACTCGATTTATTAAGAGTTACAAGCCCTCAGAAGTGTAAGAATTTAGATAAAAATGATAAAAGTACTTTGCCATTGTTCAGTTTAGGTCTTTCAACAGAAAATATCCCATTGACAATTCATATGAGATTTTAAATCATTGCTCTTTTTTAAATCTCTGAATGACAAAGGAACAAATACTAACATTTTCACAACTAACTGGTTGAGACTGTAACTGACTTACTTCACTGTTTTATCAATGACATGACATTAAGACAGCTGAATTTCTCACAAAAGGCAATTGAATATCTGCCAAGTATTTCCTTGAATTTTCACATTGAAACGTTAAGCCGTTCTGCATGCCAGAGTCATTTGTACTTTTGTCTCCCTCTGCCTGTGCAGTAACAAAAATGTACTCTGCACAAATTTCAGTAAGGTAAAAACTAAGTGTAGGAAAGCATTTCTTACTTCTGCGAAAAAGCAGCTTGTTATCAAATAATACTTTTCAGATACCTGCCGCCTATGCAGTCCCTACTTCTGATTCCATTGTGAAATATTTTGTAAATGTTGATTTTGTAGCTGAGGGAGTTTTTGTGGAGTGAAAACTGTTTTGATGAAAGCATTATGTAAATGTACGTACAGACAGAAAAACTCTACAACTCAACAACCCACTGTTTTTATATATCATACTGGGGTTTGCTCTATCTATTCATTCATCTAATTATTGTCTACTGTTTGAGCCATGTTTCTTGAAGGCATGAAAATAACTTTAGTACATGAACAGTAGTAGCTGAAGTTATTCTGTATCTAGGAATCTTAAATGATCTTAAAGCTTTACTAAGTCAGGCACAATCTTGAGTTTTGCATGCCTGCACAAATATGTAATAGAACAAAAATTCACTTTGTACCTTCTCCAATATTGCATAAAATCTGTAAGGGCTGTTTTCTTCAGGTTGCCTAATAAGGCCTACTTCCCTCATTTGTCACAACTTACAGTTCATCTTTTTGTGCTTATTTGTCATTGCTCCACTTCAGTGCTAAACTAACGTCGCAGATTATTTTTCCCCACTGCTGTTTTGCTTATTCCATGATTCCTGGATGTGTTTTCGTTTAGAAAATTGTCATTGCTCCTTTCAAAAAACATATATTGAAGGTTTCCCCTTTAGACCATGCTATGTAATGGCATCCATTAATTGTCTGAGTTATGTGAGAAGCCGTACAACAGTAATACATAGACATGAATGAAACATGTGAGCACAGCTAACCTTTAACAAATACTTCTGAGTTCTCTATATTGGTTTGATGTTGCTTTTTGATTTATTTTTTATTCCGTACAATGGAAGCTTCCATTTTGCTTTTAATAAGAAGTGTGCCAGTTTGTACTCAAGGAGGCAGATTGAATCTGGATTTTCTTTGTGATCTGAGCTGTTAAAATAAATACCAGAGGGGTGTAATAGTGTTGACCTCTGAAAAGTTGGGGGTTTTTTTCTCTGTAAAGGATTCTTCTCAGCAAGGAGTACTGTGTTATAATGAAGATTTCTATAGTTTCCCTGCAGGTTGCAAAAATGTTCTTGAAAGAGAGTATCACTTTTCTTTAGTTATTACTGTACCATAGAGCTGCTGCCGTTTTATGAAACTTTTTATATCAGTGCATCTTTCCTTTCCATAGTCAAGATTTAACACCACTTTGTTCATTGTCCTGTGTAGCTGAATAGGATTCTTGAATAAAGTAGTTTGTTCCAAGTTGTATTTTATAGGCTACAGGAAAGATGCTGTTCCTTCCCTTCAGTATTGAGCCAGTGCATTGCCGTGCCACAGCTGTTGGAGACTGGCTCCAAGGGTTGCTGAAAAGGCTGATGTTAGGTACCTCCACACCCCTTGCATCAGCAGGCTCAACAGAAGGGCTATTCAGTGCCCTGATAACTTAATAGAGACAGTGAGTGGGGAGTATGAGACAGCAGATACTGCATAAACAGCTGTGGTTTCAGAAGCCTATGCTTCTGAGTTTGAATATCTTCATGCACATCTGGTTTAGTATGTTCTTTTCTGAGAAGACATGTCGTCAGAAGGATGTTTTCCTCAGAAAGGAAAATATTGTTTGAATCTCTGCAGGCTAATGCAGAGTTTATCTTATTTTTTTAAATCTTAACCAAGTTCTTTACTAACTAAAAGTATTCTGCAAAAGATGGGAACTGTCACCATCTCCAGCCTTGCTTTCAAAGAATGGTTCTTGTGCTTGATAAGCTTTGGTCTGGATTTGAGGTGGTCTGATGCACTGGGCTTTCAAGGGACATACCGCACGCAACTCTGAGTTCTTGGGCATTCTTCATCCAATTTTTCACCTAGTTGTTGAATTGTAAAAAGTTATATACTACCTCAGACCACTACTACCTTTTTGGAGCAGGTATTGCCATTTAAGATCACATGGCTATGGAGCCTTGTGATCCAAATATCCAAAATTGCAGGCACATATTTATTTAAACTTCTACAGGATGGAACAGCGCAGTGAAAATGGTTTGCTTTGCTCATTTGAACAAAAGTTATCTTGGTTGCTTGGTTGTTTTTTTGGTGGAATTTTTTTTTCCTCTTTTTTTGGTGTTTTTTTACCAAGACAGTGGAATTAATGCAGCAAGTATGATGTTACAGGTCTCATTTACCTGAAATATGTCCAACCTTAGGAAATGTACTTTATGACATCTTTCTTCCTCATCATCCCAGTCCAGACAACTGATAAAATTTTTGGTCTTATTTAAAACAGGTCAAGGGCAATTCCAAGTTATGTCACCAATTTAATGTGGCCAGGATGGTGCCCAGTAAGCTTGCATAGAGCAGCGAATTCTGCATTGCTACACCTTTCCACAGGGCTAGAGGAAGTCACTTGTGCTTTGTGTCACTGGAAAACCTCTTGAAAATGTCTGGCATATGCCATGTCTGAATTTATACATATATGTTAGATGTGGGGTTTTTTTCTTATTCTGGAGTACTACCTTTATTCTTAGCCCAATTTAGTTAATTTTCAGTTGAAACATTCTCTTGAATAGACTGTGAATTAGCTAGTGATGGTGTTTGAAAAACACAGCTGTTCCAAGATTTTTGTGGAAGTAGAAAAAATGAATGCTCACTTATTATAAAATGCTGAAGTTACATTTTGTAATAGTGCTAGGGGTTTTTTTAGCAATCTCATTTGAGAATATTAACCTCGGAATCATCTTTCACATCTCACTTTTTTAACTTGTTCTCTTATATGCATGTGATTTGTTCCTACAGCTTTGTGGTGAACTGCTTTTGTGTTGTCACTTCCTTGCTTGCCTTTTACATTTTTTTCCTTCACATTTTATATTCCACAGAGGACTATTGTATCCTGATGAAGAGTTTTACACATTCTAGTTCTAAGTCTTAATGCAGGAGCAGAAAACTGTAACTAAGTAAAACATATGTGTGCCTTATAAATACTATTTTTAAATATACAGAATTTTAGAACCCCTTAAACTGTGCTAATTTAAGGACAGAAATTCAAAAGTCTTGTCTGTCTCTTTTTTTTGGTTGGTTGGTTGGTTGGGGTTTTTTTGTTCTTCCTGTTACTTCGTTGATTGAGTGTGGATTTTTTTATATCTCATGACACACCCACAGACATCAGGGATATGTATGTTAGATTAACCTATTATTTTGAAAGAAGAATGTAATAATTACTATAGTTTCACCTTACATATATCAGCAGTGCATCTGACATACATTTTTACACCCCAGCCATCTTTCTTTAATACTCAGTACACTGAAGACCTGGAGCAACTATAGCACAAGCTGGTGTGTTGTTGAATGGATTTTTCAAAAACAATAAATACCAGCAAAGATATGTTAATATCTTTATGTTGATATCCACAACAGATATATTAATATCCAAGTGCCCAAAGTTTATTACAGCTTTTTTTAATAATTTTTAAGAAAATACTGTGATTTGAAAAGGCAGTAAGTAGTCTTTACTTTTTCCATTTTTAAAGCTCAAGCTTTGGGAAAATACCCATCAGCAATCATAACAATAACATAATAATTTTTGGGGTGGAGGGAGAAGGGCAGAAGGATGGCTGAAGGTAAATAGGGCATCTGTTTCTTCAGTTCAAGTTTATTATTTCTTAATTTCATTGGTGTATGATGTCATTGTAATTACTATTTTTTTTTCAACTTTGTAGACTTGCCACCCCCTCCTGTGCCACCTCCAGCTATAAAATCACCAACTGCTCAGTCCAAATCACAGCTGGAGGTGCGGCCAGTCATGTTGCCAAAACTTGCTTCTATAGAAGCGAGGACAGACAGATCTGCGGAAAGGAAAGGAGCGAGCTACAAGGGGAGGGATGGGGTGGATGGGAGACAGCATTCGGATGTGCGGACAAATTCAGGAGAGAGGAGAGAATCACAGGAACAGCAAAACGATGGGAAACTGCGAGGAAATAAAGCACCAAAACGAGAAACCACACCAGCAAAAACTCATCTTCTTCAAGGTTGTTTTGCAAGCTCTGGGTTTACTGAAATATTGAGTGTTGATCACAGGGAACAGGCCAGCTGTTTTCAGGTCTCTCACACTGCTGGTGTGAGTTGAAGTTAGATCTGCTGAATTGTCACCATTTATTGTAATTATACAGTGCTAATACAGGTTACATTGCAGATTCTCATTAGGGTAGAATGGAAATAAAAGCTTACGAGAAACATAGATTTTTCTATCTTGCTTTCCTTATACCCATCATGTATTAAAGCTAATGCTGAGGAATCCCAAGCAGAAATATTCCTCAAAAGTTGTAAGGATCAGTGTTCTTGCCACTACCATACATTTATGGTCTAGTTATATTTCATCTACCTAATTATGATCTAATTTATCAGGGAACTGAGTGAAGTCACATAGTAGAGGTTGCTACAATGAAAAGTTATTAGAAGGTTATCTTAGAGGATGGTGCTGAAATTTGAAAACATGCCCACTAATTTTGTTTCAAACTCAGTCAGAAATTTAGAGTCTAATATTTAGATGTAATTCCTTGTGGTTATCATGCATGCATTGACATTTCCTTCTCCTCACTTATATTGAAAATATACTACAAGGGGTGGGTTTTTTTCTTAATTTTCCTGTAGAGCATAGAGCAAGGATCATAAATTGATATGAAGTGGACAGTAATCATAAGTTAGTTTTTCTGTGGTGAATGTTACGACGTGAATACTATAAATTTCCTCAAGAAAGCTTCTATAATGCTATTATGGAAAGAGTGTATTTCATATTCCTGTCAGACATCCCTTTATACCTCCCGAGGATCATAAAAACTAAAATAAATCAACTGCATGCAGAAATTTTAGAATCTGTGGCCTTGTAAACATAACAATGTATATATTTAATTATGCAGAGGACATCCTGCCGTATTCTAGGCCAACGTTTCCAACATCGAATAATCCTAGAGATCCCAGCTCCTCCAGCTCAATGTCATCAAGAGGATCAGGAGGCAGACAGAGGGCAGATCAAACAAATATAGCCCGAAGGAATGTTGCAGAAATGCAAGTTCTGGGAGCGTATGAACAAGGAGAAGAGGAAGAAGAAGAGATGGAGGTAACTGCAGTTTTACTGCTGAAGATGACTAGAATAAGGCTATTTTCTGTGCTTAGACAGATGTCAAGAAAAAACACTTTCGAAACAGAAATATTTCTCTTCAGGAAAATTAATGCATTTATCTATCTATTGAGAGTATGTTCAGTCCAAGAAAAGAAACTTTAAGAATGTGTCAAAAACATAAAAAACAAGTAATATGTAGCATAATATAACTGTCACCATACTAAAACCTATGGAACAGAACTTGCAGAAATACAATATTTAAATGTGCACTTTACTTTCACATTAGAAATAATCTGGATAATGTAAAGAACTAGAGCATCTAAGAACACCTTGACATAGCCTTTCACATTTTTTGACAGTTTTTCATTCTAGATTTTACTAGATATTAAGGCATGAACTTTTTTCTTCTTTTTTTTCCGGCCTAATGATACGAATTCAATTTAAATCCTGATTGTAAAAAGGGTGTCCATCATGCAGTCATGTTCCTGCATGCGATTAAATTCAGTTATTATTATTTAAAAGTAACAGATCTCTAAGAAGTATGTGAAGCATACAGTGTGCCCTGGTGGCCAAGAAGGCCAATGGCATCCTGGCTTGTGTCAGCAATAGCGTGGCCAGCAGGGACAGGGAAGGGATCTGACCCCTGGACTCGGCACTGGTGAGGCCGCACCTCGATTCCTGTGTTCAGTTTTGGGCCCCTCACTACAAAAAGGACATTGAATGACTCGAGCGTGTCCAGAGAAGGGCAACGAAGCTGGTGCAGGGTCTGGAGCACAGGTCGTACGGGGAGTGGCTGAGGGAACTGGGGGTGTTTAGTCTGGAGAAGAGGAGGCTGAGGGGAGACCTCATCGCCCTCTACAGCTACCTGAAAGGAGGGTGCAGAGAGCTGGGGATGAGTCTCTTTAACCAAGTAACAAGCGACAGGACAAGAGGGAATGGCCTCAAGTTGCACCAGGGAAGGTTTAGACTGGATATTAGGAAGCACTTCTTTCCAGAAGGGGTTGTTGGTCGTTGGAATGGGCTGCCCAGGGAGGTGGTGGAGTCCCCACCCCTGGAGGTGTTAAAGAGTCACGTTGACATAGAGCTTAGGGGTATGGTGTCATTGGGAACTGTCAGTGCTAGGTTAACGGACTAGATGTTCTTCAAAGTCCTTTCCAACCTAGTTGATTCTGTGGTTCTGTGAAACAAATTTTAAATAATAAAAATTGAATGTCTAGTCATTTTTGTCTTTTTTCTTTTAACACAGGAAACAGAAAGCTGAAGACAACGACATGTACTGTAACAGGCTTTTAAAATCTAATCAGAAAAAAAAAAATCACTTAAGATGCCTCAAGTCTGATGATGTTTGACGCCAGAAATAATGTTCAGTGCAATCGGAGTGTACAATTTTTCATTTTTCTTCATGCCGTCAGAATGCTAGTTTTTATTTTACTCTTTCTTTGTAAACCCTTCTTATTAGGAACGGCCCTTGCCTATTCCGTAATGCTAAGTGCATCACCTTTGCTGCCCAAGAAGGCAGGTAAACTGTTCTTCATGATACTTGGGCTGGCTGCTGCTTCAGGATTAGAACAGAAGGGGATTCCAGAGCCTGGGATCCTGAGGTTTCTCCCCAGCACGACGGCGCTTAGTACACTGCCCTTACACCAGTGAGCCAACCGATAACATTGCAAGTGATACAGCATTGATTAAAAAGATCCCCAAAGTGAACATCATGCAGAACATTCTTTTATTCCAGGGCTTTCACTGTAGTCTGCAGTTAGTGCAAATGGTACCTTGCAATCTCAATACAGACTGTGTTGTTTTCTGCCAGTCTCTTGCTAACCTTTTGCAGATGATACAGTTTTATAAATGCAAGTAGAATTAATTTGGGATGAGGTGGCTCTCATTGTAAATATGTACTCATTTTAAATCCCCTGTGGTACTTTGATTTGTCTTTCCATTTTCATCATTAACTACGTTCTTATTAAAAATGTCCTTTGGGATAGGCAAGAGGTAAGCCAATATGATTGTTATTTGCCTAATTATGGCATGAACAAGTTTATCTGAAGCTTTTTATAGTTTTCAATGCTTGTGAAAATAAGCAGGAAAATCAATGGACATTTTTAATAATGATTGGATAATATCATTAACTGTTACTGGCCCAAATCTCAGACCTCTACTTGTGTCAATTCACCTTAAAGAAGAAGTGCCACTTAAAGAAGTTTTGTTTGATCTTGGCGATTAATTTTTTTGTAATGCACTGCTTATCTTTTTTTTTTTTTTTTTGGTTTTAAAAGCACAATCACTAAACTTTGTTTGTAAACCATTGTAACTATTAACCTTTTTTTTTGTCTTATTGAAAATGTTAAGCATTTGTTTGGGATATTTTTCATCTTTTTGTTAATGCTCTATGTTTGTATTTGGAATATTTGAATGATGACAGATGGTAAAGTAACAAACCTAAATGTGGGCCATAATCAAAATACTTCTCACTTTTCCTGGACTTATAGAAAATTACCAGTTTTGCTGTGGCCTCTCTCAACATTGGATTAACATTAAAGCTGAAATAGAGGCATTAGTTGCATTGAATTTGCCAAATGATGTCCTCTGTCTGTAGATTTTTATGATCTTTTTTGTAATTACAAAATTTCTTTGTCATTGGTGCTAATGGAAAAATGTGTGTTTGTTTATTGACAGCTATCAGGACTAGCCCCAATGAAAAAAAAAAAAAAAAAAAAGTAAAAAAAAGTGTTTTGGTGTTTACCGAGGACTGAAATTTTTCATTTAGCTAATTTTTAAAGAAAGGTTCCATAGAAAGGGTGTGCAGTACTAAAGGAACAATCCATGTGATTAATGTTTTCATTATGTTCATGTAAGAAACCTCATATTTTAGCCATAATTTTGCATACTGAGGATCCAATAATCAGAAAAGTAATTTTTGTCACATTATTTATTAAAAATGTTCTCAAATACATTATGTTTCTTGAGTAGTTTCTTGTGTTCCCTGAAACATAATTTTAGGACCAACTCTGGTCTTACTTCTGTTAAGATTCAGAAGCTGTTCCGCTGAAATCATACAGTTACAGTAGCATGAGCAAAGCAGGAAAGCTGGATGCAGGCTGAGATTTTACATAATTACAATTGATTGCCTTAAAGATCTGTTTTCTGGGTGCTTCATGAAGTGTGATAACGAAAATATCTCTTAGCCTGCCAATTTCCAGAGAAATCTGTACCAACAAAAGCATTCACCTCAGGGGTGAGATACCTTTGTTACAAAGGAAATAAGATCCAAATATGTGAAGGGAATGAATATTGTGAGTTATATGTTTGTTGAGGCCTGCACAAATACAAGTTTTCTTACTTGCCTGCTGTCCTCCTGCTCTGTAGCTATTCTGTGGATGGCAGAGTCCTGCTGTGGATGACAATCAAGTAGGTGATGATCCCTTTTCCACTCTTGCATTTTTGTAACCCTGTACTCTTACTGATCACCCCATTTTCACCCTTTCTTACCGTACCCATGTCATCCCATTATAAAGATAGCCAACTCATTCCATAAAAAAAGACACTATATCTTTATCCAACAGCACCTTTTTGCTTCTTGTCTTTTTGACTGCCATACTTCTCCTTTCCCAAGAGCTTCAAACAGAGCAGAACCAGATCCTGAGGTGCTGCAGTGTCCTACATCACCAAGTATCTTGCCACAGAAGAGTGCTAGACCCTTGAAAGCTTAATAAGACATAGGTCTCGAGTATATTTTTTTTTCATAATTGTAGCTTTGAAGCAGGTATTAAGATTGTAGAATAAGTTAAATATGTTACTTGGAATAAGTAAATATACGTTGCTTGGGTTAGGGGGTTTCAGTGTCTTCAGACCTCATGCCTGAGTTCAAACCCACCACGTAATCCAGAGAGGAACCTGTAGACCAGACTGTGCCACAGGAGACATCCATCTGGCCTGCACATTTGCTTTGGAGGAGGCAGGAGAGGTTGATTTGGTGAGCACAGATTGCTTCAGCAGCTGGTTGTCTTTCCTGGCAGTGGGAATGGCCTCATGGTTTGGGACCAAGCCATTGCCATAGCAGGGTTTGGGGAACGAGGTGGAGCTCGAGACAGGGTCCCTGAGCATGTCAACAAAAGCTGAAGCCACTGCGAGAGAGCTAGTGGTGCATCACAAAACTGGGATTTAGTTGCAGCTGTAGCATGGAGGCCTCTGCTAGGTGTATCTGTCCAGAAACACTGGTGCTGCCTGCCTGAAATTACAAGTACTCCCTTCATTCTTCACTGGCATGGTGATGTACTGGAAACCACGCATCGGATCCCCAGATGATGTCCATGTCCATCTGCGTAGCTTCACTAGAAGTCAGACTTCAGCTGAAGTTCTGACCTCAGTGGTAAGTAGGAAATCTTGCCCAATTAGTTTTTTTACTAAGAGTTATTCTAAATTTGTTTGATGGTTGATAATGTTCCCTAAGGAGTTATTTGCTTTGTTTTGTGATTGCATTCAGTTGTGATTAGCAGTATCCTGAGACAGTTCATCTCAGAGTTGTCACAGTTCATGCACCCGCGCTGGATCCTCAGTGCGTTGTGGTCTTACCAAAAAACACTGTAATGGAGATAAAATGCACAACAGCTTGGTCTTAAAATTATAGCTGCTGTTAATCAGTATTGATACACACTTGATATGGTCTTTGGCATTCAGATATAGTAAAACTAGGTCATTTACACATTACTACTTTACCTAAAGAATTACTCAGAAAGACAAAGCAGAAAAAAGTAACGTTCAGAGGTTTTGATTACACTCTATACCTGAAGAAAACGAGTATTGTACTAGAAAATCCATAGCATTTGTGTGCTGAATTATTAATAATGGATGTAGAAGTTTGATTTTTCTTGTAACGTGTTCTGTGAAATCTTGTATGAGTTACTGTTAAATTTGACTTCACTCAAAGTAAAACAATATTTGTTGGGATACTATGAAAGATGTCTAAAAAATACCAACCTAATTAATTTATTGCTTTAGTTGATGTGTAAATTTTACACAGTGCATGGCTTTTAACATTTTCTACTTTAGTTTTCCATAATCTATTATCTTCTTTGAATAAATTTAAGGAAGAATTGCCATGTGAAAAATGTAGGGTCTGCTTAAAAGCTATTCTGCAATATGCTTTTTCAAAAGTTAGTCTCCTAAAAGATTTTTTTTTACTGCAACAACAGAAACATCTACTAAAAATTTCAAGTATTGTATTCCTTAAGTGAAGCTTTCAAATTAATTAAGGGATCTACTTACAAGTGGAGTAAATGTTTTTATACATTGTTTTTGCTTATGTTACAGATGAAAATTCTTTGCAAATGAAAGCCCTACTGCTTATGTATAAGAGAAGTAATATGTTTAGTGTGTACACAGGAAGGTACTGGTATCTGCAAATGGAGATTTACATGTGTATATAGTTTTGTATTTGCTGAGATTAAGGTTGGGAACTGAGAGTCTGTTTCCAAACAGCTGCAAGGTGAACATGTTTGCAGATGTTTGAGGTTTACTCATGCATGTGTCCATCCCAGTGTTGTCATGGATGTCATCCTCACTGGACAACATCTTCATTTCATACTGATCTAACCGAAAATTTCAGAATCCAAATCACAAGATAAATTTTTTAAATTGACAACTGTGGATCTTGGTGTGAACTGTTTACGTGGGTTCGATTTTCTTTACTTTTTTTCATCGCATATGATGATTTTTCTGTTGCCTATAAATACGTTGTTCATGAAAACCAGTGCACTATTGTGCTGTCTATGACAGTGAAACATTTGAAGATTGGGAACATCATTTCTTAAACTATTCCTTTCTTTTTATCAAGCCACTGAATTGTGGATCACAGAAACAGTCAACAATTTGGTACGACACCATGGAAATGAGGATCCCTTTACATTTTATGTCCATATTGAGGACAGGTGAAGATTCCATTCGATTCAGAAAGAGAAAAGGAACCGGTGAAACTGGAATCCAGTGTCTATGAAAGCCATAAAGCAGGAAGGCAGTTTGCAGAATGGGAATCAAGGGATATTAAGAGAAGAAAAATAAGGAGCTGAAGTACACAAGTCTCATTGAAGCGAATGGCAAAAATCCCGTTGAGTTGAACTGCCCTGGAAGTGAATTACCTCTGTGAACTGGCAAACAATAGCTATCACGGTGCAACGAACACTGGAAGAAGAGTGAAATCCTTGCTGCATGCTTGTTTTGTTCTGTGTCCTTGCGAAATCTACACCAAATGGGCTCATTTTAAGCTGCCAGAAGAAGAAAGTGGGATTTTAATTAACCATGGCATTCAGCTTTCTTGTTGCATGAGATGATGAGGATGGGACCTCCTCAGCTCTAGTTTCTGTATCTTGGCATAAAGTGGAGGCACTTGCTTTGCAGATTTTTTTGGAGCATGACAGTCAAAGCCGTGATGATAGAAACTGTGTTTATTGAATTTTTTTTCAGTCCTAAGATATTTTTAGCAAGAATAACATCAGGAAATACAGAATAAAACTACCTGGTATCAACTTTTATTCTGTGGCTTCCCACCAGTTTTCAAGCACAGGTGTAGTTCAAAGTCAGCAGCAAGGGACAGCAGTAAAGGAGCCCTATGGGCTTTGATGCATAGAAGGACAAAAGAAAAACAAAGCAAAAAAAAGTGAAACACCCCCCCACCTCCACCCTACTTTCAGGAAATGACAACTAATAGGGTATTCCTAAAGCATTTGGATAGCATGGAAATAATGGCAAAGAACCTTTACTTCTTCAATGTTAATTGTCACAAAGATTTCATTATATTCCTGAACAAGAGGTTTGCAAAAGAAATTGCAGTCTACTGATCTGAGTACAGAGCAATTCAGTTTCTCATACCTAGTAAAAACCTGAATAAAATGGATCTAAGAACTAGGTCCTGCTACAATTGTCTCAGTAGCATGCCAAGTCTGTACCCAAGTAATCACTCACCTAATTCAAATTCAAATAGAATTCAAATAGAAACAAAACGTTACTTTTCATAGCAATCATTAACAGATATTACAAAGGTGGCAACATCTGATGGCTTAGGCAGCTTAAAATTCAAAAGCCATCATAATCATTAAGTCTTTGTTTCTTGGATACTGGTAGCTGAAATAATTGTACAGGTAGTATAACAATGCAGGGGGCTAATGGAGTGTGGTCTTATAGGAAATAGAATCTGTTTGTGCAGATGTAAACAATACATGAGTGCCAAATGGCTTTGTATAGATATAGATAGATACATATCTGTTTTCTGTTCCTTGAGCTAACCTCATTCTTATGCGATCCATTTGGGAGGAATATGGATATTATTATGCTTCTGCTACTGTAGGTTGAATTCTTTGGGAGGACTTCGCAAGCATCATCATCAACTTTATGGGTACAAGGTGTAAAGGAAAAGAATGTACATTTATTCATCAAACTAACGTTTTCTGCCTTTCCATGCTTGAATTATGACATTCTTTTCACTTGCATTTTACCTTTTTTCCTACAAAACATCTTTCACAGAGTGTACAGGATGAACATTGACTGTCTAGTTTGCTAAAACCCTTTCTGTTTGTTGACCACATCTGTGCCTTTGGTGAGTATTTTGCCAATGCTTCTCTTCAGAGAGAATTTTTCATTTGTCCAATAAAACTGCACAGTGCTATGAAACCAAAACCACATCTTCATTGGAAACCTAATCCTTGAGAGCTCACTTTGGCTGCGTATAATAGAGGCAGGAAGTAAATCCAGAGTAAACGCTCCTAAGACTCTATCCTGCCTAAGTAGCTGTTCATACTATTACAACCTCTCATGCAGACACCCTCATCACATTCCCATGAGACAGGCAGCATTTTTTCCCAGATATACAGAATATAAGCTGAAATGTATATTCTCAGAATGCTTCCGAAAATTTATCATAATCACGAAGAAAGACTAGCACAGTGCTGATGTTCAGTTTCTGACTTGCAACATTTTCCTTCGTTCCACATTAATAAATGCCACAAATACAAGCTCAGCCTGCTGATGCTCTGGGAACGCAGTACCTGATAAAGTTCTTACTTACATCCACAGGTACTTATGTACTTCTCCTCTACCCTTCACGGACCTTTGTCCACTGTACTCTGAGGAGGAAGTTAGGCAGGGCAGCAATGTGAAGATGAAAGGCGACGGGGCCTGAAGAAGTGATTGTTTCAGGAATATTAGTCTAAGACCATGAAAAAAATCAGGGTGTAAATCCCACAGACATTTGGTCCTCCTGGCACTCTGATCTGTGATGAGCTGATTGAGTGCACAAGTGCTTGGAAAGAAGTTGGTCAGAAATTTTACATGTCCTGGAACAAAAAATTGACAAAGGGAGGTGGAGAGGGGGTTTGAAAATGTGCTTTAATATTTCTCATGGTTTGTTTTAGGGTTTTTGGCCCTGAAAGAATAACAAGTAAACACTGTGATTGATCTTCCTACTTTATTGTGTATCAAAGCTTAGGAAAATAAATAACAGGTGATATTTCCTATGGAAATTGCCGGTTTTGGCTATCACAGTAATCACCGTAAAACTTTCAAATGAGAAATTTCAGCTACATCCGGATTTTATGCAGCTGAGAGATTAATAAAGCTGTGCCGACAAGATACCAACCAGGACATCTGAGACCCATCTTTAAGTGCAGGAAAGCAACCTTGAAAAAATATTCTCATGAAAATAACAAACGGCAGCTTAACTGTATTTCCTGCAGTAGGAAGGTGCTACAGACACTTTTGCAGCAGGTATGCCTCAGAACAGTCTGAATCCCTGTGGCAATTAGAATTAAAATACAGTAGGATTAATTTAATGTCTGTCAAACACTCTGAATATGAATATTTCTGTATAAGTAGTAGCAGCATTTCTGTCAGTTTTGCTTGGCTATCACAGTCAGGATGGTTTCTCAATAGCTTTTGGAGAGCTTTTCTTTAGTTAGTTAACCAGTCCACTGAAGTGCAATAAATCTATACAACAAAAAAGGCAACAAAAAACAGATTTTATGTGGATATTTTTTTTATTCCATGCTTGCTGCTTGTAGGCTTGCTTTCTTGGGTGCACGCACACTGTCACTATGTTTTGATATCATGCCCACACTGGGGAAATGCAGATTCCAAGTGCCAGGAAAACACTTATGTACTAATTTCAGCTGCTTTATACTTCTTGTTGAGGGCAAACTATGAAAGATGTTAGTCCAGCTAACAATAGGAACATTTTATTACTATTGGTGATCAGTGATATACCGACAAAGTTCCTAACAAAGTGAGTGATTTAATAAATTCATCAAGTTTTCAAGAAATTGATTCAAATATTACCATCAATTTACAGAAAGTATCAAAGGAAAACTGAGAGAAAAAATATAAATGGTACTTTCCTTAAGTATTTGCTGGTTGCAGTACTTCAAAGATCAGAAGCAAACAGTTCTTCACTGATTGGAAGTAGATGATCTTTAAGGTCCCATTCTATAATTCCATGATTCTGATTACTGTCATCAAAACAATCTTGTGTTGGTGAAAGATAGTATGTTAAAAATTTTCCCAGAAATACTGAAACTGATGTTGAAAAATGTTTCTATTAAATGGTTAGGGGTCTCATTCAACACATCCAGAAAAGCCTTGTGTGACAGCATCTTCACAGATCAGTGACGCCAATTTGTGAAGAACATTAAAGAAGAATTCTGAATATTTCTTCAGGCATTATAATAGGCAGCAAAGTATCTTTATCACAGTCTACTTCCTTACCAGCTGCTTAGAAATTTCCATTTTCTACTAACCTTAGATCATCATTCTTGTAGATGAATAAGATATAGCATGATTTCTTTTTTTTTCTTTTTTTTTCCTTCTCTTATTTCTGCAAATAGCAGAACTCTAAATATTAAGCAATGTTAAATTATCAGATAACCTTCATGACAGCTGCCATAACATCGTCTCGGTTTTTGGCCTCTCAAAACAGTAGCATGCTACTTCCAGCCTGTCTCTGTCTTGTCAGTTCAGGTGGTTGGCTCCTCCAGACAAGGGCTCTCTTTTACTGTGTACATATGTGTGTAGTGTTGAAGGACAGCTGAGTCTAGCATTGCTGCCATAATGTAAATAATGCAATATAATTAATACTAAAATGTAAGGCCTAATGATATTCCAAGACTATCAGTGGTGCCCCCTGAGGATTGATTTTGGGACAGTCTTATTTAATATTTTCATTAAAGTACCTGGCACAAAAGCAGAAGTCTGAATAATAAAAGGTGCTGATCATGAATGTTGTGAGCAATTGTTTGGATGGAGGAGGAATGGGTCACCTTGAGTCCTGGAGTAACAGAAACAGGATGAAATTTAAGTAGTTCTCTATGCCAGGTCATGCACTTAGGAATTAATATGAATGCTAATAATATGCTGGACATTCATCAGTTGTAAACAACTGGGAGGAAGAAAAAGGACTGAATATATTTGTTGATCCCAGAAAGTTTTATAATCTCCAGTGAGATGATGCCAATAAAAACAAAGCAATATAAATGCAAACCTGAGATATCTCTTAAAATGTATTTCCAGTAGAAAGAAAGGGAAATGCAGCTGACATTGTCTTAGCACTTATAAAAACACTAATGGGATGCTTTGTCCAATTCTAGTTGCTCATGGAGCTGATGCTGTGGTGGAATTTATGGAAAACTAGAAGTATCTATGCTCTATAATCGGATATGCTCCTTGTAAACTGAGGGATTATGGTAAACAGATATTCATGTCATAGTGCATCTTTTTGATACGAACTATTATAGACACGTGGGAAAAAAAGCTGTTTGCCATGTTTATATGTGAAAAATCCAGAATAATTTCTATTTGGTCTCACTGTCATTGGTCTAAAATTCCAGTGAAATCTCACTCTTCAGTAGGAACCGTTTGACGGATGGACTCATCGGGAAAGTCATGAAAGCACAAAATGCAACTTTTCCCATGACAGTGGCTTCTGAAACTCTGCTTCTGAAACAGGATGAAATGATTGAGTATCACATTGACTTTCAGAGCAAGGCATTAAGTTTAATACTTAAGTCAGGCTTTCCCATCTAAACCTCAATCAAGATAGAGAAAACTGAATAGTTATATTGGTGGGCTTGGAGAAATGGCAGAGTACTAATAGCCTGAGATTAGCTATGGTGGTCAACTTGGTTTCATTATTCAGACAATTAAATAGATAGACAGAAAATCATGAACTTCATTCCTGTAATAACTTATCTTTTGGAGATGGATCCAAAGTTGAATATTTCACCCTAACTTGAATCTGAACTAGAGGTATCTTAATCTGTTTGCAAAGATGACAGCTGAGACCATCTGAGTGTCTGAGATTGCTCGGAGTAAAATGTAAGGAAATGAAAATGAGAATATGAGGAGAAGGGAGAAGATGAGCCCTCCAGAAGTAAAGCTGAAAAACCCCAGCTCAATGGCATGGTCCAGAGGACAAAAAGAGGACAACTCTATGAGATTACAGAAGTGACTAGGAAGCTGGGGAGAATAAATACCCTGCAACCAGAAGGTGGGTTTCATGAGGTGCAAATGAGCAAGAGTGCCATGGGAGTGGTATCAGCATGGCATCAGGGAAGAAGTTTGAATTATCAAGAGCTAGAATGCTCGCAAGGTTGTGCAGATTGCCTCTGGGCCCAAGTAGGGTTCTACTGAGCCTGGTGATAATTCTCTGATGCCACATTAACAGTGAGCAGGACCTCTCTCCCTCTGTTTTACAGGCACTAATTGCCATACATGGACTTGAGAGTAGAAAACAAGTTCCCTCACATGTTAATTTAATGCAGTTAATTGAGGCAACTCATGTCCTCCTGGAATTTTGTTAGTCTAGTGTTTTTTTATAGGGTGTTACATATTACTTTGATTCCTTTCTGTGTGATTCAGTGTCCTGGGAGCACAACTTTTTCACCCAAGGTGGTAAGTGTGAAACTGAAAGGAATAATTTTCAAATATGCTTACATTATTTAGAAGCCTAGGATTTAGCCCCTGAGTATGTTTTATGACATTCAAATATTTTAAGCCCCTTCACATGATGGTTGTGCAATTTTTTATTATTTCAATGTAATTATAGATTACTTCCTCCCCAAATATTTCAGTGTAGCAGTGTTGCTACCTGCATAGCTAAATCTCACACACAGAGGGTAAAGAGATTTACAATAGCTTTTGTTGATATTGAATTATTTTACAGAGATGTGATTCTTAAATGTCAGTACAATTGTAATCATGGTAGATTATAGAGCAGTAAATCACTCTGAACTGAATGTCCATTCTGTGACAAAAAATAATTGTAGTTTGCATTTAAGTGTTTTTGAAAATTGTATCCACTACCAAAATATCTTTATGTATTTTCTTAACTGTCACGATCTCTCCTATGGCCTTTGTGACTGATGTTATACACCAGAGCACAGACGCTGTAGCTTGATCTTTCAGATGGAGCCTACCTATGAACACATCAGACACCCTCCCCCAGGTAGACATTAGTTCTCTGCATCCACCCTCTGAAATTGCCTTTCCTATCCAGCTTGTATCGTTGAAAGGGAATTACACCCAAAGGCTCTGGAGCAGATCTTTGGAAAAAGTACTTCTCCTGCAAGTCTTAGAGTAATTGCCTCTGAGCAGCCTGAGCACAGCGCCTGGTTTGGCAGTTCTGACCTTAAACTCTAACCTCTAGGTTTTTATTATCATTATTATTATATCTGCTCCTCTGTCATTAAGAGACTTTCCAGTTCCACTTTATGCAGCTGGGAGCTTTAAACCCTCTGGCCCATAATTTCCTTTTCTTTTTTTGGCAATTCTTTTTCTTAGTCCTTTCATGAAACTTGTCTGATGAGTGACATGCCCTCTGTAAAACATAAACCATAATTACTCTAGGATTGCTCATACTTGGCATAAATACTGTACTTGCAAGTATGTAGCTTATAGCAACACGTGTCACATTTAATTAGATTGCAAAGCTACATCTTATGTTGTCCTTCAGGAGACAGAAAAAAAGCTAGAGAGAGGAGGCAAACTTGTCTAAAAGAATTTTTCGTTCCAGCAGCCGTGTGTAGGCAACAACCTTGCATAAACAGGGCATATGCATGCATGGATAACACATATCATTCTCTTTTTTTAATTGCCAGGATTAAATCCATGCTTTACAGGTAGGACAGTAATACCTTCCTCTTTTTCATTGTGATCTATACCTCATGGGTGAGAGTCTTCTGACCTGACCATAACAGTCTACACCTGAGCTGGGACTGCGTTCTGGCTCCTTGTATAGGAGAGAAAATGGTACGTTTCTGGTGTGACTCATTTCATCCTAAAATACATATCTGAAATAAGTCAGATAAATCATGCTCTGACACTAACTCTTTCTCTTAATTGATGGTCTATGCCAGGGGCCCAGGAGGACCAGCTCAGATTTAGGTATCTGCACTCCTGATTCCTAAACTTGGGTGAGATTAATTCAATTCCTGTCATCTTTACTTTAAAAAAAAAGTATTATTAAGATACAAACTTTATCTTTACCACTGAAATAATCATTCACATTACACTGCAAAGCACTTACATTTGAGCATCTCAGGTAGTTCCTTCAAAAAAGTCCTGTTTTTTGTTTGTTTGTTTGTTTGTGAGCTGCTTATATTGCCTTCGTTCTTCTTCGGATAAAAATTGCTATTCCTAAAAAAAGGAGCTGTGCTTCTTCTAAGGCAACTTTCTCCTGGAAAATGCTGTAATTAGTTATTTTGAAATTCTCTTTTTTATCACTTCTGTTTTGTCACTCCATGTTAACGAAGAAAAAAAAAATTATTGATTTGAAATATTTCAACATTCTCTGGATTATTAGGTTGGGGTTTTTTAAAATCCTCTCAGTGGAAAATTTTTGAAACACCTTTGATTCTTATCAGGAATAAAAACAAACTGAAAAATAATTCAGTTTTCTGTCATAACTGTGGATTTCTTTAGACACTGAAACTTAAAAGTGCTGGTTTAGGAAAGTCAGCAATTTCAGCCAAACTCTTCTGGCTTTATACAAATGCAAGTACGATTGAAATCTTGATCTTGGCTGGAGGCCTCTAAGCAAAGTTTTCATTCAAAATCTAGGTCTGCTTAGCTTCCAGACTGTAATGAGGTGAAGGCTGCCTGATACATATGGTCGTCTTTCAGGCTACCCTTCAAACTGGACTGAACCATAATCTCTAGAGATGCATAAAGGACAATAGGGAGACAGACAGTTTTAACAGCAAATCTGTAGTAGTTTTGTAATTTTGTTTCTGAAGAAAGTACTATGGCAGGGATCTTTTATTGTATCTTTAGTTAGAGTACAAATTTTAACATAATTTTTATTTTCTTCTGGTATCCTATATTCTTAAGTATCACTTTGTTAATGTCAATCTGAACTCGGCAATTATAAAATATATACTTATAAATAATACATAGCACTTTGTCATATAGACCATAACTTTAAAATAATTTTTAATGCTCAGAGCATGTTTTCATTAAGACCTGGAAAATGAGATCCTAATTTACTAAATTTGAATCACATTCATAATAATTTTGGCCCAGTTCTTACTGTCCCATCAAACTAATTATTTGAGAGTACTTCATGAAGAGGTAAAGGTACGCAAAAATTAGAGCAGACTCTACTTACTTCTAGGACAATGCAAATACTGTGTTTTTTAAACACAAATTTCTCCGAATTCTTCACTGAATATGACCAAACTCTTCATAATATTTTGCTTTTCTGTTCTAAAAAACATTGGCTGAAATTCTATAAATCCTATAAATACATATAGATCTGGTATATAAACCCATAAAATGCTATCCATAACAGTATAGCCCTTGCTGTTTTTAAGCAATCCCAACCTTTGTTATAATTCAGACTTTTCAAGTGTTTTCTTCTTAGTGTTGTTTTCCTGTCTGAGTCCTGTAATTCACATCTCACTAATTCCTTATCGTACCTGACAGTTGAAGGATTAATGGGTGCTTTTTTTTGGTATAGTTTTAATATAGCTAATTTAAAGAGGCATTTGACATGGAATATGGAGAGGACTATTTCATTGTTCAGCAGAACATGTTTTCATTACAGCTGCATCTGGCTACAGTAGTTGACCTTTACTTGAATGTAAAAATTAATGCTTTGTCTAAACTAAAACATAGATGATTGCCCTGCAAATTACCAGTAAATGTTTTTGATAAGTAGTCACATCACTTCAATGCAAAATTACTTTGAACATCATGACAATAGGAAAGCAAAATATTTGTTAATATATTTCAATAGCACATAGGCATTTCATTTTAATTCTTGTTGGCTGTGCTGTGTGGATTCTCTAAAAAATAGTAATTCAGTAGTATTTACAGATCTACTGACATTCATTAAGCACTTTTACAGACATTTTATTTATTTTTAATACATCTGTCATGAGCATATCTGCAGAATGCATTGATGTAATATCTGTAGCTGGCAGCTGCACTAACAAGAAAGCAGTCAACTTGAAAAAAAGTCTTCCCTGAATCTTTCTTGATATCTATATATATAAAACTATATATGTATATTGTTACATATATATATATATATATATAACAACTAGTATTTAGCACTTAATAGGTTTTCTTTTCTATTTGGATTCTTATTACACTTGTATTTCACAAATATTCTTGTTTTCTGGTTTTTAATTATTTTTATTTCTTTCTGGCTTTGATTTTTTTCTAGGTTAGTTGTTCTACTTCTGATATTGTCACTGCTCATCACTGATTATTAAAATTATTATTTACATATCATCTAAAGGCTACAGAGATTACATTTTTTTACAGTGTGTAGTGAAAATTGCTTTGTTTTTTTCTGCTCTGGATGGAAAACTCACGTTTTCTCTCTCTCTCACTCTATCCTGTGATCCTGTATCATCAGTCCAAGTTTGATAACTGGATACCAGTACCTAGTTGTTTACATCTTATCTCAATAATTTCCTCTGTTCAGGCCATAAAAACTAATGGAAAATCTGGGGTAATGTTTACCAGTAGAATAATTCTGACTGAACAGATCTCACTTTGGATCCAAGTAACAGAAGTACTCCTCCCCTTGTGCCTTCATAATAGTACCTCGCATTGCAATCACAGCAAGTATTTACAGTGATGATTTCTGTTTGACAGAAACAAGCCATGGAACTGGCATTAGGAGAATAAGATATACTCTGTAGTTCCCAATTCCAGTCACAGCATGGCAAACACTCAGCCTGTGCAAACCACGTAATATTGATATCAGTATTAAACTAATCCTTTTGAGTCAGATACATAACTAAATGACAAATAATCTCTTGCTGCTAAACTTACTCAGAGTCACTCAGATTTATACCTAGTGATGAATAAATGTGTATTAACCTCAAGTTATGCAAGCAGAACAAGCTTGTAGCTTCTCTACCACTCTTTCATCCTTGATTTTTTTTGGTCTTGTGTCGGTCTGTCTTTGTCTGCAAGTCTCTTGGGGTCAGGGACCCTGCTGCTCAGGCTTCGTCTGAGTGCTTCAGTATGGGATCACCCTGAGGCTTGAGTTACTGGAGCTAATAGCATTATCACATAATTCAGGAAAAATATTCCCCTCCCAAATTATTTTAAATTATTAGACCTGTTATCCTGTGTACTTTCTCACTTGTGTTAGTCACCTAGCATAGATACCAAAGCAGTCTTAGAAGACAATCCTCTACTTATTTTCAGCAGAACTTGAGCTCCTGTGGATTATCATTGATTACTGGTGATGGTGATTACTGCTACATTCTGACATTTTGGTATTTTGACTTTTTTTTTTTTTTTAATTTAGTGATTAAGGAAACAAAGTTATTTCATCCTTAATGAATGCTTGAAGAAGGTCTATGTTGCATTTACTTTCTAGGCTTATGACACTTCTGTATTAACATAGGCAGATTTTTATAGCCGATTCACTCTTATGAAGCTAAAATAGAATCTAATAAAATTAATAAAGCTTGTTTAATAAGAAATGGATACGGACATTTTAAAATACAGGATTATTTCTAGCTGTTCTGTGAAAGTGGGATAACCATAATGAATCACAGAAGTAAAATCAAAGTTAAATAACTTTTTAAGTCTGTGGAATTTGAGTGAAATTCATCCCTGATAATACTGAATAGGAGATTCCAGGCAAAAATATTGGTGTAGGGTTAGCTACATAAAATAAAATAGAAGCGTTATTTATTGGGTTTTTGATGAAAATTCTATTTACTGCTGTGTTACATAATTATAAAATGGGCATGAGCTACTGTGTAATCTGATTGTCTGGAAGCCTCACAAACCATGAGTAATCAACTCCATTCACAACACTGAACTCCCTTGCAGTGAATAGGGCTGATTACAGCTAGAGCCCAGGACATTGCTTAGCTAGCTATATAAATGTTTCTAGCTAACATTTTCTAATACCAATAAGGTGCAGTAGTACAAGACTTGTGTATTGTTGACCGAAGCCTGATTGTACTGGTGGTACTTGGCTTCTGTTCCCTGGTTAAGAGTGTAGGCATGAATGAATGCAACAGAGCACGCATCCAGTTGCTTCATTATCATATCAGATATACAGGGGTTGATGTATGGGAAATTTAGCTGTGTGGGGTCCCATTAATGTCCTGAGCATCGTGTGGCTGAATCCTCTTTATATCATTTCAAATATTTACCCTACAGTGAGCAATTGAATCTGATGATACGGTTGTACTAACTTGTGTTTGTTCGATCTCTCTGTCTGGTAGGGCAGTTCTGTGTTTCTTGTGCCATGGTATTACTTTGGTTGAAATGACTGTATTATTAGCAGAACAGTGGCACCATCATCATTTTCATTATGGATTCTGAATTTCAGGATCATGACTCAGCTGTAAAAATGTGCTCTAGGCACAGGTTTGGTGTACTGTACAAAATATGATCTAGAAATATTTATTTTTATTCATTCTGCAGAAAAGCTGTGCTGTGCATTTTCCTTAGGTGGATAAGCGTTCATCTCATAGGTGGTGATCAAGAGAGAGGGGTTTTGGATATCTTGTCACTCCTTCTAACTTACCTGCAACTTAGGCACAAGTGTGAGATAAGCCAGTATAAGCTAATTTCCAGAAAATGGAATGAACTAGAGGGATCTCCACAACAGTTTGGAACCCCAGTTCCTTTTTTGAACTCCTCCTAGGGAATGATCTGTTACAGTCTTGAGCTTGCAAAATGTTCCTGTGCCCTTGAACATCTTAGCAGCACCATTAATGAATCTTTTTCCACACACAGCAGCAATTTCTTCTCTGGGGAAATAGAGGCATGTGAATGTATCCCACACTGAGCTCAAAAAAGAAGAGAAAGGAAGAAAAAGAGAGAGAGAAAGAGAGAAAGAGAGAAAGAGAGAAAGAGAGAAAGAGAGAAAGAGAGAAAGAGAGAAAGAGAGAAAGAGAGAAAGAGAGAAAGAGAGAAAGAGAGAAAGAGAGAGAAAGAAAGAAAGAAAGAAAGAAAGAAAGAAAGAAAGAAAGAAAGAAAGAAAGAAAGAAAGAAAGAAAGAAAGAAAGAAAGAAAGAAAGAAAGAAAGAAAGAAAGAAAGAAAGATCGTGAGCAAAAGACAGCAAAAGAGTAAGAGCAAAGGAAAGGGAGAAAATTTATCTATAAAGTTTGAAGACATCACTGCAGCGTAATGGAGGAGGCAAGGTCTGAGCCAGAGCAGAGACAGCAGAGACCCTGTCACTTCAGGATTCTTCATTTCGGAGGCAATTACAAAAAAGCTCCCGATGGGACCAGTCTGCCTTATGCACCTCCATGGCCTCGTTACCCTCCAGCCCTGCTCCCCTCACCCAGCTCCCTGGCCCTGCTGTGAGGGGAAAAGTTGAGCAACCCCGGTGCTATGGCAGCAAATTGCAGGGGCAGACTGGAATGTAGCACCTGCTTTCTACTGCTTCCTCTTCTCCTGAGCTAAGAGAGAAGCTATACTTTCTACTTCCATAGAAAGAAAGGGTCTTCTGCCCGTTTCTTGGAGGGAAGGGATTTCTTATCTTCCTCTGTGCAGACTAGTGCAGGGTCTTACTAATTGTTAATCACTACAAGTTGAGATGAACAGCTGTGCATTTAGCACAGGAACAAGAAACCAGGGCTGAAGATATCCTGGTAATGACTTTGTTTAAGTTAAAGATCCAATCCTGTATCCTGGTAACTTCATTTTAAGAAGTATGTATATTATGGAGCAAATGGGGATTGGACAGACTGCAAGTTGCGAAACAAGGCTTCCAGAAGGACGTAGGTTTTTTACTTTAAAACATGAGTGTATTGCTGAGCCTTTAAAGGCAGACCAGTTTTTCCCGTACTTCTAGAAGTCACACATTACTCAGTCTGTTAAGCCACTGTAAGTATCTGTATGAGCATATTTTTGTCACAGCTTTAAATCTGGTTACTCTTATATGTCAGAACTTTTCACTGTCTTAATGCAATTTCTGGTAGCATGTTAACACTGTCTCCTAGCTGAATTTTTCAGCTTCCATGCTGAGCAGAATCAGTTCTGCTTTCAGGCATAGCTTTTCCACAGTGATTGACAGGAATGGATGGCAAGGGAAGTTCCAATTCAGTGCTGTAGGAGACATTAAAATGGTCATGCTGATTATTATTTTGGTTTAATAATAATGCAAAGGCTTGTGTTTCATTGCTGTACTGCTGGGTGGGCTTTGGGGAGCACACTGAAATCCCTTAGTGGTACTGCCCTGCATCTAGAGCTGTAAGATGTTTCCTTCATCTGAGGGACAGACGAGATAAGAGAGTTGAAAATGTTTATGTGACTCATTATCCAAAAGAGACATTAATGTTTTGTAATAGTTAAAAAAAAAAATCACCATAAGAACTGGAAGCTTCGTGCAAATTTGATTTGTGCAGTAAGGAAAATTTAAGGAGTTTGCCTGTCTGTTTTTTTAAGACAGAACAGCTAGACACTTTAAATCCTAAACACTGAGCTCTAGCTGTTTCTTTTTTTTCATACTTGCAGCAGGTAATCAAGTCTAAAGTACCATGAGGGTACAAACCCCAACACATCAGAATAGCATAGCACGAGATCTGCACTGTGGTTCTGAACTGATGCAGTCATAAAAAGAGATCTCTGTCTCTTTCCAAGTGCTTTGGATCAAAATTTTAATCCTCAAAATAATGCATTTGGCTGTTCAGTAGTTAGAAATGAGATCATTATGGACAACATTCTATCACATTTAGACATATCTAAAACAAAAGGAAAAAAAAACTTTTACCCTGAAAGATTGTTATCTCTGGAAGTTCTCAAGTCAAGGATAAGCCATGAGCGTCTATCTTTTTTGTATAGTACAAGGAACGACTTTGTTGGTAGACATAGTACTTTAACAATCTATTATTGACTGTATCTTTTGATTGCCTGCAGGAAGAGGGCCAGTGCTGTTGTCCCATGCTTTCTCAGATTAACCCAAGAAAAATATACATACACAATATCATTTGCCCATGAAAATAACATATCAGCTCTGCTTTAGCTATCATTGAGTCAGGAATATTCTATACGTTGTTTTCATACAGAAAAAAAAGAAACGAACAATAGATCTGGCAAATATGAAATCTAACCTTCCTGTGACCACAGACATTCTTAAAAATTGCAGTCAAATATTATTGCCCCTGTCAGATAGAGAACAGAGATACTGTAGACTTAATGACCCATAACCATATACTTATTTCACAGACATGTAGTTTCTAGCACTTTGTTTGGCTGGAGAGATCTCATCTGAATAATGACTGCACAGTCATTTCTGCCAAACCGCGGTGCTTCTGCATCTCCTCTCGCTCTGGCTCTTCCACATGAGCACACTCCCACTGGTACTGACTCCTTGCTGATGTGCCCATCCCACCATCATTTCTCCATGCTCTATCACATCCATCATCATGCCTGCCCACTTCTTTTGCAGATATTTAATTACAGAAGACTAGTAGGATCCTATAGCTGTGTAATGAAACAGGAGAGCACTTAACCTGTCCCCACAAAAAAGGGTAAAGCGATGTGTTGGATAAACAGACACCAGGAAATTGTCAGATTAGAAATGAGGTTAAAAATCCTGAAACAGAGGTTTGTTGCCAGAATATGGCTGGGGAATTTTGATGGTGGTAAAAAGTCAGAGCCACATTAATATTCAGTAAGCAAAGCAGAGATGAAACAAAGAATGTTTTCAGCAGGTAGCTTACACATTTGGCTCTTAACAAGTTTCCAGTCCAAAATGTAGCACTCCCTGATAGGCAGAGGAGGATGCTGAATAGTTGCTCAGATGCAGTTTGGGGAATACAAAAAGAAAAAAAAAAAAGGAGTGCTGGGGATTGTCATCCCTTTTACCTACCCCAGAGCTCCTGGATCATGCTTTCAGCATTGTCTTTTGGTCATGGAAGCACGTTGTTTGTCTCCTGAAGAAACAGACCTCCCTTGTAACACGGAACTTATGAAGGGGAAAAGTTTTTTTATGTTCTGTCTGGGAAAAAGTGGCTTACCTGAGCTCTGACATTGTCTTAGCTGTCTTGGAGCTGGTATTTTAGCTTTAGTTCTTCCATTAATGGAGCAATAGCTACCCACAGACTCATTTCACCTTTGGGTTGCACTTGTTTGTCAGCTATTTATCTCACTGACTTTTTGTCCTCACCCTGATTTCCCTCCCCCTGTTTTCTCTCCCCTTTGTACTGCAGTTTGCTATTGTTGGCTTCTGGGCCAGAGGAAATACCTGTGTCAAAAGAGTAAATCAGTAGTCTCAGCTATTACTCTGAGCCCCTCTTAAGAAGATGAGGCAGAATTCTTTGGTCCATGACCTTAAAAGAACCTAAAGTAGAGGAGATATGTTGCCAGAAGAAAAATAAAGAAAAGCACATAACTGAGGAAAGTAACAATGAAAGATTAAATAGTATCTGTAAGGCTGGCAACCTAACTGGTCTCCAGAAAATGTTTAATTTTCAGTCATCACTACATTGCTAACAACTTTCAATGGGGGTTGCTAAGAGAAAGGTTTGGGGGATGCTATATGAGTATGTTTTAACTGGCATAAGGAAGCCCTGCTAGAAGAGATTTTGAAAGGAAACTAGCTTTATTATTCTCCCTCTGCTCTCCTCTCCTCATTCTATTATGTATTTCTCTTTTTCCATTTTCTTTTCCATTATGCTATGCTCTTCCTCCTTACTTTTCTTGCCAATCCTCATTATAGTCCACTGTTTTGTCTTTATTATGAGCCTGGTAAATCTTTTTATATATAAAATCGTACTCAATACAATTTATTCTGAATTAGAGAAGCAGCTACTGAGCTTTCATAAATTGTTTAGATCCCAGACCCGCCAGGTGCCAGCCACTCTTTTCTCTGAGTTATCTCAGTGGAGATGAGGATGCTTAACAGCTCACAGATTTAATAATAGCTGAGATTATAGCCCAAATAGCATGAAAGGAGGCATTTTCACTCAAGAGCTTAATATTTTCTTGTCTTTATGTGCATCATGAACATAATAAACTATGCATGTGTATACATATATATGCATGTATAAATAAACAGAAAAAAAGCAGCACAATGGCAAGGTAAGCCTCCAGATCAGGACATTATCCTTGTACTGTTGTTGATCAGGAATTTTATCCTGCCTGTGAGTGAAAGGAATGATTTGTTACTTGGACCCCATCCCAGTGGATCAGCACACACATGGTAAACCCTGGTATGTCCTCTGGGGCATTTACAGGATTGTGGACTTTCCCACTGCGCCAAGCTAGCCACCGTTGCATGACAAATCATGAAACTCCAACTGTGAAAATTATGGACTCAGTCAAACTGTCAATCCAGTCCTGAAAAACAACTGCTGTGGAAGTAACCTTGACAAAAATTTGTTCTAAATGTGATAATATTTGTAATCTGCAATAGACAGATTTCAGTGGCAAGATATTACTAAGCTTCCCCTAGTGACACAATATACTGCTTCTATCAGTGTTTGGAAAACACCTGTGCTCAGTAGACACTCTGTGTGGTGTGATGTGATTCTCTCATTTCTTAACTCTTGACTTTTGAGTTGAGAAAAACCTTCAGTGTGTGGTAGAACAAACACTGTTATTATGCTGAACTGAATGTACCATTTTTGTAATTGAAGCTCTACAAGAGTCCATCTTCTGTTTGAAATTCAACTTCAATTAACATATCATAGTTAATTTTCATGCTCTGTGAAGTTCTTATTAGTATTTTTCCTTTCTGACAGTTAAATTTATTTTAAATATATTCCAGATTTACCAGGACTTCAGTTTTAGTAAATATATTTATTTTAAACAATGTGGAAGTGGAAACGTATGTATGTTTTTGTACTAATAGGAATATAAATGAAGAATCATCTTTTATATAAATAAAAGGAAATGGAATAACTATAGCATAACAATGTATCACCTGAAGGAATTATCTTCTGGAGTTTCTAATGCCTGGAGACTCCCTTTAAATATATCAGTGAGAAACACAATGTTCAAGATTTTATATCCATTACACATAACTAGCCAATATTTTTTTTAACCAAAAGCAACTTCTGTTTTTCAAGAAAATTTTTTAAAGTTTTAAATATTTTTTGATTTGTTCGATTTTGTGTAAGGCTGAACTAAAAAAGTACAATTCAATCTTTTGCTTTATGCTTCCTTCATTTCTCTTTTAACATTTTTTTTTTTAATTTCTTATTCATGGCGCTGAAAGGAAGTAAGACAGTGAGAGACAAAGCATTAAATATATATATTTCAGTAATATAATGGAAATTTTATACCTGTTGAAAACATTTTCAGAACTGCAATGATTTTTTATGCTTACTTATGTTCTTGACTCATCCTTCTTTGAAAGTTATGATCTACTTGATGGTACTTTTTTTTTTTTTTAATTTCAGACATGGTTTATAGTGTTTATTGCATGCTCAGATTTTTATTTCTTCTTTTTTTTTTTGCTAATTCCAAGAGTTGTTGATATATTATCATGATTCCAGCAAATAAATGAAAGTTATTAACAACAGTCTGAAGGAATGAAAGCTCCATTTTTTCTGAATAGCAAAATGGTCAGTGAATCAGATGTCATGATTGTAAGATTATAATGAGACATAAGAAAGAATATAACATGGAGGTCTCTCTAGCTCCACTGCCCTACTCTGTTGGGGTATGTCAGGGCTAGATGGAGACAGTGAAGAGAGAAGTCAGCTTTGAAAGACATAACATTGGAGTCAGACTTCAGCCTTCACATGTAAATTCTTTCAGAGCAAAGAAAAAGAGAGTATTAAATTCCATTATTATATGAAATTATTGCATTATTGTATTGTTACAATATAGCATAAATATTACATTAGAAAAACTGCTGGTGGATGACTAGCAAATATCAGTTGGCTTCAGCTTACTCAAGGGCTCAGATCTGGACAAGATAAAGAATAAGGTTTGTACAGATGAGGAGTATGTTGGAATGGATGAAGGCTAATACCATAGTCTTGTTTGGAAGCCGTGTGAAAATTATACAAACCGACAGAGTGCTCATAGTAGGTAGCCTTAATGTTAAGCCATTCTGAAGATTATTGTGTTTGCTCACTGTGGTTTTACTGATAAAGCCACGTCAAAATATTATGGCTATGAAAAACCTTTTCAACACCCTTGAAGAAATATTTGCCTAGGAACATCTCCTACATTTTGTCAGGCCCTTCATAGGTAGAATGGGACAACTGGGACCATGCCTAGTCCATGTTTAATCTGTAATTATTACCTCCAATCTTTAGTCCATCTGGCAGGTTTTATTTGTTATACAGTAGATGGTGGTTTGAATTATGAATATATATGTAGAAAAAGGCCAAAGGCTGAGAAAATATTTGTGACTGCATTTCTACTGAAAATCATTGTTTGATTAGGTTTTTTTTTAACTATTTAGAATGTTATGATTATGGAAACATCCCTCAGTCTCGCGATGTTTTCATTTTATAATGGCTTTTATAACCTTTTTATTCTCAAATATAACTGCCTACAATAAAGTAAAAAAAAGGTATTAGTCTACTAGAAATGAAACTGCCACAATATTTGTTATATCAGAAAGCATATTCTTCATTAGCACTTGGGGCTGTGAGGGAAAAGGGAAGAAAACAAAAAGCTGACTACAAACACAGAACGTCTTCGCATCCTCTTACTTGTTATTCTGCACAGAGCATATTCATTTTAACGTTGATGATGACCAGCATTCATTAGAGCATTATTTTATGGCAATACGGTAACAGAAAAGGAAAAGAGAATAGTCCCCAAATAGTGATAAAGGTTTTACTTTTGTGAGGATTCACCTGATGATGTGTCCAGTCTGGCAGTCCTCTGGTCTCTGGTGCAGGTTTAACATCTGATTCATGCACAGGCTTGGTGCTATGAGTGTTTCTGTAGTGCTGCAGTGAAGACAGCTGCAGAGGCGAATGTTTTAAGCAAGCTTGTCACTGGGATCTGTAATTCTTCTCTCACAACCATTTGTGATACAAAGCATTTTCTGGACTTGACTATTTTAACTCATTGGTCCCTGACAAAGAAATAGCGAAGACCATCCCCTTCAGGTATGCCTGTGGTTGCAGGGGACACCATTTGAATACACACGTAAGTCCAGCTTTGGGGTTTATGTCGTACTTGACTCTGGGACCGATTTCAAGTTCTCTCATAAAGCCAAGCATTTCCTCCTGTAATTTCACTAACAATGGACCAGTGCTGGTGGCAGCAGGCAGTGAGCAGTAGTACTGAATAACACAGATGGCGGTACATCTGACAGTGTGGATTATTCTACAATAAAATAATGGTTGTCATTTTTATGCTTGCTATTATGAGGCCACCTGTATTCAGTCAGCTCTTGGGCAATAGGAAGTGGTGGGAAATATGAGTATGTTGAGCTGAGTGTTGCACTCTGGGTGTATGTGTACAGAGACATATATACAGAGAGATATGTACATAAACACATGTAAACATGTATGTGTACGTAGATGTGTATGGAGGCGTATGATGAATAGTGTAGTGGCTTTTTCCTGTGGACAGCAGAAAATTTTGAATTCTGAAATTTGGAGAAATATTTGAATTATTAGTTCTTAAGAGAGTTTAATTTTTAAAACACAGTGTCATTTTCCGAGAAAAGGATTTGTTTCTCTGTGCTGTCAGGGGGTGGGGTACTTATTTAATAATTGTGGTAGAAAAAGGAATTGTTCTGTATCCCTCAGGATAAGAGAGATGCAAAGCAGCTTGCAGCCATCAACATGTTTGTATCCAGTTTTCAGGCTAAGTTATTCTGGTAGCCACAACTCACCTAAGAAGCAAGTGCTGCGCTTGGTATCATCAGTCCTGTCGCTGATACTGGTCCCCCGCCCTCACCCAGGTCCCTTCTCTATGAGAGGTTCATGGGAACAGCACGCTGCTTTCTCTGATCGTTTCTGTCAAGGAAGGTTTTGCCCCTGTGGATTTAGATATTTTTGCATCACATTAGTCTGTCAAAAAGGACCGGAGTCTGATGATGTGTGTGATGTGAAACATGAGAAAAGTCATGATTCCAAAGAAAAGGTTGTTGTTTGGTCATAGAGTAATATTAAGTAGGTATTATTTTCTTAATGAAAGGGAAAACATCAAAAGATGAATGAGCAACAGTCCAGAAAGCAGAAACACAACAAACAAAACCCCAGTCATTTGGGGTCAGATGCTCTGCTGCTGCTGTGGCTGGGCTACAAGTAAAAGGTAATACAAGGTAGGTCTGCCAATCACTCTTCAAGGAAAAAAATGTGAATTTTGAGCCTCAGAACTAAAGCTTTTCTGGAGGATAAACTAGAATGTTTACATTTTACACAAGATCTGCAGGATAAGACTGACCTGCCCATTGTGCCCTTGCAAAGAGGGACACCTTTGCTCTCAGTCCAGAAATGTTCTTTAGATTTCTTAAGTACAGAAAACCTGCACACATTAATATCTGGGTGTCTAGGGTGAGATTCTTTCCTGTCTTTTTTTGATCTGGATGTGTACCTGCTGTTGCTTCTTGAATTGTTGCTTCTCAGTCTTCGTCCCACAGTGGGCTCCCTGGAGGTAATGTTACTCCTTTCTCCTCCCTGCCAACCCACTTAGAGGAGACAGAAATTTTTTGCAACTGCACAGATACCACATGCACACACAGGTAAGGAAAAAACAAACAAACCAACTCCAAACTCCTACATCTTGAAAATTTTAATGAGTTTCAAGAGAAAAGTGACACATATGGTCCTCTGATGGACAAACTTTGGTTAGTAGTTTTCTGTTAGGTTAAACAGAACTTACTAAAGGTGAATTTATATCAGGCATCAAATCTGCTTTTCCTGTATGGATATGACCACAAAATCTCTTTTTCTTTTGAGACCCAATGAGAGGTCTTTCACATTAATATGAAAAGGGAACAATTATATTCAGTGAGGTAAGTTTTATCTCTCAAAACATGTGGTGTTAAATCGCTGTAAATCAATTAAGTCACAAGAGAAAACAATCCAAATGGAGTAAGTTTAGTGCTACCTGAGTCCAGATGGTACAGGAATTCATTGCAGATAATTTTAAAAGTTAAGTGAAAAACTCAGAGATTTAGACATACCTGCAGAGATTAGCTGCATACTCACTGAAGATGACATCGAAACCTAGCTAGAGGTTGAACAGAATGTCCCATCTTGCCTATTGCAACTTAGATTGGACTGATTTCCATTTTGAAATACAAAACCATTCTTGAATCAGAAGTTTGGTTTTCTTTTTTCCGATAAGATCTATTCTATATATATAGTTAGTTGTCCTGTTTTTCTCTACTTCATCTTCCTCAGCTTACACTTTCATGCAACATTTTAGCAAATTTTTGTACATGTTATTAGCATAAAAGACAGAAAATACTGTATATGATGCAGTGTTAGTGGAAGGCCCAAATACTTTGCCAGCTGCCAGTTATTTTGCCCGTATGGTGCCAGCCACTCTACTTTTGCCTGACTTTGGTAGTTTGACATTTTTTCCTATTCTGTGTTTGTGAATGTGAGACCAGTAGTTGTGTCTTAGTTGCAAAAATGTTTGAACTGCAGTAACAGTGGTCTTCAGGTGCAGATAAGCAACATGAAAGATAAGCCTTCCGCATTAGAAGTAATCATGAACAATAAATATCTGTGTGGTCAGGGAATCATGAACTAGTCACTAAAATGTCTACTGACAGGCAGGATAATCAGAGGGCTCAGTCTATTCGCTGTAGGTTTTATAAAACTTTTTTCACCAGCTTTGGCCACTGGCAGCACATCTGTAGGCGATCTTCATTTGAAAGTCTTGTTAAAAGAATCAAAAGTGATAAAGAATGATAAGCATTTGCAGTAATTTTTTTCAATAGTGATTCTGTGTCTAGAAGAAGAGGTTTGAGTAGGTATTAGTAAAAGATTCGAAAGCACCATAAGACCTGGCTCAATCACTGTCAAAAGCACTGGGAGACCTTCTTTTAGTCTTGCAAAGGCGAGACTTTGATTTGGTTTCAAACTATTTGGCTGGGCTATGTTTTGATGTATTTGAATTCTGCTACAGTATATGTGGGCATTACCAAACCTCAACACAAAGCAAATACTGGTTTGATGTAGAGTCTAGATGATTAGACAGAATGAGAGTCTCTTACTAAGCTTATTTAATCAGTAAAAGAATATCCTCACACAATATTTAAAAATCAGTTACAACTGCATTTAGTGTTTCCTTTTCCCTGGACTGAATTTCACAGAGTAGAGTTCTTTCAAAATAAGAGTTCAACTTCCCATGTCCGAGTTGTACTCATTTCTCTGAAGCAAATATTGTTTCCTTTTTTTGAAATTATTTGTCTTACATTTATACTGATATACATCAGGACTACTACAGGCCTTATGTGTACAGACTGCATTGTGATCAAAAATGTGAGTTCATCTTACTAGGATATAAACAGGTATCTGGTCTTTGAACTGGCCTCAACTAGTATGAGTGTCAGTATATTAGCTGTAGTAGACCAGAGAGCAGTATGGACTACCCTTTCTTTGGTCTACCTGGTCTGTGCACTTAACTCCCCGCTTTGTCTCTATCTGTACCCATAGCCAAGCTTCAGATTAACTTGGAGATTGCTGAAGAAATTTCTACCACATCTTTAATTGTTATGTAGTATTTATATTTTAAAATATAAACCCACTAAAAAAAAATCTATTAAATGTTTAAGTGATCATTTAAGTGATCATCTTCAGATATGGGTCAATGTCTCTCTCCTGACACCAAACCCATTGGACTAACCCAGTCAAAACTGAACAAGGTTCATAATTTTGAAAGTTATTAATGCTGCAGAGCTCTTTGAAAATGCAAGGCTGGGTGGAGAAGAGAACCTCTGTAATATTCTTGATTGAAAAAAATACTACAGCATGAACTCATATGGTAGCAGACACCAGAGAATCCACACAGATGTTCATTTAAACAGTCCCACTCACAGAGAAAAGCTTGCATTGGAGTTTACATCATCCTAGACGTGAAAGTCGATAAAACTTAATCCAAGGAAACCAAGCCTCATTAGTTCTACTTTTTTTTTTTTTTTTTCCAGAACAGCAATCTTGGGTCAGGTTTTCTGGCTACATTATTCTGTGAATATAGTGGTTAATAATATATGAGATGGTAAAATAATAATTGAAGTAGCATTAGTACCACAATCACAATAAATTAAAACCAGGATGGTGGGTTTTCGACATGTTTTTTAGGATATGTTTGATATAACCCTGTGTTGTAAGGCCATATCTAGCTTATGTTTAAATTTAAAGCTTTAATCCTGTCTGTGTTTAGCTTTAAAACCTCATGGACTAAATCTCAGAATCTTCTTATCTTCAAAATTATGTCAGCAGCTATGACAAAATGACATCTGTTCTGAAGCTGTAACAAGAATACTGCATTACTTGACAGTGGGTTCATTCCTGTTACAGCACAATGTCTGCCTCCCACATACCAGATACAGCTATTCCACTGCTGAATGTATACAATTCAGGCGACAACCATACTTAGAAACTGTTTAATAATTAGTATTTTCTGCTTCCATTCCAGTGAAACATGTCAGTATGTTGAAGATTTGCGTTGGTCAGAGTACTATGAGACCTTTTTCCAAAAGTACGGGGGGGTAACACTTTTTTTTTTTTTTTTTTTTTTTTCCAGTTTCCAGAACTTGAAGACTGGAGAATGGCACAGCAAAACCACTTGCTGTCTCTCCTGGCTGTTCATTGTGTGCATTTAGTCTGTCAGAAACGCTCTGCTGCTGCAGTTAATGCTGAGCAGAGATTGATTGCGGGCTGTTGTTCCACAAGACATGGCTGAGGCAAATTAATAGCTCCTTGCTGCTGAAAGGGGGTGGGGGTCCCATTTTCACCTTTCCTGTTCTCTCTGATAATCCTGGCCCTGGCTCCTTACCTTGTTTGGGGAATTAACCCCGTGGTTTCCTTAGATGCCCCAAGTGTCTTTCTTAAGGGGCTAAAAAATGCCAGTCAAACACCCCAAAAACCTGGGTGGGTCTCTGGCAAAGGGGAAGAATGAGAGGGGGTCAGGCCCTGCCCCTCACGGGACCAATATGCTTCTGATGAGCTAAGCTGTCCCTGGAGCTGCCCCCACCATTCACTAATGGCACATCTGGCTAATAGTCCCTCTGAATCAGAGGGCTGGATGTTTTTTGCTTTACACACAGGATGGCTGCTCACTGCTGTGTAAGGCAGCGCTCCAAACAGCGCAACAGCTCCAGCGATTCAGCTCTCCTGCAGCGACTTTCTACAGGTACAGCTTCCCACGCCTGCTTTCTGCAACCAAACACAGTGATATTAACTAGTAAAGACAAAAAGGATGGTGAGATTTCACAGACACATTCCTCCCTATAAACCAGTAATGTTCCTGTGGCCTCTGAAGCACCACGTGTTGCTTCACAGGCGTTGCACCACAGACTCCAGCAGTGCTATTTTTCTCCTATCTCCAAGGCCCAGAGGCTGAGCAGTTTTGTCTGACAGAATGGCAGGAGCATCACCTCTGGTATTCCCCACTATCTGCCACTGCTGAAAGGGATATATGCGGTTTCCGAGCATGCCTGTGAGAATGGAGCAGCAATTTATGGGCCTCCGGTGTTAATTCCCTGGTGCCATGGCTGTCCATGACTTTAGGACTACTCACTGTCTTTTTTGGGAATTAATGGAAGTATCCTCACCTCCACATCATAGTGAGAGTCTTGTCTTATACATCTGGAAATCTCCAGTGCCTCTCATAAGTGCAAACATTCTTATTTTCTGATTTCTGCCAAACCAGATGTTATCAGCTTGCAACCTATATTCCACTGGTTCCAAGCTGTAATCTAGCACTGCTAAATACGAAGAAAGGTCTGTCTTTAGAGTATTTTTTCGTGTTTCCTATTTAGATTTTCAGCAGATTATGTCAAAACATGTAATTTGCCGAAAATTGCATAGTCATGACCACTATTTCAGGGATAGCTGGTAGCAAAAATAGCTGTTGAACTGAAGTCAGTTTAAGTCATCTAGGACAAGGACAAACTTTGTTATAACCAATATAAAAATGTCAACGACTACCTGCTAATTTTTTCTAATAAAAGAGCTCCATCCATGGTTTATTTTTTGCTGTAAAATATCTTTTGTGTATTTGAGATGAATGTAGGACCTTATAATCTTCTTTCTATTGTTTTCTTTTGATTCAGTCCCTAATAAACTTCAGATTTTCTTTTATACCTCTTTATTTCCAATGCTTTACAATTATCTGACTTACCCTTTTCAGGAGAATTCATTACATACTTCATGGTCTCATCTTTTGTGCTACCCAGGACATTCTTAACACTCAAGGTGAGAGGAGAAGAATAAGTATCTGTTATCTGCCTATGGCTATTTATCATTGTATGTAGTGAACAAGTTTTATATAAACATATATTTTATTTTATTTTATTTTATTTTAAAAAAATTAGTGATCATAGAGGGTGCTGTGTCTCTTGATCCTTGTCTTTGCTTTCTGTTTCTTGGAGCTTCAAGAACAAGGAGAGCTTGCCCATTGACTTTCACACTTGTAGTTCTTTGCATTGTTTTAATCTTGCTCTGTTGCAAAAAAATTAATGCAGCTCTTTCTTCTTGCTAAGGGTGGGCTATTGCCTTGGCATGTTCCTTTTGGACCAGCATGTACGACCTTTTGCAGAGTCCAGCTTTGCACAGCATAGGAGATTTTATTTTTTTTTATCAGATGCTGCTTCTTATAACATTATGGATAATAATTTATTTGATTTCTGAGCACTTTCCATCAACTGTTCCTGTTTGATTCAGTCAGAATGACTTCTTTGTCAAATTGGGCCTTTCCTTTGGGCAAAATTCCAGTTTTGTTTCAGATTCAGTCTGGTTTCTTGTTTCCCTTTACTTTTTCCCAGTTGTGAAATGGGTTTTCAGATATTCAGACATTCTTGTGCTTTTAAACAGAGCATAACCCACTGGGGGGAAAAAAAACCAAAACCAAAACCAAACACAAAAAACCAAACACAAAAGCCAACTCACTTGGCTTTATACTAAGTCTTATTTATTTGTAATTAATTTTTATACTTAGTCTCTTTTGCCTGCATTAACTAGAAAACTTTAAAGGAAATTCAAGTATGTTGGGAAAGTCATAGCTCTTACCAGAAATAATATCACTCATACCTTAAGTTAACTTAAACATCCTGGTAGCAGCGAAGCTGTACAGACTTCTATGGGTTGAAAAGTTTTTCAGGGAGATAAATAATAAGACACTGTGGGGATAAAACATAACAAATTGTTAGAAAAGATATTTTTGTAGCCAGTTGCTCAGGAGTCTTTGGAGTGGGCAGTGTCAATCATTAGATAGCTGAGACGAGCTAGCGAGAGATTTTTTCAGGGAAATGTCGCCACAGAGAGTGAGTCTTTGCTACCCTGCAACAAAGCATGAATCACCCAGCCTTCCAAAGTATTGTGGTATTGTGGTATCATTTTACAAATTTTATAATTACTCTTTATTAAAAAAAAAGGGGGGGGGAGCATTACTTCTATGACTTCTATATGTAAGTACAAATTTTAATAATATTGTTTACAGATACCTGAATGCTTTCTTCACGTCTAACATACACTCACTGTTGCTACCAGTGACTTAAAAAAAAATCAGTCAGTAATTTCCAAATGTTGTAATAATCTAGGTATCATTATGCAGCTGATTAAATGGCACGATGCAGTTGTAATAGCTGAGTTTTGGTGTCCTGTAACTTCAGTGATATTTCTTACTCAGTATGTACCACAGATAGTTTTTCTTTCCTCCTGGATGTTGTCTGAAGCGCGTACATCCATGCAAAACAGCAGCTCAGGGGGAAAAGCTTTTCCTAAATTAAAGGTATAAAGGGAGGATTTCACACAAATAGTTGTTTTTATTGAGGGCATTCTTTTTCCTTGAATGGCCTATTAATTCTGAAGGCCATTTGGGTTAGAATTCTTAATCTGAATTATGTTGTTATTCATGGCCTCATTTTGTGTCTTTTCATCATCTTCTTTGTCTGTGGCTATTTTAAATAGGGCTTTTAAGAACAGGATGGATGACAACAAAAGAATGTGTTTACTTTATCCATTGTTGTGGCCTGATTCCACTATACTTACCCTCACTGAGGAATGCATTAGATTTCAAGTGTCCCATTCATTCCAGTGAAACTAATTGCAGAGCAAAACAGACCAAATGTGAATGAGGATTCAAAGAATCTAGCTTGCAGTAATTATTGAAGCAAATAAAAACGTTTTGTTTTGGTGACTTCTCCTTTAGTGCATAATGGCTAGATGTGAGTTCTATGCAGGGGTCACTATGCACTTGAATAAGTAGGGTGACCACTGTATATCAGAAAAGATGTGGTTTGGCAAAAAAGCTGAGCTGATCAGAGAGGATGAGATCTTATGGTACTGGAGTTGAGATTCCTTCATGTTCTAAATACAGCCTAAAGTATTTTCTCTGTTCAGTAGCTGGAAATATTTTCATAGTGGAAACATCTGAAATAGTTTTAATTTTGCTTTTCATGAAGGTATATATGGAAAAAACCTGGTAAATTTGAAGTTTCGCTCTATACATTCTTCAGGAGCTTAGTTTTCTGTCCAGTAAGTTTTTAGGCAGAGCTATGTAACATCTTTTACTAAAACTTCTAGTGCAGTTAGCAGAGGAGATAAACTTTTTGCACACCTTTCAGGTTCGAAATAGACACAAGCAAACTTCAAATATAAGCTGAGTTTAATTAGCTGAATCTCGGTTAGACTGTGAGACAGAAGTATTAGGTCTGTTGAAAGTAGAGGGTATGTTACTGCTGAGAGGGGATGATAAGGTAGAGGAAAAGAAAAGGATGCTTCATATCCTCTAGAACTTGAAGAGGTTATGTGCAGGTGAGCATGAGACTGACAAAGTTTTTAAACTAGTAACTGTATGGGCTATGAAATTTTTAGATTTACAAACTTTCATTCCCAAGCTCATGTCTGGAAGTGTTTTAGACATTGCTCTTGAGATCAGGGCTGAGCGATCACTGATAGAATGGTTGCTTTGTGGGAAATAGTCCCATGTGAGTTGCTGGGGCCTTCTGTCCTTTAATCATTGCCCAGGGGTTCACTTTAGTCTGTTACTGTCTTGGCAAAGACTTTCAGTGCATTGCGAAATGCAGCTGTCAGACCTTGGGATCCTGATGGCTCTGTTTTGGGGATATTTATTATGATGATTTTAAAGGTGTGTCAGCAAGTTTGCCAAAATTTATGGTCTGGAATTATTCAGCACACATCAGATTGTGACATCTTCCTCCTATACATAAACATAGACCCATGAAGAACTTGCAGTCTAAATAGCTGAAGTAGGCAAAAAACTGCACTAGTATTACTCAGTTTTCTTCTTCCCTCTTGAGTAAAATATAGCCTGTGCCATTTAAGAACAGGCAGAGAAATAAAAGCTGGCTCTGAACAAGGTGGCAGGTAGGCGTGGCATGCTTTCTGTATTCTGCAGATCTGGAACAGACACTTCATAATGTAGTAATTACTCAAGGGTGGCACTATGTGATGTGGCTATGCTGAGTCCAGAACCTCAGCTCAACTGTCTTTAGTCATATGGTGTCCCTGACCAGTGCTCCCTGCTCTTAATTTACAGTTGTTCAACTTACTCTGCACCTCCTGCAAGAGAGCTCTTTGTCTTGGTAGGACTGACGGCCAATTTTCAATTAAATCCTTGAGCAAAGAGCTCTTCTAATGAGAAGTAATCAGCCCAAGAAAAAGTCACATCTACATCTGATGTAAAATGGATTATCTCCATCTGGTTTGGACTTTCCTCTGGTATTTTATGTGTGACTTCTATTATCTGTGTCTGATTTAGAGGATAAACACCCTAGGGCAGTGTTTGCACAGTACCACATGCCATGACAGCAGTCAATAAATTATAGAAGAAGGTGATCACACAAGATTGTTCCCAGCCTCACAGCCCTGATTCCCTACCCACAGACCCCAAGCAGTGCGGAGGAGCTGTGTTTCCTGAGCAGGACACTGTTCTACACTTGAACAGATTTCTATTTGAACTAGTATTTTCCTGCTAAAGGGCATTAAAATATATACGTTCATAATTTAATGGTGGTTTTTTTGCTAGTTATTCACTCAATAATTCAAATCTGTTCCAGACATTAAGACACCTAGGACAGCTGTAGATAGCCTAACTATATATATATATATATATATATATAAAACCCCAAACAAAGCAATTTCCTCACCCTACCTCAAATCCGAATGACTTCAAAACAACTTTTTCTCTCTCTCAGTCTCTTTTTTCCCTTCATTTAACACCCAATTTTGCTTTTGTTACACTCCCTTTTCTTTGCTCCTTCCTCACAAACTCAAGCTTCTCATGCAGTTTTTCCTCTTCTTGGGAGAAACAGAAATATAGCCACAAATATCTATAATAATCTCCTTCAATATTTGAAATACTTAGGCATGACTGTAACACAAAAGAAACCCTTAATTGGGTAGGATATGCTCTTAATTTTAGCTTAGTCAAGCTATCTTGAAGAAGCCTGGTTTTTACACCTCCTGCATTTTTATTGTTCTTTCAAAGGCATTAATGAAATAGAAAATATCACTAGTTTGAGAGGCAAGATTTACATTTAAAGGCCAGAATGCACAAAGTCAGTGGAGACTCTGTCCCATATTTTAATAGTTATTTGAACCTTTTTTTCAATCCACCCTTTGGGTTTTATGGTATCCTGTGTTGTTGTTGTCTTCCATTTCCCTTACAATCATAAAATAAACACACAGTAAGAAAAGATGATTTTCCTTCCCACCCTTCCCACCCCCCTCCCCCTATATCAAACAACTAAAAAAGTCTATCTGTGTGGCTATGTTGAACATTTGCAAATGATTAGGCATGATGTTTAATGGGCTAGGCTTAGCTGAAATGTATAGATTCTCTTAAATCACAAGTTAAAATCTCGGCGTTGTTGAAATATGCATTCTCTGGTTTTCAGAGACAGTCGGATTGAATGCCTTTCTACTTACTCTGCAGTTCCCATTAATGTTAACAGGCGTATTTCTTTTTGCTTCCGTTGGAGTCGTCTTGATACACATGTGGGATCCTTTGATAACCTCTTAAAAAGACACCCTTCTGCTTTACATGCACTTTAGAGCTTTAATGATCTCAGGATGTTCCTTTGTGTCTCCGTGGCCAAAATGTTATCTAATACTTCTTGTAAATAATACAAGATAGCTTTTTACTCCGTAAGTGACCTCTGTAGCATGTGCTAATAGTCTATTTGAATATACCTTGCCTACAGGGTATTTTGCTGGGTTCAGGGGAATACATTAGGAAGCAAAGCAGAGCTGCCATTCACTTGCTTTTCCACAGCTCGGAAACCACTGCATTCAGCTACTGGACAAGACAAAACCTGGGAGAGGGAAAGGTGAAAGAAGGAGGAGCCAGTACTGTTATATTTGCTTTCCAGTTCATCGGTCCAAAGACGCGCACGAGCAAGTCATTTCTCCTGGGGAGCCTCTGAGCAATCCCTACTGCGATGGAGATTTTTTATATCTGTTTCAAAGGCCACTGTAAACATACTCCGATGGATTGTAATGTGTCTGTGTGTATATTTGTTCCCACTTCTATTTATAGATACGGTATTTAAATCTTTGAGTCCTTAGCTCACATCATATGCTAACCAGTTTCTTTGGGTAAATTTTCCATAAAAAGCATGAAATCAGCGTTTTGGATTCCTTTTTATAGCTACGTTTTAGGTCCGTAGGAAGTGTTAAACAACTGTTGAAATACAGCCTTATGTGCAGAGCTGTCTGATCTGAAGGTATTCAAAGGAGTGGGCTGCAAGGCTTTAAAGTCCCAGAGTGCCCGTGCACATCACATACTTCAGCATGGCTTTCCCCTGTGAACATTAGGATTTCTGCCATCCGTAAATCACTTGAGCAGGATAATTTTAGCAGTGTAACATGGGGTGGGCTCAGCTGTTCTCCCTCTGGCTTTGGCCCCCCACCCCTGTGCCCCCTTGGCAGCTCTTGAAGAGCAGCCCTGTGCCCTCTGCTTTAGCCATCAGACAGCAGCTTCACACGGCACCACAAAGTGCAAGAGAGCCTGGGTAAGAGAAAAAAGCCACCCTTCCCTCCATGGAGGTCTATGGGCATGAGCCCTGAGGTGGGATCCAGGTGGGAGAAGGCGCTCGTTCTCCCTCTGCAGTCTTGAGCCTCCCACACCATCCTTGGCAGATGACGGTGGTGGTTAAGCCACATCTTTGGCATCTGCTAAGTAAATATGGGGTACTCTGCTCTGTAAGATGGAGCTGGTGGCTTTTTTACAACTGTTGGCAATGGAACAGATGACTTCTGTAAATTAAGTAAACCAGGAGGGTGATTGGTGTAGTTCAGATCTGGGGTCTAATGGAGGAGACTAGAAAGGATTATACCTACTGTGCAGCCCTCTGCATGCGTGTCACGCAAGGCACACTAAACGTATGTACATGGCTTCAGATTTCTGCAGTTCTCAAGCTCTGTTTGATGTCAGTAGGAAGCACGAAAACCTGAAGTAACTGATCATCTGCATGTGTAACATCAGAAAGCGGAGGAGCAAGCTTCTCTTCATTTTTCCAAATATAGATTCTGTTCTGTTCCTTCTGACTACAGCTGAATAGATAATTTACATCTATCTTTTTTCCTTTTTCTGTGTTTCTGGTAGTGTCCCTGAAAGCACTGAACCAACTGAATACTGAGGTTACTAGCTCACAGTGTCACTCAAATCTTCCTCTCTCTCTAACCTGTAGAAAGCTAGTGTGACTATTACTGCATTTGGGACAAATATGTTTATTAAAAACGTGTTGACCATTTCTGATACTTACAGCAATCCCAGTAATAACTATATTTTAATAGTTGGCACATTTTGGTTGTTGGGGTTTTTCTGGTAGATACTTGCATACTTAGGCACTACATTACAATGAATATTCATCTTGGTTGCATTGCACTTCCCCGTCAATGACAAAGAGAGATTAACTAAAACAATATTTTATTTCCTACTGTAATAGTGAGTACATAGCATTAATTATATTATTAATCCAACTAGAAACTCTTGTACAAAGCTATTTCAAGCCATTAGTTGCCCCATTGTAATTGATGGATTACTGCATTACCATTTAATTTAGCATTGTTTTCAAGGCATTACATTCAGTTTCATTCAAGTTAATTGTAGAGCCAAATAAGGAAGGAACTTGCTTCATGAGCTTGAGTGATGCAAGCGTGGATTCTTCATGATTTTGGATGTATAATGGGATGTGATCCATATAGCAATTCTGTACAAGGCGTTCCAGTTATCATTACCTTGCAATTTATGGCACCAAGAAATGAGGGAATGGACCAGAAGATTGCATGGCATTTGGATTCAGCATTGTGATAGTCTTCTCTGCAAATGGAAATTAACATCAATTATTCAAATCTAGTTATGCTTTCAACCCTCTTAATTGCAAAGTGTTTTCCATTCAGTGATCAAGCCTAATTCCCTAAACATAATAGCAATTATAACTCTGCATCCAGAGGAAAGTATACTCTCTTTGGCCCAATTTTCAGCTCTGATATGACCTCTTTATGCTGCTTTTTACACAGAGGGGTTGTTAAGCTGGAACAACTGTGGGGTTTTGTTGCATAGAACATATCCCAGGGCTTTTGAGAAACATGGACTATAATCCTTACTGCCCCAGCATAAAAACAGGGAAAACATAATGGGTGAGATTCAGCTGCCTAGACACAAGTATGTAGACCATTTTAGATAGAAACCCTTAGGTACCTGAGACACCTTCACAAGGGCAGCAAGTACAGTGTAGGACTGAAGAAGATATGTGGCAACTTGAGTCAAGGCTGGAGGCAGTACTCCAGTATGTCTAAAATAGCACAGTGGTTAGTTGCCTGAATTACCCTGGTTTTGCCTAGCAACTGGGACAGCTCTTCTAGGCTATGCAAGGCTAAATGTAAATTATAATATTCTTGAAGCTGAAAATTGCTTCATGCACTGGATTGCATAAGGGCATAATGATGCTTCTTCCTCCTTAGTGCAATTTCTATTTTTTAACACAGTAACTTCAGGCAACTCCTGTCCATTTTCTAGCTTTACTGTGGCAGAAGTGCTGATTCTATTACATTCCTTGAGTGTTTTGTCCATAAGGGTTTCAGGATTTGAAAATACTGCACCCTTTGCTGCAAATAAACAATAATGCATGGTGTGTGTCTCAAACTGTAGTCAGATCTTTACTGAGAGAACAATAACCACCAAGGTTTAATATGAAGTCCCAGTCCTCTGTTGAACCACAATAAGAACTTTGTCCAAATGCGGCATGTCTCCTTCCCAGGCACCTTCCCTGGTTATGTTTCTGTAACATGAGAGTAGAAAGACCAAGGAACAGCTGGTGATATGTTTGGCATAGAGAAAGTGTCTTGGCTGATACTCAGGACAATTCCAGGTCTTTCATTCCTTTGTCTTTAGTGAACAGTTGCATGAGACATGAGAAATCAATGACATTGTTACCCAAAAAGCGGATTCATGCCCGGTGTGCAATAAACGAATCTTAACACACTCGGAGGAGATATTGTGTTTATTCAGGCGTGGGTGCTCAGTGGACTTTTCCACAAATCAAGCACACCAACAGCAGGTTTTCATTCTCCTTTTATACACAAAAATCAGAAATTAGTAGTTTCCCATAACATGCCCATTAGATACTGACTGGTTAGTGTTTATCATACAATTACAATACGGCTTACCTAACGCTTCTAACACTATGCATGCTCAGGGAAAGGGTCTTAATCTGGGCAGGGATCTTTTTGACCGGTGCGGGTGTTTTTTAGTATTATAATGAAGGCAGTTCACTTTAAGGACACTCAAAAGTTAGTTTCATTGTCAAGTTATGTAAGCAAATAGTCACTTGGACAAGTTGTCAAATAATTCATCCTCAAAACAATCCCAGATATTGTCTTTATGGTCCAGGAGGTTCTACCTATTCTCTGAGATCTGGATATCGAACCTTGCTCTTCTTGCTTGACCTAGCAATTGTTCCCATATGGTAACTATAGCTACTAGCATAATCATTAACCATGGCTATTAGCAGATGTGAAGTGTACTGTATCAACATGTCTACTGACAGAGAAGAAAACTAACTTTTTTGAACCAAGTGGTTAGTTGATATCAGTGTTCTGTGGACTGTATTTATTAGAGTTAGAAACAGTTGATGGAGTCAGAAAATTCCTTGTAGCATTCTCCTTTGATTAAAAAAAAAAAGAGACAAAGTCTCAGTTTTCTGAACTCTTTAGGAATCAAATCTAGGATTCATTATCCTTGGTTACAGTCCACTATTTCCTACCAGTATCTAATCTAGAGCTCTCCTTCTTCACGTTCTACCACTTGTACTTTTGAGAAACAGATTATTTTCTCGCTGCCTTTTCCATTTCCTGATGCAATGTTTTGGATTCATCCTAAAACAAAAAAACACCAACCAAACAAGCTCATTCGGTCATAAGTCTTTGGTTAGATTTCAGAAAGTACTGATTTGACTACATTTGGTCAGTGACTCTCTAGCAGAGAAATTTGGTTTATATATTTGTTCTGAGCAAAGTTATGTTGCTTTTTCAATCATCTTCAAATAAATTGTAACTTCCTAGTAAAACAGTGCAGATGTATGAATAGTAAATGACAGGGATGGGCTCCAACCTGAAAAGGCGGGATCCTCATTTAAGAAACTCCTGGGTTCAGTGTGTTTAGATCTGAGATTTTCTTAGCTACAGAAATTTACCCTTCTAAAACAGAAAGGCTGCTTCCTAAATGTACTAGAGGTTGGAACAAGGATCAGTCTTATCTCCAATAACAATCTGTAGAGCTTGGAGAAGCTGCCATGATTGATGCCACATTTTTCTTGTTTTCAAAGTTAGTCCTTCACTTCAAGAGGATTAGCCCAATATCTATGCAACACCTCCTGCAATGTAAGCTTCATTTTGAGGGATTAGGGAGGATTTCTGTTTTGTTTCTCTACAGAGGCACGATTTTCAAGCTTTGAAAGAACTGGAGATGCTGCTTGACAAAAAGAAGATTGAATTCCATGCTAACACTTAAGCAGAGTTCACTCCTTTTCTGAAAAGCTACTGTTCATGTATATGGAAAGTATTGTTTTGTATTACTCTACAGATGCATATGGTAGGTTATTCCGTTTGTTATAGTTGGAGTCTAGATGTAATGATAGACACAGTGAGATTATAATTTATCTCTTCTTATAATTTACTACGGGGTGTATATATATATATATATATATGTATATTTCTGGTGGAGCATATTACTGGTATCTCGACATTGATCCACAAGAAATGAGATATACTAACTGCAATAATCAGTCTGTTGTCCTGAAACCCATTCACTACAGTATGATCATTCTGATAGATGCCTTTTTGTTCATCATTACTTTAGAATGAATCTCTTATTCAAGGAAAGAAGGAAAAAACTGCAACACAAAGAAATTAGTGGTGGTAACACACAGAAACATTTGCCATGGGCATTGGTTGGAGTTGTCATATATTTATGTCATGATATAATGGCATACTGTAGGCTATTCTTGTATGCTCTCTCATTTCAAGCTCATTTGTCACTTATCTGTGTAAATTCAACATCTGCCTCATCTGGAAGGGTTTATATATCTCCTTGTGTTGACTGTAAACAAATTGCAAGTGCTGTTTTGCAGGTGACAGATACATCCAGTTGGTTAGGTAAGGTTGTTGCAGTCTCAGTGCAATATGAAAACCTTATGCATTTGAGAAATTCCAGGCTGCTGCTTTCTAGTGTAAAACTTGGGATATGACAGCAGAGTCAGATCTGAAAAGGAGAAGAATGAGATTCTAGGAGGGGATTGAACTAGTTCATTTTATTCTTAGGAAAAAATGTCCAGACACGTGGCTGGCTTGCTGCTATAATTGATTTCTTTATGCACACTGTGTGAAATGAGCCCATATGTGGGCACTGTGTTGCTACACTCCGCTAAGACAGAGTTTGATTTTCAGCATATGACAGCCTTTGAGCCTTACATGGCAGTCAAGCAAAGGCCTCCATCATGTACGACCGGATCGAAGTGCTCAGATCCTCCCTAACTTCAGAGTGGCTGCACACACCCTCTGCTGCAGAGCTCACTGCAACCCCAGGGCCTCAGCATATCTCTGCCTTGGATGATGGAAAACTTTAATAACACATACAAAATTAATTTGGACCTTTTCCTAATACAAGTCTTTGAAGTCAGTGGGAAGCACTGAGGACTTTTGGCATGCAAGCTCTTTATTTCTGTGTATTCAACTACTATATTTATTGGTTTCTGTTGATTTGAGTTGCTGTTGTTTCCATAGGCAACTCTTTTAATATGTAAAAGCCATTTGTATTTGTTACATCTTGGTGAGCAGCTTCTCACCTCTCAGTTGTGGTGAGAGGTGCTATACAAAAAGAATAAATTGGTAGTGTAGCTCTTTGTGCCTTGCTAAGATAAGCTGCTAGCCATATGGCTCCAGTGCTGGGTGCTGGGAAAATAGCTGAGAGCTGGGAGGTTTGGGGGGTTTGTTTGTTTGTTTGGTTTGGTTTTATTAGGCATTTATTTCAGTTATTTGTTTTTTCCCTCTACTAACTGAGCCTAGACCTTGTGATTCTGTATGTAATTGTGCTAGCTTTTATTCAGAAGTCATACAGTAGTTTATAAGAGTTTAGGAAAGGTTCCTAGGGTTGTCAAGGGCAGCCACAGCCTGCCTTGTGTTATCTAATGACATTCACAGATTTACTGAATTCCTTTTTCAGTTGGTCTCCTTGTGCTGCCTATTACTTCTACTAGAAATTTGCTTAAAAACTTCACTCTGGAAGTGGAAGCTTATTCCTGGCCATGTTTTCCTCTTTGTTCATGTGCCAAAGTCTACACTGTCTTTTAATGTAAATAGCTTTTCTTTTGAATGTTTATCCCTCCCTTCCCATAACATAAACACATATGCACATTTGCAAAATATGCATATCTACTTCCATGAACAGTAACTTTTTCTTTAACCTGAACAAAGTAAGCCCTTTAGTCCTCATATTAACCTAGACATCTTTCTTTTTATTAGAGTTTGAAGGTACTTTCCTTGACTGTACATGATTGGAAGTACACAAAATATCCCTGTAGTATTCTACATAAATTATCATCAAGCTTGTATACAATAGAGTTAATGTCGCACCTCTCTGTGGAAATATTTGGTTTGCATTGTTGTACAATCATATTACCTTTTTAATACAAAAAATGCACCAATGGTTCATGTTCATCCTGCTTATACATTTCAAAAATTCATCTAGTTTATGCAGCTAATATACCCATATTTTTTTCTCAGTCATTCAGAAATGCTGACTGTGCATGATAAATTATAAAACAAGGTGGATAGAACAATAGAAAAATATGTAATTCAGCACATAGCATAAAGAGTTGGAGGCTCTAGCGCCTGGCTCCAGCAATTTTTTTGCCCAAAGACAAAGTGTATAGAAAAGGTCTCTTCCAGCCCCTTTGGAAAATGCAAATTGTAACTCAGGTTAACAGGTTGCCCATTTTGAATACTGTTGTATAGTCGACATGAACCAGCCCAATTCTTACTTCATTGGTTGAAAAAAGAGTTAATAACTACATTGTATATAACTTTGAAATATTGTGCAGGTCAAAACAAAGAGCATTTTTATCAGTGATCACTCTGCATCAACATTTCAGTGCAAATGTTCAGGAATATTTGTGTTATGGGATGAAAATATATTAGAGATTTACATATACAAATGAGGTTATTGTATCAGAATCCATCTACTCTTACTAATATCCTTTCAGTACAATAATGTAATTGCCTTTTTCATAAGACTTACATCTTGAATTTACTTTCCATTTTAACCTTTACCAAATATTTTCTATAAACTTAAAAATGTAGAGCTTATTAATTCAATATTCACACCAATTTCTGTATTAATTTTGTCTACTTTGCTTATATTAAATCTGTTATGCTTATATTAAATCTGCTAAAATAGTTTTTCATTATGATTTTGAATTATCATAAATATGGTTTGAACAGATCTGTTCTAACCTTCCATATTTGCATATTATTCTACCAATGAGTTCTTAGCATGAAAAAAACTACATAGCCAAAAAAATCTTAATGTCCTCAATTCCTTTTTCTCATTCGCTGCCTCTAAGTTTGAAACCTCTGCAAATCAACATTGTTTAATGCGTTGACCATTTCTTCTGGTGAGAAAGTGTCTATCTGTGTGCATATATCTAGATAAATAAGGGTAGTTACCCAAAGGACTGGCTATGGATACATTATTTATTATGAGTTACTGATCTTATAGCTCATGAGTGACAGAGCAAAACAGAATGACAAGGTGGTATGAAAGCTCATCAGTAACTTGAAGCAATAAATAATGAATTTCTCATCTGCCAATTTAACATATTTTTAATGAATTAATATTTTTTTCCATATGTTTAATAATTATTTTGGAATGAGATAGGGAATTGGATCATCTAGATTCAAGGAAGTATTTTAAAAATCTCATTTTATTCTGTGGCACACCTTTGTTTTTGTTTAAATTATACAGAGAGATACTAGAGATGAGCAACTAGTCTCAATGAATAATTTATTTAAATTTAACCTCCTTTTCTACTATTGGAATATTCAAACAATAGACCACAACTTATTCTGATTCATATGTTATTAAAATTTTATTTGACAGATGCCTTTTTGAGTTTTTGTTTTAGGTCTTGACAGTGTTTATTTGCAAATGGAGCTATGTACTCTTATTCTGCTGAGATAAATGGGATGCTTTTTATCTGATCCTTGATTAGCTGCTATTGCCCTCATGGATCCCATGGCACCTTGTGCTCTGGCTGCATGAAACCTCAAGCAATTCTTAGGTGAGCATTTTATGTACAGAAGTAAAAGTCAGTTTCTGCCAATTCTCATGCATATAACTTTGAAGCTGCTTTCAAAGAATATATTGGTCAACTGTGAAAGGCTACTGCAGATACGTAATGAAATAACTTCCTCTAAAATGTCAAACATTTTTCCCTTGTAGGATTTTAGCTAAGTTCACTGTCAAGGCTCCATGCTTTACATCATTTTCTCCACGCTGTATGGTGTGATGTGCCTTTTCCGGATGTTCACCTGCCCAGTTCTGAGATTATGATCTTCCAGTAGCTTCTTCTCTTACTGGGGAGTGAAGGTGAAACTAAATGTTGTAGGTGAATAACAAAAAAATATAGGTGCTACACCACTCCATCTACTTTTATTCCTCTTGTGTTTTCTTTAAAGACAGACCATTAAATTAATATATATGAGTGAAAGTATAGATCACAAATCCCAGTTGGACACAAATTTTATAGGCCCAGATGCCTTCCACCTAAATCCAGACTCAAAAATTATGATCTTATGTGAGGCTCAAGAACAGAACCTCACTCTCAAACTGTTAATTTCATGATAGCGACCAGTTTGGGCTCCCTTTTCAATCAGTACAGAGAGAGACAGGAACCACATAAGGACATTTCAGGTCACAAATGCTCTGGATTGCTCTCTTATTCACGTTACTCTCTCTCATTGCTGGTCAAGGTGGAAGACCAGGAGGCTAAACCCAGTTAAATCTAACTGAAATGCAAAAGACACCAGTGAAATAGGCATTTCTAGACAATGATAAATTTTATCCTGAAGCAGCACGGTGCTGCACACCAGCACAGTGGTTAGCTCAAGGGGAGATTTCTATCTTGCAGATACCTGAATTCAGATTAAGTGAATCTTGGCTTATGTCAGTGCCTAAATACAGTGAGGTAATCTACATCACTGACTTTTTTAATACAGTAGAGTATGTGGGTTTGGGTAGTAACAATAAGGAGTCAGTTCTGCCTGGAGAGGCAATATTCCTGTTGCCTCACTGGGAACAGCTTTGCTACTTCCCTCACTTCTGCTTAGCAAGGTTTTCATTAGGTGTTGCAAGTTAAATATATTCCTGGTCTGAAGTCCAGGCCAAATTTCTGGTTTGATTTTTACTCAAAACCTCAGAACAAGGTTTTGAAGTGAAGTAAAATGGTGCCATTCTGACTCTGGTCTGGTGATCGTCCTTTTGCTACATGATGATTCCCAGGCTTGATAAGCCCCTGATGCACTGGGGCATTTGTCCACAATTAATATGAAGTAATATGAATGATCTCATAAAAATGAACTTAGGCATGTCTTTTTCACAGATTCCCACAAATGGTTTGAGAAGATATATTCTGGGGAATGTTGGTGCCAGGCTGCCTAATAATGTAATTTTTTTTCTCTGACAGAACACTGTGTGTGGAATCTCAGAGGCAGACTCCCAGCTAGCCTAATTTCCCATCTCTCCCTTGGATTGCCACTGTTTTATTGCAGCTCAGGAATCTGGGCCGTGACTTGTTCTGCTCCGACTTCTGCAATTCCTGTGTGCCCCATATATCCCTGTTTTATTAACCCAAACTGAGAAGGAGGGATGGGTTTCCTTTGTGCCACTCCAGAAATACAAAACAAATTAATTGGCCAGAGCAGGCAGGTTTACTGCTGCTTTATGTCGACAAAAAGGCACAAAGGAGCCAGAAGGTACTACTGAAACAAGGTCTGTACCTGAGAGTGACAAGATGTATAAAAGAGTGTATGAATCGTAAATACATTTAGATTTGACAATAAGTCTTTTCATGGCCTTTTCCTAGAGCTGGATTCTATTTCAATGCTCTTATTCATTTGAAGAAAAAAAATTATTTCTTTGGGGAAAAGTTCTGTTCTGAATTGACATTAGGGCTCTGCTTTCTGCTATGTGATGCAGACTGTTCCCCTCTCCATTGCTGAAAGAGCGGGGATGTCAGAGAGTCTGCAGTAAAAGCCTGGTCAGTCAGTTTTTGAGTTGTAGTAACGTGATGGTCAATCCCAACAGTAGTTTGATGCAGCTGAAAGATTCTGCTTTGAAGAGCCTAAAGCACTTGTGGACAATAAGAGCTCCTACCAGAAGCCCTGCTGTCTTTAAGGACATTTTCATTGGAGGAAGCCCTTTTAATTAGGCTTTGCTCCAGTTGTCTGACATTATATTTCAGAATACTGAAAATAAGTATTCTGAGAATCAGAAGTGCATGTGCCACTTTGATACTTTCTTTATTCATAATGTCACTGAAACCCTAACAATAAAAAAATGATAACAGAAAATATAACTAGTTGCATTATGGGAAGAACTTTCTGATCAGCCATAATTTATTTTTCATGACACTATTTATTTGATATTCCCCCCCTCCACTCCCCCTGCCTAACCCTTAAAAGAAAAGGGGTGAAGGAGGGAGGATCAGAGGGAGTTCACAAGCAAATGAACCTCTGCATCTTAAAAGACTTAAGTTACTGAGGTTACAAATCACTTTAGTCCCCAAACAACAAGGAGGATGAACCTGCCATCAGCAGCAGTGGGGTTAATAAAAATATGTTCCTCTGTATCTAGCTTATTTTATAGATCTCTATGCTTTTTCAGAATTTCTGTAATGAGCATGTTGTGCCTGTCAGGGGTTGGTTTCCTCAGTGAAACCTTCACAGTCACTTTCATCCCCAAAGTCTCAAACTTCTTGTCAAAACCTATAATTACCTCCCAGAGTCAAATCTGCCATTAATCATCTCAGAAAGACTTTTGCTAAGCCTTATCACTCAGAGTGCTGAAAATGAGTAAGGACCTCCTGTATCTATGCTACCTCTCTGGACTGTGTTGTCCTGTTCTGGGAAAACTGAGAATTAACTAAAATAAGCTCTGCTGAAATAACACAGCTTTCAAATGATAATACTGTATAATCTGAAGGTAATCCAGATATCTTTCTTCCTCTTTCACTCTCTCCTTTTCTTTCATCAAAGGTGGACAAGCACCTTCCATCTTTTGCAACAATACAGCTATAAAAATTAGAAGGGGCATAATGTATGAAATATTTTCCCCAGTGTCTATATTTTGCAGAAAAGACCCAGTCAAAAGGTTAAAAAGAAGATTTTTTTTTTTTCTGTTTGGTTATTAAAAAATCCAGGTAAAAGTTGTTATCAATATTAAATATCCCATGGAGGGAAATTTATTTAGGAAAAAAGGGAAAATGCATCTTTAATCAGAGGTGATTTTTTTTTTTGTTTAATTTTTTTCTTCCCTGTTTTTTTTTGTCTCCATATTTCACTTTTTTCCCTTAGGAAAAAATATCTGTGGCAGAAAAAGAAGGGAGAAATACTAATGTTTAAAATAAGCCACCAGAAAATTACAAGAAATATAGATTTTTAAAGAAAAAAATCTTGTACTTGAAAACAGTAATATGTATTTGTTCCAAAATGTCAAGTAGCCTAAATATTAACATAAAAAGAAATACACGGCTAGTTTAATGAACATAAAAGCAGAAGAACACCTCATTCCCTCTGTCCTTAACCCCAATGTATACATTGAAATAAAATAAAGAAGAAACTGTGATTTTCAAGGACAGTAACTTTTTGATATTATAAGCATTCACCTATTTTATGTGGATGATTTGCTAGCATAGGTGAAAGAACAACGTGGACAATTAATGTCATTTCTGGGACATCTGCAGACTGAGACCTCCATGGTCATGTCTATACTATGATCATCATGTGAACAAAGGCCACTGATAAAAAGTAGGGGTCCTGATGACTCTCCCTTACCACCTAGGATTTTTCTCAGCACCTGACAAATTTATTTAACTAGGGCAGATTAAGATAAAGGTCAGTCTTTTTTTTTTTTTTTTTTTTTTTCTGCTTTTTTTCTTTTCCGTCTTATTTTTCTGGAAGGAGTGAACTGAGCTCCATAGAAGATGTCTGTATTCAAGACATTTCTCAGGTTTTTTTTCAGTACATTTGAGACTACTTTCAGGATTCTGGTTGGTAAAACCAAAATAAAGTGAAAAGGTGATATGGAGGAACAGTGTTAGAGCATGCATGATCAAGCTCTGGAACAGGAAAAAAAAGGCTGCCTAGCCATCTAGCCTCTGATGCCCCTCTCCAGGCACTGCCGTGCACCTGTGTGCCATCAAGAGAAGAGCTGAGCTCAATGTAAAGACACCAAATTGATTTTGATGGGCCATTGTGAAGAAGTTGGTGTTCAAAACTACAAGCAGACACATTTCTGGGTCTGCTCTGTTTGTACCGATGCTGGTCTGGCATCCCCATAGTTGAGGGCAGCTATAAGTCTCAGTTGTGCCCTGTGTAGCTGGACACTGGGTTTAGGAGAATACACTTTGGACTCCATCTAGTTCCTCAAAGGCTGCAATATTAAATCTTAGGTTTTCTGTACTCCAACTTAAGCCATTACAGAGGAATGCAATGGTAACCTGTACATTCATTCTGCCCTTCATGGGATTTCACGATGCTGAATTTCCCCAAGTGTATTTCTAAGCTGTTCTTTTCCCACAGAACACATGGGAATTTTAAAGCTTTAAAAGCTAAGCTGGTGCCATCAGTTTGGGACATGTGGATGTGGATCCTAATGTGAATGATCTGAAAGTTCCCTGAAATTCATAACTCACCTGAAGCCTTATTTCCAAATACATTGTTATCACTGGATTCTGAGACGACACTAGTTAGAAAAATTATATAAAAAAACTTCACTGTCCAAGTGGCTAAAGGTTTTGTAGCAATTTGTAGGTAGCTCAGAGGAAGGGGATGCATGCAGTGAAGGAAGAAAAGGTGATTATGTCATGAACCAAGATGGACACTATGGAAGTTCTGCTAGAATAGAGCTAACTGATTCGCGTTTGGATAACCATCTAAGTAAGAAATGTAAGGCTAATTAGAAAATGATTATTCAGCACAGGCCAAATGCTAGTGAAGATAATGAGAACGTTGATTAGTGAGTTGGGAGAAATTACAAGGATGAAACCGCTGCAGTTTGTCGTGATTCCTGAAACTAATATCACATGGGAAATATGCAACTGGAAATATTTTAGAAATTCATGTGTAGAATTGTATCTGTAAAAATGAAGGTGAGTATAAAATATTTTTTTATTTGCTGATGATAGGTAAAGTAAAAAAAGAAAAAGCTTTAATTTAGGGAAGAACCATGTTGTGATCAATGATCACAGGGTACATAATTTCAACCATTTTTATCAGCCTCTGACATTTGTCTCACTTTGTGTTGAATTTTGCACAAAGACCCTTTATTTTGTAAAGGCTTTTCATCTTACCTATCCAGGTATGATCCTTGGAATTTCTGCTGTCTTTGCACTCTTCCACTGCCTGAGACATCTCTCAGTTACTGCCTTACTTCAGTGACTGGGATATTTTTCTTATCACTGTTATTCCTCTCTCAGTGCCCCAACTCCTTCACTGGTGCATTGCACCCTGAGAGCCACACCCCCATTTTTCAATGACTGGGATCTAAAGTCTAATCAAACTGTTTTCTGATCTGTTTCTCTGTCAGCTTGATCAAGACCCATTTTGCACTTGAAAGGGTAAAAAGATATCCATCTCTACCAACTGCATTTGTACTGACAGCAAGGGAGAATCATGAGCCTGTGACTACAAATCCTGTAACTCAGCTAAGGAAGTCAGGCAGACTTTACCATGGCTATCAAATTAAATTCTGAAGCAGTTATTCAAATTATTTTCTGTTGTGTGTATGCATCTTGCCAATATTTTTATGTGCACTTATATTATGCTTTTATACTTTGTATTCTTTATAATTTTATAAGTAGGATAAATTTTAAAATAATTTTACAAAGAAATATCTTATAATATGAAGAATATCAAATCTGCCACATGGTTAAGTAAATTAAAGTAGTAGGTAAGTGGACTGGTTAGGCAGAACATTGATTTGTGAAAAGAAATATTATGGCTGACATAGAAATCTGTATAGAAATTAAAGCCATAAAATGGTAAGTTGATTCTAGGATGCTACAGGAGAGTTTACATCTCTAGGGTAGTTAAAATAAAATAACACAGAATCAGCAAATGTTTTTATACATTGGAGAATCCTATAACAAGGCAGGATATTTGATCCTGGCAGAGTTTTAATTACTCAGATGTTGATTTGGATGCCACTCAATATAAAAATGAAGAGGAAGAACACATTTTGAGAGGTATTTCAGGATTGTTTTCTTCCACGGCTTATTGAAGCATTCAGATGGTTAGAAGCTATTTTGGATCAAGTCCTAGAAAATATACCAAGTATGATTAATAGGACTGAAGCAAAGAAACACCCAGGACATTACAATATCATTAGTTCAAAATATTCTTGGGGGCTGGTGGAAGCAAAGTGAACATTGTGGACCACAGGAAAGCTGACTTTGAGAAAAAATGAAATTCCCTAACAGGTTTCAGTTAGTATTTTATTGATCAAGATTTTATTATGCAGAGGGAATCTAGTGGAGACTCTAGGAAGTATTTTCGAAACAGTTGGTGATGCAATTAAAATCCATCCTGGTTCAGTCTAGGGGGAAAAAAGGCAACAGATGCAAGTTTATTTAAGTGGCAATGTAAAAATAATTATAAACAGAAGGCTTCTTTAAAAATATATAGAAAAAGTAGTGAGGGGAGGATTGGGAAATCTCTGAAAAAAAGCATAAGTCAAGAACATAATTAGCAGTATTGAATGTCAAATTGTAAAGGGTATTTCAATGGACAAAGGATTCTGCTGCTGTATTTACAGTAAATGAAAAATAAAATGGGAAAGTGATCTACTTAAAAGGAAGATTGGGGAGCCAAAAAAAAAAGTCTAATAAAATAATAGATTTCACGAAGAGACAGGAGATGGCAAGCTGCTCAGGGCATGGATTACATTTCCTAATTGAACCAATTATCAACACTTAATGTTGCTTTTAACACATACAGAGCTCTGCACTACTCGGTAACAGATGCAGGGGAATAATCTTAGTTCCATTTTACAGATGGGGAAGGAGAGTCAGAGATGAGATAAGGCTGGTGCAGAGTCAATTGTTATCACCAATGAAATTAAAAGTATTTTTGATTGACAATTCCTTGCCTCTCTGTTCCCATTCTTTTTGGATTGCCGAATTATGATTATAGGCAGGGGAAGATAACTAAATAGCCCAGCAAAACAAGAGAACGGGAAGGAAATTAATTATCATATCATAGAGAACCCAACCTGTACGTCTAGGCTGCAAACATGCTTACTTCAGTCCTTCCTTCCTTCTGTCCTTCCCTCCTTCCTTCTGTGCTTCTACCACTAACTTGTATAGTCCAAGAGAAAAAATTTGGACCCTGGCTTGCAAAATACATATATGACTTAAAATTATAAATGTTTCCAGCAGTTTCAAAAAGACTACTCACCTACTTGAAGTTGAGAAGAAGTTTATGTTCTTAAATTCTCTGGGGTCATGGCCTTCATGATGTAGACCTGATCATAACGGAAAATTTCTAGTATCTTGAGGAAAGAGAAATACTAGAATACAAATAATTCATAGCTATGAGAGTTCAAGAAAATGAAGACAGAAACAGATGAAGTCTTTGGGAAATTACTTTCCAAGTTCCTTGATGAGAGCACTAGAAACTTGCAAACATAATGTCATTAGTCTGAGATAGGTCTGTGACATCAATTATGGAAAAATATTAGCAAAAATGTGTAGGGTCATTGATGGAGCATGCAGTGGTACTTAATTTCTTTAGAGAAAAGTAACATAAATTTATGAGTCTGGTATTGCTTAATTCAACTGTCATTTTTCCCCCTAGTTTTTATTAAGTGGTGTTGTCTGTATTCAGTATAGAAAGAACTGACATAATTAAATTTTTTTAATGCATACCATTTTCACCTTGACAGTGATTATTTTCATGGAAGAGTTATCTTGGTAAAGAAGGCAAATATATTCTTATCCTTTTCCTTTGAGGACTGAACATGTTCCCACCATTTCATGAGGTGATGCTTCTAGACATACGGTTTGAGCTTACTCCTTCTTCTGTTCTAGCTGTGGCAGAGAGGCAAGGTGAACAGTCCCTCCTATGGGGCTCTGCATGGTCACAGCTTGGCTCCTCCTGTCCGATGCTGCTGAAACACTGATTCTGGCTATGACATATTACACATCACTTTTGAGAGAGGGATTGAAGCTTTCAGGTCAATTATTTTTCATCAAAGGTAGTGCTACTTTTTTGTGTCATGATTTTATGGTTTTCAAATTGCTCAGATAGTTTCTAGAATATATCAGGCAAAATGTTCCTACTGAAGGAGCACAATTCTGGATTAATGCCAGCCAAACAGAAGTGTCCAAACAAATACATCAGAATATTTCCGAATTTGAGACAGTTCTTTCTTGTAATTATCTTTATGATGTATTTATCTTTTTCAGCTATTTTCCTTCCTTCCTTCTCTTCAGTAAACTTCCTAAAAGCCTGATGGCATGGTTTATACTGGACTTGGATGAGGGGATTTCTCTGTCCATCAAACAGCAGAACACTACTGAGGTTTCAGAAGACTTTTGCCTCCATCAGCACTCTCACAAGGGTGTAAAATACCAAGCTTATAGCTGTTCAACAGGTGTAGAGTCTTCTTGGTCAAGGACTGCTACCTGTGCAATAGTAATCTTGGAGCTAAGTGACAGTTGCAGGATTCCAGCTTCAGTTAGAATGTCTCATCCAGTGTCTGGAAAATCAGATTTAACAGACTATTATGAAGTTAGTTGTTATTCATATAAATATGTTACTCAATATTCATTCTATCTGATACTGTGTTCCCAATCTCTTAAATTGTGGCCCCTTTGCATGCAGAATTGGGGTTTGTGCCTGAGGAAGCAATATGTTTCAGGAACACACCAACAAAATATCAAGGTAATTCTGGAAATACAGAGTGATGGGTCAGCCAGTGATTTCACTTGCCAGAGTCATTAGTGTTGGAGCCTCACTTTGCCACTGAGGACCGCACTGAGCAGTAGCTTACCCGTGGAGCTCATCATTCCACTTGCTTTGCCAGCTCAATGTCCTAAGCTTTCACCAGTTGCTTACACACATTGACTCCTACTTTCCATAGCATATGGTTCGCTGAGGATACAAAAATCCTTTAATGATGATAAATAGCTACCTTACAAAGGATCCATGACCCAGTTAGACACAGCACACTGCACCCTGTCAAATTACATCTGGTGTCAGTTGAGTCTCTTACTGAAATCTTCAAATAGTTGTGTTTTAGTCATGAGTATGAATTATTGACTGAGACACACTTAATTAAAAGGATTTTTGAACCTAATCAAAAAGCAAGTACAGAATATCTCTGAGAGATGTTAAAATTCTTATAATAACCAATTGTATTCCCATGTAGTAAGCTTGAACCCCACCTAGTAGCATCTTCAGGTTTTGTAAGTATGGGCTACCTCTTCTTCTGTGTGACTGAGGAACACTGTCCAGTTATAATAGTGGTCATTCTAGCACAGTTTACTACTGGTAGCACATCTGTAAATAAAGCAAATTTTAAGGAATGGTTTTCAGTAAGATCAGAAACTGTCATGTTACTGGTCCAAACAGATGAAAATGTCATCTGACTTATTTAGTTAGAATACCAAAATTACTATGTTTTATTCGCATCCAGAAAGTTTGCTACATTTTTGTCTTCAGAAAACTTCATAATCATGAAGAAGGACTTGGTACCCCCTCTTCCCCTCAGTTTCTGAAGCTGCCACAAGTAGGCTAAAGTCCATGCTTGTGTGTGTAAAAGGAAATGGATGACAAATAACAGCTATTGGAAATTGAAGACACAAGTGACAAAAAAGGGGTTTTATTGTTTAATGGTCCTTGAATTCCTGACTGCATGTAATGGGACTGGAAAAGACAAGTAAGCTATAGAGGCATCTCCATAGGGAAATTGGAATTGAAATGCTATTGTTTGCAAAACAAGCTACTGGCCAGACTTCAGCTCCTCATTCACTGTATTTAGTTTCAGTGACCTTTTCAAACAAAAGAGTAGTACCCTGCTGAAGGTACAGAGCACAACATGAAGGATAATTCAAAGTGATGGGAAGAAGATGTTCTTTATGGTATATAATAAAAAACAGCACTATCCCTGGGTGGCTATATTGTGGATAGTTATATTTATGATCCAGTAGAAGTCCCTGACATGTACATTTGTGGGGCACTTTTTAGGAGGAAGCAATTTTCTAACTAAATGGAAATTACTCTTACTGGAAAGACTGAAGGAAAAATATAAACGAAGTTTCCTTTTTTATTCTTCATTATAGTATTTCATAGCTGAAGATTGTTAAGCTCCAAAAAGAGATTTTTTTAAGATCCTGACCGAAGAAAGTCATTAAACACAATGTTTAACTTGAAGCACGTGAGTTGCATGTTGCGTTCAGTAGGCTTACTTGAAGTTGTATATTTATTCAAGTGCATGGCTGGACTGGGACCAAAGGTCTGTGGGGAAGGATTTGTAACTTTCTGTTGTTGATATTACTGCAATGAAAATAGTAAGTAGTAGTAATTATTGTGCTGTTTTGTAGTCATTATTGAAATAAAACTTTATGTAGCTTGGAGGCTCCTTTGGTTAAAGAGCATCTTTTTGGTAATTTGAATTATATAGATTTGCCTTGTTTCTTCAAGGTTCTGCAACAATGTTAATGAAGCATTTCCTTGCAGTTTCTTTTCTTTTGGTCTTAAGGAGCATCTTGTACATAGCAATTAGTTAGTGGGACAACTAAAGGAGGAGGCATCTAGCAGTAAAAGTTAGCAATGACAAAAATAAACTAAGACATTTAAAAAATAACCGGTAGCTGCTACCTCAAAAGTTAAAGTTTAATAGGATTGTGGTTTTTTTCCCCTCTGTAAATGGCATTACCTCACATAACATACCTCACGTATGCAGAGCTGCATGTTGGCATGGGACATCCAACTAAAATTTGTTATCCAGTACTCAAAATTAAAAATGAAAAAAGAAATTTCTATTAAGTAAAATGTTCTCTGATTTCTGTCTCAGATTTTTAACACAGAAGAAGGTGCTAATGTAACATATGACAGTCCAGGACTGCTTAGCTGTGCAGTGCCTGCTCCATACAATTGATCTTAGACAGACAAGAAGTGCACTCCAGGACCCCATAATCACATTTATTGCTCATATGCATGCAGTTTGCATCAGCTGTGAACTGCATTCACAGTGGGACTTCTGCATCTCAGTCAATTCACACATGTATGATGACTACTTGCCTAGGATTTGCTGGAGCTACCCTCTTTCAATGAAATTAATAAAAATGTGACTAGCCAAAGGGGTATATTAAATGCCAAAATTTACAAGTTAACTCATAGTGGGTTTGTAGTAAACCCATTAAATCTATATCTTGCAATTACTTCCCAACAGTTCAGTGCTTATTTTGTTTCCCCAGGGAGCGGCTTAGTGTAAAACGTAGCAATATGTTTAACAATAATTAATTATTGTCAATTAATAAAACAATTGGCAATTAAATCAACCATGGTATCAATTTTGCATGGCTGATCCTTCATATGCAAGCATGGTGCAAGTGGGCATTCCATCTTATGTGCCCCTGCAGTTGAGATAGTCAGTTACAGGAGCAGACATTTTTTGGAGAGGGACATGTTATTTGATTGGGTCAAAATTTGGAATATGTACTTACCTAAATATAGCACAAAGTAAGGCTTTCCAAGTAGCTAGCAAATGGAAAGGAAGAAAATTTTTGTCAGGACTGTGCACCTGGAAAAAATCGTGAGGTGAGAACCGTAAGATAAAATTGTGAGCTGCTGACAGCCTTAAAAATTGCCCTAATTGAGAATAAGACTGTGAGGCACATCTAACTGTTGCTAGGACCTTGAAAGGACTGGCACTCAATCTTCTAATTCCGTATTATGGAGCAAACCTGCAGTGTTTGTGACCTTGCAAAATCAGTTTGAGCCCAGATGACTTTTAAAGCCTTAAATCAAGATCCTGCCAGAATGAGATGATTCTTGTAAGAATGATAACCCACAGATAAGGCAAAATGAGATCTAGGTGACTCTTGAAATGACTTAGACAATCTCTGGCAGTGGAAATGTCAATCACATGGCCTTCTGCCATGGTTAAATTTCAACTTCCCTGTGATTCAACAGTCTGGACATCTTGGCAATTGTTTCCAACACAAATACCATAGAAAAGCAAGAAATTTCTGTTAAAAGCTGGTGTGAGGTGACTTGAAATAGGCTTTTTAGCTTTACTTCGGAAGTAAGTGTTAGAAAAAGAAGAGAAAATTATTGTTTTGGACAGTAACCGTTTTCCAGACATACGGACACAAAATACTTCTCTGCTTGCTCATATATTTGAAATGTAGAGCCAAGCCAGAGGGCTGTATCTGCTTGCTAAAACTGGGAAATTAACAAATGCTTTAAAGTGAACCTGCTTATTCAGGGTTCCACGTAAATCGTCTTTTCCAAATCCTTACCATAAATTCCAAACATCACATTTCCCCCACTTACATTGTGTTCCGTATTTCCTCATTGCTCTTAAATTAGATATGCCAGTTCTTAAAATGTGAAAACATAACTTCTGCTGATTTACAAGGAGAGAATATTAATAGACTGCCACTGCTGTTCACCCCAAGTCTATATAGTATCCTAGTATTTCTAGAACAATGACATCTGTCACATGTTTCTAGGTGTGAGGCAATGACATGTTTTCTTCCTCATGTTCCTGGCCATAGCTGGAATGTTATAACTAAAACCACCTTTCTCTTAAATGAAATGAAATTCTGATGCAGAAGAAGTTTCTGGCTGGACTCCAAACTTAATTTCATTGAAGCGTGGAACTGTCTTTCATTACAAGTAAAAGCAAAGAGGAACCTAGGAATCATTCTCATAGTTTCAAATGGCTTATTTACCTTTAGGAGGTAAGAAGGGTAGGTGATAGACGTATGCAATATTTTTATTTTGAACTTTTAAATTGCTATTCTGGGGGTGGATTTGATATTAGATATGTTTTCACACTTAGTGGGAAATAAAATTCCCATGGTAAGGAAAACTGTCAACACAGGTGGTCCAGGTTTATGTTATCTTCCCTTGCAGCTCTTTACAGAACTGGTTACATGTACCATAATATCCTGTAATTCCTAAGCTTGGAGAGATTTGTTAGCTCCTAACAAGGATTTTTGCTTTCGCCTGCCAGGCTCCTCTCAGAGTAACAGATCCAGGTTCCCCACCATACCCCACTATTCTGTCTCTTCCTTCTACCCTTCCACTTCTACCACACACCAATCTTTACGATATTCACAGAAATGGAGCACTTAAATTATTTGAGCCTTTCTTGGGTAACAGCTAGCCAGCGTGGATCTTTATTGTTCCCTCCCATACCTCAGCCAGGCATGTCACACGTGCAGCACCTTCCTAGAAATACACTTCTCTCCCATTTCCTTCCTCCCCTGTAATTTCATGCTGATGCCCTGTAGAGTATATTTCCCAGGGAATGCTTTTAAACCTTTTGCTGCTCTGCTTCCACTTCTTTGCTAAATCTGTTCTAGCAGATCAAATCTGATAGATAACTGATGTTATAGAAGGAACTCTGCTGGAGTTTTCTGAGAGGCAGAATGTAGTGCAGATCTGTACAAAAATAGAAAATCTGCAAGGCAGTTTTGCTGGGTTCAAAATAATTTTGTCTGTAATGTCTTTTTAGGTATCTGTACAAAGAATTCTGTTGGGCCATTTGATCTGGGATAAGAAGTAACAGAGATGATACGGATTAGTGAATTCGTTATCTTTAGGCATGCTTGATTGAGAACTCTCCACAAAACACTCTTTATATTTTGTTTTTCCAGGTATCTATATACTGTTGTGTTTGATGCTTCCCTAAGAACTGGATAGGAGGTGCAAAGAGCAGGCATGATCTCCAAAGCATTGCTTAACTTTCTTCTAAATATAGGTGCTCTACATTTTCATATGGGCTGGGTTTTCTGGTTGAAAATATACACTTCTAAAAACATATAATTAATTTCTTCATATTACATTTTGACTATTTTGTACCCTTTCTGGATTAATTCTGATCTGCTTAGTGAAAATATGGTTGCAACAGTTATTGAAATGTAAATTTTTTCAAACACTAGTTATTTCAGTAAATTAAAAATATTGATCAAATGTCAGCTTAAAAAACATAAAAACCCAGAATTGAACATGGCTTCAGTTTCAAACATTTTGAACAAAAAAAAAGGAAAATGTATTTATTCTTTAGAACTAGTTCTAAATACTCAAAGCAATGAAACACTTATCAGCACTCCTGGGAATATTCTCTGTAGCTAAATCAATCTTATTCTCAAGTGTTTTTCTGATATTCAGTGTAAATTATCCTTTCCTTAGTATCATTCTGTAACTCCTACATGTCTTCAATCTGCTTTTGAAGCATTTGTCATGAAGCTTCAGATACAACTGTTACTAAGTCTCTTTTTCAATGATAAAAAACATGCCCCATGTAAATCAAATTTTCCATTAGAGCCTGGCTAATATTTGTTCTGTTGGCTTTGTATTAGACCCTAAAAGACAAACTGTGGAGTGAAGGAGTGAATTTCTGTACAAACATATAATTTCTCGTTTTTCATTCCTGAAAATTTGGAGAGAAATTATTTGTAATCTTCTGGGCCAGTGTTCTCAGAAAAAGCACTAACTCAACCTGAAGCAGAGGAGGTCAGTAAAGTACTGTGAGCATCTATCAATTACATTGTAGCTGTTTTATTAAAAAACAGGTAAATTTGTGTTCTGGTGGAGTCATAAATCTGAATAATGTTTAAGGTTTCATTCTCTAAGATTCAAATATCTATCTTAAGGATTGCTATCTATATATATTGTTCCAAGCTCAAAATATTTTACACCCAGCATGGAAGTAATCCAATATTAGATCTCATCTTGCTAAAGCTGAGAACATAATAAAAAAAGTCTCACAGACTTACAAATTTAGGAAGCTGAGTCATAGTGGTTATCCCACTATAAATAAGCTCCCAGTAGATATTATGGCCAAAAAAAGCGCCTGTGGGATCATTTAGAGCAGAAACCAGGGAAACTGATGAGAAGCACAGTTTTTTTTATCAATAAGAACAAACATTTCTGGAATGCTCTAGTTTAGAGTCCTCTCCTGAAGAAAACAGTTAAATACTGGAGAAGGTTCAAATAAGAATAAAGAAAATGGTTAAAGAAAATATATTCTTTTGAGAGATTCCTCATGATGTACTTAGTTTAGCAAACAGACATTTAACCTCATCTCCATTATTCATTGTGGAACAAAAATTTGATAAAGAACTCTTCAGTCTAACTGAAAAGAGCTGAACAACATCCTATGACTGGAAGCTATAAAAAAACCAATTGGAGATTCAGTTTTAATATGGATAACAATTTGTCATTTGGAATACCATGTATTGTTTGGCATTCTCTAACAATTTCTATCAGGAATTTAAGGGACACAACTTTGTTCACATTTAGCTATTCAACTGAAAGTAGAAATCAATACAGTCTACTGTATTGATTCGCAGATAGATGTGATCCCAGATCATGAATTAGAAAGCTCTAAACATCTAATACTGAGCACAGTTTGTGTGGTTGTCATATTTCAAAATAACAGCAAAGTAGAAAATAGAATGGAAAATAGAAACTTAATGTTCTTCCCTATCCAGCTTTTTTTCATGTGACATTTATCCTGGCAGGGTAGTTTTTTACCTTTCAACTTTTCATAGGGGTGGGTGTGTTGTGGTATTTTTAAAACTTTATCTCTCTCCCTCTCTCCATCCCCTACCCCCTCTTTATTTTTTCCTTTTTTTTTTTTTTTTTAAAAACCACAAAAATGATTAACTAGTCATTTGTGCCCAGCAGTCTCAGCAGAAGAATGTGCCTTTAGCATTTTGCAGAATGATTGCAACAAAAGTGTTCAAGGGAATGTGAGTAAATAATGACAGTCCACAGGCACAAGTGATGCTATGTTTAAGCTTCAAAGGCTGGAGTGTATCACTCTGATAATGAAGATATATAGAAGTATTGAGATATATATATATAGAGAGAGAGAGAGACACTGTGATGCACTTACAGTTTGTTTTCAAATGTACCTCAGGAAATCAAAATGTAGTGCTTGCTCAAAAGAAGTGTGAAGAGTCTCCATACCATTCATATTACATATGAAGTAAATGCCATTATGAAAGCTTCATTAATATGTAAATTGCAACATTTTGATTAGCACTTGCAGACCCCTTTTGTTAAGAAAAGAGACGGAAGGAGCTAACCAGATTGCAATAATTTACATAATAACTCAGTGGTGGCAATGTCACCAAGAAGAGAACCTAAGGAAGGCTATAATGTCTTTTTTAACAGCTTAACACAGTATTAAAACACATCATTGTACAAAAGGAAGGAAAATATTTTTCTTTAAACTGACAAACTCTTTTGGGGAGCAGTGGGATATATTAAAGATATGCTGGAGCTTATTTTAAAATTACAGGATATACATTTGCTTGACAAAGGAATACAAATATTTTGTATCATTATACAGTTGTCTGAAGCCAAATGAAGAGTAGCTTTCGTAACTTGGTTTTATTATTTGTTTCTCTACAGTGATTATGCAATGTGCCAGATCCTATCCTTTTGGAAAGCAATGAAAATTTGTTTATTGACGATGGCTTCAAGATTTATTTCTGTGCTCTTAGTTTTCAAACTGGAATAAGTCGGTAGAACATGTAAATCTCACTCAGATGATCAAATCACAGTGTCATAACTGTACAAGATGGGATTTGAATTTCTAAATTCTGATATATGCATTCATATATATTCTTTTCTGGTGAGATCTATCAGTGGGATTTATAGATATACTGGACTTTGAGTTGCTTGAGCAATATTAGAAAGATAAGATGTGGTTTTGCTCATTACTTATTCTTCAAATGTTCGAGTAATAAGTTAATGAAGTTTTTCTTTAAGTGTCTGCATTTTACTTCTATTACTGGTCATTTGAAAGATGTTTCCACATTTGGACACCCTAAAGGGAGCTCAATAGCAGTCGTGTTTGCTCAGCTCTTTGGGCCGCTGACTGTCAAGAGACAGTGGAGCACCTACAGCTGGCTTACAACAGTGTGGTTTTTATACTGGTAACCCAAAAGATGGATAGTAACAGAAGAAAGAGAAAGAAAATAGTGGGGATCTGAGGACTTTCATATACTAGCCAAAGTTCAGAGACCTCAGGGCAAAACAGGAAAAAGAAAAGAAAAGAAGATACTTGAAAAGCAAAGTTCAACAGCTCTGCTTGGTGCTACTTGAAAGTATATTACAGGCATCATACTGGATTTATCAGAAAAAATAACTGTGATCTTTTAAAATTAGTGAGTTAGGTGGCATATTCTGTTTGTTACAGTTCCATAGGGATTTTTTTTCCACCTTATTTCTATAGAAAGGGCTTCATTATGATGTAACGAAAGCAAATATTGGTCTAAGAGTTAAGAATAACAATACAGCTTTTTGCCATTAAAAGGATATTCTGTTACATTGGGAAAAGAGTTTCTATGAAGCAGTCTGTCCACAGGGAACTTCAGAATAGGAATGGATGAACCTGCAGAGATTTTTTTTTATTTGGCTTTGTTAAATCTTTAAAACATTTATAGATTTTTAATGTTTTAGAGCCCATTGTAAAAAGCACGAAACTTTTGTCAAACTTTTTAAAGGCACTCAGGATACAGTTAAAAAAAATACCCAAAATAACTGGTCATGCTTACAGGAAGGACTGGGCTTTCAGCTGGTGATAATCAGCCTTGCTCCATTGAATTCAGTAACCTTACACTGACCGACTAGTGTTGCAGGCATCTGCAGGAAGGAGACTATCACAAAAGCATCAGCCTAGCTTCAACTAATGAAATATTTTTTGAGTTGATGGGATAAGACTGATTTGCCACAGATAAGTATCTGGCATATAGGATGCATGTGAGTCAGTACGCATGAAGAAGTTAGCTAAAAAATTCCTAAATGAAATTACTAGGTATTATTGACCTTTTAAGACCAGCAAATTTTGATTTGTCTTTGTATCATTAGTGTTTGTGAGATGAACTCCTAATCAAACTCGTGGACTCTTCAATAGATAGCCCTATTACTTTTTGCTTTTTTAAATATGTTAATGAGCATGTAGCCCCCTTAACAGTTATGAGCTGTTATGTAATAAGTCTTGATAATTGACATTTGATCAATGTGTTTACAGGAAAACCATCACCAAGTCCCCTATTGTACCTCCACGAAAGCAATAGTTCCTAGAAAAAGGATCAGCTGAGGCCAAGCAGTAGTTTGTGACACAGAGTTCCTGGTATGCTCCCGTCTTAGGTGGAAGGTGACCAGACCTTTTAACTGTCTGGACTAGATTGCTTTGCCTCAGATGTGCTTTGTGCAGGCTCAGAAGGGAAAATGTGACATTTCAGTTCTCTCTCTGCTTCTTCTTACAGGACCTGCCAAGTGCCAGTTAAATCTTTGCCATAAAACATTTACGCTCAAGCTTGTCTGCTTTATGACCAGCAACCCATAGCTGTTGGGCCATTCCGGTGTCAAGAGACTAGAAATTCCAACATGCTGGAGACCAAATAATATCTTATTTTCAGCTGCATTCATGTTGGCAAAGTAGATGTTTTAGGAGCTATTGTGCTACTGTATATGCTAAGGGGTAAGACACTAATGAGGGACTGGGATGAATCAGGCTTGCTAATCAGGTCTGCTGTCCACATTGCCAGAGCTGCTGCTTCATGACAGCGTAGTTCTACTAGCCATTATGTGTGTGTGACAGAAGTGGCTCGTATTGTGTTAGCATTTTCTTTGTAATAGGGCTAGGAATGTTTAGCAGCAAATTACAGATCATCCTACCTTCCCAGGCATCAGTTTGGTTCACAGGGTTAGTCTGGTGTATGCAAACTTGAACCCTTTCAAGGGAAACTAAGCTGGAAGTTCTGGTATGCACCAAAGGTGCTCCAACCCTCATGGAAGACATAGAGATGCAACATAATGACTGATTCACAACAGCTCAGGGGTATCGTGTGCATGCCAAGCATGCCTATACCACTTGAAGATTTACAAATCAATGGGAGCTCCTTCGATGTTCAGAACAGCTCCTTTATGGTATGTAAGATCCATAAGACATGTGCTCCTTCACCTCTGCAGTCAATTGTACAGACTTCTCTTTTTTCAAGATTCTCTCTCTTCTTTAACTGCTTTATCTTTAGTTGCTGAACTCTTTGTATTTTATCACCGTTTTGAAGAGTTATAGCTCCTGTCTTCCTGCTCATTGTGGAAATGGAAACACATCTCCCTTTATTCTCAGAAATTCCAGAAACATCCTCCAGTGACACTGACATCAGCCTGTGTCCTAAAGGGCCAAAACTTTTTCTAATGGCAGGATAACATGTTTCATTATTAACAAGCCAAGAAATCCACTCGCCTCATGACTGAAATCACATACACAATGACCAGCAAAGTGATACATTACATTCAAGAAGATTAGGTCCCTTTTACTGAAGACGTGGGACAACACTCTCCCTTTGGAAGTGGCAACATAACTGTGTCTCTACTACATCAGTACCCCCTCTGCTTCAGATTTCATCCAGGGCAAGAGCACTAGTTTTGTATGCAAGTCTGTAGAGGGTGTGTAAGGGAGAGTAGATGGGATGAAAAGGAATACCTAAGGCCTTTGCTGGAGTGAGGATGTTGGTCAGAGAGCTGCAGCAAGGTGATGCATATCACACTCACAGTCTGACTGTGAGGACTGTCATGACTTTATTTGCTTGAAAACCTCTTTGCACACTATTCAGCTGCTGTTTGAATAGTGTAATAGAGTCATGGCTGGTGTCTTGGATGCAAGTTTGGGTTTCCAGAATTTTGTCTGCTGAAGGAGAATTAGCATTGCCAGGTCACAGCTAAGGGCCTCTGCTCTGTCCCTCCACAGCTGAAAATACTGCACCTGTGATGGTTGCCTCAGATCTAGACAATGCTGCAGTATTACATCTGTGGCTCATTGACCCAGCCCAGAGTCCCGAGCTGGCTAGTGACAAAGTGGTTGCTGTGGTTAGCTGTAATTTAACATGTCTTAATCCTCCCTCCTTTTTTAGGAGGTCACCCATCTGGTCACTCACAGTATTGTCCCACAGTAGCAGAAGCAAGATTTCATCTACCCTTACAGAGCCTTTGTTTGGACATTGAATGAACTTGGAGTAAAAAAGGAGACTGGGAAGAAGGCACCAGAAATGTGAAGGAAGAGAAATAAGGCTTGCTGCAAATGTAAGGATGTCATCACCTACCAGTTTATTAGTTTGCTCCTATTCCGCCAAACTGCTTGAACTTGGCATTAAGTGACTTATTTTCAGGTCCTTCCCTTTAAGGATCTGTTAGGGAGTCCTGGCTAGTCCCAGAGGATGGCACATGGAATGATCCCAGAATCACACTTATCACACAGCTTTCTGTATCTCACCCATAGACCCCTCTGGCCCATTGTATATTCAGTGCACAAAATTTGCCTGTTCCATACTTTCACATATCCATATTAATTTTCATCATAGACCTTCAAGTGAAATGCTTTTTTTTTCAGTTTCAAGTGGCATTGCTCTAAAATTCTCAGCAGCAAGCTGAGCTGGTACATCCTCCTGTAAGTGGCCGTGAAGGCTCTTGCAGTTACGAACGCCTCTTGCTTCCCCCTGCACAATCTCAATTCTGGAGTGGTTTGAGGCATGAGCCTCCTTGCCTAGCCTAGCATGCTCCAATTCTGAGATGTTCTGGATGTGTTAAGGTATTTTAATAATTGATACTTCTCTGCAATGTGCCAGAGGTGACAGCCTTTTGCATTTCTGTTCTGATAACAGGACACTTCGGGTTGTGCCTGTGTCAGTGCATGCCAAGAGGATGCACGAGGATGCAAGTCCTGTTAGCATCATAAGACAGGTCTTTACAGCAGGTGAAACACCCAGTTCAGACCTATCCATACTGCCTGTCTGAGCAGTACCTGGGCTAATCTAGCCATGGTTGCCATGCCTGGGTTTTAGCTGGTGAGAGGATCTTACCTGTTTTTCTCCAGAAGGGATCCCACAGGCATTGAGTGAGACTGGTCACAGCAACAAGGCATTGAAATGGAACAAAGAGTAATCTGAATTTGACAGTGCAAGTTCAACCAATGTGTCTACTAGCTGTGATCCAGGGGGATTTATCTGAGACACGCAGATGGTGCAAATGTAGTGGGAATAAGAGCAAGTTAAATGTGCTTAGTCGCCTCTTAATTTCTAAATTCATGTTCTTCTATATAATTATTTTCGCTAAGAAAATTCATTGTAATCTCAGCAATGAATGTCCTGAATTTCAGCCAACTTTATTTTCTGTTATTGAAACATTCCATTAAATCCCTTTCCCCTCCTCACCCCACAACACTGATATGTTTACAGCAAGCCAGGTATAATGAGAGGGTCTTAATTGTTTCTCTTTCAATGTAGGAAATTATCCTCAGTCCCCTATTTTTATTGTGAAACTTGAAAAAGCCTATCTATATTAATTGTAGGGTTGTTCCATATATAAATATAATGCTGATTATGCCGTTGAAATATTATTTTCAACATCTCAAACAGCTATTGTACCATTCAGTCTTTTCAAATGAGGAGCAGTGCTCATGTGAAAGCAAATTGTGGTGAACAACACTCAAAAAATGTTAATGTGTATGAAGAAACTTAGAGCAATAACTGTGGCCTTGGACACAGAGGCAATCATTCACTTGTACCACAAAGCAATCATTTTGTCCAAGAAGAGAGAAAAATAGGTTGAAGCAACAATTTGTTTCTAAAAAAATTGGAATCGGTTAATCAATTTGCAGTAACTATCTGATTTATTTGTGTAATAACATGACTGACAATTTACAGCCTTTTCCAATAAATCTCAAAACCATGATTTGCTGCAGCCATAAGCCATTTATTTTATAAAGATGACCTTTAATCTCTCTGATGATTGATTAATCAGTATATCATAAATAGAGTTGTGAGAAGTGAAGGAAGATTTGTTTGATGATGACCAATCTTCTGTTTCTAAAGATCTCTGCAGGTGTGTCCAGCATAGAGAGCTTCATTAAAGACAACAGAGTGAAAGTGGTATGTGGTGTAGCACTAAGAGAAAATTAAAACTGTAGGATTGCTTAATATTTGTTAATTCAAAAAAGCTGTGATTAATAAAAAGCCATAAAGAGCTAGCCTGTTGCTTTATGACACATCCTAAATAAGAGGGAGATGGGTGGTTAACCCCTGGACAGAACAGAGAATGAGCTGTGACTATGATTTTAGCATCCTCTTAACCTTCCTCACTCCGGGGTGCTGAGTGGGTACTTTAGCCCATTTGATAAACACTGTTTTCAGCTGTTCTACCTAATGACTAGAGAGAGAGAGAGATTACCAGAGCTTCTCCCACTTGTCTTTTTCTCTACTTCTGCTCCCTAGCCGTGCACTTGGACAAGTGAATAGCAGGTAAGTATCTCTTATTCTCCTGACTATTCAGCTAAGTCTGCAGGATCGCCTCCCCACTCTCTGGAGATGTGTTTTCTCACATGGTTTCGGCTGATGTAATTGCTTGTCATCTCTGAAAAGGGGTTTCCCCCTCCCTCACATCCAGCTCTCTCCTGTCAGGCTCACACTCCTGCTGTTGCTCTTGGGCATGGTGTGGTACTCATGTGAGCTTGCAGTAACTGTTCCTAAAAGAAAGGGACAGAAATACTGGGGGAGGGAAAAAAGTGAATTTTTTTTTTTTTTTTTTTTTTCAATCAGCAACAGCTCATGTACCTAGTGATTGGCTGAATGTCAGAGAGTACAGGGGAGAGTGTGGTGGGGAAGGTAAGAGGCCTTTCCATGGAGGTAAACATTCAGTTGGCTCTGTTGCAGGTCTGAAACTATATCCACAGAGCCTCTAGAATGCTGTTGCTGTGGATCCTTTGTTCCTTGGTTGTATCCCCCTTGCCTCCATTGTGCCTGTGGTCATACCATCAGCTGTGTCAGCATGCTGACATGGGTGGCCAGCCCTTGTCCTAACATAGAGGATAAAACAGGAAGATAAGATAAGAAGGCTCTGGAGAGATGTGTGATTGTTTTAGGAACTTAAGCTTGAATAAAAGGTGCAAGTGGCTCATTCAAAGTCTTTGGACCTTTTAAATTTTGGTTTTTTTGGTCAAAAGTTTGAAGCTCAATTCCAAACTTTATATTACTGGTTTGTTTATAGAGCACTACTAAAATTTAATAAGAATAACTGCCACCTGTTTTTCACTTGATTTGTAGAGCTGAAAATGACTGTAGCAGAAGTGATAACGTGAGGAACCAGGACCATGGGGCATTAAAATGTTACTCATGAGTGATAGCTGAGGAAAGCCTGGTGATAACTGGGGATATGGTTTGTGATGTTATTCCAGGGCATGCTCCCCTTCCTGGATCACAATTTGTGTCTGTATAATTCATGTGAGTGGAAGATTGGATAATTCTTGTAGCCCTTAGGTACTGTCTGTACATGGATATTCTCTAGAAACAGTATTGTAATAAGTCCTGCTAGAAAAGAAGGAGAAAGAGTGTAAGCTGCTGAGCTGGGGAAGGGGACAGTCAGAGTAAGAGCACATGCCCCAAGGGAAAGCAGAGCACAGAGGAGCAGTAAAACCCACACCATGACCTGGCCCATGGTTTCCTCTCTTTCAAAAAGTAAAGCAGGCCATTTAGACCTCTGCAACATCAGAAGCGAATCTGTGGGGTGTCTGATAATTTTTCTTCCCAAGCTTATGATATTCTGCTACTCAGGTTTCAAATGGAGCAGATTGATTTTTGATGACACAATCTTCCCAGATTCTGCCAGCTTTACAGAGACTTATTTAGTAGCATTTGAGTCTCTGGTGAATGGCTCTCTGTAGCTTTATTCATGCATGTCCTAGCAAGCAGTTCTACTTAGTGATTTGCTGGACTGGGTGCTCTGTTAGAGGCTAGATGAAGTGACGGTATCCTTTTCCTGCTCATGATTTCCACAGGCATTTCAAATCTGGCTATTTCACTAATCTATATTACCCAGGAGGATCGTAAATATCTGTCACAGGGTTTTGGATTAAAAAGGAATGCAGAACTTTTGTTAAAAATCACAGATGGTTTGATTGTTTTGAATGGCAATGTTGTTATATTTATTTTCCAGAAACATCCTCTACAATAGCTGTGTACCATTTGGTGATTTACATGTGCTAGAAAACTGAAATTGATCAGAAAAAACCTGAACTTCGGGCTTTGGATTGACAAAGTCCTATATCTGAAACCCAGCAATGCAAGCAGGTCTGGCCTGAAATACAGTGATTTTTGCAACTCCACCTCCTCTCCAGCAGAACGTGTATTTCCACCATATAATTAACTTGGGATTTCTCCTCATTTAGCCTGTATTTTTAGTGAAAAGAAATAATATTATTGTCAGTCCCATCAAACAGACACTGCCATAGGCTCAACAATGCAATGGAGCAAAACATTAAGAGACAACAGAATTCCTTTATTTTGAGGCTTAGAAGGAGGAGGGAAACATCAAGTCGTTGGGATTTTTTTAATGCATATATTAAGTTGGCTGGCAGAACATTTCAACAGGGACGCCAAGCCAGCTAAAAGGCCTAGCCCATAACCTCTAATCTTATGGAGCTGAACTCTATTATTTGCCATTAAAATTAGATGTTACTGAGTTGTAACAGATGTCTTCAGCAGACACATTTTTATTATTGAAGAAGTTTAGGTAAATGGAAACTGAGCCCCAAATTTTATTTTGTAGATTATGGGACTGCTGCACTTTGTGGTTGAAGCTGGCATTTTAAACATGAATTATAAAAGCTTTTAGAAACTACACACTAATTGATGCTTCAGCAGTTCTGCTGAATCACAATAAGAATGCAGTGCTGCCATGAAAGAAAAAACCAGTTGCAATAACCAGTTACCCAACACACTGGCTCATTTTGGGCACAACGATTGACAGTTAGTGGGTCCATGTTGTGCGTCTCTGTACAAGTACTTTAACTGTTCTGAAGAAGCAAGGAAAGGGCTAAGGAATATCTTCCCAAAGACCTTGCATAAAAACTATGGGGAAGATACATGATGGGATATGAAACATTTTTATGAATATGCACCAGCACATGTGTTTGAATAAAAACAAGAGGGATTAAGAAGATCCCTGTATTTGTAACAGTTCAGCAAAAAAAGGTCAGAAAACACAAAAAAACCTTGTTTTGACAAAGCCATTTAAGCTGGGATATTGCATTAGTGTGCAACTGCCCTCTTCAACTTGAAACTTCTAATATCAATCTGAATATATTAAACTTCTGCAGAGTGTGGGTATGGTTCCCTGTGCCTCTAGCACTGGATTAGAGACCTTGGCTTCAAGAATGCAGTGATATTCTTTTTCCAATTTAACAATACTATTCAAAGGCACTAGGCAGTAAAATGAACTTAATCATTTCAATAATATTCCTCTCTCCCTGAAGGTACAAGGGGAATAGACACTTAGATATATGGATCATGTTTGCTTTATGAACTTTTCAGGAAAGAGTTTGCTGTTTCTTCCTCTTTTGCCTTAGGGCATGCTATTTCAATGATGGTGGTGGTAAAGGCATAATTAAAGAAAAGAGGGTCTTTTTGGTGTTCTGCTTTTTGAGTGTGCTTCAGTATGATAGCAATAGTAGTAAGAAATCTGGACTTCATGAGCCCTGAATGATACTATGAATGTTGTTCAAAATCAACTTTTCATTCTTTTAGAATTATTTTCTGCTACCTTCATAACCAGTTTTGAATTACAAAACAGGCTGTAAAATATGATGCTGTATATGACACATACTTCTCAGCAGTATTTAAGAGTAGAGTGAAATAATAGAACTTCCATAAAAGGGAAAAATATCTTGGTTTTACTTTCAGAAACCTGCCACCATGGAGTGTTAGTGGGTTTATTTGTGAAGTAAATTAACATGAGCAAGGTGGGGAACATTGCCCTAAGGAAGGATTTCTGTCTTTTCTTCTGTAATATCCTGGACCAATAAAGAAAGCAGTCACTGCATGTGAACCTCTTATGCTACTCTGGCAGTGTAATTAAAATCATCGTTTTGCACCTTGACACAATTAATTGTTGTTTTTTAATTGCCATGGTGTATAGAACAGAAGAATAATGTATTTTCCATCCTCAATTATCTTCACTAAGCAAGCACTTTATGCAGAAGGATATGCCACTTCTGTACTGCTTTAGAAAAACAGTATCTGCTGTTTTTAAACTGAAAACCATTTCTGACTTAGAAGAGGCTGTAAAGGATGTGTTTGTCAGGGAGCATATTTCAGTGTGCTTAAAATGGCTTTAGGAAACATTTATTCTCTGAGCAGTTTATGAGCGATGGCTTTGTACATACGTATTGGATGTAATCTGCCTTATTTCTACGTGTCTCATACATGGTACCATACACTCGCTGCTGATGTTTTTAAATAGACTTGACCCATAAATCCATGACCTGAAGAAATCATGATTTGAAGAATGTATTCCCAAAAGCTTCCATGTTTTTTTTTCCAGCTTTATTAGTTAGCCTCATAAAAGATTTTGTCTCTCCTTATGAAATGGCCCATTCATTAAAGACTGAGGTTTGATTTATGGTATCATTATGTTATTTTCTCCAATAGCAGGAAATAACTTTGCAAAGCTTAGAAGCGTTTTACACAGTACATGCGTTTTGTGGCTTAGTAGAAAGTGGGAAAGGCAAATGCATTGCCTTAACTTTTGGATATAAGGGGAGATACAGACTATGTCCTTCCTTTCCCATCTGAAGCAGGAAGACAGAAGGGAACTAGGAGCAGCGCTGCTCTTGTAGAAGGCATCAGCATTAGAAAGCTTGCACTCCCTTGCGTATAAGCACTTTACTCTGGGAGTTGGACATTGAAGAGTGTCTGGCATAAGGAAGTTGAAGTTGGCTCACACTGAATGAAGGTCTCTGTCAAAGCCTTTTGGCTATAAGCAATTGAAGATTTTCTCTTCTGAAAAATTAGTAGCTGGGTAGCCAAGAAAAAGATTCAGGATGTGTCACCCTGTTTGTGACCAAAGTCCTTGCCTTGGTTTTTCTGAATTCGTTCTTGGTGTCCAAGAGTGAAAACAGAGTGGAGAGCTATCAGCTCAGCTCAGCTCTGTCCAGAGGGAGCACTCCCCTTCCTCTGCTGCTGCATCTTCCCTTATCTTATCCAAGAAGGAGTGAATCCAAAGAATAGAAAGTAAAATAGAGATGAGAGGCACTGCTGGCCAGTGAAATTATTGGGGTACAAAGAGCTGAACTGTGATTGGAGACAGAGGGACATGAGGCAGTGGAAGAGTGCAGGTAGGTGGCTGAGGGAAGGATCACTGGGGTGACAGAGACTTGTTGGGGATGTGGGGGAGGACACACAAGGAGGTGTTGTCTTCCTATCCCTAAAGTTGAAAAAGAGACAACTATCTCCTTATTCCATGCAGTCCCAATCCTTCCCCTTAAACAAGTCTTTTTAAATTTCTGCTTTCTCCTGTGGTAAAGAAAGTCTTGTTAGAATACTTAATTGAATTTGGAGATTTTAGGGAATGAGAAGGGCATATGGCTTTTGTCAAAGTTGTCTCTGCTGTGGCCTTAGTGGGCCCAAGAAATACCAGACACGTTGCTCTTTGTGTGCCTTTGCAGTGCAACATACAGCTTGGCTGAAAAGGCTTCATGTCTACAAGGACCAAGCTGCCATTGTCGAGGTGCTTCTTAATGGACCTGGTTATTGAGATGCTCCTTTCTTTCTCAGATTAATTCTACATCTGATCATGATTTGCTTTCACTGGATATAGATTAAGGCCTTCTTAATGCTTAAGTCCAGATTCATTCAATAGCCTAAATTTACATTGTATTAATTGAGGAAAGAATTGGCCATTAGGGTAGACACAAGATATCTTTCTGCAGGGGGAAAAAATCCCAGAGGGCTATTGTCATTGTGCAGAAAATCTTATCTGCACTTAAATAGTCTAATTCCTTTAGCATATTTGTAAATATTTTGTGTAGTTTTAATTGTTTTAATTTCAGTTTTTAAAAGAGTAGTTTTAATTGTCAGGTTAATCATAAATAACTTAGAAACACTGATGGACAGGCACTGTATTCACCAAGATATTTTAAACCCCTGTTTTGATTAATCATTTAAAATTTAATAACAGCACTCCTTTTTGCCATCAGCTGAAGTATGGTCTTTACATACAATTATTTCTGCAGTCATATAATTAGTAGTTCAACAGTGTGTGTATAAAAAGGAGTTAAAGTTGAACATACAGCCCTAAAATTGTCATTTTCTGACTTTTCAGTCCTTGACTTAGTAACCTGAATGCTCGTCTTTTAAGGTAAGTTTCGTGGGGAATATGCTTAAATTTTCTGTTTCATGACCTAGTTCCTTTGTTCTGAAGATTCAGTGCCGAGGTAAACTGTCAGAGCCCTGACAGCTGGCACCACAACAGAAATACTGGCATTTTTTAAGCTTATCTCATAGATTAACTCCTCAAAGGGCTTGCGCACTTGAATGGCAGACCCTTCCAGGTTCCACTTCATCACAGTCAATGCTTCGAATTTCACTGAGCAGAGATTGCTCAGAATTAATTTGTTCTGTGCCATGTTTTTCAATACATAAAGCTGAATTTCTAGCCAATTATTTCCGGAAATGTGTTTTTCCTGGCTAAAAATTGTAAGAATTGTAGCCCAGACTAGTGTGGCACCCTGGGTAGGAACTGCAGCGGGACAGCTGAAGATTTCAGTAGCTCTGAAGCCTGCTTCTGTAGGTTTAACATGAATTGCTTTAAGATAACTGATGAATTGTTTTTCCAGACCAGGGCTAAAGGGAAGGAAGCAAAATCTTAGCTGTGCAATATTTGTATGTATGTAATCATGAAGTTCATACCACATCCTCAACTGCTGTATGTTGCCATAGTATGGTTTGGTAACATTTCTACCAGTCTCCAAAACAGCAACTTGGGTGTGAGTAGGTGCAAAGATACCAGGTGAACAATGTACTCCTAAAAAATGGACAACAGGAGTTCCTACTCCAGCACAGTTTGGGGTATCATGGTGTATGTACATTTCAGTGTAACACAATGTTTGTGATTTCTTAGTTTGAACTGTATGTTAACTGATTACTGAACTAGAGAAATAGGTCTTTAATCTTTTTACTTTTTAATTTTCCCTTTGTCCACCAGCTTTTCTCTCACCCTTTCAACCCAGCTAATGCTCTAACCAAAAATGAATACATTACTCTGCTGAAATTTGAACAGAAGGCTAATTCCTAATCAAAATAGGCACTAATTTCTTTCAGTGCAAATTATCATCATTCATTGCAAATTTGCTCTCCTTGAGCTATGCCAACATGTTGTATGAATTTCAGCACTTGGAGCCAGCTTCTTATATACATCAAATCAAATAATACACTACTGTTTTTTTATTATTTCTGCTGAATAATTTCATGAAATAAATAGTCTCAAAGACTTACTAAATAAATATTGCTACTGCTACTATTATGATGAAAATAAATGTTTAAACTTTTGTTGGATTCTTACAACAATAACAGATTGTTCCATGGGGAAAAAAAAAAAAAATTCACCTGAAAAATGCAGAGAAACTAAATAACATGACACATTGTTTATCTCTTTCTTGCTGAAACAGATCATCCGTAGGGAATACAGAGCTTTCAGGAAAAAGATACTGCTGAGGTACCAACGGAGATCTTTATTCCTATACCAAATGGGTATTATTTTACAAGCATTGCAAAGATGGCATTTGATATTATGAAAAAGACATACCTATCAGCCGCTCTGGGAAACTGGGCCTCCCAGTTGGTGTGCTTATCTATTTTACATAGCTTTTGTGGTCTTCTAGGTGTCATCACATGTATGCCTACACATATACTATGTCTTCAAACACCTCTTCCCAGATACAATTGTGTTTTATAGCACCATCTGTTCAAAGGATGGATTTCATAGATTTATAATAATGCCATCAGGCAAATAGCTTTGCAAATTGCAAATATGGTTAAAATATACACAAAAGATACAAACATTAAACACAGCAATTATGGTTTTTTTTCAGTCTTGAAATGTGTATGCGTCTGGATACAATTACTTTTTGCTGTTGCTGAGGTGTAGTGCGTATCTGTATGAAAACTTGATTTGGAACATTTTATTAATCATGGTGTTCATTCTTTTGTTTGATACTTTCTCTTGCAAGATAGAAGCAGCAAAAGTGTCTGCTCCAAGTAGTCTAGCATTGGGGCTGTTTCAGTCATGGGGATTACTTTTTAAGAGGAAGAAACTGCAAAAAGGGGGAACCATATATGCCAGAAATTAAAAATATTTTGGTGTGAGATACTTAAAACTGAACTTTTGCCCTCCCTCTGCTCTATGTAAATGAACATACTTCATTTACAATATGTTAAAATAATAAAATATTTTCCACTAAGATGTTCACACAATGCCTTTGATGTGTTTATTATTCAGTCCTGGTTTTGGAAGGTCCCAAAGTATATAACATCTATACAGCTCCCTGTAAATGTGGGAAATGGTCTTCACTGTAAAAGGAGAGGATGGTGGTGTATTTCCTAAATCCAACCATGGATGCCAAATCACAGAACAGCAAGGCTGTATTCCACTTGACAATAAGATGATCTTAAATGCTATAATTAAAAGCAAGTGTTACTTTCATTAAACAGTGAACCCCTATAGTGCCGATTATCCTCATAATGCTTTGCATAATGCTTGTGAATCTATAATGCTTAAAGATGCAAGGTGAAACATGCTGCAAAGAGAGTAAGGGACAAAACCCCACCAACCTTTAAAACAGTAAGTTTTTCCTTTTGGTGTGTTCTTTGGTTTCCATCAAGTGAGACTGAACAGCTGAATGCTTAATGTTGCATGCCAATACATATATGACCCTGTGATTAGTTGTGATCACTAGTGAAGCTTGGATATCAAAGAGGTGAATTAAGTTGCTATATATAAGGGCTATAATCAGCTATTAAATCTAACATTGTTTCCTGGGCCAAGCACCAAGAGAAGGCCTTAGAGTCAGCATGCTGTATTTTTTGATGTGGGCATCACTCACAGTGGGTAGTTGCAACATGAACTGGAGCTGGATGTAGTCATTCAGGCTGCAAGCTGCAGCTATCTCCTACTGTTTTTTCTGAACGAGAACCACCTCATGCCAGGTGGTGTGCAAGGATGGAATAAAAATGCAGTCACTCCCATAGGACTCTCAGACAAGTGATGAAAGGAGTGCCAGAGAATCTCATTGACAATCTATTCTGTTGTGTCAGAATAGCAGCAACCAAGGTATAGCCAAGGTGTTCACTAGCATTGATGTGTGAGTTTTTGGGGCTATCTAAAGAACCATGAGATGTCTTTGTGGTTTTACAGAGAGCTTCTCTGAAGAATAAGGATCCACATGACAGAAAGCATAAAGATGTTTTGTGAACTAAGATCTACTGCCATAATCTGACTAGAAATGAGATAAATTTTCAATACTAGTAAATAAATGCTAGGGAAGGTAGGAATGGACTTGAAAAATGTCAGGTTTTGGCACAATGCAGGAGAATCAGTGATGCAATGGATAGGCATGGTTAAGAGCTTTCTAGATAACTGATGGGAAACTCCTAGCTACCTCTTCACCTATAATAAAGGATAATATTTACTATCTGAGGAGAACAAAAACTTTTCACAAAGCAGTTTTCCCATGTTACAGCCATAGATAAATTTTGCAGGAAGGAGAAATTGGGGGTTTATTGTATTTTTCTGGATTGGTAATGCTTTTTTGTGTGTTTTTTTTGTTGGGTTGTGTTTTGCCTGTATTTAAGACTTCTTTCTGCATATTTGGGCAGAGAGACTATAGCACCTTTTTTTTTTTTTAAGATGAATCAAAATATTCTATTAGATGCATATCTATGCAGTAGTCACATATGCAGCAGATCAGGCTTCCTTTGTTTAGGAATTCCTTAGTTCATGGTCTCATTGTAATGGCTTTAATTCCTTCTTGCATGATGTGAGAATATGGCCAGGCATAAGGATTTGAGCCCAGGACACAAAGCACACAGCTTGTCCTTGGATGATGGGAAAATCCCTCTGGAATATTAGTGGCTTGACTAATAGAAGTCTTTAGATGCTGAATGAATTTACAGTGAGTTTAAGCTACTCTGCTTTGTCAGCAATATTCATGCCAGTAAGTCCCCACACTGGGATGTCACCAACAATTTCCCTGCTTACCTTCTAGATCATGCCAGCTAAGTTCCATAAGAGACCCCAAGTATCATGTTTACCATGGTGCTGAGTTGACCCTGGCTGAATGCCAGGGTCATTATCACTCCCACTCTTCAGCTAGACAGGTGAGCAAAAATATAATGAAAGGCTACTAGGTTGAGATAAGGGCAGGGAGAGATCACTCACCAGTTACTGTCACAGGCAAAAGAGACTTGAACTTTGGGAAAAATAATTTAATTTATTGTCAATCCAATCAGAGTAGGATAATGAGAAATAAAACCAAAATCTTAAAAAAATCCCTTCTTCCTGGGTTTAGCTTTACTCCCAATTGTCTCTACCTCCTCCCTGTCAGTGGCACAGGGGAATGGGGAATGGGGGTTGCAGTCAGTTCATCACATGTTCTCTGCCACTCCTTCCTTCTCAGGGGAGGACTACTCGCACTCTTCCCCTGCTCCAGCATGGGGTACGTCCCACAGGAGACAGTCCTCCACAAAATTCTCCAATGTGAGTCCTTCCCACAGGCTGCAGTTCTTCACAAACTGCTCCAGCATGGGTCTCTCCCATGGGGTCACAATTCCTGCCAGCAAACCTGCTCCAGCATGGGCTCCTCTCTCCATGAGTCCTGCCAGGAGCCTGCTCCAGCATGTGCTTCCCCTGAGATTACAGTTTTCTTCAGGTGCAGCCACCTGCTCCAGCGTGGGTCCCCCTGCTCCACCGTTACCCTCCACGGGAGCAGGGCACAGCTGCCTCACCACGGGCTGCACCACGGGCTGCCGGGGAATCTCTGCTCCGGCACCTGGAGCACCTCCTGCCCCTCCTTCCTCACTGACCTTGGGGTCTGCAGAGTTGTTTCTCTCACATATTCTCACTCCTCTCTCCAGTTGAAGCTGTGCAGGTTCCCCCCCCCCCCCCCCCCCCGCCCCCCCTCAAATACATTATCCCAGAGGCACTACCACTGTCGCTGATGGGCTCGACCTTGGCCAGCAGCGGGTCTGTCTTGGAGCCGGCTGGCATTGGCTCTGTTGAACATGGAGGAAGCTTCTAACAGCTTCTCGCAGAAGCTACCCCTGTAGTCCCACTGCTACCAAAACCTGGCCAAGAAAACCCAATACAGCAATGAGTGATTAAGGAGGTACCAACAGGTAGAGAGCTCTTTCAGAAAGAACAGTGGTTTCACTGGCATAACAATGCTTGAAGAAGCATAGACACTGTCTCATTTGGTGTTTCATGCTACATCTTACATAGCCCCAAACAGTGAGAGGAGGAGAGTGGGGACCATAGCTAGAACTTGCTCAGAAAACAGTAAGCAAGAAAGGAAGTCTTAAGATGATTCAAGAGGAACAATACTGTGAAACTGAACAAAAATGATATTTAGGTGATAAAGATCTTTCCAGTGGTGAGCAGGAAGTGACCACTGTAACAAATGCTGTGGTAGCATTGACTGCCTTGGCACACAGTGAGCTGCAGATTTTGTTCCTATCACAAATGAGAGGGGAGCAGAGCCCCTGGGGCGGGAGAGGGAAAACTGTAACCTGACTCACAGCTGTCACGTCTGTGACCACGTCTGCCAACATGCTGTTGGCTCTCATGTCAGATAAGATGTGCTCCCTTCCCTTGGCTTGCTCTCCAGTTTCTGCTGCTAGTAGGCCCACGGCCAGCTTGTATTCCAGTAACTTGCAGAATAAATCTTCCCATCATCCCCACCATAGCCTTGAACTCTCCAGTCATTTCTTATTTTCAGGCATATGTGCTTTTGGCTAATCTGCACTGCCTAAGGCTCGAGCCCTTTATGTTCTTTTTTACTGTAATCAAAAGGAGCCTGAACTCAGAAGATGCCAAAAGACATCAGTTTCCCTTGTAGGCGGTGTAAGCTGAGCGTGCTCATTGCCTCCAAAGATGCTTAACACACTTCTAAACTGGGGCCCTGAGTACCTATTTATCCAAGTCTAGTGTGCATAGGGCAGAGGGCTGCATTCATTTTTATTGATGATTAATACTATGTTTCAAAACGAATTTTCTCTAGCAACAGTGAATTTTGAGACTGTAAGGAATGCAATTCAATCTAGAATCAAGCTCACTATCTTGAATAGTTTAGATGAACTCCATAGAATTGCGGGCAGCCTAAACGAACTTAATCAATGGAATTCATTTAAACTTATGGACACAGTTATAGAATCCCTTTTCTTTAAAACGACTCCCTGATTTTATTTTTTTAATATCAGCTTCCATACATCCTTTCCCTCTGCTTTGTTTGCTTCTTACTAGACAGCATCAGCAATGTTAACCCAGAGTTGTCAATTTTTGTGGTGTGCTGTGTTTAATTTCATTTACAGGAAAAGAAGACAATTTAATAATTTGCATACAGTAGCATACGGGTTGGTACATGTTGACAGTGGCTACAGTCTGTTTACGCAGCTATGCAAGAAGAGTTTGTATTTATGTATCTGTATACATGTGCATGAAGAAGTCCATAAATACTATAGCACATTTATGTCATGTACAGAATATTTTTTATGTGTGAGTGTGTTTGTACAAATGTCTGTGTATATTTCTTATTGTGATATGATAATAACAGTTTTAGAATAGCAGCACTTCAACTGTCTGGCAATACAATATGATACCGTGTTGATTATATATATTACAAGTACACAAATGCAGTGTTATAGAATGCCAAAAGATCTTCAACAAGGACTCTCCTTTTACTTCTCTGAGTATCTAAATATTATGAAAAATATAAAATAAAATTCATGGAGTACATAAGAGAAATGCCTACAAAGCATGGCAGGTCTCAAGGAAATGTTGATGTTTTTAGTACTGTCATCCATCACCATAATGAGTGCCAAAACTCCTTTGAAAATTAGCTGTCTGTGATTAGGCAGGTTTCAGAGTGCAGGTTGTTTCTGTATCTGATTCTGAAATATATTAATATGAATGTTATGCTAATTTGTCTACTTTTGACCTAGAGCTTATCTCAAAGATTCAAGAGGATATTGCCTCATTAACTAACTCGCTCGCAGAGTAAAACTACCTTCACCTTCTCACTTCATTAGATGGAATTGTTACTTTTCTTCTTTTGGAAGAGAGTGAATAAACAAGAGTCCTTCAAGATGTGTTGCTTATTTCAACCTCAAGTATAGTTGTCTTGTGCATACTTAATAGAGGTATTAAAATTAGTATTCAGCTCTAATTCTCCCCAGTCTAACCGATAGTGTTTTGATGAGTTTTGGAGTTTCTGTTCTGTCTGGGAAGTTCACTGATGAAGTAAGGCAGACAGATAGCAGCTTGCTTTTCATAAGTTTAGTTGACCTTGCAGGACACAGAAGCATAAAATGTTTATTGTGAAGCTGAATAAATGTTCCTAAGAGGCAAGGAGTATGCATAAAGGGAGAGAAAAACATAAGACGCCTTTATAAATATCCCAGAATGACCAGGAATTTGTATTATTACATTTCTGCAGGAGAAAATAATCTCTCTCAAAGTGTACATTTATTTTTAATATTGTAATTTTGATTTCTGCTTTTGCCTGAATTGAAGAGAGGAATTTTCTCCCCCACAATCAATGGGAGAATTTAGTTGGATTGTATTAAAGTCCTCCCTCCTACCTGCCCCCACCTGTAGTTTGGGACATTTTTACTGGAGAGGGATGAAAATTGGAATTTGTACCCATACTCTGATCTAAATTTGCCTAAAACTGGGATGTGTTGAACCCAGTGATTCTAGTTTGAACCTTTCAATTTTTATTCAAAACCTAAAATAAATACTAGAGGAATATAAAATATTTCCTCATTGTCTCTTCTGAGTCTTATGTTCAGATGCAAATTTAATTTAAAAAAATGACATAGAAGGCTCTCTCGGCATTTTACAGCTATCATTAAAAATAAGGTGTGCAAGAAAGCTCTCTAAAAGGCTTACTTATCTTTTCAGCCCCACCGTAAGTCTGTTCAAGTTTTGCACAACCAGACTGGTTCCATTCTTTGACTTCTGACCTATCCAATATCCTCAGTGATCCCTTAGTCTTTCTCAAGGCAACTCTCCCTAGCGCTGGGGATGCACCCTGATTTTGATTTATTTTGGCAACAGCCATAGAAATTCAGGGACTCTGCGTGCAGCCCTGGTCCCTAAACTCTGGAATGATTTCTTATATCATTTGATTTAGCCCAGTGAATAGCCCAAAGAAAATTAAAATTATTCCTTCTGCCTAGCTGAGATACATTGCTTTCCTGAAGTATGTCCCTGACCTCTACTGCTGATCTGTAATATGGAGGTTAATAGCCCTTATAACTGTTATCCTACCTAGTGTAACTGCAAAGGTTGTACTTCATATGTTTCAACTAGTTTGGTGTGACTTTTTCCTTCCCGTTTAATCTGAATCTGAGTAAAACACCTTAGGTAATGTCACATCTCTCTGCTCCAATCCCAGCAAATATGGCTTTATTTTTTCTTTTTTACAGCAGTGCAGCTAAGATTAATAGTTTGGATAGAAATAAGCCATAGACTCCTATGCCTGCCTTCAGCCAGGGGATGGTCTCAAGTTACAGAGGCATCCTAACGCTACCCAGGGAGAGGTGGGACACTCCCGCTAGACAACTTGCCACTCTATGGATGTATGGTTCATGAAAGGTTCAGGAGCAAACCTATGTGGGAGAGTTTAAATGCATTTGGATACATCCATGTATTTGTTTGAACCAGTGGATCGAATACTTGCTGTGTGCAGTCCTGTAGTACTCAAACATCCCAGGGACATTTTGGATCAGAAATGTGCCTCATCCCCAGTAGTAACACAAATTTCCAGTCAATACTTTAAAGATTGTATTTTGTCCTGAGATTGCTCATGAATAATTGAGTCACTGGGAGATCTGTGGAGGTGCACCTGAGTGAAAGTGTGTTGCCCTGCTTTACCCTGAGGGCAAATGTAGACCTATGTAAAGCTAGTGTATAGAAACACTAATATTTTCTAATTCTGTAAAACTTGGACTTTATTCTATGAAGGGGTATAGGCAGTGTAGCAAACTAAATGGTTGAAGGTCATTGTTTGAATGATAAATATCATGCCATACAGACGGCAGTAGAACCCCCTGATGGAACTAAAGCAGTGCTTATCTAATGCACACTACAATGTTGTTGTTTATATTTGGGATAAAAACTAAATTACTTGTATATCCTCTTGGCTATCCCTTCGCTCATATGCTCACATATTTCTCATGGCTTTTATGGCACAGAACAACAATGCTAAGAGATAAGAGTATATAAATCTTACTTGGGCCTCTAGAGAGAGAAAGTATTTGCATACTTTTTTTTTTTGGTTACTGTGTGTTAAGATAATGTAAAGCAAAAACACAAATACTTTCACAAATTAATAACTTCTTAAGAAAAACAACAAACCAACAAACCAAACCAAAATAAACCACAGTAAGTAGGCAGTATGAAAGCCAAGGCTATGTCCTGATTTGGCAACAGTCAGTGTTTCAGTCTCAGATATGGTGGAATCTGCCAGTGCAGCCAGGGGTAATATTTGCTAAGAAGTCAGTCAGATGTCAGCTTCAGCTTCTTAAAACTGCTGTATGTGCTGCTGAGAATGATGGCATAAATCCGATTTGATCTTTCATTATTTATAGTTCACAAAAATTTGTACTGTTTTAATGATCTGTCCACTATGTATTATTTGTGTTGCCATATTCTGGAATTCAAATTTTTGAATGATACATCAATTAATTAGATGTTATTTTCAGGAGATGGGGGTGGGGGCAGAGGTGGTGACTGATGGGGGGAGTCACTAGTGTTTCTCTTAGCAAAGTAACAATGGCTGGTACTTGTTATCCTATTTCTTCTTGGTGCTTTGCAGTATGTTCTAAGGAGCAGACGTTATTTACTATAGAAACTTAAATGTCTTTATTGACAAATAGCAAGAGACAGACCCTCAGGAAGAGTGGCTTCATTAGCATGCAGCTTATACTATTTTTCAAGAATATGTTTGTGTCTTTACACTTTTTTTGGAACACTAAAATGTTGATAGTAAATGGCAGTGGGAATAAGTGCAGCTGGCAGGATAAAACCGATGGTTTAAAAAGCCTCAATCTGTTTACTTGATCTGTTTTCACTATGTGTGATACAGTCTTAAAAGCTATAGATTTTAAAAGATGGATGCAGTATTTATAGTAGTGCTTTTTATATTTCCTTTTGCCAGGGAAGGGCAAAAGAACGTAATTTTATATCACACAGTTGCAAGCAAGGTATCACAAAGTCGTTTTCTAAAGAAGAGCCACTGGACAAGGACAGAAGCTGCATGAATGTGACTGCGGTGGTAACTGCTTCATTTTAAATCCTCAGCTTCACCTTGGGTAGACCTTATATAGGTGCAAAATGTCAGAGGAGAAAGAGGATGGGAAGAGCGCCAGAAGGTGTTTTCCCCCACTTGTGTGCACAGTTACAGCCCCTGTGCTCAGCGAGGAACAGGAATTGCTTCCACATTTTTCCCTGGGGTGAGTCCCACTGGCCGAGGACAGCAGCAGCACTCCAAGGAGTGCGCCACACAGCACCTCTGTGGCATGGTCTGCTTTCCTCAGGAAGAATCCATCCCCCCCCGCAGAGTGCTGAAGAGGTTATAATACAGGGGTGGGCCCACAAACCTTGTCTAACACTGTAACACTTCATTCAAGCACCTAACGCACCATTTATTTCCCCCCTTGCTTTGTATCATCGAGGACCCCCTGGCTCCTCTCTTCCCTATCAAGGAGATCTGATGGAGAAGCATAAGGTACCGTTATGGACCTTTCTGGCTGTGCAAAATCACGCTGAGTAGTGATAAAATCTGTTTTGCACTAAGAGGTAATAATCCTCCATTAATGGGACCTGGGGGCTACTACCTGTGAGCAGCTACTTGAATATCTTCCACACAGTTCCTCTCTCTGACGGCCAAATGAAAACAAAGTCGTTTGCAGTCTGTTCTGATGGGTTTGCATTAAATGAGAGAAGATATCACCCCAGTGCTTGGAAACTGCGCACCTTGTCTCTCATTTGTTCCCATCCTAGTTTACTTCTTTCTGGGGGTTGCTTAGTACTCTCTCATTCCTTCCTGTGTCCTCAGAGCAGCTTTCCTTCCTCTCTTCAGTCAGTTTATGACAAGTCCCCAAATCTATTAATCTCCTAAATGCACCAAAATAATAGCTATTGATGTCAAGATGGGCATCTAATCCCTGCATTAATCTAAGTAATGCAAAGAGATCAAAAAGGGGTAAATTTGATGCCATTTTGGAACACTTAGGTATTTATTCCTCAAAGAAGTATACGATACATGTTTTGTGTCTTTCTATGCATGAGGGAAAAGGTTTCTAGAGTACAACATCATATAGTAACTTTGTCCAATACTTTAGTTTGAAAAGATGATCATAAAGCAGAAAAATACTTACAAGACTGCCAATTCAAAACCAAATTTTGTCATAATTAGGAAAACCAGAAGCGACTGAAATGAAACAGAGGTGAAGCTAGACAGTGCAGTAAAAATTAAGATACAGCTTTTTTAGAGGAAAATAGTATTTGCTACTAGGTTCTGTTTTCTGAACATCTTCAGCAAATAACAATGAGGACAATTTGGAAGGAAGACAGTGAGTACTTTCAAGGATGATCTTTTCAAATTGGAGATAAATGGGACTAGTAACCTAAGGACACTGGCCTTCTCACAGTATCTTTTAATTGATTAACTTAAGGTTTAGTAGTAAATGCTGAACAATTGAAAAAATACATGAAAACTGTCTCATGCAGACCTTTGAAAGTGCTGCTGAAAAGAATTGCTCAGTTTTGTATTAAATAGGGACAATGTGTTTGCTTCCAATTGTGCATTCAGGCTACTCAAAGCTATGATTATAAAGCTAAGCTTGAAATCTCCTCTGTGAGTTAAGCAGTATTCCCATTTTGCTTGCAAAGGAATATAAACTATGCTGCAAAACTTCAAGTGCATAAAATGGTAAATTAATCTACATTATTATGGCAGGAAAACGTAACAGAATTTTCTTTTGGTATTAGAAGGGTGACAGTCAAAAAGATAGGATCCTATTTACTTCTTTTATAGGTCATAGGTTATGAGATAAAAAGTTATTACATATAAACTTTACACCATCAGAGCTCTCACACACTGCTTGTTAATGAAAGACTGGATACTGAGCTTTGCATTATCCATTAAATCTCTTAGAATTGTGCCATTACTGCTAATACTGAAGCTGACAATTTTGTAAAGCAAGTAACTTGTTATTTTAAAATTATTGATTAAAATAATTATAATAAGCTTTATAATAAGACCTGTAGATACCTCTACAGTCAAAGAAATGAAGGCTGCTTGGCATGCAGCCTTAGTATGGAATTTAATAGATGTTATTAAAATATGTTTCATTTCTTTGATTATCTTTATTTATCTTTTTCATTTTATCTCTTTTTTTAATCCTGGGAGCAGTCAATGTGTTGTGAGAACATGTCAGCTCAAGTATATATTTGCAGTTATAAGGGTAGGAATGGTTACAGTGACAGTTTTCTCACTGATATCTTATCAGTCTAATACTTTGAAGTTGGGACACAGTCACACTTATTGTAACCATAAGATGTATCGGTTATATTAATATATTTAGCTTAAGGCACGTTCAGTATTATTGATGTTATGTCAGTATAATATAATGACAAAGAAAATGATTGTGTCTTAATTTTAAGTTTTTCAGAGGATAGAGATTCTGTTCAATACTGAAATGTTTTTATAATTTTGTATGGAATTTAACATTTTGACCATCTGTGAGAAATATAAAACTGTGCTGAAATGTCCCTCTCTTTATGTGAAGAAAAACAAATTCCTCAATTTTGGAATACAGTTTTGGTACATAGCTTGTCCATTTCCATGTGAATGCACTTCCTCTTTCTTTGAGTAAAAAAAAAAAAAAAATTCATTACCAAATACAGTTCTTCATTACCCAAAACCAAACTCCTCAGAATAACAACAACTACAAATAATTATTTTTGGGAAAAAAAATAACATAACATTGTGACTGGTTTCAAATCAATGTTTTTCCCATTTATCTGATAATGGCTAAATATGTTCCTCTACTTGCTGTTCTGCTTTGATTCAACCTCCTAATTGTTCAAAAATTTAGACATCTTGGATTCTTGCTGGATAGCCTCTGATTTACAAAACAAAATAAAAACAAGTAATCAATCTCTTTAAGTGAGTGTCACTTTCTGTATTTGTATACATTTATATAAGGTCGGCACAAATGGTATTTTAAAAATTTTTAGGTTCTCAAAGGACAGCTAGTTAAATGATAGCATTTTGCTTGACAGCACAGGACAAACTGATATAATATAAATCTATTTATTTAGATGTTACCATCCTCATCTGTACCGATTTGTGATGTTCCATCTGCTAATAATGTATTTGTTTACAGCAAGTTTTTCCATTCATCTTTAACATATTAGTGGGTTTTCAAAATTTTTGGCATGTGGGCAGTTAATCCAGAGGCCTCATGGCAACAGCTGGAACACTGGAGTGTTTCTGCAGCCTAGAGCCAATTTCCAGACATTTAATTTCTTTCTCATATATTGAAGTGGAAAAAATCTTTCTTTGTGGCCAGTCATGAGAATATCTTTGACATCAACTCTGTGAGTACGCAAGGACACAATAATATGGATAATGATGAATATCAAGTGTTTTTCAAGGGCTGGCACCCTGCCTCATCAGCACATCTGCCAAGATCAGACTTCTTAATATTAAGAGAAAACATTCTATTTATAGAGTACGGAGATTTCAGGCTTTCTGTGATCACGTCTTGTCATTTAGAGATGAATGAACACAAATGAATAGAGAGTATTGCAAACACAGAACCATTGTGCTTCTGGTTGTACATACATTACATCTTAGATGTTCACGGGGAATGACATTTGGTGTAGCTACTCAAGTCAGTGCAGATGGGAGAAGGCACTTTGTGTATGGATACAACTTCTTACCCTGTCCTTAGGGTACTAATTCCATATCTTTTCTTTCACTTTTTGACTAAAAGCCTTTTCTACATTCATTCATCAGTGCAGTCCAGATGACTCTGCTATCTCAAAGTCTGTCTTTTCAAAATGGAAATCCATAGTTTATTAATCTTAGTTTAAATTGAATTCACTCATGATCATCCCATTCAAGGTTATTTTCTGCAATCAGCTCTTCTTTTCTGTCCTTGCCACTTACCAAAACCTCATCTGAAAATAGCGTAAAATCATCTCTTGCTGACTCAGTAGGTATTTGGTGAACAAATCTGTTTACTATTATATCTTGAAATAGCTGCACTTTATAATTTTACTTAGCATCTGTTCAGTCTATATTAGCTACTCTGTTTTCTTTCACATTTTACTTTCTAGTACATATAACCTTTGATGTTTGTGTTATAATTAATGTTCTTAGGACTGGATTTTACATTTTTCTTGAAAATTATGTGTTAGACCCAAGGTTTGATTGCTGATGCTTACTGGTGATTGTAATTTCTGGACAGTTTTATCCTTTTTGCCCTGTAATGACTTTGAAGATCCAGAACTTCGTCTCCAGGAGTCCACAGTCATTGCTGTATTGTCCAGAAACTATATCCATGAAACTGGTGTCCTAAAAAAGCAGAGACAGAGAAGCATAGCAAAAAAAGAGTTTTTACCGACCTTAGCCAACTAAAAGTAAATCCTGCAAAGCTTGATTATAGTTCTGATTCTTTAATATCTTCTCTTCTGTCTTCTACTGGCATTTCATTTTGCGGCTTCATTCACACTGTACATTAATTCACAAACAGCTCAGATGTTTCTCACTGTCCATACCAATTTCTGTCTTCCAGCTCATTGATACTCCTTTATTCCATGCTGAATGTCTATTTACCTTTTATTTTTCTTTTGTATGCTAAAGCCAGATGGAGTTTTGCCTGAATTTTGTCTAAACTTCTTCCACTATTACTTTATTTCTTTTTGTCATTTAAAACTCATTAAATGTTATTTAGTTGAATAATTGTTTCTTTATTTGGTATTCAGCAAAGGTGCAGTTGTTGGAATTTCAGATGGAGACCCAGACTCTTGGGACACGCATTTTTTAATGAGTGGCCTGTATGAATATACGGTAAGCACACACTATAAATCACTTGAATGCATTTAGAACCCAATCTTATTATCAGTTGGGTTTATTTTCCTCCAGGCACCTTCCTTTTTTTCAGTCAGACTAACTTTACAATCACTCTGTCACTCAGAGTGCCTAGTTTTAAATTATTGCATTTTCTTCCTAAACAGTTAAGGCTAGAGATCCATTCAGTGTCTGGAACCAATGGTGTTTAGAACTAAGAGTGTTTTTATGAAGATTTTTCCTTTACGTTCAATCCCCGTCAGCATAGAAGCAAACAGTGACACATACCTTCTGTGATGTAGGACCTCAAAGAGGAATGTACAGCTAATTAGTACAAAGAAAAATAAGTTTAAGTTCAAATGATCATGCTTTAATGTACCAGTTCTCCACAAATTCCTTTTATATTATTTTTTCTTTTCTTGCTTTTTTTATTTACACTGAAGACCAAAACCTCAAATGCAACACTGAAGGCTGCTTAGGTCTATTAGCTCAGTTCATGCTGGCATATTCTGTTGTGCACAGAACAAGCAGAAATTAATTATTTGGGAATTTGTGTTTCTTTGCTGTTATTTTTTTAATAAGAGAGCAAAGCGATGAAGGAACTAATGGATGCTCTATTATTAAGGTTGTATTGAAAAGTATGTGGCACAAGGTATTTTTTGCCTATGGCCTCAAATACTGAAAAAATAAGAGGTCACCTTAAAAATACATATTATTTTTAAAAATGCATTTCAGGTTCTCTTTATATGACTGCTACCTACTAGGTTCTTCTGTTCCAATGTGAGTACTACAAAGACATTTTTAAAAGAATATGTATGTCAGTTTAAGATATTTATTCATATTTGTGTTCATAGAATCATTCAGGTTGGAAAAGACCCTTGGGATCATCAAGTCCAACCATCAGCCTTACTCTATAAAGTTCTCCCCTACACCTTATCCCCCAGCATCTCATCTAAATGACCCTTAAACACATCCAGGGATGACTCCACCACTTCCCTGGGCAGCCTAATTTATGTTATTGTGGCCTAAGTTATGATTTCAGAATATTTCATGTTTTCAGTCCTGGAGGTAGTCAGGGGTATAAATGCATTTATAATATTATATATTTCAGAAAATGGACTATGGAAATCTGAGGAAAAATAACCCAAATCATTGTGGAGAGCATGCAGAGCATAAGCTATAGTTCTTAAGAGGACAGAGTCTGCGTGATTCTGTTTTCTGATTTTTACCTTTTCTATTAGGTTAGACAGTTTTCTAGACTGAGCACTGTTAGAGCAGTAGTAGCCCAAGGCAGTTAGTTCAAGATGAGACATCATAAAATCTGGAAGATATAAAAAGAAAAATGACTGAGGAATTTAAATCACAAAGGTTTGTTGGTAGTTGTAGCTGAACTTGTTCAGAGTGATGTAGTCAGATGTAATATGTGAGCAGAGTGTCCAGACAGAACATTCAAACAACAAGGCTGAATATTTACTCTGTGCTCTGTGTTAAGGATAAATGAGTTCTCTGCTGTCAGCTTGTCTTGTGTTGTTGTGAAATCAGATCAGTGCCCAGTATTCCCAACATGCCTAGATAGAGAGGAATTTTCAAACACAGACATTTTATTCTTTACTTTTCTGTTTCTATTTATTAGTTTATTAATCTGGGACAGGAGATAACATAAAAGAGATGTAAGCCAGCATCATAGCATGAAAGTCCCAAATATCTGAACACAAAAGAGATTTATACCTTCATAATAACATTCTCCTTTTACTACTAAATGTAAAACTCTATCAATCTGTCCATCCACCCACACATACCTACACGTAAAGCCCTGTAGATCTATTATACAGTCATTTGTATAAGCATACACTATCTATAGATTATTAATATCAGTTAACATATATGTTGTTGTTATGAATACTTACACATGCACATATGAATCCATAATCTATGTATACCCATTTTCTGGGCAATAATCCATATAATTGCTTTGCAGTGTTCCAAGGATAATTTTGAAAAGTCCTCCATTAATGCAGTGCTAATGCACAAAACCCACAGAAATTAGGAACTGAAAATTACAGAAAAGTAATGGGACATATAGCCTAATAAAATGGCCTTAATCCATAAACAGGCCGTTGCCCTGGAGCTCCTGGTTCAATGTTATACATGTGTGTATATATTTCTTGTAGTAAGCAAGGCTCACGTGACTTCATTCTACAATGCTCATATGTCCATAAACGCGACTATATTAAAAAAATATAACTACATAGAATCTTTTCACTGTTCACTGACATCTGCCCAACTTTACTGTAGCTTTTCATTTTGAGCGATAATTCTTTTGATCCTGGGGAAGTAGACCCAGGATCTTCCATTAGCTAACATGGATGAAAATATATTAAAAAAAAAAAGAAAGACCCACATAGATATAGATTGATTTTCAGAATTGCTACTGTATAAACCTGTTGGCTTCCTTCACCTTATTTTCTTTCCAAAACAGTTTAATGAACCTGTATGTTCTGATAAGGACTGTCGTGCCAGCTCAACCACCTTATCAGACACCAGAAAATCTGCACCAGAAATGTGAATGCCCAGTGAAAAGAAAAACCTAGCAGATTGTGAAAATTCAGGATTAAAACATAAAGACACGGGAAGCTGAGTTTCTTAAGTTTTACTGCTCACAAAACTAATATTTCTTGTTTGCAGATTTAAAGACATGACTGAATGGTCAGAGTAACATGGAGGAGCCATAACTAACCATGCATTGTGCTGTCTGATTTACTCAAGTACCTTGAGCTCTCCAGTGCCTCCAAACAAGACAAGTTGTTTTTGTTCTTTTGGTTTTGATTTACCTAAGAAAATGTGACTTCACTATCAGTTGTACTAAACAGAATAAAACAAGGGACAGTTCAGCCTTTTGTTTTAAAGCTTATGAAATGTGACTTGCTTACAGTATTGATCTAAACACATGAATATTTCAGGTCATTTTATACTGGGTGTGGAGCTATGTTTTCTACACCCTTCTTGAAACAGGTTGGTTTGGTCCCCATTTCTTAAAACGTAACTAGCATGGGTAGATGTGTCTGTGTGTAGAATAAGAATTCTTAAGTATGAGACTGTGGAGCTATTAGGGCAGACAGTGTGTAGATTGCTGCTCTTAAATCTTTTTAGCTAGCCTTTTAGAAAACAAGCAATGCTAGTCTCAAACCCTTGAATAATTCTGTACAGACTGTTTCTGTGGTTTAATTTACATTGTTTTTAAAATGAGGCTAAATTATGAGTGTTTATATGTGTCTTTTATTTCTACATTATCTATTACCCCACTTGCTTGCAATTGTAGGTTGATGCATGTATAGTATTCACATGTTGATCCACAGACCGTAGGCAGAACAACCACTTGAGATTACCCAGTGAAGTTTTACACGGTGGTGAATGATAACAAATAGAACTCAGAAACTGAAGCCAGAAACCTGATAACAGCAACATATTTTAATATGTTTGCACTTCCTTTGGTGTGATACTCATATACAGAAAGCCACCAGAAGTTTCATTTAATTACACTTCCTCAAAGTATTTCCCTAGTTTGTGGTTAAAAAACATCCAAAACCAGTGATATTTTTTTTTTTCTATAGTTAATAGCTCACAGCAGATATCTCTTCTATTAATTTACTTAGGTTTCCTCTGAATTCAAGCAAACTTTAAAAACCTATAACATCTTGGAATAAGATGCTTCAATGCTTGAATGTACATTGTATGAACAGCTTCCTCCTTTTCAGTTTTGAACCTGTTACCATCTAAGTTCATTTGATGTCTCCCTGAAAGCAACCAGTCTTTATTAATCCAGTCAAAGGAACCATTGTGGTAATGCTCATATTTGTTCCTACTGCCTTTAAAAAAATTTTCCTTCTATTTTGTAACACTTAACTTTGTTCATGTTAACATATTGTATTTTTTTCTCTCTCAACCTCCACATTGCTTAGTCCTGCTCTGAACAAGGTTATATGGTACAAAAAACTGGGTTGGCTTTTAAACTCTTGTTGCTATATTTTGATCAGCAGCTCACTTTTTCTGTGTCAAAGTAAACCAGTATGTTACTGTGCACTGGTGTTACATACATACTTACATACATATATACATGTATAAAAACATACATGTTTCTGTAGGGGATTTGTCCACAACAGGATAAATAGGCTGTATCTACCCTGGCTTTTTTGGGTTGGAACAGCAGTGTGGTTTTGAAGTAAATATCTTAATTGTCTCCTTATACCACATGTTGGTTTAGTTTTCAGAAAGGTTTCACATACCATTTTGTGGCTGTTTGTTCAAGTTCCCTGGTAATTAGATAATTTTAAGCAATATCCATTTTTTTACTCCTTTTCTGAAATGATAGTGTTCTTACATACCATCTCATATAGCTGGTTACATTTAGAGTAAGCTTGCAGTAAGTTTTCCATTGTCCGTTTTATTTCAAATACTATTTCTCTCAAGTTGTAGGACCTTATAAATTCACTGCTTTGATGACTAGCAGATATGTGTGTAGAAAAATTTTCTTTTTTAGAAAAAAATGAGTACAAGGTCTAAATTAATGAACTATAATGTCAGCAGTGAAAATATATTCTACAAGATCTAACTGGAATACCATTAAATATCCTAGGGATAAATTATACACCTTTTACTGATTATCTTTACTGTACCTTTTTGATTAGTTCTGGAAGTATGTATGTCAAAAAGTAACGGTACAAGTTTGAGATAGCTGCACTGACAGAAAGGACATATACATGCAACTTGGTTGTAAAAGCAAAATTCTTCATCAAAGTAGTCATTTTTTCATACTTTGTTAAAAAAATATTTTGCCAATAGATAGTGTCACAGGTCACTGATTTATTTCAACTAATGTTCTTCACCATGATAATGCACGAATGCCTAACCTATTTACTTCTGAAACTATAGGCCTGAAATGTTCCAACGCTGTCACTGAAATGACTGTAGGAGGCTGTTTGTCATTAGTGACCTCTTTAAAGTGGCCATGTTCACTCCAGCTGAACTTTGTGTGACTCTTAGTTATAATGCTTGTTTGTTTTGCAAAAGAATTTTATCTGTCCCTGTGCAAGTTGTTTAAATGTGTTCTGCTGCTTTGTGGATCACCCTCATTTGCAAGTATGCTCAAGACAGTGTAGGTTCAATGATTGTTCATTCATTAACCTCTACTTAGAGATTTGGGAGACAGATGCATGTGGATTCTTCTAGAACTGACTGCAGATTTCTGCTGATGTGTTTGTAGACAGTAATTCTGAGGCTAGATACAGAAAAGGAAAATATTTACTATATTATAATGTAAAAAAAACCCAAATGAAAACAAAACTAAAGAACGCCAACTTTTGAGATTTTTGTAATAAAGTTAAATTTCCTATATCTTTCCAGGGTAGAGATTCAGCATCTCCATGTCTTGTGTGTATAATACATAGTTCACAAAGTAGGGAAGAAGCAGAAAAATATTGCTGCTTTGTCTTTTTAAACCTTTAATTTTCAGTAACATTTTGCAATTTTGACACTTGTATTTTTTCTTCAGTACTTAACACTTAATCACTCTATCATAAATCAGTGTGTTTATATAGAAAATAAATAATACCATTTTATCCTTCATGAAAGGTAAGGAATACACAAAGCAACAATAACTGAAGATGTATTTTCTTTCAACATATACTTTGTTGGGACATTATTAAATGCAGCAGAGTATTAAAAGAAAAATAGCAGGAACTTTTTATCAAGAGTTTTAACAAAATCCTCAGAAGACATAAACCAACAAAAGATGAAACTGAAATCCAATAAGTGAGCATTTGGCTTATGAACTAATTATTCTAAGATGAAAGGCTGAATACATTAAGTAAGAACTATGCTGGTCAGGAACATAAAATACCATAAGGAGGCTTAGACATCCGTTTAAAGTATGAGCCATAAATCTTGAAGTCTTTGTGTCTATGTCACACGATGGACAAATTGTAGGTCCAAAGCCTATTCCCATTCTCTGTGTGTTCTTGGGGAATGGAGTTACTAGGATTTTTGTTGAAAGTCACAACAGTTTCTTAAGTACTTTTTTCCCCACCAAAATAGCCATTCCACTCCCAACATGTGTACACATGCACCTCTCCACAGACTCTTCCAGCCTCCCACATCTGCCCTGCCACTTTCAGGCCAGCACCTTGCCCATTTGTAGAGAAAGATGGTGGAGAGTATCAGGAAACGGTGGAAGCTGAAGATCTATTTTTTGCAGTTTTTAAGGGGCATGTTTCAGCTGCTACCATCACTAGTACTTTACCAACACTTTTTTGTTACCGTTATACAAACGTGACTCATTTGCTTTTTGGGACCAGTCAAGAACAGGGATGTGTAAGATGCATACAAGTGTAGAAGGAGGTAGGAGAGGGGAGGGGGAAAGAGGGAAACGGAGGTTTTTGTATAGGAGAGGGATTGTATTTCTTTTATGTTCCTCAAACAGTGATGGCTCAAAACTCGAATATAGTTTTCTGGTGTTTTCCTAGTAAAATTCATATGAATAGGAAAGCTGTTGACAGAATGGTGGAAACCTTCTGCTTGAGGAGCTGCTGGCTGGCAGTAGTCCTCCAATGGAGGATGGTGCATGTCCACAGGGTGGCCTTGCAAAATCATAGCAGACTTGTCACCCTGAATTTCAGATAGTTTTCACTGGAAAATGGCAGCTAACCCACACGATGTTGGCTTTGCAAGTGCTCTGCTGCAGCTGCTGAGGACATCCTGTCAGTCTTTAAGAGGCATTTTGACAATGCCCTTAATAGCATGCTTTAACTTTTGATCAGCCCTGAAGCGGTCAGGGAGTTGGACTAGATGATCATTGTAGGACCTTCTGACTGAAAATATTCCCTTTCCTTTCCTTTCCTTTCCTTTCCTTTCCTTTCCTTTCCTTTCCTTTCCTTTCCTTTCCTTTCCTTTCCTTTCCTTTCCTTTCCTTTCCTTTCCTTTCCTTTCCTTTCCTTTCCTTTCCTTTCCTTTCCTTTCCTTTCCTTTCCTTTCCTTTCCTTTCCTTTCCTTTCCTTTCCTTTCCTTTCCTTTCCTTTCCTTTCCTTTCCTTTCCTTTCCTTTCCTTTCCTTTCCTTTCCTTTCCTTTCCTTTCCTTTCCTCCTCTCCCCTCTCCCCTCTCCCCTCTCCCCTCTCCCCTCTCCCCTCTCCCCTCTCCCCTCTCCCCTCTCCCCTCTCCCCTCTCCCCTCTCCCCTCTCCCCTCTCCCCTCTCCCCTCTCCCCTCTCCCCTCTCCCCTCTCCCCTCTCCCCTCTCCCCTCTCCCCCTCTCTCCTCTCTCCTCTCTCCTCTCTCCTCTCTCCTCTCTCCTCTTCTCTTCATGTCATTTCATTTTAATTTTTTTGTTATGTTGGAGAAGGAAATTATGAAATTCAGTCCACCTCAGAGTACCAGATACTTCGAGGCCACCAGATGAGGTGGTCGTTGATCAAAAACATACCCATTGCTGATTTTGTCAGTTCTGTACTGAAATGCCTGCTTGCCTCCTACCACCAAATCTATCTGTTGTCGTGGGGAAACTGTGGCCACTGGGACAGCTTGATCCACTGTCAAAGGTGTACATGACAGAGAGGAAACTTTCCCCTGTGTAAACATCAGTAAGGACAACAGTAGTGAGGGACACGTGGCAGTACAGAGATGCTGGTGAAGGCACAAGTGGCTGCTCCAAGCTGCTGTAAAGAGAGTGCTGGTGAGGTCTGGCTATGACTGGGATGCAAGGGAGGTGTGAGTTTTGAAAGGGCGGGTCTTTGGGACACGTCCACTGCTCTGCCCGGCTGGGTCCACCTTATGCTGCCTGACCATGGAGCTGAAGGGTGCTTCCCAGAGGCCTGCCAAGAAATGAGTGGATGTAACCTAATGCTGCAGTAAACACTGGCTCTGCCCTAGGGTTGGACTGGAGAATTAGGCTTAATATTTAGGATCTGTTAAAGCATTTTAAAACAAATGAATCAGTGAGATCAAATTTATAATCCATCCTTTCTACCAGAATAATTTTCTGCAATTTGTTTTCTTGAATCTGAAGATGAAAGCCCTGAGGGTAAAAATTTAGACTTCAGAAATATGCAGGGTTTAATAGTTGCAATATTAGTCCCTTTTCCTGAAGTATCTGAAATAGATAGATGTATTTAACTTCCTAGAAAATAATTGTAGATTGCAATTATATAATAAACATCCTTTTTATTTAGCTCATGCAGTTTTTTTTCCTTGACTTTAAAAATATGAACATCCACACAGAGGAAAGGATTTGTAGGAAATGCAGTTTGGTTCTGAAAACTTGAGGAATAATAAATGACTTATGATTGAAGCAAATTCTCCTGTGCAGAGAAATACAAATACCTTTAAAACTATTTACTAGCAGAAGAAACTTGGCTTTTGCAGAATTTTTAACTTTCTCTTAGAACAGCAGGCTTTAGCTGTACTTAATTCTTTGTCTTTCTTTGAAAAAAAGGTGGAACATTTTACTACCCTTTGTTGGTTATCCAGGCAAGTAACGATGAGGTGGTAGAGAGAAGTCTTAAGTCACTCAAAAAGGACTTCAAGACACTGGGGTGGCTAATTGAAGGCTCAGGAGCTCAGGTTGTGTTTTCATCAATCCCTCAAGTGAAAGGGAAAACCACTGATAGAGGGTGGAAAACATATCTGATTAACACGCAGCTCAGAGTCTGGTGCCTCCGTCAGAATTTTGGGTTCTTTGATCATGGTGAGGTTTATAAGACACCCGGTCTCCTGGGGACAAATGAGACAAGTGGGATGCAGCTGTCCCAGAGGGGGAAAAGGATTCTGGGGCAGGAGTTATCAGGGCTTATTGACAAGGCTTTAAACTAGATATGAGGGGGGATGGGGAGATAACTGGGCATGTTAGGAACAAGCTCAAGGGAAGTGTGTCAAGGCTTGAAGGATGGTGGTCTGGTGAGGGCTCTCCCTCTGCCACTTCATTTGAGAGAAGGGAAAGATGTTTAGGAACCGTGGAAGCACCTGAGAAGGGTCTGGTAGGGAATGGGGCCCACACTCACAAAAAGGTGTTGTGTTCACTAGCTCATCTCAAGTGCATCTATACCAGTGCATGCAGTATGAGCAACAAACAGGGGGAGCCTGAAGCCATGATGCAGCACAAAAACTATGACATAATAGCTGTCACAGAAACGGGTGGGATGCCTCACACGACTGGAGTGCTGCAATCAATGGCTACAAGCTCTTCGGGAGGGATAGACGGAGAAGGAGAGGTGGTGGAGTGGCCCTGCATGTATGAGAATGCTATGAGAGCTCAAAAATCAGGTACAGGGATAACGGGGTTGAGAGTGTGTGGATTAGGTTAAGGGCCAATAAAGCAGATCTTGCTTTAGACCCCCCAACCAAAGTGGTGAGGTGGATGAAGCTTTCTATAAACAGTTGGGAGAAATCTCGTGGTCACTTGCCATTGTTCTTGTGGGGGACTTTAACCTCCCAGATATCTGCGGGGAACACAACACAGCAGAGAGGGAACAATCCAGGAGGTTCCTGGAATGTGTGGAGGATAACTTCTTCACACAGCTGGTGAGTGAGCCAACCAGGGAAGGTGCCCTCCTGGACCTGCTGCATGTGAACAGGGAAGAGGTTGTGGGGGAGGTAAAGGTTGGAGGCCATCTAGGGTGCAGTGATCATAAGACTGAGTTTTTGATCCTTCGAGAAACAGAGAGGGATTAGTAAAACTGCCACCTTAGTCTTTTGGAGGGCAAACTTTGACCTGTTCAAAAGACTGATTAACAAAATCCCTTCGGAGGCTGCCTTGAAGGAAATGGGAGTCCAGGAAGGCTGGACATACCTCAGGAGCAAAGTCTTAAAGGCACAGGAACGGGCTGTTCCCGTGTGCCAGAAAACAATCGGGGGGGAAGGAGACCGGCCTGTCTAAACAGGGACCTTTGGCTGGATCTCAAGAACAAAAGGAGAATCTATTGCCTTTGGAAGAGGGGCCAGGTCTCTCATGAAGACTATAAAGATGTAGTGAAGTTATGCAGGGAGAACATCAGGAGAGCCAAAGCACAGCTAGAGCTCAACTTGGCTGCAGCTGTTAAGGATAATAAAAAATGTTTCTATAAATTTGTTAACAGCAAAAGGAGGATTAGGGAAAATCTCCCTCCTTTACTGGATGCAGAGGGAAACATGGTAACTAAGGATGAGGAAAAGGCTGAGGTGCCCAACGCCTACTTTGCCTCAGTCTTTAGCAGTGGAACTGGCTGTTCCCTGGACACCCAGCCTCAGGAGCTGGGAGATGGGGAGGGGAAGCAGACTGAGGTCAGCACAGCTGAAGAGGAGGTGGTCAGAGACCTGCTGCACCACTTGGATGCACACAAGTCTGTGGGACAGGATGGGTTACACCCAAGGGTGCTGAAAGAGTTGGCAGATGTACTCGCCAAGCCATGTCCATGATTTACCTAAAACCATGGCTAACTGGGGAGGTCCCATTGGACTGGAGGGTGGTAAATGTGACACCCATCTACAAGAAAGGCAGAAAGGAGGATCCAGGAAAATATAGACCTGTCAGTCTGATCTCGGTGCCAGGGAAGGTCATGGAGCAGGTCATCTCGGCTGCCATTAAAAGTCGTATAATGGACAATCAGGGGATCAAGCCCAGTCAGCATGGGTTTATGAAAGGCAGGGCCTGCTTGACAAACCTGATCTCCTTCTATGGCAAGTCGAGGACCCAACTATTGGACGAGGGAAAAGCTGTTGATATTATCTACCTGGAGTTTTGAAGAGCATTTGACACAGATCGCCATAGAATTTTCATAGAAAAACTGGCTGCTCATGGCCTGGATGAGCAAATGTTCTGCTGGGTCAAGCACTGGCTGGCTGGACGTTCCCAGAGTGTGGTGGTCAATGGAGTTAAATCCAGCTGGTGGCCGGTCACAAATGGTGTTCCTCAGGGCTCGGTGTTGGGACCATTTCCGTTCAACATCTTTACTGATGATCTTGATAAGGACATAGAGTGTATTATCAGTAAACTCGCAGATGACACCAAATTAAGTGGGAATGTTGATCTGCATGAAGATAGGGAGGGTCTACAGAGATACTTGGATAGATTGGATCAGTGGCCAACGTTAGTGGGATGAGTTTCAACAAGGCCAAGTGCCACATCCTGCACTTGGGCCACAACAACCCCCTGCATGGCTACAGTCTTGGGGAGGTGTGGTTGGAGAGCTGTCTGGAAGAGAAGGTTTTGGGGGTTCTAATTGACAAGCAGCTGAACATGAGCCGGCAGTGTGCCCAGGTGGCCAAGAAAGCCAATGGCATCCTGGCTTGTATTGGAAATAGTGTGACTAGCAGAAGTAGGGAGGTGATAGTACCCCTGTGCTCTGCCTTGGTTAGGCCACACCTTGAGGATTGTGTCCAGTTTTGGGCACCGCAATACGAGAGAGATATTGAGGTGCTGGAGCGAATGCAGAGGAGATCAACGAAGCTGGTGAAGGGCCTGGAGAACAAATCCTATGAGGAGAGATTGAAGGAGCTGGGACTGTTCAGTTTGAGGAAGAGAAGGCTGAGGGGAGACCTCATCACTCTACAACTACCTGTAAGGACATTGTAGAGAGGTTGGTGCTGGTCTCTTCTCACAGGTGATTAGTGACAGAACAAGGAGGAATGGCTTTAAACTCCAATAGGGGAGGTTTAGACTGGATATTAGGAAAAAAAGTTTCACAGAAAGAGTGGTCAGACAGTGGAATGGGCTGCCCAGGGAGGTGGTGGAGTCACCATCCCTGGAGGTGTTTTAGATGAAATGATGGGGGATGTGGTGTAGGGGAGAACTTTGTAGATTAGGGCTGATGGTTGGACTCAATGATCCCAAGGGTCTTTTCCAACCTGAATGATTCTATGATTTTATTAAAAGTTTTCTGTCTCTCGCTCTTCTGTTAGCAATAAAGTTTTGCTAATGAGCAACAATGTTTTCCATCCAGATTTGCTAATGAGTCTTTTGTGGAATTCTTCAATGTGAACTCATGTAGTGGCTGAAAATAAATCCTTATATGAAGACTATCCCCAAAGGGAAAGTAAATAAGTACCTATGTTTTATCTTAAACCTAGCAATGTAGCAGCATCTGATTACTGCATATGGTAAAACTGAGACTAAGTGAATGGCAGATGTCAATATTAAAACAAAAGTGTGGTTTCACTAATTGAAGATATTGCTCAGCAGTCATTGAGATTTCTGTAGCATAATAGATTGACTTGCAAAAAAATGGGTAACAAGGATAGTTGGGATTACATTCTTTAGTATCTAGCTCAGGACTAGTTTAATTTTACAATATTATTATTTTCAGTGCAAGCATATCTATTATTAATTTAAAAAAATAATATCACCTTCTATTTGCCATCTACCAAAAATCTTTGGGCTTAATTACAGCCTGAGTAATTTCAACAAACAGAAGACCCGGCTAATTTCATTTTCATTTATGGCCCTATAAGATGTATATACATTGAATGAGTCAAAAGCTCTGCAAATAAACTACAAAGTTTATTGAAGTGAGATTTAATATACTATCTTTTAAAAAATGTCCTGTTACTTAACTGAGTGGTGAAGTATGTGTCCTGTACTTAAAAAAGGAGATTAATCAGATTGTTTCCTGTGTTGAATATATTCTTAACTGGTTGCTATGACGATCCTCTTCCATCTTCTTCCTCTCTTGTAGGCTTATCTCTTTTGATTCTATAGAGGGAGTCTGCCAAGGTAAAAAGTTTCTCTTTTTTTTTTTTTTTCCTACTTCAAGGATTTTATATTTTGAAAAAAATGTTACAACCAAAGCCTTAGATTTCCAGTATGTCTGTTCTTATTCTGCCTTTTAAGACTTACAAATTAAATATGCAGGATTTTAGTCTTTACAAAAGACATAAGCAGTAATTTTTCACTTAAGAGAAACTAAATGTTCTTGTTGTCATGAATGAAACCTGTGATGACTATGAATATTATTTCTTTAAGAACTTACCATAGAAAATATCACACGTACAGAGCCCACAGTGCCTGTGCAGGATAGTTTAAGTGACTATTTTACACAGCTGCCCAGCAGGAGTTTCAGTGGTGTGATTATGCAGAGAATCTCACAGAAATCTATTTTTAAAAAGTGCTTGATGAAAAGCAAGATGTAGCTGGAAGGAAGAATAAAGCCTGACTTAACTCTTTGCTAAGCCAGATATATTTTTTTCTCGCTCTCGAATGTTGAAAGTGTGAATACTCTAAAATTTAAGTGAAGTTTAAATTTGGTTTCTCTGACAGTTCTTGAAACAATTTACCTAAATAATTTCGTTAGCAAAATGCATTTAGCAGGTTTAGGGATCATCTTCTTAGGTGTTGGAAGGATGTGTTTCTGTGGAGAGATTGTTTGAGGCTTTTAAGAGAAGTGGTAAAATCAAGAGGAAGTTTAGTCTGTCCTTTCTTGTATAAGTAGGAAAAGTGTGCTGTCAGATTCACAATTCTGAAGAAAGAAAAAAACCCATTTTTAACAATTCCTTCATCCTTTCTGTTTATAAATCTCAATTGGGTGTTTCTGTCATTCTTCTTACATTTCACGTTGGTCTTTTAAACTCAGAATAGGCTAGCTGTTCTTTGTTCTGAAATACTTCTTTAATGTTTTTCTTTGTGATCTTTACCGGATCTTCCTTAGCATCTTCACCTTCAGATTCAACTTCTTCCTGCAGGAAGCTGAGAAGTAATGAAAAAGGAAGTAAATAAATATCATTAAACATCTAATACTAATGGACTGGAAAGTATGTCTAGTAAACTAAAATATTCTTACACTCACTTTCATCTTAAATGCTTCATTTGTGTTCTGTAGGCCCTGATTCATTTGCTACCTTTTCTCAAGAATGGTTCTTTCCTTGGACTGAATTTTGTAATGTGTCTAGGAAATTTTTAGGATAAGAACATAAGGATAGTCATACTGGATAATACTTAAATTCAATGAGGTAGGATCTGACAGTGGACATTAGCAGATATGGATCAAAGAGTATAATAATGACACTACATACAAAATTTCCTTTCAAGTTGCAAAAGCTTGTGGCTCAAGGACTGCCTGTGCCAGAGGTTATTTCTTTTCATATAAAATATGATGTACTTTTCCTCCCAAGAACTTAACCCATAGGAGGCATCTGAATTTTCAGCATTCACATCATCCTGCTTCATGAAGTTCCACAACTTAATGGTGAGAAACACCCTTTGTTTTGTGTTTTGCATTCAACAGCTACACCTGCTAACTTTCTTAGTTCTTATGCAGGAAGATATAATGGTTCCTTCAATGTTTTAGTTACGCCACTGGTTATTTTATTGATCTCTTTTGCATCTCCTGTTATTTTTTATTTTTCAAGCTCAGGAGTCCGAGTTGATTAAGTCCCCTTATAGAAACAATTTCACGCCTTTCACTCCTTGTTGTCCCTGCCTGAACCTTTATCACTTTATGTTGCTCTTTGTGAGTTGCAGATCAGACCTGTACAAAATTTCAAGTTACAGATTTATACAGGGGTGTAACAGTTTTACTCTCTTTTCTATATATTTCTTTTTTACCCACCACTAATGTTCAGTTTAGAACTGCTATCCCTCCAAGATTTCATTCCCCAAAAGGAATAGTCATCTTAGACTTGATCATTTCATATGTCAAGCTAGGATTATTTTTATGCAGTATTTTACATCTACCTATCTTGAATTTCAACTGCCATTATCTTCAGTTACTCTCTCCTTTGACAGATCCTTTGACAGTGGTTCACTCAGCCATAATCTGTACCACCATCCTTAATAACTTGGTATTATCAGCAAATCTTGCCATGCCCTTTTTCAGATCACTTATGATTATGCTAAAAAGCAAAACATAGACCTCTGTGGACTTTAACTTTGCAATGAAAACTTCCCATTTATTTATATATTTTTTTCCTTTCTTTTAAGCAATTATAGAAAATCTGTTTCTCTTATTATTGTATATTTTTCTTAATAGCCTAGGATGAGAGCTTTTCTGAAATTCATGGAGATTAGCATTTATACGGCCTGATTTATCAATATGCCTTTGACTCCTTTAAAAAAATCTCAGAATCTGTGAGTCCTGATTTACTCTCAAAGGGGGGGTTGATTTTTCTTTTCCTGTTTGTGCAGCAGTCTATCAGTTCCTTGATAATGTTTCTACTCATTTTCTTGGTATGTTTATCAATTTACAGTTCCATGGATGTCAGACCCTCACAACCTTTAAAATATTGATTGGGTACTTGGCCACCTCCCAGTCATCACATGTGAATGTAGAGAAGTTATGCACCACAATTAGTAGACAAAGTATTTTATTCCTGAATTATGCTAAAATGCTGGATCACTATCATATGAACTTGGCAGTTTGTTGCCATTCATTTAATCTATTCAGTCCACAACCTCTTCTATTAGCATTTTGATTTGATTCAGATTCTCTGCTGAGAAAGACTAGAGTGAGATCCAAATCCCAAAATAAAAAAAAATAAATAATTTAATCTTTCTGCTCTCACCTTATATTTTGCCATTTCTGGTCCCCAGATGTTCTTCACAGATTTTTGGTCTGATATGTTTCAGAAAAGAATCTATTGTTTTTGTGATTATATGGCGGAACCAATGATCTAGTTGCTCTTAAAGCAGCGTATGTTTAATAACTCTATCTCAATTCTTTATTATAAGGAGTCTTTTAATAACTTTTCTGTTTGAAAAAAAAAAAAAAAGGATGATATGGCTTGCAGATATTTAGGAGATAATACACATTAATGCAATGCTAAAACAGTGTATTTCTGTGTGTTCCTATTGCATTACTAGTCAATGTGTGGAAGAATTTGGATAGTGAGCAATGTTGCAGGTCCCTCTCAGATATGTTGGAGAAAGTTGTGTCACAGATACTTCATTTTATGTTCAAATTGTTCTTCACATTGAATTTTTTAGACTGGGCATTTGTTCCCAGACATTTTGTAAATCCAAAAGAAACTTGGATTCCCTCCTGTCAGATGGCAGAAGAATAAACTGTTTATTTACAGCATAGTTTGAAACATCTTCTGAGTCAGAAGTCCTGCTAATCTTAAAGCAGTGTCTTACCAGTCTTCTTATGTAATCATAACCTGCAGAGTCCCTCTGGATAGTACAATTTGCTCTTCCATTAAGTGTCTACTCTCTTACCTTCCCAGGCTGGGTGAGACCCATGAGGTAACTACTATATGGCACTAGAACAAGACAACACCAATGAACCAGTGCACTGTGCATGTTTCTGTGAACATAAGTCATTTTGCCATGATGGAGACCATATCACAGAATCATGGAATGGCTTGGCTTGGAAGGGAGTTTTAAAGATCATCTACTCCACTCCCCCCTGCGCAACCCTTTTGACACTTCAGGCACAGGAACAGTAGATTTGAATTGTTTATTGACACTGTGCTATATAGATAAACAAAGCACACTATGTTTTATGAATACAGTTTATTGCCTGTATCATACAACTGTCCTGTTTTTCTGCTTCAAAGAAACGCTAGATTTTCTCACAGCTGCTTTCTGTAATTGAAAGGCTCAGGTTTTAGAGAACTGTTTTATTTTTCCTTTGCTGTAGTTAAATTACTTAAATTGACACCTTTCAGAATCTATTTCTCTTATTTAAGAGTCCTCTGTGGTAGTTCTTTGTTTCTTGTGTGAGCATTATCCCAGATTTACTGTAGACATTGTAACAAAGAGTAGGCAGCTGTAGCTGTGCTTTTCTAATGTCAAACAATCTCTGTCAGCATGCCTGTTCTTCCTCTATAGATTATTTTTGTTTGTGTTTGGTTTTCTGTTCATAGTGGAGCCACAAGGGATATAACATTAGCCCACCTGCAATGTCTAAACCCTTATGTAGTTGAGTTTCTCAGTGTGCCCGTAGAACACCAAAACATGCAAATCCCATATTGGTTGGCTAGCACAAATAAGGTTTGTTTCCACAGTGCAGCTTTGAACAATTCTAAGTATGCCTGTCATGTTGCATTTTACATAACATTGCCATTATACATGGAATACATTTAGACATCTCAGAGGTGAACATAATGGATGTCATGATGAGGAATTAGAAACTGTTAGGAATGCTTGCTGGCCCTAGTGAGATCAGAAATACAAAGAATCAATTAATAGCTCTGCCAGTCAGTCTATCATGCAGATCTCTGTAAGGGAGATAAAGCATTTGTTCAAGGTAACAATCATATCTTCTCCAGGATAACCCCGATCGATAAAAATATGTATTTCTTAAATGAACAACATATCTTGCATCTTGTCTTCTCATTCCTTTCCTAACTGAATTAAAAAAAATAATTAATATTTTCTTCTAAAGCAAAGTTTCTTCAGTCTTCACCTGTCTTCTGGCAAATTAGTGGATTTATGCCTTTGCTCATGCTCATGCTTCTCCTGAGATCCAAGGCCAAATGGGGAGAAGGGGCGGGACTCTTGCTTTTCTAAAATTTACTTTGCTAAATTTGGACTACTCATGATTTGTGAATCACAACTCTTTAAACAGAAATTATGCTTGCAAGAGAGGTGGCAGCTCCTGCTGCGCTTGCAGGTGAGTGGGGAGCTAACCTCCTGCAGAGTCAAGTCCACAACTGGAAGGCATCAGGAACCCGTTTTTCTGGGAAAAATGGGATTCTTGTCCCTGCAGGAGGCAGTACATTTAGCTGAGTGCTGAGTTCAGCAGGATCTGAGAAACAGAAGCAGCCACTTTTTAGAGAGAGGATACAGCGCTGTGTACCAGGGAGGTGACAGCTGACTCCCAGGAGTGCCTTTCCACAGCACCTGTAATAGTGCAACTACCTTAGTATTCCCCAAACGAGTGGGGGCACTGTGATGTCAAAAAACCCCAGTCCAACCCCTTACAAAGGTATCACATTCCTGCTCATTACTGAGCCTATTCACATAATGGTTTCCTAGACACACATCGTGCTCTATACCCTGCTTCACATATTGTTTTTTGCATAAAAACCACGGCAAGTTAATGATAAACTATGCAACAAAGTTGAGCGCTGTAAGAGACTTACATTTCCAAAGTAAATTTTGAATTTTTATACACATAGACAGACAGATTTTTAAAGAAGTTAGGTCTGTATATGGATATTCAAGTGACTGTGCTGTCTTCCCTCTCTTCCTTTGACTGCATAAATGTTTCTACAGCTGAAATGCATCTGGAAGTGATATCCAGAAGCCTACTGACACCTGTGTTACTACCTCTTTCTGCTCTGATTTAGGTAGAGAGTCCTACCAGATTGTGGTTTCTTAACAGGACAAGATAGGTCTAAGTCTTTCCATAGTATTGAAAGCTGTAGGTACTAAAAGCTAAACAGTGGTGCAGAGACTCTTCACATGTTGGTTGTTTTATATTTTTTTGTGTAACCTGGTACACAAAGTTGAATGGAACCCAAAATGGTACCCTTATAAATTATATCTAGACACTGGTTTCTCCAGCTACTAGCCCATGCCATGCTATGACAGTGCAGTGGCTGGGTTTGCTGCTTCCTGATGCTGCAGGAATTCTGTCCAGTGGCTTTCACATCACTGGTAAGTAAAAATTGTGCAGTAGTATATCATTCTGGAATTAAGCAGGAAGGTAAATTTAGCTTCATGCTGAAAAAAAACCCAGCCAAAAAACCCAACCAAAAACCAGCAAACCAAAAGCAGCAACTCACTCCCTTGAGTATGTAGCTTTTTTGAGTGGGATTAAAAAAATTGTAGGTTAGTATGCTTTGTAAATAATGGTGCAGTTCCTCTATAAAACCTTTTACAGTGTTGTTTAGGTACTTTAACAACTTTTCTACATTGTAACTTTTCTACGTGTAAATGATCATCATTATCCCTTAAAAGGATTCCTAAACGCTCATGACAATCGATAGGAAAACTCACTTAAATTCCCATTCATTGGCAAATGCTAATTTGCTAGTGTAGGAAAAAGAAACATTTATTTTAATCTTGTTTGTTGGCTTTCAGATAATCACCCTGGTAATATTTGAAAGTGACTTGCAAATCTGTATGTAACATTAGATGTGGATTTTGTACGTGCTTTTGGTGGTTGCTCTTGTGGATCTATATAAAAGCATCAATAGCTATTCAGCCTTTTACTGGAAACTTTTTTCCTGCTCTTTACTGTAGGTAAGAAAGATTGACCTAAATAATTCCTTCATAGGAGACTGTAGAATGTGGGACATGCAGTGCCCATTGCAGCATTTCTTGGGTATTCTGAATTGATTTGAATAAGCCATTAAACCCTCAAACAGCAAAATAATCGGAGATGCTCTCAGCCTAAGTAACTAAAATGAAAATCAGTTCTAATGACATGATCAAATGTGTTGCTAAAGCCGTTATAATAATAAATACTTTTGCTTTGAATGACATGTTTTGCAGTAAAATTATTAGAATATGCCAGTGATGCATCACCCAGATTCCACCTTAAAGGTTTCATTTTATCTTTCTTTATGTAGGTTATACAGTGAACAGCATTTGGATCAGAAATCTCATTGTGCATATTAATCTGAGGGGGATTTTTTCACTGTTCATATGCAGGTTTTTGAGACAAAGATTTTAAAGGGCTGATGGGATTTTTGGTATGTCCTCTATGAATAGTTAGTATAATTGCCATGAATTTGGCCAGGTGTAGCTAAATAATGTTTCAGGCAAAGAACTAAGAGGAAAGCTTTTTACACAATAATTTCCTGGGCAAGGTTCAACAAAATGAAAACTCATCAGAAACCCTGCTGGGATTCCATCAGCAAGCATTTATTTGCAGTTGCTGGTACACCTGCTTACACAGTAATAATACACCAGTGAGTTAAGTCACCATGCCAATGCAAATTAGCTTTATTTTGAATTGAACACTAGATTTTTAAAACATATGATGAGTAAAAAACTTGTAATGCCACTAGATGCATGCAGGAAACTGACAGTACTAAAAAAAACCCCTAACCTGCACGTTTATTCTGGCCTTGTCTATTGCTGCTCTTCTGTATGCTGATATATCCCATAAGAGTACCTTGTCTATTTATAGTATGTATCTGGAACATATGCTTTTCTCCTCTCTTATAACTAGATTTTCTTTAGCCAGAGCCTTGCCATCTGCAATATCATTTTTTTTCAAAGATGATCCTGTATTTCAGTCTGGGGAGAAATTTCTCAAAGTGGTCTTTTTCTGTCTGTTTGTTTAATACAATCTTCCCTTACCCCAAGAGGGACTCTAGTTTTCATAAGACCAGTTTGTCCTGTATTATGCTTGGTTTTGGTTCTGCAGTCACTAATGTTAGAAAGGGATCTAATGCTATGCAATGAATTTCTCAGTGCTGTGGACTGATTTCTGGTGTTTGAACCCTAACTACTTTTTTTAAAAAAAAAAATTTCTGCACAAAAACATATTTTGTTCTGGGGTTATCAAGGTATCATGGGAGAATCAAGTCCCAAATGTCACTGAAATGCAGCTTCCCTTACAGTCCTTTGAAAATCTCAGTCATTGCCAGCAGGGACTCAGTGATCACAATGATGACGTGTGGGATTTTGAACCTGAGCAGAATAGTAAGAATTCGGATATTGAGCCAAGAAACAACAATAGAGATCTAAATTTTATCCTGTCTTTCAATCTTCGGTGTATTACAAATTTATTCAAACATTCTCTTCCCTTAAGTGCTTTTCTTTTGTTTCCAGAAACCAAGCGCGGATCTACCCTGAATTCTGCCAGCACAGCTATTTCAGTCAGGAGTGTGAAGGCAAAGCTGTGGTGACAGGAGAACAAGCAAGACACTTGTTCTGGCACTGAGGCCCCTGGCATCTTGTGTGAGCACAGACAGAGGGTAACAAATGCTCAGGAAGCAGCAAGCTCACACATAGCTTGGTTGACCTGAAAGAAACTGTTTTTGCAGAAAGATGGTTGTTGGTGCATTAGCAGGACCCCTTCATGCATGCCCATGACTCTTCATGGTAAAATCATGTAGCTCCCTGCATGACTCTTGGATTCTAGAGCATCTGTTGTCTGCCCTACAGATACTAGTTCATTCCAGGACTTCTTCTGAAGGAAACATAAAGGGTTCCTACTAGGCAAAATCCAGGGTTGTTCTGCTGATAAGTTAAACCACTATTTGTGAGTACTTCTTTGCTAGTTAATATGGATGAGACTATGCCAGGTTTGTCCCTCTTTTCTTTTCACAGTTCTCCAATATTATCCTAGAAGACTCTGCACCCAAGTATTTCATGTTTTGTCATTAAAGTATTCTGTGTTACTTATTAAAAAACAAACAAAAACAAACAGGAAAAAAAAAAAACACATAAAAACCGAAACAACAACAAACGAAATCCCAGGCTGACCTTGCCTGAGTACAGGTTTGGACTAGATGATCTCAAGAGGTCCCTTCCAACCTCAGCCATTCTTTGATTCTGTGGCAGGCACACTCTATGTACACACAAAGGTGTGTGTATCAGGAGAGTAATACCAAAATTGATGTTCTATCCACTCTGGAATATTTTTGCTATTGATGGCCGGACTAGCATAGGGTTAGGCACAGTAAAAACTCAAAGGCAATATAAGCATTGAATGCGGAGCGACTCTTTGATTTCAGGAGATGTGCAGAGGCACTGACCTCCTGTTTTCCTTTGCTGTCCTTCTCAAGATAAGACAGCTTGTCACTATTCATTTCTACTTTTTAAAGGTAAAGCTTTCAGATGCCAAAGATGTTGGTTAACCTGTGTACTTCTCTTTCAGTCCTACTAGGAAACAGCTATTTGCCTCATTGCTGATTATTCACATCAAAGGATGTCAGATCTGGCTTTTAAACGATAATCAAAATTTGTCCACAGATAAATAATTTGCCCATAGCTAAATTAATAGAAGGGTTTGCAGTGTACATATGGGCAGACTTCCGTGTGCCACAGGGCTGTCTTTCACCAGGAAACCAAATGAACCACAGGACAATTTGTGTCTTGAACCAGTTTCACTTCATGCTTCTCTAGGAGAGTTCTTGATTCCATGGGAAAATCAGTATCATTGCCTCATGACAACTATGTGCTGAAACAGTTTTGTCTTGCACAAGTGAAGCTATAAGTTTCCTTTATTTGGCAGATAATGTAATTCTCTCTTCTGTACACCAGGCTACTGAATGCCAAGTAACTGACCCACTGTAGTTTCACTTGGAGTCAGCAAGTTGGATTCTATGTTAAATCTGGCAAAACAACAGAATCATATTTAAGAAGCTGGAAATCCTGTTGCTGGATCAAAATCTTCAAAAGAAGCTGCATGCTTGGCTTTCGTCTAGTCATTCCCACAAGTACATTATTCAAGCAGCAGGAATATTTATAGCTTATAAGGTACATACGTGATCATAAACATTCTGACAGTAAGAAGCAAACTATTCAAAAATGTCTTTGACTGTACTGGTGGTCTCCAAATTAATTTTTCCAGGCTACTTTGTTTCTCATGGAAAGTATGCATGCACCATAGAACATGTGTCCATAAAAGGTGTGCTCATGAGGGTCTCTGACTGTGGCTCCTTCGTGCTGTTGCAGGATACCTGTTCAGTAAAGCCACTGCAAGATTTCTTTTCTTGCGTGTAATTGCAGACGTTTTCAATATTCACCAAAACCCTATTGTCATAACTGGTAAACAGCAATTCTCTTTTGAGTAAAACATTTATATTCAGCTCATTAAAATAGATTAGTTTGACAAAACTGTAAATTCATCTGCTTTCATTGTATTTGGGAATGTGAGCTATAGAAATTCATTAGCACTCACATGCTGCTTTTCAACTAATGAATAACCGTAAGGACAAGATAGATAGTGAGAACTGGCAGCTGGATCTGAGCTTTTGGGAGGTGGTCACCAGCTGTTATAAAATAGACACCTTGGTTTAAAAAAAAAAAAAAGTCATATTTATTGATCAAATATGAGTGGAGCAATTCATCCCAGTATTGTTCCCAAAGAGTAGTAGTGAGAGGAAAACTAGTACTACAGCTGGAAAGCCAAAGGCAGAATGTACAAAGGTTGAATGATTCCCTTCCAAATAAGAAACAGAGAAAACAGTCAAATCTGTGTGGAAATCCTGCATCTCCACTGACTAGAGAAATATTTTATTGTAGATGATCAGCTGATCTGATTCTGTTTTACAGTTAAACCCTTTACACAAATCTGGTAATACTAACAAGGAAACGTACAGGTGTGCCTTGGTTAAGGTTGGTTATGTTTGTAATAGCTGTGTTTGCTATCAAACAAGTGTGAGGTCCCTGTCTTGATGGAAAATACTTGGCTAGAACCAAGGCTTGCAAAAAAACCCCCCAAAACAGATGGAATTTTTCTTGGGTATATTCATCAAAATAAGAGCTATCTGTGGGGGTGTTTTTTTAATTTGTTTTTCTGCAGTGTTACACTGGTGCAGCCAGCATTTAAGATGTAGAGTAAAATCAAGCCAGGACCTCTGCCATCTGGATGGATGGGAGCAAGCCCTTCTCTCGCTGAACCCCTACTGATTTTAGGGTGAGAACTTATCAACTGGCAGGACTGCCAATTCATTAGTCCAAAAATAAGAATTATGTGAAGGATGAGAGCTGTACATTTCAGGGAGTAGTAAAGCAGCAAGCAATGTAAATTCTTATCACTTCAGGGAAACTAGAAATGAATTTAGCCTGATCTAAAAATCAGATGCATTTCTTATTAGGGTATGTAGAGTTATGTCCACACTAAATGGCCAGACACAAATTATCTGTAATCCAGAAGGCATATTTTCATGCTACTGAGACAGATCCTGGCAATGACAATTGAGGAATAGGTTTTTATTTTTAGATTTAACTAAAAAAATTCTGCATATTCAAAATACTAGGTGTTTTTGTTATGCTTTCTCTATTTAGTGCTCTTTCAAAGAAATTAAATGGTTGAATCTGCACAGCAAATTACTTGTCTGGAAGAGAATTAAAGGTATGTGTCTTAATATGGTGACGAACATACCATGTAAGTCTGGTGTAACCATGTGAAAAAGAGTATGCCTCAAATATTGAATGTTTTAATTAACACATGAGCTAACCAATGCTAATAGTTCATTTTTTAGAATCTTATAGAAAATGACATAGTCAGAGGCAAACTCTCATGCAGTTTTACTGCATGGATTCTGATGATAAATGCCCTTTGCATATGACACTTCCACAGGATTTAGTGAGAATATAGTTTCTGCTACAAATTACTCTTTCAGAAGGGTTGTCCTTCCTCCACAAAAGGTTATTTAAATTTTCTTAATTTAAAAGCCACAGTTTAGTTTTGTTTGTTTTTTTCTTTAGATGAAGAAATAAAAGTTTTCTTTGCTGAAATAATTGCTTTCTGTATGTGTAAGTGCAACGTTGAAAGTGGCAAAAATATCAACAAGGTGACAGAAAATAGCTGACATTCAAACTTTTTTTTTGCTTTTCTCTGAGATGTTGCAGGTCTATTCAAAGCAGGAATATTAGAAACATATTTTTACAATGACCAAATTTAACAATGCAATCCACAGAAAAACAACCCCTAGGTGATCTGCTTTTTATAAAATACATAAATAGTCTTTGAGAATTAGTTGTAGAAACAATACGTCTTATTCCTTTTTTCCTTTATGTAATAACATTGGGGTCCTGAGGGATGACAAGAAAAAATAGTTTCATTTACTAGGGCTTGAATTTTAGTGGTTTTAAATCTATAATTTTGTGACAGAATGGCACAGCACTATTTTCCATTTGCAATTTATGTCCAAGACAACAAGAAAAAGTCTAGCAGCATTGTTGATACTATAGATCTTTCCGTGGTCATTTGTTTTGCTGTTCATTCTCAATACTTCCCTTCCATAAATAATTGATACTGTAATATTTACATATTGAAATCTGTCGTAATGTTTTCCTAAGTGATTAAGTCTATTCTTTGTAATAAAAACCTCTGGATCTATATTTCGATGGTGACTGCAGATACAAATCTCATCACCCCATACAAACGCTACAAAAGAGCTAATCCTGTATGAAGATCTTACAAGACAGCACTTTCTGCAAAAAACTCAATGATTTAATTCTTTCTTACTTCAAAAATTAAAACTCATGTTCTGTAAAGTAACAATTTGAACATACCACTAACATTTCTACATACACCTATTGCACATCCAAATGCAATGTTTAGGCATTGCAGAATATCTTTAATGTATTGTTGTTGTTAATTTTATTTCATGTCACAAAAGTTTTTCACCTGGCAGGATGAGGAAGGAGGTGTAAAGCTATTTATTCATTATACCATTCTTGATGGAAGTTAGCTTGTACTTGTCCAGTAAACTGCAGCTACAAAGACAAGTGATGCCATGCTTGGGAACCTCAAAAGATCAACGAGAACAGAGGAGTGGGATCTTCGTAAGCCAGGAATAAAAATTTGAATGAACTGTTCTACAACATCTTAATTTGCAATTTTTGAATGTTTCATTGTATTTCAGTGTTTGGGAATACTTTTGTGCTACATGCTATTCAGATGCTGAAAAAGAGGCAACTAATGCTTCAAAGAAATTATAATGTCTAGTTTATATTTCATTACTTAATTTTTTGTGTGTCAGATAATAAGATACCTTTTTTTAGAGCTTTAGTAAGCTTTCAACATATCCCTGTACACAGGATATTGTATTTATAGCTATAATGCTATTAGATTTTAGTGAAATATTAGCTACAAATAAGAGATGGAGGGAACCTCATTTGATATATATATATAAATATATATCCCAGGAATCACTTTTTATGGTTTTATATATAAAGAATCCAAGAGAACCTCAGCATAACCTCCACAAAGAAAACTCTTATTGTTATGTTTCATCACTGAGAAATGTTTATGGGTCCCCTAAGATTTCACTCAGATGTTTAAATAATTTGTGTAACCTTTTGGTCATGTAATTTATTTGATTTATCTGAAATGATTGTAGACAAGAAATTTCATCAGCTCTGCTTTGTTTGAGAGTTATCTCATAAACCAACGGAAATAAAATAGTTCTCAAGTTGTGTTAGACTTAAAATTATTGTAAGCAGTCCCACAAAAGCTAGACAAGTTTTGGGTTTTCTCCTAATTTCATCCATGCTATGTGCTTGTCCTAGATGCTGGCTATAATTTGATCAGAAAAGGCAGGATAAAGATTTGCCTGCAAAAAAGCACATGCCTTTTTAAAGTGGTGCAAATCTACAACAGCACCTGCATGGGTGCACAAGGAGATCACAGGGAGACTCCTTTGGGAGCTCCAATGTCACGGACAAGCACAGATGCATCCATATGCTCTCTCAAGTATGGGGGCTGCAGTCTATGTCTCAGCATAGCTTTTTGCATATAAAGTTCACAGGTAAGCCTTTTCACTTTATGTTACAATTAAATGCATTGGCATTCATATGCATCTGTGTTACAGTTTAAGTAATATCAATAATACCATATGTTATGTACTAATCCAGCATTACTTTGGTTCGAAAGCTTTTGTATGCAGCCCTGTAAAAACATATTCTGAAATGTTTCCTTGGCACTTGAAGCATCTGGTTATATTTTGGATACAGCATTGACCACTGTACCTCCTATAGACGTATGTTCTTCTCTGTTGGTGCATATGTAGAGAGCATTAGCCAGTGAAACTACTCAGGCATAGAACAATGGAGGCTGGCAAAAGCTAGTCTTCTCTGTTTTCAGCCAGCCCCTCAGGTGAGTTTTTTTGGATGTATTGACTTCTATGGAACAACAGAAGGTACTGATTAAAGGACTGCTTAGTACTAATTAAAGGGCTTAAATGAGTTAGAGGGACATCTTGCAAATGGCAGACCTAAACTGTGCTCCTTCTTGTCAAGCCATCAAGGGAGTTTGCACAGCATATAGCTTAGCTTTTCAGTTCAAAGGAGCACATACAAACCAAGAGTGGTCCCATTTACAGTTTCTTCAGAATTTCACAAAAATATATAAGGATGTTGCTGAAATAAAGATTTTGGATATTATTATTTTCAGAACCTGGTACAAAGCAGAAGCAGGCCCAGTGAAGTTAGAGGAGTTATTTTGATATAAAATAAGTGTGAAGGAGACTGAAGGCAGAACTGTCAAATTACTTCTCTTTATTCTCATAGTGATGAAAGCTCATGACTAGGCATTATGCTTTGAAGACAGACATTCCTAGTGAATTTATTAGTGAAAAGCAGGTGTTTTAGTTTGTGATCTTTCCTATGCAAACATTTTTTGCTAAAAATCCTAGAGGACTCACAAGTGAAAAAGATGTATTCTGGTAATAATATACTAATGTACCTGGCAAGAATGATTGTTCGGGACTATTAAGAGGTTATGAGGTTTAACACAATAAATTCTTCAAAAGATGCAAGCACAACTTAGTTATGGTAAATCAAACTTTTGCCTCTTTTAAGATGAATCATTATGAATAGGAGGAGAATATTAGATGATGGCACTAAACTTGGCTGTTGCTTTTGGGTTTGTTTTAACCCATAAGCATATTTTTTGCCTTGGAAACCTATCCAGCTGTACTGTTTCCATTTCCTCCCCATCCTGCTGAAAAACTATCTTTTAGCACAGTTTTCCTTTAGTGGATCTGCACATAATAGGGTTCCTATTCTGGTGTAGGACATGGAAGCAGGGAAAACTATCCTGCAGACAGGACATTTCAATTCTCCGGTGATGCTGTAGGAGGGAGTAACTCCTGAGACCATGAAGAGCTTGTAAAAATAGACTAAATCTTGACATCCTTTCCTTTTGATTGGCCAGCACAAAATACCATATAGTTTCAGTATTTAAAAGAGAAAAGTCAACAAATTACTTCATTTAAGCTGTCCTTAGAGGAGGACAGCAGGTTTCTGTCCCTTGGTCAGCAAAGTTTTATTTTCTTGTCGTCTGAATTGCCTATATAGATCTCTTGAAAGTGAAGCCTGGTAGCTAAAGTATGAGTTCAAACTTGATTCATCTTTGGTGCATCTGTTTCGTGGTAAGTGTTTTGATGAGTGGGAACGGGAAATGTTAACACCTTGTAAGAAGATTTGCTATGTGAGAAAACTGCACTTCACAGCAAGATAAATAGCAACCCATCCAACTTTGTAACTGCCAAAGAAGTCTCCCAATAGCCTAGGAAGCAGAGCGGGTAGGTTGAACTCCAGCCTCCCTATAAATAATGCAGAAGAGCTGACAATTTGTCACAATGCCTATGGCTTACCAAAAGTTTCATCCATGGCCAAAAAGCCTTCGAGACTGAAGTGGCTATAGCTATCTCTTAGAAGCACCTGTCAAAGACATTGAGGTTTATTTATCCCTTACTACATTTTAAGAATATCTTGAATTGTCATATTCCACCTGTTCTCACAACCACAATGCTTTTCAATAATCAAAAACCATGAGATTTGTAGCCTCAAGGCATGATCAAGGTGTCAAACAGAATTTGATTTTTACCTCTTTGTATTCCTCTGAAGTGCAGATGACTCTGACTTGCAAGTGGTATTCCATGCAGAAGCGAAGTCTCAGGGCTTCCAGGTACAATAAATGATCCTCTGCAAAGAGTTTGTGCCATACATCTGGACACAACATTAATGAAGTTAGCCAGAAAAATAACACTCTGCAATCACAATGTGTTTTATTTGAGAAGACAAGGAGATACAAAATGTATTTAATATAACAAAGAACAGCTACGTTTGGAATTGAATAACATTTATGAATGTTATTGAGTTTTAATAATTAAGTATATCCTTTGAAGTAGTGCAGTTCAAGCTCTTGTTCAGCTGTCTAAATTTTATTTTGAAAAGTCAGTGAAGCCTCAGCCTCAATGAAGTCAATAAGACACTTGATTTAGCCAAGAGTTTTCATCTAAACAGACTGGGGATCTCTTCTGACAGTCTGTAGAAAGTACCTAGGCTATGATCCAAGACCCAGAAGTCAAAGGCAAGGTAATACCTCCACGTTTGTTGACTACATCTATTTCAATGTAATTAGACATGCACAAAATTTTCTGCACATAAGGTTTTTGACAACATTTATTATTAAAGACAATTTTGATGAAAATGAATGTGGTTGAATCTTTTATGCTTTCTACCTACTTAATAGCTCTCATAAAACCTGCATTTTGAAATCCTGCGTAACCCCTGCAGTTCCCTGTCCATCACTGGCATGTTTATCAAAAAATCATTGCTGATAATAATACATATACTTTACAGTTGATCTTACTACTGCATGTATTCCAATTTGTTAATTATACCTTTTCCCTGGCATATGATTTCTACAGTCTAAAATTTCATAGGAAGCATTATTATCAGCACGTTGCTTTTGTTCTCTTTGTTTGATATTTATTGGTGCCATTTTCTGCCTCCTTTACAAGAACTGCCAGAAGACGTATTTTGCCACAGTTACTGCTTCATTGTTGAGTAACCTAAATGTTTAGCCTTTACAGAACAAAAAGAAATGTCTTCAAATAGCTTAATTGATAGCATGAATGCAGCTCAATGACCCTTATTCCTGTCCCTAGCATTTTGTCTAAACATATATTTTTGGTATATGAAGCAATTGAATTTCTACTTTCCTCAGAGTTTTCCAGTATGAAGTGGCTAGATGTTAATGATAGAGCACTACAGGAATCTTTCTTCCAGAAAGTATATCCCTCAAACAGCTTTGAATTGTACATTTTAATCTTTCTGGGTTCAGGTGGTCAGCAGGCTATCTATTTCAGCCCCGGCGTTTCATTATCTGAACATTAGAGTAGTGCTGGAAAAAGACCCCCAATGAATCTTATGAAAATATTTTGGTGCTCAAATACATTATATTATTGGTATTAATAAGATGAAAAATTAGGCAGTACAAAGCATGCTATGACATTTTTCAATTCAGAAAAAGAATCTTTCTTCAGAATATATCTAAAGGAAAATATGACAGCAGGGAAATAGATCTGAAGAGAGGTTTTTTTTAAGCTGTGAACTGAAGAACGATGGTAAAGAATGTAGAGTCTGGGTTAAAATGCATTAGTGAAATATCTATATATTTCACATAAGCAGAAAAAAAGTCTGCATCAAGGTTGCCAAACAATATGTTTTCATATGGAGATGGTCTGGTAAATGAAAGTCCAGTGTGTTACAGAAGTGCAAAAGTGCACTGTGCAAAAATAATTGAAGCATTTCCATTTATGAAAGCAACTAGCATTTCACTCTTTTCAAAAAAGGCTGAAGCCCTCTTTACCAGGAGGGATCATATTGCAATAAAGAAAAAAACTGACAGGCAACTCAAGTCAGAAAATGGGACTACAGGTTATAAAAGGAAATGGCTTCAATTTTAACACAGTGCATATTATACACATGTATGGTACTTAACATATTAATATGTTTAATTATGAACTTCAGGATATTTGTGTTAGCAGTCCTGGGGAAGATGATGTACAACTTCTTTCTCCCAGTGAAGGCAGAGTGGCTCTGCCTCCCTGTACTGGCAACAGGGCCACTGCTGATGCTATGAGACCTTTCCCATCTTAGCTCCAGGAAAGTGGCAAGGGGAACAAGGCCAGTTCTTTAGCACATGATTTGTCTTTGTAGAGAGTCATTAAATCCTGCTGTTAAAGGCAACTGCTGGAACAAGAAAGCAAAACCTTAGCATATTAACAAAGCAGTCCCTGTTTCAAAGGCAATAAGAAATAGCACCAAGTCCTGGGTCACCAGCTTGCTTGTATTCTTACATGGTCACCTAAATAACAAAGGTTGATGAAAATGGTTTTCTGTGAATTGCTCTACGATTAAAACTATTCCTAGTTTGGATAGTTACAAATATGATTCTTCACAATGCTTCTCTAGCAGTGAAAGCCTTCCTGTTGAAGCTGCTGTGGCATGCTTTGAGAAACACGTGTAAGTAATGCTGACAGAAGTTCATTATTGTCAACAGGAGTTGTGACTGTTGTTAGTGTTTCTATAACAGTAAATCATACCTAACTTCAAACAATGAGGAGACTTCAAATAACCAGCATTCATTCTTACACCAAATATCTTTTGAGAGCTTTTCAAAATCCTTGAAGAATTTAGGAGGCAAAAGTATACTTTTAACAGTTTCAAAAGCAGTTTAATCACATTTGTTAATGTTATCTTTACAGCTATATGTCTTGGTATTAAAAACTCTACTGCTCTCATCTGAAAAGATACCAGGTCTGTAGAATAGCCAATAGCTCTGCAGTTACATGTATAGGACAATAGTTTACTTACTGGAATCCGTTCTCCATTTCAGTCTCTTATCTGTGTCTTCTGTCACTGGGGTATGTATTAGGAGAAAAAGAAAAGGCAAACAAACCCAGCACAGAAGTTACCATAAAGAAGCCTTACACAAAGTTCAAGCCTCTAATTTCATTGTTCATGTGTAGGTACTCTTTTTTTGAATGGTACAATGAAGAAAATAATGCTTATCAATAATGCAGAACTAACAGCACTTGATTAAGTTGGGGAATATTTTATGATATATTAATAGGACTAAACAGCCAATAAATTGTACCAAAACGTACAGTTGCTCATATTTTAATATCCTCGGGGAGAGTTTTACCAAAATAAATTTGTTGAGCCCACTGAGTTCCTACAAGATTAGATTAGCACAATGGTTCTGTGCAGATAAGTTATCACAAGTCCTTTGCACTTTACAGCATACTAGCAAGTACATACACTCATACATCCCAACAGTTGTCTGAGAGAGAGCCTGGACAAAGAGAAATCACTATTGATATTAGAAATTAAAAATATTTTTTTCTGCCCACTTTCTATTGAGTGGTAATGTGAAAATCCCAGCTGTTCATGTGTAAGTCCTAACTAAACAACTACGAACCGCACTGCTATTCTGAATTGAGAGTGAAATGGGAATGTCTACTAACAACATAAGTAGCGTTTTGCCATATATTTGCCATACTTCATACAAACAAAATATTTATCCTACTTGTCACCTTCACTGGTGACAAGCCTAAACAAAAACATCCTTTAATAAGGACAAAGTTATACGCATGGCAGTACATGTTCTCGTGTATTGGTAACAACATCAAAGCCTTTGTCCAAGAACTTGGGTCATAGTGAAAGGTGGCATCAAACCTAAAGGTACAGTAGAGAGACCCAGTTGGAGTGGTGGAAGACTGTACTGCCCTTTTGCTGGAGGATGATGCTCTATTGCAGGTCAGCCCACGGACTGCAACTTGTGAGCACTCCTCACTCCATCGGAGTGTAAAGGTAAGCATTTGTGGCTGTGGTAGGGTGAAATGTCTGGGTTTTCATGACAGAAGCGATACTTATGTGCCCTCTCCCAGCCCCATTTGCCATGCACCAGCTGCAGAAGAGGTGGGCAGTGACCAATAGTTCAAATCATGTATTTTGGAAGTAGAGTCAGAAGACACAAAGATGAATCTGCCTATTCCTAGGACAAAGAAAATTCTCTTGTATAGAGATTGTTGGTTTTGTTGTTGGAGAAAGAAGCCTGTTTCTTTAACACAGAATCTGTTAGAGAAATGGGTTTGGAAATGGTAAGGAAGGAAACTGACTGTTTTTCTTCTGGTTCTGGGGAAATAATTCTTGATGTGCATTTTTTTTTTTTTTTTTTTTAAAGGCTAAACTAAGACATTGCACCTAAGAATGAAAGAACTGTTATTGTATGTATTCTCAGCAGCTAAGCTATAGTGTCACAAATGGGTGATTTAGGTCTCTTAAAAGAACCACCATCAAAGGTATTAGCAAAAGTGGTTTTATCAAAATATGATGTGGTAAAAGTTTGACTTAACGAAGTTTGATGGCAGTGTTCACTTTATTACTGTGCTGCACAATCAAAGTTACTAAGACAAAAACAAAAGTTACAAAGACAAAAACTCTGTAACTATAATGCAAGGTTATGCGCAATATCAGTCACTTACTAAAAATCCACAGCTGGTGAAAGGTTTCTCTGCCTCAAGGAGCAATCTTGAGAAGTGTCCCATCTTGAGCAGAGATCACCAGCATGCAGTCAGTCTGCTTAGCAAGGATAGCTCAAAGAAGTCTCACTTAAGTTGTCATATTTACTGAGTAAAGTGGTTGGCTTGTAGTCAAATTACATGCGATGGAAAAGGTATGCATGAGACTCTTTGTAATCACAGCTTCCTTTGTTCCTAGAAAATTGGGTTTTGGAAAAGCCGCATGCTAATCACGTGTTAGTTGCATGATAAGTGTTCCAAGCTCACGTGTACTGATGCTCACTGTGTCACTTCTCTCCTTTGTGTTTTCAGAAAGCAGATTGGAACTAGGGAAGTTCTTAGCCCTGTCATGGCTCAGGCCTTTACCTCCTTTGGAGCCTCTACCAAACTACTGCTAGTTTGGTTAAGGAGTCGAGTGCTTCCATCACAGAAGGTTGTACTTTAATTGGCTGAGCCAAAGGACAGAAGTATTGGTAGGATGGGACATAATTTTCCTTCTGGATACTATATTCAGAACCAAAAGGTATGGCATGAAATACTAGAAACACAAAAGAAGCTGGTTGAAAGTTAGGAAACATAGGGCTTTGTTACTGCTTCTTAAACATTGTAACATAAGGAAGGGATAAAAGAGTTTGAACACTGATATTATATAAAATAAATTCTCTATATGTCAACTACAAAGTTGTAACAAAAAATGTTTAGGTTTAGGTGACTTGGTAAAAAAAAAAAAATCTTTATTTTGATTTATTCCCAGACACTTTCTGATCCCTCTGTGAACAATGAACCTATAGTATTAATAGGACACTACTCAATGTGTCTTTTTCCTTATAACAGTGGAAAAAAATACTAAAGTATTTGAAAAAAAATGAACTTAAGCTTCCAGTGTTTTATCTGGCTCTGCTCCAAAACAAACGGAGTGGCAGAGGGCAGTTACTCTAGGGTGCCGAGAATAACTGTCAGACTTAAAGTACTGAATGGTCTTTGTTCACCTTGTAAAAGAAGTTGTGGAAAGAGAGAGATTATATAGGGTCATGTGTATACATATATATATATACACACACGTTCTGGTGGTTGTTTCAGGAGGACATTAAAAAGAGAGAAAAGCAGAAGGTGATATCTTACTTTCCACTGAATGTTTTAGAAGTTTAGTCAGTATTTTATTTTGAGATGCTGTGACACAAACTGGTGGTCATATGTTGTTGAAGTCCCCACCTGTTCCAATTATTTCTGTATGGAGTTGATTGTGAAGCTGTTACATACAGAAACACAAAGTAACATCTGTGGCTTCTGTGATGGAAGGAGAAGAATTTCTGTCTTAGCACGATTCTCATGTTTACAGTATCACTGAAGTTAAAATTTCTATGTTAACATTGTTATAGATTCTGAGACAGAAACAGGTTATCGGGCTTTAAATGAAGGTTATCGAAAGGACAGTGAGGTGTTGTTCATTGCAGCTTTATGCCTCTTTTTGATTTCCACGACTTTTCTAGTTAACTGCAGAAATCCCACAATGAGCTCCACTGCTGTTCTCCTGTAGTGGACTCTAGTCTTACACCCTGATTTTTTTTATTTTTTAAAATGTTTTTTTGTCATTTACCTTGGTGTTGTCGGGCAAGTGGTAATATACTGCAGTCAGTAGAATGGAGTTGTGCTTGTCTAGCAACCTGTGTGTAATACACCGCTGTTTCTGCTCAATAAAATGTATGTGTTTTGCTCTCTTTTTTAATGACTCGTCCATTAAGATGGCCTTAATATTCTTCATGAGTCTGATTTGAGATAGTTTTAAAAATCAAAATACTAGAAAGTGTATTCCCTACTCAATCTGCTTTAATGGAAGTTGTGCCTAGGGATGAGAGGACAATAGATCTTCCTGTGTCTGAGTGAGATTACTTCTTTGGAGTTTCAGAAAGGCAATTTGTCTTAAAAAATGATGTTGTTTAAAACTGCTTGCTTTGTTTCTCAAATGAAATAAACCAGAGCTGCCAGCTTCATACAGGTAACCAGAGTCTTAGAAAAATACTCAGGTACTTGGAAATTATTTCTGGGAGTCTTGGAATATGGGATTTACAGGTTCATGGTATGTGCAAAAAGAAAATCTTAGAGCTGTAAAGTAAGCCAGGCACACACAGCTTCTGTCTACTTCCAAGTGTTTATTTCCTGTGTCCTTCTAACATCTGGCAATGAAATAAATTTTGAAGATTGAAATGCAGTACCAAGGCTTAATTTTTCAGAGTGATTGTAGTTTAAATGACTTGCTGCAAATGCATTGCAATGAACAGCAAGAAAACATAAAAATTAAGTAACTAGTTACCGGAATGGATCTGCTCCCATGTTTTATCTGCAATAAAGTATCAAGCTTAGAAGTCATCTTTTAGTGTGGCATCTTATCTCTCCCTGAGAGGAATCAATGTGGGGGGTTTTTTGATGTTTTAAGGTATTCGGAGGCCTGCCTTTTTGTTATTTACTTTTTTATTTGCCTATACTTGTATCCTAGCAGGAGTACAGGTTATGTCAGGATTAACTGGAAAAGAGACGTGTCACAAAGGACAGCTTAAGATTTCTGAAATACTGATTCATTTAAAATACTGATTCTTAAAGTATCAGTTTTTACGGCCTACTGCTCTGAGAAGGAAGCAGGTTTTTTTGGTTTTTTTTTTAATTGATAGAAATCCAATTGGCTACAATGCTCAGTTGCACTGAATCAGATGTGATGCAGATGCATCAAAGAGTAAGCAGACCAAATTTTACTGTTAAGTATGTAGAATATATCCTGTGGTGGAAGAATTCCCCAGTCTAGCCACTCTATATACACCTTTTTTCAGACCACTTCCTCTGAACTGTAAAAATATAATTTATAATAACAGCAGGAGGAGACCATAAGGTCTATCATTGTATAATTCATTTCAGCCATGTCATGCAAAATATTTTCAAAAGGAAGACATATCAATAACTGAATATATTTTGGAAAAGATGTTTCTTATAAGAAGCTTTAAGAGACTTAAGGCTGAAGTTGAGGGGGCAGTGTTCCTGGGTTCCCATTTACCAGCTAGTATAGAATAGATCTTATTTCACATGCATGAAATCTACTGTTCATTCACCATACAACCACTTTGCTTGGATGGAGAAATCAAGAGGCAGATTCCAGCCTCACTGAAATAAGCATCAGAGCCCTCTGTGTGTGTGTGTGCATCTTGCCTCCATAAGCCTAGCCACCATTTATGCATGTATGTCTTTTGTAACTACAAAAGTGAGACATCAGATGGAAGCTGACATTTTCCTTTTACAGAAATCTGTGCAAATGCTAAGGCCCATGGTACAGTACTTCCAAAGCAGGTGGTACAAGGATGCCAGTAGGAGCACATCCCAAAGGCATTTCTGCAGTATGGAATAACTCACTCAACCTGCTGGAGGTTTCTAAACGAAAGATGGAGATATTCTGGTTTGGACAGCTGTTGCCATGGATTCCTATTTTTTGGGTTTATTCCATTCCATTTTAACCATTTATCTGTATATGTATCATTTTCATAGCTGATGGGTTTGGAAAAAACAAACTAAATTCTTCTAGTCAACGTAGCACAATTTTTCTACTAAAAAAATTGCTCAGAGAATGAGGAATTACACCTCTTTCATTCTGTTAATCTCCTAGTCTCCCTTGAGAACAGCAAATGATTACTATATCACTACCTTCTGGGTTTAAATTCACAGTTTCAAAGTGATTCTGCTAGCTCTCATGTTTTTCTCCAGCTGTACTTTTTCCAGATCTGTAGGTAGCTCTGTTTACTAAATACAACGCAATCCAGTGCAACTTACGTTATGTGATTCTAAAATAAACTTTTCTTGTCAGAAGCCTATTTATTAATAACACTTCACTATGAACTGCATTTACAGCTGTTGCAGCCATTTTCTGTGCAGTAACAAGAATTTACTACCACTTTATTTCATTCAGTAACCTTTTGTCATCTACAGTAGAATTACAAATCCAGGCAGTTAAATCCTAAACCATATTTTTTTAACTTAATACTGGTATCTTTTTGCCTGGAGGATACATAATAGCTTTAATTACACCCATTGTTTACTAAGGAAACAGCAGCATGACACTTAACCCTTTGCCTCATAGTTAAAGGACAAAGTTCACAGAGCTGATGAAGGAGTCTCTGCATGCAGGTGTGAAACTTCAGTGCAGCTATTGCTCTGTTTTTACAGCTGTTGATCTTTCGCACCTCTCAGGCAGACCATGCTGTGGAAAAATTAGTATGTAGGAAATAACTGTGCACAGTGATCAGGTATCACTAGCCTCATAATTCTTCTGTAGTATTTTAAGATAGTGTTTACCTTTTCTTTCTATTTATTGTAGATTAGGTACAAAGGGGAATAAATTGGTCTGATTGCTGCAGGTAAAAATAAGCCTGTTTTATATATGGTTGTAGTTTGTTTGTTTCTTTTGCTTATTATTATTCCAGTTGTGTAATTTTTATTTCTAAGAAGATGGAAGTTGGGCATGATCTAAGAATATTTTACTCATATCTTGATGAGGACACTTGAAAATCTCAGAAAAGACACCTCTCTGAAATAATTAATTCCCAATCTTTACATCACCCTGGTGAATATTGTGACAGTGATGAGATATTAGCAGCTCAGTTGCCTGTTTTGTTTCTTATTAAAGTAGTTCATTACATCATTTAGTGGTGGTGTTAAGCCCAAATGTAGAGTCTTCAAGACACCAAAGGACATTCTGCTTTGATGCTGAAATAATAATGTTTGATAAGTTGAAAAGGGACTAGAAAGAAAATCAAGTGTGTTACTAGATAATTTTTATATATGACAGTACGTAGAAGGAATCAAAAGTCAGGAGCAGGGTTTCAAACTAGACTGAAAGTGCAGCTGAAGGAAAGGGAGGATAGCCCCAAAGTGGTTGTGAAGGTTACAGCTATTGTCATGTACAGTGTCTTGGGGAGAGTGGGTCCACAGCCAGCCCAGACCCTACAAGGCACCTTCTCTATCACATAGCATAAAAGCTGAGCTGAATCTTAGTCTGGGAATTAAAGCTGTTCCTCCAGAAGCTAAGACTCCTTTCTACTGGATCTAGTCATACAAAAGTCATTGCAGAAATGAGGGAAGTTTTTTTTCAGTAATATGTTACCAATAATAAGCTGCAGTTCATAAGAAAGCCGAGTAGTGTCTCTGGTGTAAATAATTATCAGACAACTGGATGCATTCTAAAATTAGTCCCTAACACTGCCAGATCTGATCTCTCTCTTCAGTTTTGGGATGTTATGAGCATAATTCATAGATGTTGTAATTTTCACAGAGGGAAATAGTATGCAGATGTACATTATTGCTCTGAACTATCAAGAAAATAAATATAGTAAATACTGTATAGACTTCATTAAAAATACAGTTTTCACTAAGTCACAAGGAAAATGTTCCCTGAATCTATCTTTTATAAAATTGAATCAAATGAATAATTTATGTAGTTCAAGTTTTATGTTATTCCTTGTCCATTTTATTTTGAAGCAAGATTTAATTTTTCTTAGGATATCCTTAAATAAAATTAACATAGAAAGAATGGAATTTACCTACCATTTCCAGCTAAGACTGGTTTTGATGCTTTTACTGTTATTCATGCCATAATAATTTATGTGGCTTTCTAAACTATGCAATCTTGCATATGGAAGCATCTCTACCCTAGGGGTGGTGGGCTCATAGCTGAGGTTGAAATAAAATTAAATCTTTTTCTCTTCCCATAATGCACACTCTTCATGCTCCATAAAACTCTGCTGTTTGACACTTCTCCAGATAGATACAGCTTCCTGATGATGTGTCATGCTTCATTATGTTAGCAAGTTCTGTTCCTTAGAGTTAATCAAATGGCCAGTGGAATTTTCTCACATCTTTTTCATATATGTCTTATGCAAGATTCTTTGCTGAAGGAAGACATTTTATATCATGCTGAAATTTCTTTTAAGAACAATTCTATAAATGATGAAGAGTGTGCTAAGGTCAAAATTGTGGGATAAGCCAAGCAGGTGGGCCTTGTCCTCCAGCTGTTTGCACAGGTTCTTTGCTAGTGCAATCCTGTTATCCTTGGGGAACTTCTATCTGCCTTGGGACCAGGCTGATTTTCAGTTATGCCACCAAATGAGAACTCCCCAACTGATCTCTGCAACTGTAGCCTTCTAACTGCATAGAAGGAATCATATGAATGCGTTTCCAGAGCAGAAGCAGTAACATGGTAGAAAAAAAGACAGACAATTAGTGGAATTATGAATGTGCCGATACAGGAATAATATTTTATAGCACTAGGGCCATAGCAATGTATTCAAACACTAACACGCATGTAGTTTTGGTGATTTAAAACATCACAAGTTCCCAATGAGAAGGTTGGAGCTATATATGTCTCTGATGTTGTGCATATACTTTCCTTATTCCACTCACTATATACAAAGTATGTTTTTCCCCTCATTAATGCTGGAACCAAAACCGACTTTCAGTCAGACCTGAAATATCTACCAATATATTTTTATGTTCAGAATGTCAGCTTCTGTTGTTCTGAAGGTTAAGAGGTTCTTCATTCAATATGAGTCAAGTCTAACTCATCCCAGAAGTTCCATCAGACTTCTGCTCCATCTTCATTTTTTTACTAAAAGGTGAATGTGACACTTTTCCAGGAGTAATGAGGTCACCCTGTACTCTTTCTACCTTCCTCTTCCCACAAGAACTGTCAGCAAAAGTACCATTGCTGAGTGAGAGGAACCATCCCTCTACATAGCATCTGTGGATGCTGTGCAGGACAGGAAAAACTTTGTTTGCACCAAATATCAGTATCAGAATATCAACCCATCTCAAATTTATTTGCATTTTCCTGTAATTTCTTCAAATGGGTAGAAAGTTCCTTTCATGAATACACTAGTTTATTTATGTTAAATCTCATCTCTTTCATTATATATATATATATTTTTAATAGGAAGTCTTTTGGATTTAGATTCTCTTAGCATATGAGTTAAATCTTTCATTCTACTGGTCTAATAAGCATAGCTGAGACCTGATCAACGATTAGCTTAGACTGAGACTGAATATCTTAATAGCAACAAGTATTTGGAGAGAGTTTGTCAATATCTGTACTGTTGTAAGCTATTCAGTCTCATAGCCTTGCCCCAAGCATTGGCTAGGAGGTTGCAACCATTGTTGCAATGGGTCTTGAAGTTCAGAAAACATTAGAAATTATTTTTCTGTCATTCTCAAAAAATAGATATATACTTTTCTTCTAAAAGAGAGCTTAAATATATTTTTTATTTTTTTGATTACTTGTTTAATAACAAAAACAGCTACATATAAAACCACACTGAAAATCAAAGCTTGTCGATTCTGCTTCATCACCACTGAATTATGACAAACAGCAGACCTCTGGGTCTAGCATGTCAGCTACCTGCTACTCCAGAACCAGCAGAGGGAGCACAAAACACTGTTTGTTTGTTTGTTTGTTTTCTCTTGATTTTTTAGTGATAGTGTGATTGACTTAAAAATGACAATCAGAAATCCCAGAGGTTGTTAGAACCTATAGGGCATCATCAAGTCATATATTTTTCTAGCTATCTGCTTAGAACTGTTACTGATGGTATCTCTTGTCTCCCCCCCCCAAATTACACACAAGTTCCAGGTATTGCTTGTTTCCTTCAGAAATTCTGTCTAATCTGTTTGATATGGGTTTGACTTTAATTTTTCTGCTGAACTGTAGTTGCCACCTAGATCTTTTGATCACCACCTAAAGGTCCAAATAAGTGGTAAAATACTTAGGAATGTGTAAAATTTTCTACATTATCATAGACCACCTTGGCTGATATAATTCTGGAGCAAGTTAACATCATGATCTTGTCAATTGAGTTTTTATATCTTCTCTGTGTTATTCAGCTCTGTGTATGTTCTGCACTTCTTGAAATATCTTTTTCCAGCTTCACTGCCTGAGGCCACAAGTGTGCATCGCAGTTCTGCCTCCTAAAGAATGCCAAACATAATAAAAAAATGAACTTGCAAAAGAGCTGATTTTTGTATGCCTTCCTGCTTGAATCTACTGCCTGCTCTTTTTGCTTTCCCCAGTTCTCTGAGGTTTTATTTTCTGCTTTTGGAACTGTATCCAAAGCTTCCTCAGAATGAATTGCTTTTAAAAAGCTTCCTCATAATAAGGTTTGTCATACAAATGAATGGAGCATTGCTGAACTCTCACAATGTGGCACAGGCTGACTCAACCTTTCGATGCTTGCTCTCAGAATTAGCATTCTTGTCTAACAATGGTTTTTGCCCCTTCTCTTTCTGCTGCTGAAGCTTGTGACCTGGTACATTCAAGAAATCACACTCACAAAAATGAATGAAAAGTGTAGGGATTAAAGTGAAGGTTAACCTCACAGAATAGGAGAACTTTAAATCCGACTTGTCTTCCTTATCCATTGGACTTAAGTATTGTAGTAGAAGCAGAAGAGTGAGTGATCTTGCATTCAGTGCCAAAGGTGAAGGCAGCTTTCTTCACAAGTGGCAAAGCCTGCATCCTTTAAGAGTAACTTCAATGAAATAAGTCTCATGGCTGAGGCAAACAGGGCTGGGCCACAGATGCATCCTCTTCTGCTTGTCCAAGAAGGACAGAAGAAGTGTTCAGTATCTGTTCAACACCTTGCCCCCCTTTAGACTTTTGAACAGCCTGACAATGAAGGAGAAAAGATGCAAGACACCTGTTTTGAACTGGTGAATGCTGAAAGAGTATAGGCTAGAAAGACTTCCCACCAATTTGTTGAAGACGGTAGCAGTAAATAGAAGAGGGCAGTCCTGCTGTCTGGAGTCCTAAGAATTGAACAGTTCTCACCAGAACTTGCACCTGAATTACTGCTGCTGAGCCAAATGATTCAGGCACCAGTCAAGGTTTGGCACAGCCTCTCATTAACTGGATAAATTCTCACTCTTTTTCCTTCTGTACTGTGTCCCCTTTGGGAAGAAGGCCGTCCTCAAGATCTCTCCAGAACTTGTACCTTTAGATTCAGTCTGGGGCAGACACAACCCCCAGCGCTCCATTATCTGAAATCCTGAATTTCCATTCTGCATGTAATTTTAACCTTGTGAAGGAAGGGAAGAGAGACAAAGAGAAGAGAGAAGAGGGGAGCGCTAAGAGGGAAAGGAAGAGAAAAAAAGAGAAGGAAAAGGAAAAGAGGAAGAACACCAAGACTCCAGTTCAGCATTTACTACTGAAATGTCCAGTGGAATGGAAACTCAAAAAACTTTTTTTTTTTTTTTTTTTTTTAATAATCACAATAATGTTTTATTTCAGTGTTTAGAAATTATGTGTAACTCCCCACGCTGATCCGGGAAAGCTGCATTTAGGCTTTCAGCCAGCTATCATGAGTGCTGGAAAAGCCTTGGTAGTCCCAGCTCAACTGATGTGTTATATGGTATGCATGGCATCTTCTACAATCAGAGTGTAAAAATCTGATGGCTAAAGAAGTTCTTTTCATGTCTTGGCTTCTTCTGCTTAATATTTTTGCAAAAGCAAGCAGTCTAGAAGCATTGTGTATGGTGGACAACATCACATTTCTTCCATGAAATTTTAATCCCAGTTTGCACTGGTGACCTTGCACAATCTTTGAAAACTTCCATTGCTTCACTGATTAAGCTCATGGACTGACAGTTTTCTGCTTTCTATGCAAAAGATACATAACACCTTGCTTGATTACAGATACAATTGCACAGAATTATTAGCATTATGCAGTAGAAATGATCAAAGTGCAATTTATGATCATCTGGCTCCCAGCCTACTCTACTTTATTAAAGCAAGAGAATATTTTGGGGAAGGAAAATAGGAAGCAGGAGCATGGTAGCTGATGATCCCATATTCAATGCCACTTGAGGCAGAAATGAAGCATGCAAAATTTAACCCAGAATGATTAACATTCCTGGGGTTATAAACTATGCTGAAAACTGAAAGCTATAAAGGAAATTATTAGACAACCTTAATTAAAAACATCAGTACCAGCTCTCCACATAATAAACACACTAGATCTGAGTAAAAGGAAATTAATAGTGAATAAATGTTTGAAATAAAAGGAAGATTTTACCACTTGGTGTTAGGGGTCTTTGTGGACAGGGTCTGACCCCCCACCTATTTCAGATGATGGTGGTGACTAATCATGAAGCTGCTGAATTTGGGAGGGATGTACATACCCACCCAGTCACACAGTAGAAAGATGGAAGCAGAACACCCATTACCCCTAAATTAGAGCTAGATGAGGAAAGAGAAGGATAAATGCCAGAGAGGCTGGGCTCCCTGCCGGTGGGAGGGGGCAGATGAGAGGCCAAGCAGGGAGGGGAGCTGACCTGCCACCCCTGTTTGGGAGGGAGCCAAGCCTGGTTGCAGAGGTGAGCAGGATCCCAGCGCCGAGCACCCGACAGGTACAGCCTTAGACAGATCCTGGCTAGCGAAAGCAGAGGTCAGGCTGAACAAATCTGATTAACTTCTCCTAGGAAGTGACAATGACAGCTGACAGGAGCACTGCAGTAGTCATAATCTCCTTGGACTTCAGGAAGCCTTTTGCTGTGGTATGGCTTCAAAGGCTGGGTTTTAAAACTGGTGTTGCTGGCAGGATTTTACTAGCTAAATCAGCAACAGAGTGAAGAAGGCAGGTTAAAAGCTCATTTGGATTTGGTACTAATCACCTTGGCACTGACCCTTTAAAATAAAAAGCATTTTTAAAAAGACTTTATGCTGCTTTCAGCTGTAAGTACTGTCTGTACTTATCCAAGCAAAGAAGGTTGACTTCAGTCAGAAAGATGAGCTTGATAGCTTTCTTTAATTAATTCTTAATAGAAGAAAAATAAAGCAGGTGAAAGAAGCCAGCTCAAGAATTTAGAAGTAAGCCAAGAATTTTATACTTATGGTCTGGGTCTTGTACGTACAAGCATCAGAGCAAATTTATTTCCATGTGGGAAAATCAATGGTCTTTGTCATTGTAATTAAATCCACACTTTAAAGTATAACTATTTTCAGTAAGAGATGTTTTGCCTGCTTGTTTCAGTAAGTTATACCACTACTGGCAGACAGGGAAAGTCTCAGGCTGCACATAAGTTATGGCATTACTTCTTTTCTTGTCAGTGTGTAAGCTGCCCAAGCACACCCTGCCATCAGGACACCACCTTGCAGCTGTTTTCATAGAATCATCAAATCACTGAAACATCAATGGGAAGGGACTGCTGAAGGTCTTTTAGCTGAAACCCCAGCTCAAAGTAGGACTGTCACCACTGCTAGATCAGGTTAGCTCTGGCTGGGTCTGGCTGGGTTGTGAAAATCTGATTTGCAGATTTTACAGCCTCTCTGGGCAACCTGCTCCAGTGTTATGCTACCTGCCCAGCTTTGCTGTTGTTGCTTTGGTTTTGGTATTTTTTGTAGTGCTTTACCTATAGTGCTTGATGAACAGGGATCCCTGAACACAAATTCAAAGAGGGGAAACCTTTGTAAATAAACACCTGTCCATTTTCTATGGTTTCCTGCCTCAAGATCGTGTTAAGAGTGTGTGGATTGTCAACACTGAGTATAATGTGTTGTCTTTTGTTGATTTCATCCAGTCTTTTAATGTTGTCTAAACTTTTTTTTTTTGTATTTCATTATTGCTGTGCATTGTCTTGGGGCTATTTGAGGCTGAAAAACAAGACTTTAATGATAAAATACACAAACAAAGACAGGTTACTCTTGTCAATGTCAGCAAATAAATAGCATTAATCTGTCTTCATTACTGCCATGCATGGTGTAACACATGAGTTCACCTGGTGGGAAGAGGTATCATATCTTTTAACCACTCTACGAGTGCTAAGAATTAAGCTGAAACTTAAACTGAAAATTTTTCTTTGATCAGCAAAGAATAGTGACAGTCATTTTGTCTTCAGAAGCATTTTGACATCTTTCCATTAGGGTGCTGAGAGAATGTAGAATTGTCTGACCTGACCTGTCAGCACCAGTTCTCGATGGGAGGTGCCTCATTGCCATTTGTGCCTTTGGAAACTCTGCCTTGTCTGTATTCTGTGGTAGGATGCTTATTCCAGCTGGAGTTGGATCTTTTTTCTGCTTTATTATTTAAAAGTATGAAGTTTTAATTAGCATTTCGTTATGTTTTAGAGTGCTTTAGAATATGTCATATCCTTAAAGACTTTCAGCAAATGGTTGCTTGGTTGTCCCCTCCCCAACTCGAAAATGAGTTATCCAAGCAATCTGTGCTAAATGTTTTTGAGAATAGAGGTTGGACACACACAACTCGATTATGTGGCAGTGTAAATCAGAGCTGTACAATTCACTTCAGTGATTTACATTATCCGAAGTTCTGGACTATTAATTATTGGAAGCCTACCTTTTTAAAAGCAATTTTTTAGTCACTTTGACATCTAACCATCTGGCTTCAGTTTCCCTCAGTATGCACTTTCAGACATGAATACTAGGAAGCGTTGTTTAAATATGCAGATTACCTAGACAGTGTGCAGGAGATAGCGAAAGATACACCTTTGATTGCATGGTTTATTTCTTTGCAAAGTTGTCTTGGTTAAACTTCACATACCAGTCAGTAATGGATTTAATTTACTGGTCTCTTTACTACGGCTTTATACTACTGTTCAAGAATTTAACTGATGAGATAAGAAAAAAAAAATGCCCTGGCCAGTGTGAGCATCTGCACCAGTGGCTGGTCCCCCTGTGGTGGCATCAGAAGATGTTGTTCAGGGAGTGTCTGTGAGCCTGGCCACGTTTGGCAGTTTATTCTTCTGGCACATCTCTGCAAAACATAGATGTGATGTGTTTAGAATAATGGCTATTGCAAAACTATCCACGCAAAATGTGTATCATGGCCTATTTGCAACTCTTTTGCTGGGGAGGTTTTTGTGCCCATTTTTCACAGATCTCTATGCCTTCCTACATGTGCGTGTGTCTCTCTCCCTGAGTGTGCTCACACATCACATGCAGCTCTGGCACCTCTGGGTCTCATTCCCAGCCTGGAGGCTTAGCCCTCTTTGGCTCACACTGCTGCATCTGACAAAGAGGCTGAATGAGCATCCTCACCCTGCAGAGCTGATAGTCCACAGTGTTATCACCAAGTAAAATGAGCAGAAGCTGTAGACTGGGCTGTGAACCCACAGAGATCTAGGCTACCTCTAACAGGCTGCTTGCCGGGAACAGCAGAGCTCCTCAGCCCCGGCCTGAGATTCATAGCATGCTCTTTCATATAGCTCCTGCACATGGACTGTAATTTTCTTTACCGTCAGAGAACAGTCTCATCTATAAAGGAAGATCAAGTGTTTGAACACAGAGTTCTGTTCCCCCGGGTGATATGATTTTACCCAGCACAATATTTCCTGAGGCAGCAGAGTTATTGACTGCAATATTTTATGTTGCTGCAGAATGGAAGCCTCTGTAAAATAGCCTTTAATTGTCATCCTGTTTTGTCATTATTGTATGTTCAGGTGTGGATTTAGAAGGAGGTAGACGATACAGAACCTCGAAATGCTTCAGACCATTCCACTATTTTTTCCTTCAGTCTTTCTGCTCAGATTTCCCCATTCATCCATCAGATGTGGAAACAACCTGGGGTCCTGGGCAGGAGTATGTGCTCCTGCACCTTCACAGTCACTACCTCCCCCTGTCTCTTTCCAGCCCCAAAGCAGGAGTGTACTCTTGTCATCTGATGTCCCCTGTAGGAGGAAATGCCCTAGCATTTCTCTGCTACCACAACTTCAAGGCTGTCACTACTCTTGTGAATAAAGCCTGAAAGCTTGATTTTTATCTTGATTAGGAGTTGAGGGATGGTTTGTATATGCTGCTAATAAAAAAACAAACAAACAAACACTTACCTGGAAAGGGTTTTTTTTAAATAATCTTTTGTGACATCTCAAACATAACTATTTCATCAGAGATAATGGTATGTAAAAGGTTAATTTTAAGTTCCTTAAGACCTTTCTTAGAAAATCGATTTCCTATTGCTACTGATTTTTCACTCTTCCCAAGTTTAAAAGAGCTATTGAGTTTCAGTATCTTACAGTCTAGATCTAACAGGTTAGATGGCCTTAAGATCCTCTTCACCCCAAAACCTGTGGCAGTGCTGAGAATTCTCTGGTCCTGACATGTGGCTGAATTTCCCAGCTCAGTGTGTGCATCTAACAAAACCCACCTTCAGCCAATTGGACGTCTGATTTTAGAGAACCATTGAGCACTGAACATTCCCAGTGAGCTGCAATTACAGAAACAGTTGTGCTAAATAACTGTGGACTGATGGTGTGTGAACATCAGCCCTCCCAACTTCCCCTTTCTTATTTTGGTTGAAGTCTGACAGTGCACAGGGTTACAGTGGGAATACTTTAGGGAGTGTTGATGTGCTTCAGAAACTCTGGCATTTCTTCATCTGACTGTGAATTATGCCTGTGTTTTATGACTCCATGGGATGAATAGCCTCATATTTGCAGTTGTATTTGGTGTTGAGAAGAGAAAGAGCAGTGTATGTTTTACTGACGGTGAAGGATCTTCAACTCCCCTCAAATAATTCCAATTCCACTTTCAGCCATAGAAGCATAAGTCAGGAGGTGGCAGCATGTTTCATATGTTTCCATAGTGCTGGACATGTCAGATGTATGGACAGTTTACCTAAGACAATAATAGACTGTATCAGAAAGTTTATTAACCTTGTGAATTGTTCGTTTTGCGTTTTTATTTGACACAGTGGAAAGTGATAATGTATATATTACAGTGAGACTGAAGGGTTCAGCCCCTCCTTAGGAGTCTTACAAAGCATGTAAAGAATATTAACTTTCTGGTCTGAGACTGGTAAATTGATACCTGATGCCAATGCATGGGTCGTGCACTCATGCGTCATGCTGACCACCAATGTCAGCAGAGTGCTTGAGGTCACTGTGTCCCGTTATTAAGAGTCAACAGTTTGCCTCTGCGTGTTTTATACCAGTCTCGTTCTCATCTCTGCTAGCTCTCTGGATCAAATGCCACACACTGATCACAACACAAATTTTTCACATATGATGACTCCCTTTAAATGCATGTGAAATGATTCAGTGGTCTCACTTAAATTCATGGATGAGCCTATCAGAGTACAGAATGTCTGTCCTTGCTGGCTGCACATGAGTGAGATCAAAAAGCTGTGTAGTTGGGCTAGGTGCTTGGGTGTCTTGCCACACTTACAGCTAACCCATCTCAGGTTGGCTACCTGAGTGAAAATAGAGTGTAAACATTGCCTAACCTCTGCAGGCAGCCAAATGATCTCTGTTTTAAAACTGCAAACTTGTTACCTGCAGTGAGCACAGAACAGACTTAAAATATTTGCTATGTAATATGAATATTAAATGTAATAATTAAGAACAGCTATATAAACATAAGGTAATCCAGTAGTTTTAACAGGTAGTTCAATCCTATTCAAGCACAGGTGGAAATGCAGACTAAATTGTGTAAACCAAACCTCCATGAAATAATACATAAATGGTGATGTATTGTGACAAGGTAATTAACAAAGTGTAAGGACGAACATCTGTCTCCTGCATATGGGTTGGTACAGTGAAGACTTGAAGTATATGAAGGCTTATAGAGAAACTTGCAGCATACTGCCTGTGTAAAACCTCGCCCTAGTCTAATTTCTAAAACTGGACTTTTTCAATTGTTATTCTAAATGGTTGAACTGAGAAGGAAAAGGTAGCTCCTTTGATGTCTGTCTGGCAATACAGGTTATATACAGTCTGATCACAGAATGGAAGTGACTATGAGTTAAAGTTAAGATATCTAGAAATAAGGATTGAAAGGCCCATAGGGAAGAGTGAAGGAATGTAAAAAGGGAAGCTGTTGCTTTAGTGGAAAATATTTAGTTAATAAACAAATAAATAAATAAAAGTTGGATGTGTTGTTAAATCAATTATTAGAAGATCTAAACCCAATATGTGATAAAGTTTTCTATGTTATTTGTTTAGTTTTATTTTTCCATCTCTGATATTACAGAAACAAATGTTTGCTAAAAAAAGAGGTATTTTAAGAAATTGCTCTCAAATTTGCCTGAAATGATAATGACATTTCAGTAGAAAACAAAAAAGAAAATCTTGCATTTTTAACATTAATGTTAATATTAACTCTACCTTTCATATGTGCATACAGTAGAAGCAAGCTACTGGCGAGTCAAGGATTACATTTAAAATTAACACTTGTGAGATCTCCAAGGGTTGAGATGGTAAATTCAATAGCACTGTAATTTACTTTGTTGGGCTGAGTTTTTGTTCTCATGTTTGAATGTTTCAATTGCATCCTTTGAAAAACACAAGAAAGATTTGCAATTAGAGATTTTCTAAACTCAGAGCAAATAATTTATGTCCACAAGTAGTATAAGTTTTTACAACAAATAATAACTTTTTACCCTTTGTCACACTTCAGCTGTCGCTTTCTCTTTAGTTCTTAGACACAACATGAGACAGGTGAGGAGATTTTCTTAGCAACATGCACACAGGAAAATTCTCTCTGGCAATAAACTCTTCAGCACTTCTGCTTTAGTTCATCTTCAGTTCACGCTAGAACAGCAATATGAGCTTTGGGAAAAACTTTCAACTTATGCTCACTACAAATAAGGTTTCAAAATTTTCTTGTTCTTAACGGGATGAGATGAGAGTAGCTGAGTGAGTGTGGGAAAAAATTCTAAAACTTTTCTAAATATAAGTAGCTTAGGTTATGAAATGCAACAGCCATTTAAAACCCTCCTTTCCTCTCCCCATATATAGAATTAGAGCCTCATATGACTGTGCACAGGATTTTCACTGCTATGCTATAGGTCAAGCCACAGAGGATGCATATTGCTGTTAGGCAAACCCACTGGAATATTTCCAGAGCAGGATTATCCTAGCAGCCTGATTCTAAGCGATAATAGATGCCTGCAAAGAACAATGGGAGTTTAAGCAGTACAAACCTATTTGTTTTCAAGTAGGTCATAGATGGCTTTTTTTTTTTTTTTTTTTTTTTTGATGGTAGAAGAGCACAGGAATGTGGACCATCTAGGTGCTAGTTGCTACGGTAACCATAAAATCACATCCTCCAAAACCTTTCTATTTAATTATATACATCACTGACTATCGAGTGGAGTAAATTTAATTTTTTCTTTAAAACTCCAGAGTGCAAAGTAAAAAAGGCATGTTCATTGCAGTTTTAACCTTTCCTGTGTCACTGATATTCTTGGGAAGATAATTTTTTCCTTTCTACAGGCATTTTTCACTGATGTCCCATCCAGTTTTATTGACACAGTAAATTATTGTATTGGGCTGCAGTGGTACACAGTTAAGGGTTAGAGGTTTGTCATTGTTTCTGTGTATTAATAGCCTAATTCTCCAGACTTCTCCTTGATATACATGATTTGTTCCAACCTTCATGTTATTGGGTTGTATTTCACCTTTGGAAATACCTGCATTGTGCTGAAATCCATGTCTACTTGAAGACTACATGAAAAATACCACCTGTATACAGAAAACTTTATATATTGCCATTGAAAACAAAGCCAAGACACTAAAATCAAAACTAAGATTGTACAATGGCTCAGATGTAGTTTCCAAACTGCTTTTGCGCACCAGGGTGATTTAGATGAATGGGCATTAATAGCCAGATCAGTCTGTACCCAAATAATTCAGATAATTCTTCTGTTCCTAAGCTACCTTGTTTGCAAAAAGGCAATAATTATAGCTAATTTTGATGTCTAGAGAGAAAAAGTGCAAAGTGCTATTATAATTTATTTTAATTCTCTAATTTTACAGCTTTTATAATATATCCTTTTTTATGTTAGTAGAAGAGATACATATGTGACTGGCTTGGATACATAAATCATAATTTTCTTGGGTTTTTTACAACATATATAATATGCAAGCTTAATTTTTTCTTTCCCTTCTTTAAATGTTTTTCTTTAAAATATGTTGATTTAAAAAACAAAGTAATGAGAAGTGATTTCCATATAGGTATTATACATTCATGTTCAATTTATATGATTTTTTCTTCCTTATTCAGATATTGCATTGTTACACCTTACAAAAATGAATATTTTAATATAAAAATGATTTTTTTCATATTAAAAAAATATCCAGGTCCCACAGAAGTTTGTTGTATGATGTTAAGCTGCACATACTTTTGGAGGTTTTGCAGGCAAGAGGTCACATGCTAATAATTATATTGACTACAGGAGTATTACTATTGCAATCAAAATTGCACATTGCAAATCATTATTACTGATTTGGAAAGTAAGTAATAGAGTTGAGAGCTGTGTTAAAGACATTTCATAAAGGCAGTCACTCAGTAACGAACATAGAGAATCCCAAAACAGCAGGCACCTTTAGCCAGGTAATAAATAAATACAGTGAGCTTTACAGAGTGACTTACACTTAACTTGCATAATATTTTTAAGCCTAATTCATAATATTTGCATTGGACAAAATAGTTCAGTATAAGTATAACAACAACAAAAAAATCAGGTCAGGAAATTTAAAGCTACAGTGTTAGTAACGCAAAATCAAAATTAGTGCCAATGCATTAATTTTTGCCAGAAATCAGCCTATTACCTGTGATTAACTGTTTTGCTTTCAAATGAAAAAGTAAGTCATATTAAAAATTAGTAAGTGCTCTGAATATATAAAATATATGCTCATACTATTTGGTAAGCATTTTAAATCTTAATAGTACTGAAAAACTAAAATTGCTCTCATTGCTTTGGGTGTTAAGCACCAATCTTTTCCATGTTAAAAAAAGAATTCCTGCAAGAGGGGGAAAACCCGGGAAGCCCTACCATCTGCGTGAGCAAAATGCCTAGCCATCCTGAAGAAAGCCAAAGTCTTAGTATATTGCCTAGAAGGGTACATCCCAATCTGTGGTTCAGGTTTATGAATTCATGACAGAGAGAACGTTCTAAGCAGTCGTCAGACCAGCATAATGCTTTGAGCTGCAGATGCCCATCACAGCAATTTCACACCTGTTACGAAATTGGGATGGTCCTCAATTTCCATTTTCTTTATTATCCTACTTCCAGACCAAGGGATTCTTGGCTAATTTGGAAAGATGCTTTCTATGTATGTCTCTATATTATTATTATCTCCTAAAACAGTTCAACATCTTTCTAAGAACTATCTTCTTACCTTTTTGAAACACCAGAGAAATGCACTAGGATATTGTGTATCCTGCATTGCCAGTTTACATCCAGGTTACAGAATAAGCTGCATTTATTTATTCCTGCCTATTTGCTACACTTGGAATCTTGTTACAGAGAAAATAAATACATATCATACACGAGCAGGGTTTTTATTGTTACTCTAATTTGTTTTAACAGATTGATCAAAGAATAACCATTAGTTTGCTTCCATTTGTATTAACACTTATGATTCAAATATTATACGGTTAAGGTTATTATACACAACGAGTCTAGTATCTCCTTCCACTGTATTTCTGGGTCCTAAGATTCAGGCTTTGGTTCAGGATGGGGGATGAGGATTACAGCATCATAGTCCTTTTTGGGGAGAGCTGCCATGTCAATGTACATGTTTCCTTAATCCTCACTTTTGGGTATGTCTGGAGTCTTTATATGTTTTATAATATGCTCTATGTCCTGCTGCTTCTTTATAGGTTCACATTTCCACATTACTGCATATAGTACATTTAATTTATGTTAGATGTGTTCATTGTTCTCTTTGTCATCCTTAAAACTATCTTTACCCTGCTCCTATAGTTGTATTACTTTAATGACCATTAACTGGCCACTGGTGACACATTTATAGCCCTGCCGCCCTTGGTGTTATCCTGTGCTCATTGTTTTAACACCCCTGCTATCACCCCATACCAGTACTCCTCTACTCTTTGCTTTATTCTAAAGTCATAAACAGTTCATTCTGCACTGGATAGATGCTTGCTATTATGCCATACAGTTGTTCAGAAGGTAAAACATAGTAGGTAATAACCACTGGATTGTTAGATTGTTACAATGAAACAAGACTAAATATGGCTCCAGATAGGCCAAAGCAAGTCCAGACAGAGCCTGATAGGTGTTGAGTTCTGTGTTACTATCTTAGCACAAAGCCCATTGCTAACAACACTGTATTTACTGGGCAACAAGGCTACAAACAAGCCTAATCCCAAGGCCCTAGTTTAAGGATCCATGCAAGTATGAATGAAGTACCTACTTGTTGGTTAGCAGTGAAATATCTATAATACAGGGCACAACCAAATATCCTGTTTAGTTATAGAATTGCAATGGTGGAACAGAGTTTTAAAGAAAAACAAAAGACATTGCTATGACCATACTTAACAGGAATCATCTCAAATACTTGTTTCTTAAGCTGCTCTGTTAGTTTCTGTGAGCCATCCCCAGACTGGCACACTAGAGAGAGCTCTTAGATCTCAATGTTTTCTACTTGAACTGTTAATGTTGGTTAGGGAAGCCATTTGGAACAGTTTCTTCTTTGGCCCACAATCAAAGGACCTGTTTTTTTTCTCTCTTACTTGTTTACCTACTCATCACTTTCCTGTGTGAGAGCACTGAGACATTGTATGGTGCCAAGAGGATTATGTAATCGCTTTCCCCCATTCTCCCTAAATTTACTTGATTAACATTTTTATTGCATATCTTAATTAGTAGATTCCTAGCTTTAGGCTTCAGGCTGCTCTCTCCTCCTTACAGCATTCCTTGAATGCATTGGTTTAATTTTGAAAATTCTGTAACATGGGAGATTTTAATGGTTTTAAATATTTGGTTTGTTACAACTTTGTATTTAGACTGTCATAATAACACATTTAAAAGGATTTGAGAATTTGTTTCTGAGAAGGAACAACTTCTTCCTTTATACTCCATTAGATTTCAGGAAACTCGTTTATATGGGAAAAAATTTAAAAAAACAAACAAAAAAAAAAAAGTAGAGGTCCTTAATGTGAACGATTTAGAAACAGCTTTTGTCATTGGAAGAATATGGTGACATAGTCTTGCAAATGTAAAAGAAAACAGACAGCAATATTTATCCCTTTTTATCTCAAGAGTTGGAAATGTAGGCATTTCTCTGTGTAGGTCATTTGAGAAATTGATCCAGAAAGCAGTGTCAAACCAATTCTAAATCTGAAGAAAGCACAGCTGGGGAGAGTCTGGTCTTTTCTTTTTATCCAATAGTTCAATGATTATAGAACTCATCTGTAAAATGATATTGCAGTTACTTGAGCACATTTTCTACACTGCATGGAGTTTTCTGATCACCATATTGCAGCGTATTTTGATTCAGGGCTCTTGTGATCTGTCTTGCTGAATCCTTTGTGCTTTTTATAAAAAAGCTTAATTATTTTTGATGGATCAGAGACTTTAATCCTACCCTGACAACAGTGCTATCAGTATGCTAGTTGTCATTCTTTCATTGTCTCTTTCTTCTTCCCCCAAATATTTCATGACTTGGAGGAGAGAGGAACAGCTTCAGAAGGGTTCATCAGGATATTTGAGGTGTCTGGATTAGGTTGGCTCCCAGCACACGGCGACTCCTGGACACTGTGTCCTCAGTGAGGTTCCTTGTGGTATGGAGGAACACTTCATTCCTAATATGTGGTTGCAAATTCCATCAGGTAGCAGCTTGATTACAAGCTGTCCAGTGCAATTCAGTTCTTGTCGTTCAAGCTTAATGCTACCAGTGGCTTGTTAATGCAATGAACAACGGTATTTCCCATTCCCTCTTTTTTTGTTGTTTTTATGCTTTTTTTCAATGTACAGAAAATACACCACATAGTTTGTACCTGTACTGTTTGGTGAACTGAAAAGGTCTTTTTCATGTGTTTTTCCTTTCTAGATATAAGTTAAGAAGCAGCATTTGCTTGCTATGGGGGTATGCAGCAAAACTATATGCTGGGATCTGTAGTTGTGTGTGAGAGAAACCCCTTGTGTCTCTTGTTTCTTCCTGCACTACAAAGCAGGCAACAACAAATACAATTTATCCCCATATCACATTAAGAGCAACTTCTCATATCATTGTGACTTTAAAGGAACTCTGGGCTTGGAACATATCTGAGGCTCTGCATATCTCTTATCCTAGGAACAATTTCTCCTTTGCTAAACTTTCTTGCTTGTTTTACGTGAAAATGATCCCAAAAGGATGGAATGAGGCCAAATGTTGCATTGGCCAAAATACGAGGTGATGAGCATTATTGGGTTTTTGTTTATTATGTGACTTGGCATTATGATATCATAGTTATCTACACAGGCCTATACAAGCCATATAAGAATATGAGCCTGCTAGCTGGATTTTGTGCCTGGAATTAATCATCCATATGTTCCTTCCTTCCTTCCTTCCTTCCTTCCTTCCTTCCTTCCTTCCTTCCTTCCTTCCTTCCTTCCTCCCTCCCTCCCTCCCTCCCTCCCTCCCTCCCTGTGCAAGGAATCTTGTAACACCAGGCTGTCTCTTCAGAGCCCAGTTCCTATGTTATGCAGAATTATTCTATCTTTCCAAAGAATACCTCCATTTTGAAAGCAAGGAACGGGCTTGCAATTCACTGAAGGTTTTAATTTTTATTTTACTCTCTGAATCTATTCTAGCTAAATGTTAGCAGTCTTATTTTCCCCTTTGCGATACACTAGTGGTGAGCCCAGTTACCAATCAGATCAGCTGGTCTGTGTTTTTACTGTCCTAGGATGTCAGAATTGGGATTTTGGTTACACAGATCACAATATGAATTGTACTGTTTCTATTTCTTTGATTTTATCCCTGCTAGCCTGTCTAGATATTTCCAGTATGTGTCATGGAAAGTACCTTTCCATGCAAAACCAGAGGGAAGAGTATAATGATTGAGAAGCATTACAAAAGAAACATTTCCATAAGTTACAATTTAGTTTGTCAGCTAATTACACAGATCATAAAGGTTTCAGGAGAGGAAATATTTGAAGTCTCTTGTCCATGGAAGCCTGGGAATCAAACACATTGCATTTAATGTTTATTTTGGATCATGAAAAGTGAAAAATTCTTTTGTATATGTATTTTCTTGCATGAACTCAGAAACACACATTCAATAAATTCTGCAGAAGTGGTATGTTGGGAAATAATATATTCACGGGATTAATAATACCAAATATTAGTTCTATTTATAAAACCTGTGATATTTAATTTTTCAATTGCATCTCTTTTCTTTGCATGTAGTTTGTGAGAACACTGTGACTTGAAAAACGATTTAGCTATTCAGAGTAAATCAGTCTCTTCAGACTACTTAAATATTCAGTATTCACAGTCTATCTACTACTTTTTCTGAATTCCTGGATTTAACAAACGTCATTTGTGAACCTGCTGTGTAAAGAATAATATTGTACACACTACAACAGATATAATTATACTGGTAAAAGTAGTGATACAGCTACAGTCCTATGAAAATGCATCATACTAACAGCATTAATCCCTTGCTCCTCAGAGGGATAGTATTGCTGATAAAACTATAAACCTAGTTATAAGTGCAAAACATTTCTCTGTCTACAAGACGTTACTGCCAGAGTCCTGGTGTGAATATCTGGGTTTGTAAAATGGTTCCAAATTCAATAAATATTATTATTCAATACAGTATGTAGCTGTTCAGGACTAGGACATGGGAACAGTGTTTCAATGAGTACCCTTGCTCATGGTTTCCAAAGATGCTATTCCCGGAAAATTTGTTCACTAGATCTCCCTACAGAGTAAGTACAAATTAGTGCAATCAGAATAAATCAGTTTAGAATGTATTTTGTTTTCTCTACCCTGATTTTTTTATTGCTTTTAGCTGAGTCTTCTCAGCTCCATTGGAAATACATGGCATTACTTAGAAGCCTGCACGTTTCCTTTTATTCTGTTTTGTTAACACATTGTTCAGTGATTTAATGTAATTTACAGAATTGTGCAATGAATAACCAGTGACTTTACAACATTATCCTAATAAGTAATGAAAATAGCCATCAATCAAGGAAAGAAAATTGAACTATTTATAATTGCTGCTAAGGCTGTGGAAGAGCCACAGACTATGCAGTAAACCAGTACTTTCCTTGAAAAATTCCTATCTCTGGGAAAAATAAAGCTGTTATTCTTGCATAAACAGAGAAAATAGCATTGTTATTATTTATCAAAATGTCTGCTACTGAAGTATTTTTTATGTCAGTCATCAGTAGGTAATTTCTTTCCACTCAATAATGGTGTTGCCTTCAGTCTTTTGGCCTCACATAGTTGTACTCAACAGTTTTGAATCTGTCAATTCAAATAACTAACAATAAGAACACACTTATACAGATATTTGTGTGTATATTTATAGATACATATACAAATACATATATTGTTTGCATGTGGCTTATGAAGCTCCATTAAATGACCATGGCTATATGATATTTAAGAGGCTAAAATATAAAATAACAGCCAACTCCAATGAAAAAAAAAAAAATTCAATACCGCTCTGTTCTGTAATATTTCATACTGGTGGCAGGGAAAGACCAGGGTCCGCTGAATACACACTGAAAAACTCTTCGCATGGAGTCCCAGGGTTTAATTATCATTATTCACAATATAAGGTCATATTCAATGGGAGCAAGTGTGGCAGAACTTGCCCTGAATTAAACTAAAAACAGAGGTCCAGTTTTTCAGTGCAGTTTCCTACTGACTTCAATGGAAACTCTGTCTAAAAAAAAAAAATTACACCCTATGGCCATATGCTATTTCTCACATACAGCACAACTTCAGAACCCTATAGAGCTTTGGTTATTTGTTAAATATCTAGTCATCTGAAATGAGTGAAGTCCAGTGTAGAAATATGTGCCTTATCACTAATTTGAACCAGCTTTTTCTGTTAACTCATGAACTGCATATTAAAATCTAATAGATCTCTAGGTTTATCAAATTAGAAAGGAAGCCACTGGGAATCTAGCCCATAACAACTTAAACACAGATTATACTGCAGCCTCTGTAGACACCCACAGCACTAGAGGCTAAAAGAAGTTTTAGTCCCAACAGATAAGCTAAAAATAAAACTGTCAAAATATCTTGCTACTTGCCACAATGTGTTGCAGTCATTTCAGTAGTAGGGCTGAGGGTAAAGGCATCCGTGCCTGATCCCTAACCCAGTGATGACAATGAGATTTTACATACTACTTTATGACTGAAAGTATGTGGAAATACCAGTACAGTTCATCAGCATTTTTACTGGAAAAGGACAAGGAAGACAAAGAAAGAAGGGAGACAGGGAGGGAGAAGTACAATTATTGACTTTGAAGAAAGAATTCTGAAACTGTCTAAAAAAATTATTACTGGAAGACTGAATAAAATTATGATTTTAAAGAGCAGAGAACAATGAATATCTTTAATCTACTTTTATTTCAGAAAAATATAATATAAACAAATCAAGTCCATTTAAAGTCATGTGACATTGAACCAACCATGTCATTTCAAATTTTTTATTATTAAAAATATACGGAAATATCCACCAGTCAGTAGCATAATGAACTGCAAAACGTCTGGATAAAGGATTTTTGGGCACAGATCAGAGAGAACATGGATTGACTGCAAATTCATTTGTCCAACAACAATATATAATGGAAGTAATCTAGGTAGTTTTGAACCTTGGTGGAAAAAAAGGGAGTAAAGGTGAAAAAGCTGAATTTGACAGATATTCCAGACTAATAAAATAGATATTTAGTGCACAGATATCTTGAGGTGTACTGAGATTGAGGTCTGATCAGCTCATTGTTGTTTGATGAGAACTAGATACAGGAAAGAGTTTGGGTACCTAAAAGTTAGTTTATTCAGAAAGGAAGAACACTTTCTCATCTTTATTTTAAAGTTCTTCTTGTAAACAAAGAAAAATTCTTTGATTAAGAGAAAGAAAAGAAAATAACTCTAGTTTCCTAGAGCAAGCAAAGAGGCAAGAGGAACCTGTCTGTTTAACTTAACATCATTGATCAGGAAGAAGGAGGACATCTTTTCTGTTTGTCTTTTAGCCCAGCAGGCTTGTCCATTGTCAGTGTTTGATCCTTAGTACCACCACAACTTTATCTAAGAACACTTTGGTGAACACATTCAGACAGGTCTGGAAAATTAAATACCCAACGGGATTGCAAATGCTGATAATTCTTGGCATTTTGAGTAGTACAGTTAAAAACAAATTGCCCTATTATTTGATAATAACACTAGATTACTAGTTGTTGTTACACTTGATCAAGGGCATCACAATATGTGTCCAGTCCTTAGTGAGATACATTAGAAAAATAGGCATGGTAAGAACATTAGAAATTAGGACATGACTGTCCCTGCAAACATAATTTTCAATAGGGTAGACTGTAAAACTTCGCTGAAGTTCACTTCACTGATCTTACCAGTTAAAAAATAACAGCAGTAGACTGAAAGTCTGAATCCCACTTGTTAAACTTGTTTATTTAACTAAACTTTTTCCAAGCATTTTGCTCAGTTAACCCACTACTTTTTCCACTTTCAAACTTCAACCAAAAGACAAAGCTGTCCACATAAATTACATCATCTGGAAGCTATCTTCTAATATTCAGCCTTTGTTGCAATATTTCCCTGAAAAAGGCTGTGACCTACACTGTAAATCCTTTTTACTCCAAATCACTAAGTTCACCGAATGCACATAACTCCAATTAACTGCAGCCCGCTGGCTCAAAAGCAATTTGGTCTTTCATTAATTACTCAGGTAAACACAGGAAAAGCTCTTTTAGTTTGACTGAATTCACAGAACAAACAACAGAACAAACAAACCCACCCACCCTCCCCCCCACCCCACCCCCGTCTTTGATGATCTAAGACAATCTTGTCTTTTGATGCTTATCACTTAGTTGTTCAATAAAATGTAATTAAAAACAAAAACAACATCCCCCTATCACCAACCCTGAGTTACAGTTAATTGTCAGGCTTTCAAACTTGCTCTCAAAGTGCAAACCTTATTGCACTTTAGGTCACAAGACTATTTGTTTAATCTCTCTCCTTGTGGATTGACTCTCCTGAGTCTCACAATGCGATTTCAGGAGGTGAAACTCAGTTACAGCTGCTTGGAGGTTTTTCTCACTTGGTTCTGTATAGAATATATGCAGAAGTGAAAAGATTATGCATGCTTTTATTCAAAGGCATAAATCAGCTTTTCTAGAAATCCAGAACAATTTATGATGCTTAGCAAGCCATTTGATCAATTCATTCTGCCTTTCAAGATAGAGAAAAAAACTCCAAGAAACTATTACTATATATCTTAACTTAAGGTTAATTCAAATTTCACGTAGAATAAGAAGAGGGGTGGAGACCATTAGAAAGTGTATAAATATAAAAATCCAAGTAAATCTAATCTAGTAAATGCAAAACCAATGGAAGATAACTGAAGTATCCAGAGTGATCATGCCAAGGAGCAAATCTGAAGCTACTAAGGGCTTCAGAGACTAAATTGAGCAATGATATGGGCATGCAAGAAGTAATTATAAAAATTAATGGACTGTTATTCATCTAGTTTTTTTAATGTTAATGAACAAATTAGTCTTGCATGTGAGTATTCCACATCTGTTTGTGCCTACATACACAGAGAAACACATCCACATGTCACGCAAGCTGGCTTGATTACACTTTGCAGGACATATTTGTATACATTTTATCACCAGTTCTGTAAACAGCAGTTTCTTTCAGTATGTTCCATGCTCTCTGCCTGGGTCTTAATGGAAGTGTTAATTAGAAGCGCAGTAGGAAAACAATTTATGCTTCTAAACATGTCTTGTGTATGGAGTATGAGTAATGAGAAAAAACAGGCCAGAACATTTGTATGAACAGATACTAATTACTGTTTCTGAGTTTAACATGCTCACTATTATTGCCAAGAGTACGGCACAGAACTGTGAAGACAGATAATGAGAGATTTTAAATAATCAAAAAATGAAAGGACCAAAGTCCCCAGTTTCCATAAAAGTAGTTTTACCTGTTTAGTTGAAGGTAGAATGATGGTTTACTTTTGTAAAACCTCATTCTGCAGTGTCTTTAATTTGCTTCATGTTCAGTATCTACTGAAGTCTCTTACCTTAATGAAATTCTTAGAAATTTCTCTCAGGATTTTACCTCATCATAACTGTTCTGCCTCAAAAGTAGTTTGCATGAATCCAAGCATATCCTTTCACTGTCAAAAATCAGATTCATAAGCACTCAGGAAAAAATTCTGCGATGTCTTATATTCCTGGAATTAACTGAGAATTTATCAGGAAAGAGATGGTGATAGCAGGATAGACTCTCTTATCATTAGCGAGAGAACTTACACTGACATGTTTATAGTGATGGATGGTTAACTTCATAAACAAAAGAGTGTTTAAACCTGATGGTTGATGAATAACAATATCAGAATCCCAGAACGGGGAGGAAAAGGGAACAATAAGGAAAATGTAAAAGGAAAATATTGGTAATATAAATGGCAAAATATAAAGGACAGTAGGAAATAAAAGGCACTAGCACTGCATGTGGCTTCTTATTGCTTGGAAAATGATAGAATAAATACTGAGGCTAATGAAGAGTATAGTTTGATTATTTACCACCTGGTTTCATTTCTTTTTTTAACTGGAGCTCATTGTACTTCATATATCCCACACAGCTGGAATGGAACAGTAAGTATATAATTTTCTGCTGCTTAAGTACACTATTCACTGTAAATTGAAAACTTTCAGCTTGCTTTAACTTTCTGTACAGCCAGCCAAAGTGATCAGCACTTCAGTTATCCAGGAGTATCATGGGTTCCTTTGGAATGATAATTTAGTTGTCTAGAGCCTGTAAACTGCTTTTATGGGGTGGGGTGATACAAGCATTATTCTCTTTCCTCAGAAGTGCAGTCAAATACATGAGGTTTTAGTGGCAGAAGTAATAGAGATTACCCTTAATTTTTGTTGTGATTCTTACTGTATTTTTGTAAGGTATAACAGACACCATCACAAAGGTCTAGCTGAAAGTGAAATCAAATTTAAGAGATGGATGCAGTGTTTGTGTATATATATGTGTACATATACATATGCATATATAATGAAGGATGTACACTAAAGTATTGTTGATAACTGTACACACAACTCTTTTCTGTTTAGATATAGGAGTTACATTTTTCAAATTTGCTCACTGTCCTGTTAACATGGAAGTCAACAGTGAAACCACTGGCCAGATTTGGACCAACTGAAACATCTTCTAAGGCTTCACTAAGGACTTTGTTTTTTTGCTTGCAAGGGAACTAGATGAATGTAAAACTTGGAATATTGCATATGGATTTCACAGTGGATGCTTGAAGGGTAAAACCAAAAAAATGAGGTTAGTGTTCCTGAAATATTTGATTTCATAACAAAAAAAGGGAAGTCTGAGTTCTGAGTTCTGACAGTACATGGAAAAACTGAGATTAACAAAGGAGGTATTTCAGGGTTAAAGTCTGAAAAAACAGATAAATCCTTGCTTGAAGCCACATATAATATCATTCTCTGATGATGATGATGGTAGAGTTTGCCAGTTTGGGAGAATTCCCATACCCTACTATGCATAAGTGTTTATGGTTTTGAAAGTGCCCTCTTTCATTTTCCAATGGTGATGAAAGATAGAAAACAGATGACAGAAGCAGGTGGACACTGTCAAAAGTAACTTCTAAAAAACAACTATCAAGCTGTGTGGTGTGAAGACAGAAGATAGGTGAAAAAAAGAAAAGTAAGATGAGAGTGTTAAATGGAAGAAAAGGTGAGAAAAAAGGGTGAACACGGGAGAATAAGCAGAACATGAAATATTGAATACCAGAGTCACGAACAAGAATTTTACATCCTCTCCATTGGTCAGACCTTCCAGTTTCTGGCCCCATGCTTTGGGTCTTTCACGTCAAAATTTTAATTTTTTGTGAATTATTCAAAAGCAGAAATTAATCTCACCCCACTGTTAGTGGCACTGATAAGGTAGAATGCTACACCAGAACTAGTCACCTGTGTTTCCCCTCTAGTCAGTGAAGAGAAATGGACATTTTTAAGGCATGAGTCATCTGACCTATTTTAGTCATTTACATTAACATGAGACAAATTGTAGCATGGAAGTGCTTGCTTTTCTCCATTGCCTGGACATTTCTCACATTACAACTTCAGGTACTAGCACTACAGTAGATCAGATTACTTAGCTCTTTTGTATAATACCTTTGCATTTAAACAGTCTGGTGGCTTGTAATAGTTGATGGTGAGTAGATGAGTGATTTGTTTCACTGTCAACATTTCTTAAATTTGCTATAGTCCCAAATTATTTTTTGTTGTTTCATTTTCTGGGCAAAATGAAACACTAAAAATAAAGATATGTTTAAGGTGTACCAAAATGTTTTACACATTCTAAAACAAATCTTTTGGTTTTAACTTTTATCAACTCTTACAAATATTTTTATGGTACCTCTAAAATATATTAAAAAATCAAATCTTTTGAAAATTGAAGAGACATTCCATTGCCTTTTGAAATGTTGTCTTTGTTCTTTGAAACTGGTAAATTTGACTTAATTTTTGTCTGGGCTTAAAAAGCAAGTGAAATATGCAGGGGAAAAAGAAAAAAAAAAAAAAAAAAAAAAAGTTTGACCAGCTCTAATGTCCAGATTGTGTTTCTTTTTGCAAAGCTTGATTCTTTTTTTAAAAACTCTCAATTGTATGTCTGTGGAATGATTGCCTGCCCTTTCTATGAGTCATGGCCAAGTACTGTACACCAATTTGCCTGTGCAATAGCTGGCAGCCAACTGCAGAATGTGTCTGTCTTCTGTATGGGGTCCAGAGGCCTGCTAGGCGGGTTGCTAATTGCATTTTGGCAGCCGTGACAGAGGACAGGAGAACTGTGAAGAGGACTGGGGTGTGCAGCGTTTGGAAGAATCTATAAGATTCAGTGAGTTACTTTGAAGTAGCAATGAACTTCACCCAGCTGTCTTCTATACATTGAAGTATGGTTTGGATTGTCGCTGGGGTATGTAACACCTGTAGCTGATGCTAAGAAAGAGAGACAGTCTATAAATCCCTCCCTTAGATGAGAGCAAATGATGTATTAGCAGGAGCACAAGTAGCGATGGCAATGGCAGTGGGCTGGGGAACAGGCGGGAGCTGTGGAACCACAATGGGAATCCCTGATTATAGTGCGAGTACACAGCAAGGAGGAAACATGTTTGTTGTTAAACCAGGCAGAAAGAGACACTAGTGAATAGCCATATGATGTAGTTTAGACAAAGATAAATACATATAAGTGATTTGTCCCTGCTAACAGCTGCCTGCTATGAAAAAGCAAGCATCTCTATTTCCCATATGCCAGTGTGTCAACGTGGGGTATTTCTTTTTACTTTTTCTAATCCGTGCATGCTTTGAGGAATCACTTTTGTTTCTACTTGTATCTTTGCAAACAGGACTAGGGAGTCTTATTTTTGCCTATAACTGTATCTTCCAGGTAAATACCATAATGACTCATTCTTTGTGTTAAGACTTGGGCTTTCCCAGTGCTGCTGGCACTCAAGTGTTATTAGCATAATGTATTTTTAGTGAACTCTGTCAGCAGAGCACTGTATGGCTAATCAAGCACTCATTGGGGATAAATGGTAGACTTAATATTCTTATCAGGCTACTGGAGCTTAGAAGTTACCGACCCTTGTTCCACTTATATCAAAGCCACTTACAATGCTACTAGCTTGTAGCAAATTCATTTTCTGTTCATGTCTGATTGCCTATGATGGTGCCTTGAAACAGAAAACAGAAAATGAGAAGGAGCGAGGGCCCCTGTTGCCTGAGGCCTTAATGCAATTGCAAGATATTGATCACATTGGATACTTCAACCTAATCCTCACAGTTTCACAGGCTTTGCAAAAATGTTTCTCATAAGCACATTTTCAATTATATTTGAACCTTAGTGATTCAGAAACACTATTCTTTAAGAGGATCTATTTAATATCAGTAGCAGCTGCCAATTAAACTAGGATTTTTATTAATTTTCACTTGTATTTAATCTTGTCTGCTGTCCCTGTGAAATCTGGACAGTCTGGGTCAAGGTAATGCCATGGGTCGTACCCAGGAGCTGCTTCCCTCTAGTGCTCTGCCTTTTCCCTAGGAAAGACCAGGACTGATTGCAGGGGCAGTGGTGTCCAAGCACCAGAACTCGTCCTGTGCTGCCTGCTGTGTCCCGCCACATTTTCCCCCCACTTCTGCCACAGTTTCCCCATTTCTGCTACAGTGTCCCCATTTCTGCCATTTCTGCTGCACCTCTGGGTCATGGACCCAGCAGCACAGCAGAAGGGCTCCTTCATCCCCTTGATATCAGTGTCACATTTATTGATCTATGTGTTGGGCAGTAGGTTTGACATCAGTTTTCCACTGAGAAGAGAAACCACAGCTAAAGGCAAAGCAAATAATGTGCGGGGTTTTTTGGCTACTAAAAAGAATACTACTAAAGGAAAGAACTGTACAGGCTGATGCATACACAGAGTTCCATGAAAAACATCCCTAGGGACAGCCATTAGAAATAGTATAAAAATGGGAAGGGCAAGTGTCTCACTTCTGTAATTTTGTTTTTGCATTTCTTGGGAGAAAAGGAACCGTAGTTTTCTGCTGGTCTGAGATTTTAGGCCATCTGGATGTTGTACAGGATTCTTCTGTGGTAGGTCCAGAAAGTCTGCTGCCTGGATCTATGTGTGTGCACGAGTCTCTGTGTGTTTTCCATCATGCACGTGTGGGCTGATATGTGTGTGCCTGCATACGTGTCTATATGCATCTGTGACTACGTGTGTCTGCACATGTGTGTTTATATCTGCATGTGTTTTCCAAAACTAGGTCTCTGTCCCTGCAGTTACTTGTGCTGGATACCAGCAGCTTACATGGAAATACTGATAATCTCTGCTAATGTCACTTAACTTTCACAACACGATTTAGCTGTGTTTCAAAGTAATTCTCTAAATTTTTCTATCCTTCAATGAGATTTAATCCTATATCTCAGACAAAAAAGGTTCTCGCAGCAAATAGTTTCTAAGTGTATTGTGAAGAGGATGTTTTCATAAGACAATTTTATCATCAGTTAATTGAGCACTAGGTGACTTAAAGTAGTTAAAGGCTAGAAGACACTACACACACTTCTGCTGCAGACTTCGGATGTTTCTGCTTTGCCCTAAGCAAATCTAATATTAAAAGACAGGCAAATTTTCAAATATTGATTGTGTTGTTAGTGAATGTAATTTTGACTCTTCTAAAGTAAAGTCGTTCTCTTGAGAGATGGAAGAACCATAGGGATTATTGTCCTGCTAGCTTTTATCTAGCATTATAGGCTGCCAGTAGTTATTCAGTAATCAAATGAATGTCCTAGGTAAAACTATTTTAGGAGGAGCCTTAAAAGTTCCTGATATTAAATAAGAATTTAAAGGTAAGTCTTGGAAACAAAAAGATCTAGCTGTAAAGTGTTTTGTCCCAGAGTTACTACTTCATTTGATATTTGTCTCACTTTAGGTAAGTGAAACAATTTCTATGTAGTGTTAAATCCGGTCTTATCTTGAAAGTGAACTAAACTAAGTGAAGCTCAGTTTAATTTTAAAGGAGTATTTTAAGTTCTCAATGGATACTTCAAATTTAATATGATTAAACAAAGCCACAATAAATGTATTTTGTTTCTTTAGATCAACCTTTTTGAGTGACCTCGACCAGACAAACTAGCAAATTTGTTCCAAAATACATTGCATTACAGATGTTGCTACATGAACAAGTCATCACAGGATAAGCAAGTTACAGATTCAGTTACTTTGAAATAACTGTGTGCACTCTACTATTCATAGCAAATAAGTAAGATGACTTACTTTTAAAATTTGCTGTAGGGTAAACATTTGCAAACTGAAAACTTGAGAAATTTCAATAGAGTAGCTAACACACAATGAATCCCTAATCTAGTTTACAGCACAGTAACTAGTATCTGTGGTTTTACACTGAGTCTGACACCTTAAGCACCACTCAGGAGTCAATGAAAATCATAAACCTCTTACTTCTCAGAGAATTTAATTTTTAACACTAAATGGTTTTCCAAATACTGAAGTCAGTGCAAAATGGTATGTATATATATGTACAAGGAATGACTCAATCATATTCCCTTCCTGTTCTGTTCTGTTCTGTTCTGTTCTGTTCTGTTCTGTTCTCTTCTCTTCTCTTCTCTTCTCTTCTCTTCTCTTCTCTTCTCTTCTCTTCTCTTCTCTTCTCTACAGCTGAGATGAATAATAAAAAGATGTTCATATTATGGGTTCAAAAATTATTGTCTCAGGAAGTTAAAAACCATTTAGAATGTGTAGAGTATTGTTTAACTATTTTCTTTCATCAGTATTAATCTTTTGGAAGCAGTAATATTTCTCACAGAAACAATCCTCCCTCTCATGGATTATGTGACATTTGGGGAACAAAGATAATTTCTTAAAATTATATTGTGCCTTTTATCCAAATGATTCCTTAGCTTTTCACCAGTTATGTACTGCATGGTGGTACAAACACCTACAGAAACAGATGCCTAAGGTAAAGGACAGAAATAAACTTGGAGATTTATACCTTCTTTTCAAAAGACCACAGCTCTGTATGTGTTGTCTAAGCATTCATGGATGTTGTTGACTGGAATGGGAACAGCTGCCATCATTGGGAAAGGAGTGGAGTTTTACATGCAAAAAATTTGCTCTTCAGTCCTGACTGAAGTCCCTGTGGCTGCTTAAAAGAGTCTCAAAAGACTCATCAAATAAGACTCTTAACTATGCTGGATTTTGTAGTGCATTTGCCTAGAAGTGGGTGTTCGCTCTTAGTTGCCCTTACAGGAGGGGTACTGGTCTGTGCCTGTGGAGGGGAATTCCTCTCCTGAGCCTGGTACCAGCAGGACCGGCCTCCACCCTCTCTACACACTTTGGCAGGAGACATTCCCCCTCCAAACCTTGGCCTGCAAGTCTCCCCCAGGGATCAACTGTACCTACAGCTATGTTGGGATTTCTTATCTTCAAAGCACTGCAACATCCTACATTGATTTCCAGATGCAAATCCTTTCACTTAGTCACATCTTCCCAAGCATATTTGCCAGAGGTTTATTGTTTCCTTTTATGGCAGCTGAAGCATTCAGAACTTAACTATTATAGAAGTAATTATCTTTCATCTTTGAAGCATTTATTATAAGACTGTTTCCAAATCTTTCTTACTGTTCTTCCCAGAACTGTGTTGCATTACATATTTTAACCACTCTTTGCACAGGGCATTAAAAAGCAATTAAAAATATTTCTTGATATTTCAAATGTAAGATATATAAAATGTAAAGCAAATGGGTTTAGTTTATCATTTTTGGTATATCAAAGCTTTTCTACAAAGATATGGATATGATGATTTAACAATACAGTTAGCAGGTTTGGTAACTAGCTGTTTGGGCTAAGGAGCCTTTCTTAATTTTCAAGGACTTCCATTTGTTTCTTTCTCATTAGCATGTATCATGGCTGCACAAATATTTAGGGGAAGATATCCTGCAATTCCCATGCAAGGAGAAAGTTGTTATTTCATCATAAGTATGTGGAAACAGGACAACAAAGCCACCTGAACAGATACTTTAAGTTTTCCCTGTTATCCTCTAACTGGTAGTTTTCTCTTCATGAAAACAATGTTGTTTTACAGGTTGTATACAGAGAAATATCTTTTAAAAATGGTTGTCACCTTCCATTGCCAATAATACAGCTGAAGTTACCAGCTTGCTTTCGTGAGGTTATTTTAGAAGGACATCCATTTCTGCTCTTTTCTTTAGATCACCGGGAGATAGCCTTTGTGTTTCTCTACTGGAGAAGATGTTACGCAGCCATTTCTTCTGATTGGTGAACTCCTAGCTATTAAAAAATAATGGCAAAAAAGATTGTTTCAGTAAGGGTCACAGTTCAGGAATATAAAAGAATTTGGGCTGAAATAGTCTCAAGTGAAGTAATGAGGCCACAGAAATCAGAGAGAAGTTGTTATTTAGGCATATGTATGCTCATACATGCACATATGTGCATAGTGGAACATGGACAAAGCAACGAGAAGGTTAAAGCAGGTGTTAACAAGGGAATAAAGGTCAAGATTTGCGAATGTACATTTGTTCATGCCTTCCATGGAAAAAAGGGAAAATTTTTTGTTTTTAATAGGACCCCTTTAAGAAATTTATAATTTTATATTTTTAATGCTAAATCTTAAGAATAATAAAACAACACAAGCTTGCTATGCAATTGGACCCATGCTTAATCTTTGGTGTAGAGTATGTGAAAATTTTGATTTAGAGACTAGATTTTAATGAACATATTTATCTGTAAATCCTCAGAAAATTTCTTCATTCAAAATGACTGGAAATTTGGTAGGAGAGAGTCTGTATGTCTCGTGTATGGCAAAGCAATTGAATTCCACCTTAAGCTTACATATAAAGCTTCAGCTGGCACTTCTACAACGCATGCCCTGAATTCTGTTTGATGCATATATCACTTTCCTTCAAATACCACAAGCGAAGAAAAACCCTGTTAACTGCCAGTTTTTGAAATTGTCTAATGCCGGCTGACTGATTAAAGCGAGCTTGTCTATATGCTGCTATTACTTACATTATTTAAAACTTAGCCCCTTTTTCAATCTCTGTCTTCAACGCTATTATCTACCTACCTTGTTTGACTGGGAAAGGATCAACATGAGAAATTCCTTTCATGGCAGATGGGATTTTTTTTTTTCTTTTTTCAAATATTCCTATGACTATTGAGAAGATCTGGCAGTGTGTTTTATTTATGCTCCTAAGGATGATGGATATGGCTCTTTCTCTAGATTCAGTATATGTTAATTCTTGCTGTTGTTTTTCAGACTTTATGTTCTGTAAATGGAAAACTTAAATAGCAAAAAACCATTTAAATAGAAAGCAAAAAATTATAAAGAACTGAGCTGTAATCAAATGGAATATTAAGCAGAACTTCAGGCCACCATGACTGCAACAGAATTTTTGCTCTGTGTGTCACCAAAAAGACAAAGCCTCAACCAGCATAATGTGTGCCCTCAAACAGCAGTATGATGCATTTTCTTAAGGTTAGTTAATGAAAATAATTACACCTTCTGAATCTCCACAGTAGGGCTGGTCAACAATGGGAAGCTTTAGTATGAGGTGGAAAATGTTCTTTTATATATGGAAACAAAATGTTGTAAAGAAACATTTAAATATGTATTTTTTTAAGTAGAAAAGAGGGTGATATTGCATAAGGACTTTTCAATTTAATAGAGAATTAAAGGGTTTGGCACTTTTCAAGATGTGGAAGGTGAATTTGTTAGAAATATTGCCCTTCTCAAACATCAGACTAGGCTTCAACTGCTGTCATGTCTTGTACCTTCTAGGAGGCATTCCTTCAAGTACTAACTTGCTAACTGCATAAAACAGGAAAAAAAGGCAGCCTGATTAACACATTTGAAAAATTTTCACAGTGCACATGAAACATCACAGAGAGAATCACAGAATCCCATGGGCAACAGCTCAGTGGAAATCTGTGGTTGTGGTCTTTAAGGGTGAACCTCAGCAGACCAAGGGAGTTGTTCATGTTAGGTTTTAGCGGCTGGTAGTTCTTGTTGATATTAAATGCTCTTGATTTTCAAGCAACCAAAGAGAAAGTATTCTTACATAAAGTATCTGTTAGAGGTAAAGGGCAGGAGGGCCAATTCTTTAACAGCTGTTTAATAATACTGAAATCTTATTTTGGAATATTTTGGTGAGCTCAAGTAACTGAATTCCTTATGATTCAAAATTCATATCTGGTATTTTATGGGTAATTTTAGAGAAGAAAGAATTTAGCCCAGCATGTATTTACAACTCCAGTGGCTTGTAGTATTCATCACAAACAGCAAGGTTGTACATATTTCCTCTTACCACAGACTTCCTTTGTTGCCTGAAGTCACTATCAATAATATGTCAACCATACATCCCAGATACTTGGCTTTTAGAATAAATATGTCTTTTCTACTTCAATGACATAAAGAGTGCTTGGAGAAAGCTACAGATCAAAACAATTTATGAAGAACAGTATGAAATAACAGTCAGCCTCTAAAGACTTGTTGCTCTATGAAATTAATTACAACCTCCACAATGGCCCTTCATTGAAGGACGTTCATTTTAATCTTACCTTCTGTGAACTTTTCATGTACTCAAACAGGTGAACTTCTGAAGAAAAAGGTGTGAGATGAGGTTAACAGGAGAGGGAGTGAAATTGGTCCATGAATGGGTCTGTATGTTAGAAGGTTAGTCACAATACGGAAAATGTTAAAAAGCTGTCTAAAGTCCAAAGAAATGTTTCTTTTGCTCTGTGCGACTGATGAAAACCACACTAAAGCCGCAGACTTGATATGCAGCAACAGTAGAATGCATCTCTAAACATATGAAAGGCACTGGGCTGAAACTGGACAAAGCCTTTCACAAGTCTCACCTTTCAGTTTATTCTCTAGGGGATTGCTGTTTCAGAAACTGAAAGATACTTTTCCATATTAAAAAGGTCTTTTTTAACTAGTGCCTTAGTTTATTGTTGACTCATTCAAGTGGAACCCAATAGAGCAACTGAATTTTATTTGGAAATCCACTTAGGGCTTAACAGTTTTGGCAGTATAACTTTCCTCTGGCTTTGGGAGAATTTTCTACAGCTTTTTACCATGTAAATGTGCCCACTGAGTGATTCAGTTAGAAATTTCCATGAGAATACACCCTGACAGCAAGAGCCATAGCTATGCCCCAGCATAAACTTTCACACAGGATGGGCTGAAAAGCTTTCTGGGAATCACTAAGCATGCAAACTGATTACTTAAATCTTTTCCTTTCTACATTAAATTTTCAAGGTGAGCATATGTTTCTAAGTATACCTTGCTGTTTTAGCCACTGGTGGTTTGAAGTCATTTCTCACTGATACTATCTTGATTGATACACACTTAGAGCTTTTACCACGTAGAACTTTAATGACATTTTCTGTGCTGCTCATGCTTGTCATACTTTGTTCTTAAACAGTAGGAAGTCTGTGGTTTTATTTCCTCCAAAATATTTCTATCATTTCTGTGTAAGTCTGAAACGTTTCTTTTCCACTATCTGATATTCTAATAGAGATCTGTTTCTTCTAGTGGATCAGTTTTGCCATGCTTTCAAGATGCTAAATGCTATTTAGATCTTATGTAGTTTGATGGTATAGATATTTTTAAAGGTGGTTGCAGTTCCACTTGACATCTGCATCTGCTATCCTAGTTTTACCTTTCTGCATAGAACTACTTGGATCAGTAAAGTTTTCATAGATGAGAATTTTGGAGACTGACTCCTCTGGGAACTGGCAGTTGTGTGAGAAGGGATGGGGACCTTGAAGAACTGACAAACTGACCTGGCTGAGAACTGCTGAGTACAGGGGACAAAACTGAACATTTTAATTGGGGCCAGAATAGGTTGTCTGAAAAGGAATAGAGAAATTTGTTTTGAAACCAACTGATTTAAGAAGAGGAAAAGTGGTTTTGTTAAGGATCCTTTGATTGGTAAATCTGAGATTTGGGCTAGCAGAAGTTCTTATAAGGAAGAATGACAGATTTATTTAGCATCTCATGATTAGAAGGAAATAAATTACATTGAATGGGCAGCAATTTATTGGCTTTGGTGTATAAATTTACAGGGAAAAAATTTTTTTTGGCTTTGCATGGGCAATGGTATGCCAACTGAAAAGAACCAACACAAACTTGAGAGCCTGATATTTCAGGTAGCCTTCAGGTGGATCTAAATAAGGCAAGCAAATACGTCTCTTTTGCTGACTGCAGATCAGTTCATTTTACCATTTGTTCTTCTGGAAAGCTGTACTTTGTCTTCCACGTCTGATGGTTTTCTTGCTGTTTTATTTCCTGCCAGCACTACTTAGCTGAATCTATATTAAGGTGTGGCCTGTATTGTATGAAACTTGTCTACTTATGTAATTCTATACATGTATCTATCCTTCAAAGTACATCAAAACCTGCTGCCTAACTTACTTGAGGCTGAGAGGTTAATGGCAACAGTCTAGAATGCCAAAGAATGCACTGCAATATAAGGAGGGGACCTGCTACAGTATATTTCCTTCAATATCATTCAGGCATAACCCAAAGATATCTGGCTATTCTCAGAAAATCAGCACTGCTTTAAGGTTTCTCTTTTCAACCATGTTTACACATGTAGATCTTAAAATATTTTGAGCCATGCATGAATATTCTCTTTGTTATTGTTGCTGAAGTCACTGCAGCAATGTTCAACAAAGAAATGCTTTCCTGAAAGTAACTTGAAGTATTTTGATTTAACCTTGTAGGACTCACATTTTAAATCCTGTATACATGAATTTCAAATTTCAACTCCAAAGTCTGAGCGTATTCAGTCTGAACGCTTCTTCAGTACTTTACAGAAGTGAAATTACTGATTGGATCCAAGTAAAGAAATTAAACTCCATCTACAGTTCAGATGAGTTTGGATCCTTCTTTTTTTTTGTTTTGTTTTGGGTTTTTTTTGTTTGTTTTGATTAACGTTCACTTCTTACTACACTGACTTCCAATTCCCATTTGCTTACCTAACTTGCCTTTGATAACTTGTTTTGACTGACACAATTAGTAGATGAGTGACACATTCATACTGATCAAAGTATCTGTTGAAATGTGTTGCCATGGCAACAGTAAGGCCAGAGAACTTTGTCAGGCAAGATTAGTTATTTTATAGAGTTTTTGAGAGTGGCCACAGATGCATCCTATGGCATTATATATTTCCTTTGCTTTAATATGAGGGGAAACCCCTCCTGTGCTTCCAGGCATAAACCATAGAACATAGATTGGAAGAAGAAAGTCATTCTCTTACCAAGATCTTAGCCTCAGGAACTGGCCAATGCTAGAAAGAGGTTCCCTGGGACCCAGTCCAAGAGGGACCACTGGTATGTCAGTTAATTTGTCATTTTGAATATCAGTTGTACAGCTAAGGATAAAGACCCTCATTTATGTTTTCTGGCAATATGAAAAAAAAAAATGTGATACTTCTGGAAAACTATTTTAGAATAGTTGCTGCCAAACCACACAACTAATAAATAAACAACAGTAACCAAACATCCTGCTAATGAAAATCTATTCTACTAAATGTCATCAAAATGATACTTCAGCAGTGATGAATTTTGTAGTAATATGTCCAAAGACATAAATTGTGCTTTCAACATCTACATGCTATTAGGCAATTCTCATTTCCATTGTGGGTTTAATATTCTGACTACTGTTACTTCAATTTGATTGCTGTTGTTTTGTTAAAAAAATATTTAAAAAGGCTTTAAAATGGGCTTTACTACTAAGTCATTAAGTATCAGCTAACTTGTAAGTAAAATGTTCTTCTCTGAGCATACCGACAATGAACGTTTTTTTGCTTTTTTTTAAATAACACAAGCTAGATTTCTGTGCATTGATTCCAGGAAGATGTTGACAATATTGCTATGACAGGATAGAATTTAAAAGAAATTAAAGAAACTTTAAATGGAAAATAATTTTGTCAGTTGTGTTTTGAAGTTGGTGCTCCCTACCCTCCCTGGATTTTCCGATCATTCTCTTTGCAACATTGTTTTGTTTAATACAGTCCATAGGTGGTTAATCAGTTCTCATTCCTGCCCTCTACATTCTCTTTCAGTGAACATTTGGCTTCGAACCAAGCCTCTTCTCCAGTAGTAAATAACCCAATCCTGTGTAGTTGCCCAGGGGTGCCTAGTTTTTTCCTTCTTTCTCTTCACTCCACAGTACCCTGAAGAAAAAAACTTAGTCTCTTCCTCTCACTGATGCCTGTGGCAACACATTCCTGCCCCTATGATCTTCAGCCAAGAAAAGAAGCCTGGTTTAATGCCCTTCTTCAGAGCACCAAACTGTTTTGTAGAAACTGGTATTTCTGATTTTGTGTTGCTCTAAGCAGAAGTATTTTGCATAATCAATTTACTTTGGGCAGATCTCATATCAGAAGAACAATTTCAAAATGTCTTTTTCCTAATTTCTAGGGGACAGTAATTTTTTAATATCACAGGTAAAGTTTAAAAGGAATAATTGATATTGTAAAAGATAATTTTGTTAATTACAATTAAATTCATAGTTGCTCAACTGTTTCTGAAAAAGTATAGAACCATGGTAAATTCATTAAGTAGACCTACTTGGTTAATAAATCATAAGAGTAAGTGTAATTCTTAGCTATATATTTCAGTGTGCTGTTATAGTTTTTTTCTATGAAAAATAAAATATACAATTAAATAAAGCTCTGTTGAGAGGGTTTTTTTTAAATCTTGGCATGCTAAAGACTATTGTTTGTTCTTTATTTTATAGTTTGAGTACTGTTTCCTGAGTATTGTGGATCTGCCATTGAAAACTCACTGTACAGAAGAGTGGAGGACGAAGAAGGTACGAGTATCTGTACATGTGCATGAAAGGAGTTGTTTGCAGCTAAGGATCACATTCACAGAAGAGCTCAAAGAGAGGCTTATAATGGGGAAGAAAGTAAAGAGAACATATGGAAGACAACAAAGTTATATTCATATTCCTGAGACCATATTATATTAAGAAGTGTAGTACAATCTGATGGCTATTATATGATTCAAATAATATTATTCAACATTATATTCCAATAATATTATTTGTCTGGGACAGCAATTATAAAAGATCATCATATCTTCAACTATAACTTTATCTGACCTCAAGCAGCTTTTGGCAAAAGCAGCAGAATCTATAAAGACAGATTTCACACCAGAAAGAAAAAACAAACAGAACAGTACCAGAACGCAGTGGTTCATATAACCATGACATCTTGTCATATTTCCATCAAAACTAAAAGAGCTAAAAAGGACAAAAAGCCAAAAAAAGACAACTTTTATGAAAAATAAGAGAGGCAATAAGAAACCAGACTGATAAAATGAAGCATTCTTTAAAATAAACTACAACACAGATATAGACAGAGGGCAGAAGAGATGTGACACAAAGGCTTTTAACAAATAGTCAAGGAATTACAAATGCACAGTGTTTTGCCCTGAACAAATTAATTTGTCAGGAGCTTGAAGAGTTCTCGGGTTTGGTGGTTGGGGTTTTTTTTTTGGAAAGAAGGTTGTTTTCACAGAATACACCATGTGTGCATAACAAGTCATCTAAATCAATGTTGTACATTGTCTTTAGGCAATTATTTTCTCTGCTATTTGTCAAAGGTAAGAAGTAAATTCCAAGCAATTTTGAACTGTTATTTTGTTGTAATTATCCTTCCTTTTTAAAAAGATACTGTGATTTATGATGCAAAATGAGTGCTTCAGGGTTACTTTCTGGCATTCATTATGTCAAAGAGAGAAACAATTAAAACCCAGGTACATAAGAAACTGGTAGATGCAGCACAGCCTGAAATTAATTTGAACACTGAAGATTTATAAATGCACTTTGTGTACTTGACGGTAGCATTAGATCTATCGTCTGCCATCTGAGTACAATGTACTCCTATGCTAAAACTTAATTTTATCCTTTGCCAGTATTGTAAGAATAATCTTGTAACAGAGTGTGTGTGTGTCTGTGTCTGTGTGTACATGTACAAGTGTGTGTGTTCTGCATTCTTCCAGGGAGTAAAGTATCAAATTTCATAGGATCCAAGAGGGTTAATGGTGCTGGGTTAGGGGGAACAACATTAATATTATTGTCCAGAGCTGTGAAAAAATACACAGCAATAAGAGATATCTTAAAAGTAGTAATTTAATCTGTTCTTAGGGTTATGTTTTCTGAGTTTCTCTGGCAGGAACTGGCTATGTGATTTCCATTAGTATCCCCCAAGAATTTTTACAGCTTCTGGATTACAGCTAATGTAAATCCCACTGGAAATGCTGTAACCATACCTGTCATCAACATCCTAGCCTATAATATCCATACCAGTTTGCTTTTTTCACTTGACTCACCTTCCCTGTCATTCTGGTACATGGCCTCACTGTCCAAGTGCACTCTTACAAAAATAAGGGAGGTCATAGACTTCCTTTTGTTGCCTTTACTTGAATGTTAGAATATTCTCCAATCTGGAGTTTTGGGGCATGACATTAGCTATAAGACTGTAAACTCATGTTTTATTTCAGAAAGAGGAAAACAAAACTTTTTTTGCACAGAGGTAAGAACAATGCATAGTTTTGAAACTATTTTTTCTGAAGTACTTGACAGTTTATGAATGTGAGGGCATATTCATAAAGATTAGTTTTAGTCATTAAGAGTCTAAACTCTAATTTGCAAAAAACCTCCCAGAAATAGGCCAGGATAAATAAAAGAAAGCCCAGTTTTGAGTCAAAGGAGGATCCTCTCTCTCTCTTGCACTCTCACTCTCTTTTCATTGCCATTGAATACAGAACTATTTTAGGGACCTTGTCTCCAAAATTGTATCTAATTAGTTGTTGAAGATGACCTTCTTTCAGGTGGTGCAGTAGGACCCAGTGACTTCTGAACCTGAATCTTAGGGCCTGAATGATTTTATTATTCTATTTTGATCTAACTTCATTGAGAGTACGGACTGTGATGTTATTGATGATACTCTCCCTCTGTTAAGCAGTACATTTTTTCATTATACCTTAGCCTTATATACTTATGCATTTTAGGAGAGATAACTGTTGTTTAAATATGTTGGTTGGCAATAACACAATAGTTTTCCTCTGACAAGCATACTGAGGATGTTTTGCATAAGTTGGAGAGCAGTCAAAAGAAACTATGTGTGCATTTCAAAACCATCATGATTCCGTTCTCCATACAAGTCATCACCAAAATAATTTTGCACAATTCTGTACATCTTATCATTAATTTTTGATTGGTAGAGTTGATAGCTTGCACATTTCTGTACACTTGAATCCATTGCTAATCAGTGCATAGTCACTGATTATACAAGCTGCTTTTGATAAGCTCCAGGACAGCTTTGAGAGATGATGATCCAGTAGTCCCTAAATGTTTTCGTTCATGTCGATGTCAGCTGTCCTACCACAGCCTGTTGGATCAGAGTGCTCAGTGATTCTCTAAACTCAGCTTCTTTCTGCCCAAGTTTTAGTATTCTCTGATTTCCCCTATTTAGAAAAATAACAATACAGTGATCCTAGATAACATAGTGGTCTATAACACACTCCATACTTTAAACTCAAAGAATAAAATTTACTAATGTTAATAAATTTGGGGCAGATTTTTGTCTTAGCTTTCTAACATGTTGGATACAAAAAAAGGGTGCTGAATCCAATTATATCAGTCTTGTACAATGATCATATATGATTTGCATCTGCTGCTTAAAGCACTGAGGGCAGGCAAAATAACTCACATCCTTTTTGTCATTGAATATTTGACTGATTGATTTCTTTATTCTGATCTTTGGCTCAGAGATCCTTTGATTCATGTAGATGGACTTGCACAGTAAAGAGATTACTTGGCTTATAATTCAAGTTTGTAATGTGTTGGGGTTCTTTCTGCATTATGTGACCAAGAGTTTGATGAGACTACACTGCCATTCATAAGATAGCACAGCTATTCTTTATATTGTTGGAACTCAACACATGCAATTTATGTGTTTGGAATTAATGTCTGTGCTAGATCTCAACAAGAAGGTATAAGGCAACATACCAATAAAAGGCAGTAACTTTTGACATTAAATCAATTCTAAAACTTTCTCATCTCCTATGGAATTTGAGCGTAAATTATCAGGCTCAATTTACAATATTTTGTTGAGCAAATTCTGTATGGGATTATCAACTGCATTACATACAGATGGTTAGTGATCCCTACTTCTCCTCTCTATTGAAGTTGTAATTTTTTATTTTTTTTTTAAATTTTTAAAAATTATCCTCCAATATTTTCAGTCAATTTCAGGGAATGTGGCTGAGTGGGTGTATTAGTTCTATTTTTGTTCATATTCTTTTCTTGCTCAGTACCCTGCTTTGAGCAACAGTTAATGGGTTTACAAATAAAATCTTCATTCAAGAGACAATGTTTTTGTGTCTAGTTTCTTTTCTGCACCACTTCATCCTTGTGCATATCTGTCAGCAACTCAGCCAACACCTCAGAAATCCTTTATCTTTCTATACTTTTTTCTGACTGAAGATTTGCTTTATGTTGCTCCATCTTTCTCTTTTCATAGCCTATCTCACTTAGACTTCAGCTTGAGGCTTTGTCTTTCTTCTGAGATCTTGCCTTGTGCCATGGATCATAAACAACCATCTTGATATGGACACTAGCTCCTGATTGAGAATGGCTTCATACAGATTCAAATATCTTTATTTAATGTATGGTTCAAGAAAACAAATGATAAAGAATTCTAACAAGTATTCTTAATTCAGTTTTCTTTGGTAAGAAATGCATCTCTTCTTTCATGCACATAATTGAATTCTAAACTATACCATCTTACACCACTAAAAAATTTCAGAGGAAGATAGTCCCTGGAGTCCCCTCCTAATAAAAATTTCTTTCAACTAAAGACTTATTAATCAAAGCTCAGAGAGTATGAAACTATGGGAGCCCCTAGCACTGAAAGACAGAGGTTGGTTTTAATTATTTGGATATATTTTTAATTTTTTTCATGGGTTGAGATATAGATGATAAATCAAGTAGAAAATGAAAGTTAAAATTCAGCCATGTTTATGCACCTATGAAAACTGAGCTTCGGTACTGTTTTCCAAACCATATATATATGTACATACATGTCTGTCTACACAAATGAGGTTTCCCTCCCAGTTTGTGTGTGCATAAATCCTATATGCTCATCTTTCCCTCACTTTTCATAGCAGATAAGCAATTCCAGTTCAGGCTGGTAATGTTTTTATGCGTATCACAAATGGGAACTGGAAAAAAAAAAAAAAAAAAAAGTGAATGTGCCATTCACTGAAATAATATTTATCAGTTTGAATAACATCTGCACTTGCTGCTTCAATCTTTCTACCAGTGTTTGACCTCCATTTTGTCTCCTATCTCTACTTATTATGAGTTATTATTTAAGCTCTAAACACAGAAGTCTATTATGGTTTTTGACCCTGGTCACTCATGTATCTTCTACATCAAGATCTTGCACTTACCTGTCCTCTCATAAATTAAACTAGATTTCATATTTATCAGGTAGTCAGAAATAGAGCTAAGCAAAACTGGCTTTCAACTTTTGGCAGACATTAAATAATCCATAATGAAAAAGGCAAACTACTTACACAAAAGACACTATAAAATATGTTTACATTAAAGAAGGTCTCTGTTTTTCCACCTTTACCTCTTGGATACCTTCCTATGAATTTGATGCAGGTTCTCTTGTACCAAGAAAATGTGGCACTTCTACAGAAGCAACATTCTAGTAAAAATATGCAACATCCAGATAATCCTCAAAATGCAAGATCATATTATTGCAAGTAAGCTTTCCTGCTGTTATTACTTCTGGACTTGGAAGTACATCTCCAAAGATCAGACATCAGCCTTAGAGTTATGTCAAAAACTGTAGCTGTTGTACCAACTAGAATAGTCTATACTGTCATGGAGTTATATGTCAGGAGGGCAAATGGAAAGAGAAAGTACATCAGGAAAGTATTTTAAATGTCCATACACTTCATCCTCAAAAAGAGGATGAAGTCTTCCTGAGAAAGACTGGGGGAGATAGCTGCTGCTGTGGGAGAGGCATCAGAAGAAAGACTAGGTCTACGGAGGAAACTTCGGGCATATAAATCCAGACATTTTTCGACAGGTCTGTACTCAATGTGTTTGCACTCTCCCCTACAGGTATCCAGTGGTTTGGATGCTAGGATATCGGTGTGGTCACTAGTTTGAGCTCATCCAGGCAGAGGAAGCCGTGAGTCTAAGTCCTCTCTCATTCTGTCACAGAGTATGTGAGGGCCCTTATGAACAAAACTCTTTCACCCCCCTCTCCTCCCTGCCTCCCAGCTCCTGAAGTGGAAGAGAAAGAGAAACATTTAATTAATATTAAGTAATGAGACCTAGAAATTTGCTTTAGTCCCAAACAAAACTTTTGTTTCAGATATATCTAAGTAGTTTCACTCCTTGGTATAAGAAGGAAGTTTGTATAGTTGATGGTTTCTCAGGACAGCAAATAGCTGTTCTGCTCCTCTTGCAATCTGCAAGTAATCTACTCATAAAGGTTTATCTTTGAAAAATCACCCATCCTTTTTCTGGAGTTCCATCGAACAGGTTTGTAATGTTCATGTGAATGATTGAAAGCCATCTTTTGAGCATGCTAATGTGATTTCATACATTAAATTGTCTCTTAATAGCAGTAAAATTGTGTTTTCTGTCATCCAGGGTTTATACATTTGCTTTAATAATTATAAGAGCAGGCCATTTTCTGGATAATTGCAAACACTGGCAATTCACATTTAAGCTTATGCATAAGGATATTATAGGTACTGTAAATTTTATGCTTTATGAAAGATACAGTATTAGTCTGATACGTATCTTTAATGCACAGCCATTGATTGATGTGCCAGAGACTAATAAATTTTGTCTGAAGAGTTTCACTACAATCTGATTCTCATTCATTTGCATATGACTTCATTTTATGAGCAGTGTAAGAGTGTAACTATTTCTCAGTAGCATTAAACTGACCTAAATCTGACATGGATAGATTAATTCTGAGAGGTGACACAGCAGAGGTACATAAGCACCACTGACAGTACTGAGAAGACTCAGGCATATCTGCAAGTGGTGCAACTGATTCTGTAGACAGTACAACACTCTCCAAAGAATAAGGCATAATTTAGGGATTTTAAAATTAGAGAACACTTTTTATCTTAATCTCTGAATGCTGATGTTTTTTTTCTAGCTGTAAAGAGGTGTTATGGTATGGTTTATGAAGTATTCATACTCTATAGTAATGATCAAATCAGAAAAATCCACAGGGCAATAAATATTTCTGATTTCGGAGAAAGATTGGACAGAGTGCAGTAAATACATCCTAGAGACATGTACTGGGCAATAATGATAAAAGAGATCTTGAATAGTTGTTCATTATGTAAACACTGTAGCAAACAGAACTCATAGGAAAAAAGAAAAACGCAATCATGCAATTCAGACTGTGTCCTATAATTTATGCCAAAATTCATTAAATTTTCAACAGAAGCTTTAATGTTACTATTTTCTGACTTTTAATGTTTCATTCTGCAACCTTAATAATGGTTTTAAATGGTTTTTATTATAGCTTTTCCATGGTTTAGGGAAAAAAAAAACACAACACTTTGCAAAAAAAATCAGACATGCAGTCTTAGGTCAGTTTGAGTAGGCTTACTCCTGTAGTCAACAGAGAGAGAGAGAGAGAGATAACAAATGAGAGGATCCTCCAGAAGACAATTCAGAGCATTGATATTAGGCCTAGGGTACTTTAGCAGCTAAAATCTCATGCATCTCTACTGAGTGTGTTCGAAGTATACATTTAGAATAATTATTCATTTCAGCAGATTTTCTCTTCACTGGAAATAGCTCAGCAATATCTGCCATGTTCCCAAATATTTATTAATACACAGAACCTCCAGAGAGGGTAACAAGAATAATAACACATTATGTATTAATACAATAATCTGTAGATTATTATCTGAGTTATGAGAAAGAAAGTTAAAAGTTGGTATAAAACCAATGGAAACTAAATCACTTTCATAACAAGAAGGTCCTTGTAACTTAGGAACATCTCATGCTGCAAATACTGACTTTAATATATATAAGAAGAGTGAGAAGTGAATAAATTGCCATTTGAATACCAGTCTCCCTTCGAGTAGGTCCGTATCTTTTCAGAGAATCTACTAAAACTAAGAGCCTTTCTAATGTTGTGTCTGGTGTGTCAGTGTTTAAGAGTCACAAAGACCATGGTTTTGAAGTCCACTTCTAAAACCACTGTGTACAGAATTTATACAAATGCATGTTCTTTCAAGTGGATAAAATGGTTGTATATCCTAAACCTCCATATCTGGATCATATTTTCAAAAGTGAATATCCTGTCACACATTTCTAATGTTCACTGTTGCAAAGGGATCTACATGCTAATCTGAACATCCATATACTCAGTTGTGTCAGACAGCATGTTTGCCACTGTACTACTCTCCCATCTCCTTATTAAACTGCTGTGAGTTTTCAGGATGTATGGTTTAACTACAATGTGCTTTGAGCCATAGCTGGCTTTCTAACTACTGGCAAACATCTTAAATGTATTCCCTACTTTAATTTGTTGAGGTTTTCATCTTTCTTTTTTCCACCCAATCCTTACATGTAATGTTTTAAGACTTGGATAGTTCTATTGTCAAATTTAAGTATGAAAGTCTAAAAATAAGACTTCTATTCATGCTTACTGAATGTTACCAAGCTATGACTGGGCAGGGTTGGGGCAACTACTGTAACTAGTTTAAGAATCAATTCACCTTTGTCCTTTGTCATGATGACCAGGAGGTTAGTTAATCTTAATGCAGTAGTTTTATGTAAGGAAACTGTCTTAAGTTATCTGAAATAACTATTCATGCTCACCCACTGCAGTTTCATTTGTAACATCATTTGCTTCTGTTCAAGCAACTGCTCATTGTATTTGCTAGTTTAATTTTGATCTGTAAGAGCCACCCGTCACTCTGCTAGACTGTGCAGTGATTTACGTATGTTCATGACTCTCCAGTTCTGAATGAGAGAGAATAGTATTTACTAGCAAATACCGTTCTCTCTGCCTTGACCTTCCTAAAAACATTGTGGACTGTGATTTTTTTGTTTTCTTTTCATATTCCAACCACCCAACCCTTCTCATTGGCTTTCAGCATAGCAAATTAGACCAGATTACCTCTCTGTGAGAATCTCCAGTTCTTGGTGATTATTACCTAAAAGTTTAGCACCAATGAATAAGCAATTAATTTTCTTATTCTTTTCCATCTCTATACCTTGAGTCTGACACATTTTTCTTCCTTTCCACTGGCATTTTTAGTAGGTGATGTTTAAGAAGAAAACCAAGAACTGAAAGAAAGAAACCGTTGAGTACACCTTGTACTTACAAAGCATAACTTATGTCAAGAATTGTCCATCTGATTACTGTAATGAATCTGAAGAACAAGCCTATGAGTATAAATTCTCTTGCTGTGCTTTGCTTCCAGGCCCACATTTTTCTTGAAGGCTGCAGAACACCAAAGAAATATGGTGATTGTCTATTACTGGGTTCATGAGAGGAACTGTTACAACTCAAGCTCCTTAGACTCATTGTTGCCCTGCGTATCAGTGCTACATGATTAGTGACACTGTGGCCACTACATACGCATTACACAGACCACCATACATAGTATAATCTGGCCCAAGGTTCAGAAATCACTGAGCCATTCTTCTTGTTGGAGGAATATGTTGCAGGCAGGATTTAATGGACTTTGTTTAGACTCTCTCTGCTTGTTGCTCAGGTAGTTTCCCTACACCAGAAAGCAATCATGACTAGAGTGAAGGAATGAGCACCACCTCTAGTGCCAGGTGAGAAAGGACCTGAAGATGCAAGAAACATCAGGAATATGGAGGAACTCAGCTAAAAAGAAGAAAAGAAAAAAAAAAAGCTGGTATCATTTTCCAGACCAGAAAACCTTAATTTAACGTATTGCTCCTAAACAGGACATTACTTTACTGCAGAAATACATGTTTGAAAAGTGAGTAGGAAAGTGTCGTCTCCAATTTACACCTAGGCCAGAACAAGGTGATGATAATTGTCAGAGATCACAAACTGTGTGTGACGGAATAAGGAGTCTTGCTTTTCTTTGACATACTATCCTAAGCTGTTAAGAAAAGTGAATCCCAGGAATTCAGTCATCTGATGGAAAAGTATACCAGAAATCCTTACTTTAAACTAGATAACACAGCTCAAATGTCACACATTGAAGGCTTGCAGTGAAGTGTTCTGAAATGTGATGCAGACCAGAATTGTTAATAGGAATTATTCAGCAAGTGTATTTATGAGAATCATAAATAACTCGCAAACAGGGAGGAGGGAGTGAAATTAACCAAATCAGCAATTCATTATGAATTATTAGATCACTCTTAAAGGAGAATAACAAGGACTGGGGTCTCCTCCTGTCTCAACAGTAAGGTGAAGTGCGGTCAATCAGTGCAGACAGCCTGGGGCACAGGAGATGTAACAAGAGCAGACCCCTGTCAGAGAGCTATTCCAGCCTGGCTTCCTTGCGTGGCACATACAGAAATACCCAGAAAAGTAGGGAAGGAAGGAAGCAAAAAGGGAAAGGAGAAAACAAGCAAGCAAGCAAACAAATAAAACTCAAACTCAGACTAAAGCCCCTAGAATTATTTTCAAAGATTAAGGTGTTTTCTGCTGAGAATTTTTTCTCTAACATTTTATCTGTGTTATTTCACTTCATGAATGTCAGAAGGAAATGCTAGTCTGAATATGGTCTAAATACCAAAAAGATTCTTACATTTTAGATAGCTGGGGTCAAATTCTTTCAAAATAAATGCTGGGAAAGGACATGATGTTTGCTCTATATTTTCTGGCAGGTCCTACAAATGTGATGGCAAACTTCTAATATTAAGTCTATGTCCATTATCTTTACCTAATAGTTATCACCCTATCTATACAAATCATTGTCTTACCCACTTTTTCTTGCAGTGCTAAATTCATGACTATAGCCAGTTGATTTGGATGTTAACACAATACGCTCTGCATTGTCCCACTCACTGGATACCTATGACCCTGAGGGTCAAGAAAGCTATCAAGTGATACAGCAGTCTATTGCCCATGCCATGATGATTAAAAAAGGATAAGATATTGGATGTTGATGGGGACCATAATTTTTTTAATCATTAATTAACATGGTTAAAAATATTTTCTCCAGTTACAGCTAATTTCTGAAGGGGACTCCAATCTTGATCTAAAGTCAGCAAGAGGTGGAAAGTCCAGCATTTTCCCTGTTAATTTTCATCAATTTTTACCTTTTCAGCTAAAGATATGTATTTTTAATTTTCAGTTTCAGCTTTTATTCATCAATTATTTCTATATTTGTTTCTTTCCCCAGTACGTCAAAGAATCCTTTGTTCCCTGGTGTTTTTTCCCTATGCATGTGCTTATAAACCATTATCAAATCACCTTTCAATCTTCCTTTTTATAAGCTTAACAAAATGAGTGCTTTAAATTTCTCACTGTATGTCATTAAGTCTCCAGCCATTAAATAATTTTTATGGCTCTTTTTAGCACCCTCGCCAACATCCTTTAAATATATGGAGACCAGAACAGCACTGAGTATTGCAATAACAATCACACAGAGGTAAGCTCACCTCCCTCTACCCCTATGTTTATATATCCATGGATGGCAATAACCCTTTTCCCACAGCACCACATAAAGGCCTTTGGAGTCATATATCTGCTGTGACCCCTAAATTCCTTTCAGACTCACTGCTTTCCAGGACAAAATACTCCATTCTCTAGGCTTAAATTGTATTTCGCAGTCTGTTACCTGGCATTTGGTGAGACAGAATGAAAAACATTCTAACTGAAGGGTACCCGTTTGCCAAGTATAGTAGCTCCTGCAGTCATCTTTTTTTTTTTCCACACCATCAGTCCTCACTTCTGCTAGCTTATCAGAAGTGACTTTATATTCACCTGCATGTAGCTGATGGAAATGTTTTCAATTCAAAGTTTGCTGCTAAAAGCTTTCTCAGATCCCAGGCAATAAAAGCAGGCAGAAGTTGGCACCACAGGCTGGGATTGGGCTTTGTTTCAGTCATATAAAATGTATCTTCTTACAAATGCCTCCAAAGACACACCTCAAATATGTCTCTGCTTTCCATAAAGCTAAATGAAGACAGAACTCTACTACTGGAGAAAAGGCATTGAGAAATCAATGGGCTTGCTCACAGTTATGTTCAAAAGTGAGGATGGGATGTCCTTTTCTATGTCTTATTATTTGCAATCCTTGCCTAACCAGTCATAACCTGTCTAGAATTTTTGACTCTCTTCATGTATTTTCTCCTTTTCAGACAAAAAAAAAAAAGGAAAAAAAAAAAAAAAGAAAAAAAATGCCATTAGTTTGTTCATCTGGCTGTCTATCTAAAGGGGGGTATGCTACCTGAGTCATAATTTATGGTCAGTAGGAGCTGTGTGCTGAAATTTTGGAAACTGCTTTAAATAACTGTCTAAGCAACTACAGCAGCTCCTTCTGCCTTTAAAAAAAAATTGTGTGTGTGTTGCCTTTAAGAAGAATTTGGGTGCATTTGCTAGTGGATACTTTCTGATAGCTGTGGAGGTTTTTGTGCACTTGAGTTCTCTGGTCAACAGCAAAATAGGTTTGAGTATAAGGCTGTCAGGATATGGGAGAATGTTCAAGTGTTGCCTGTGCCAGTGTCAGTGGTGTCTTCACAGATAAAGAGAATGAATGTAAAGGTTGTGAGATGAAAGAATCATCTGACTTGGAGTCAGGTCTGCTGGGAGATTTATGGACAAAAAGAAGAAAAATTCCTGGGGAGAATGAATCATTCAAGGCCAGGAAAGAGGTAGGCTAACGTCTGAAGGAAGGTCCTAGGGGAAGAAAGGCAGATCTGTCTAAATGATGGGGCAGATATCCCAATGGGATTAAAGTGTCAGGCTCAGAAACAAAGAGGCTAAGATTAGAGTTGGTGCTTACGGCTTCCCCCTCCAGTCTAGACTTCATTAAAATTGCAGGAACTGAATCAGTGTGTGGAAGTTACATGACCTCGAGGTCACACAATAAGCTTGTTTCATAAGTCATATGCAGTTTCCATCTCTGCTTCCTCATTCAGTTTCTCTCTTGCTCTCCCTTTCCACAAACACTTTGTAGCCTCTAGTCCTATACTTTTCCTTTGAGACCTTTATCATATCTCACTGTCTTCATCACTCAGACTTCTTGTTCCACCATCACTAACCTTACAGGCCCAGGCTCTTCTCCCATTGCACCCTAAGAACCACAGTCCTTTCTGCCCAAGGTTTCCATTCCATTCTCTGCCTCTCCATGCTTTACCTTGGGATCTTTCCTCTTGTATTACTGATCGACTTAGGTTTCTTACTACATCCCGCTTGATGCCTTTGTAGGATGTCACAGGGAGCACTAGAGCAACAGACTCTCAGTTTTCAGTGCAGCTGCTGAACCAGGCATGGCCTGAAGCATCTTAGAAGACAACTGCAGGGAAAGTCATTCTTAGCCCAACTGGAGCAAAGTCGGTGCAGATGGTATCCTTTGGGAATATATAACTGTTAAAAGATTTAACAAGACACTATCAATCATGTGCAAACAGTGATTTCTGAAAGATGTATAAAATCATGAGAATGCTAGGGTTTTCCAAAGAATATCTTTTATGTTGTTTGTTTTTGGTTTTGTTTTTTATTTTTTTAAATGGCTTTAGAAAATCTTTGCTTTGCTTTATGCAGAAAAGGTAAGAAAAAGTTTCTTAACGGAATGATAAAATCAGTTTGCCTAACTTGATCTGACTTTGCAGTAACAATTTTGAAACAAGGCAGAAAAAAGCTATCATTTCAGAATAAAATGCGTCACAGCATTTACTCTATATACCTTTTAGTATAACTAGCTATTTGATATTATCCAGGGAACCAGAATTAACACACTTAGCTGCTGAGGAAAAAAAAAACAACACAGAAATCAATGATATTTTCAACAATATCTTTAAACGCTGAAGAATCACAGCTCCATGGCATCCTCCCTAACCCAGTGGTGTGACATTGTTCTGGTGCTAATGCAGACGGTCACTCATTCAAACAACTTCCTGCAGCAAATAAGCTTTTCTTAGAGCTCTTCTACTCAAGCATCAACAACCCCAAGGTCTATTCAGTTTTTGATACATGATTTTAACTTCCAAATCTTTATCTGTATCATGTAGCACTTCCCCAATAATGGAGACTGGTTTTTGTTCTCCCGGATTTATCACTGTTCTATAACTATGTTTAACTGCATTATAGATTTTAGATTTTTTAGATTTTAACTCCATTCAATCATATCTTCTGCAAACACAATCTATATTGATCTAGAACTCAATTTTTCTTAATTTGGTTTCTGATAGTATTGTATGAAAATGTTTACACATGTAATTTAGTATGTATTACAAAAGGGTAATCTATCAAGACATATTTCTCTTGTTGAATAGATAACTTTTTATTTTCTTCTCCTAAATTATCCCAACTAGAAACAAAATCTCTATCACAAATGAGCATTAAAGAACTAGTTGTGGATACCATTCATTCTGCAGTTGTGCCATTGTTTCCTTCTCAGTCTATTCAGGTATTTACTGATAGATTTCTTTTCAAATATTTAAAGGGCTGATTTACCTGCTTTGACTTTTGCTCTGAATCTTTATGAAGTGATGCCTAAACTTTATTTTATGGCAAGTGACACAACACATGCATTCTAAGGCATCCCAAACCTAGATCTTTATATCAGGCTAGCCATGGAAAAAGCAGTAAATCCAGAATAAATATATTGATTTCAAAGGGTGTATTCTGAGCTGACAGACTTACATGAGAAAACAGTGTTTGGCATATTGATTTCTACTAACTATTTGTATTTGCCTATGTGACCATTACACCATGCTTGTAGTCTAAAATGGTTTCTCAAGGTTGAGTTTATATGAAGTTATAAATCTTTGGAGTTTATAAAGTCCCCCAAGTACTAAGCATGCATTAAAATCACTATTTAAGAAATGTTAGGCAGGGAAATGGGAAAAATCAGGTGCATTTTCTCATTTAAAGTCCACTTAGCAAACAGCCTGAGCGTAAATGGAAAAAATCAAAGGTGTATCTTGGTCTATGGTATGGTCTATCAAAGTTCTATGGTAGACCACTAATCTGAATTTTTAAAAGTAGGTTGTACTCATGGATGTGGAGAAAAAGATTGCTGGGGTATAGAATGCTCCGCAAATCTCACCTTGGAGAGACCAGTTCATAAGCAGATCCGCTTACTCTGTTGTTTGCCAAAAGAAAATTTAAGTCAAATATAGCTTTAACCATGGCAAAATTTATAGCTCTTCCCCTATAACTAAAAAGTAGTTAAACTGTGACTACATGTTAATTCTACACACAGAAGAACATATGCAGACTACATAGAGGTCTTTTTTCGAAATTCTGTCACAAAGTTGCTCTGAGGGTCCAAATTCCCAGTATTCTGATACAATTTTGATTTTCCTTGATCTGCAGTATACATGCAACATAACACCACATCGCTTTATTTTGATGGGCACAAACCCAGTGGCAATTTGTATGACCAGAAACATGCTTTGTGAATCAAAGTTTGAAAAGTAATAAAAAAGGACACTAAAAAAGGAATAAGAATGACTATATCTTCTAATCAAATTTCCATGCATCAGAATTTCAATGTTTTATTCTAGTTTAGTCTCTCTTGCTTGCAGCAAGAGTTTCTCCTGTGATACAAGTTTTTTTCTGCCATGATTTAGCCTCATCACATCTCCTCTATGGCTAAAGAAGGCTTTGAGTGTCTGAAGGCCAGCTGATATTTCTCCACTATTGCAGCTCCCAGAAACTGTGGCCATCAAAGGTTGTGATTCAACACCTTCTGTCACTATTTTCTGACATGTTGTAAGATGCACCTGGCTGCCCTTGGCCTATGGGACCATTTCAGCTTCTAGGGATCTTTGGAACAACACAGTTCCCTGGGCTCATGGTGTTTTCCTGTGTTTTAAATATTAAGGGCCAGGACTCTCACTATATCTATGGCAACATAGGATCCCCTATAGACAGAATTAACTCCCACGTTTCCTGTCAAGTTTGACTCTCCAGCAACTCTGTGCAGCTGGTGTGGTGAGAAGTTGCCAGATTGCAGGAAATAATTATAGTAAAATTTCACAAAAATGCAAATATGCAAACCAAAGCTAATTAGAATAGAAAAATGATCGTAGTTATTGGCCTTTACAAAATTCATACACTTATGGACTTCAGATGGGGAAATAAATACAACCAGGTGAAGGTGATGAGACTGTATGGATAACTCCATAGCAATCCTCTCTTTTTCTGCATCTCATCTTAATTCTGCTCAAGCACAGGATGGACTTTGTGCTTCAGGAGTCTTTACACAGAATTAAAGTCCAAGAACCTCATTGTAAATGTCTAGGTTTTTTTGTCTTTTGTTTTTTTGTTTTTTTGTTTGGGTTTTTTTTTGAGCAGACTAAGGAGAAAAATGGCACCTCAATTCTTTCTCAAACAGTTGTGAAAGATTCTGAGCCAAGCCGATCTTGCTTCAACTCCAGTTTCCTCTTTCAGCAATCAAATAAGGCCATAAAGTAATCTTTGCCCTTGCCCAGGTTGTTGTGCTTCCTTCTTTCTTGGAGCTCACTAATCCAGCAGAAATTAATCCATACCTTATTCCAGTTGTTTAGTGAGTTAAAGTGGCTCACACAGTGGTCCAAGGTGGCAAATGGTAACGGATAGGATTCCACAGACTCAGGAGAGAGATGGAAAAGTACCTCTACCTTTTTGGTGGCAGCAAACTATGATCACTCATGTGGTTTTGCCCAATGAACACAAAGCCTTTTCGACAAACTGACTGCAGCACCTTTGTTTTTCAGCTGAAAATTGTGTGGTCTTTTTATCAAGAATACAACAGTGCTCCAGAAATATCTTGGGCCTAGCAAATAAACGATCCAGGTTTTGACCTATTGAGATCTCTATCTTTTGTCCTTAAAATTAACCGGGTCAGTGTGAGAGACTGAAATGTCCTACGACTGTCTCAAAGCTTGCTTGTGTCTGTGCAAACCTCCAAGAGAAGCTGCTGCGGCCTGTGAATTGGTCTGGGGGATGCTGCCCAGAGAAGCGGGAGTGTATTGAAGGATGCATCCTCCACTTCTTGGCGGTTGCATTGTCCGGACTCTTTACATGAGCCTCAAAGGGGCAGACATGGACTGAGCTGGCCCCATCCTGGAGCCGTTTGTGGCTCTATTGTGTAGGCCAGACCCCATGCACGCATTGCTAATGAACTGACAAGGGGCAAACCTTCCTGCCCTTGAAGCCGGATGCAACAAAACCTGTTGGACCAGAGGTAAAAAAAAAACCTTAAAGGCGAGCAGATATGCTGATCAGCTGGTATAATGAACTTAAAAAGGCAGCAGAAAATCTTGCTCTTTGTGCATCCACCACCGAAGCCAGATCCGTGCGCACCCACCACCAAAGAACTGAAGGCTGAGGACCAACGGGACGCCGCTGGATCCATGGTGGTGACTATTCTTGGGTCCCTATCCTGCATCCTTGCTTTATTTCTGTCTTTTCCTTCCATCTGTCCTATCGCTACCGCTCTTCACTTTTTTAATAATAAAAACCTATTTTGGGTGTATAGCATTTGACCTCATTTTGTCTTAATCTTGCTCTTGGGATTGTATGGAAACCTCCCCCGACATTGGATCGGGACAGTCAGCTAAGAATTTGTAAGGCCTAACATCACCACAAGTGATCCTTCTTATCCCACAGCAAGGATAGAAATCAGGTTTAACTAGTTGAGAGCAAAATGTAAGTTACAGGATGTGATGCTTCAACACAAGATGACTGATTCCTCACATCTCCTACTACTTAACACATGAGGGTAGTGCAAACAGTATCCTGCAAAGAACTTCTTCAGTAAAGAAGTGAAAGGTGTCAGTGAGATAAAATGCTGTCCAGAAAGAGGAATGCTTTCAATATTGTACAAATGAGTGATAAAATAAAGAATTACATGATACAGATTTTAGCTAAAGGTGTTATTTAGTAGGGATCAAAATAAAAAGAAGGAAAGCAAAAGCAAAAAAGAAAAATGTTATGACGACTGAAAAGAACATATTGAATAAACTTTTTTTTAGTAGCTCATCTGCCTTTGCAAGAGATATTTGGTAGTTAAGTGAATGGTGAAAGAGTCAAAGTCTACAAGGAGAGAGTTAAAAAATAATGAGTGGGGGAACAAAGCTGCTAAAACTCCACTTAGCTGGTTACAGATAAAGATTTGTTTGTAGCAGCAGGGATCTGCATCAAGCAAAGCTTCCAAAATATGGCCACAAAGTGTAAAACCTTAAGTGAGCTAACAGGAAAGGAAGCAATATATCTTTTATTATTACACTAGTGTGTGGGAAACGTTCAAATATTTAAATGTTAGCATTGCACAGTTGAGTCCTTGCCTGAGATTTTTGGAGTGACATGTATTGTAGACCTTGTGGACAAACAAAATTCAGTAGTCTTAAGGATCCTTTCTGCGATCCTGGATGAGTTTGCAGATCTTTATTTAAAGTCATAATCAGGTTAATTTCTTCTGAACTACCTGTTTACATATACAGTCTATGGTCCCCTGACATTTGTAGAAAAAATTCACCAGTATTTAAAAGACACTATCTCTGTTTTTTCCTTCTTGTTTAGAGAATTAGACTAATAGAAAGTTTGTCTTATTTAAATCAACAAACTTTTGTGAATTATTTTTTTCTGAATAGTCAGCAAGACACTATAACAAATTTCTGCAGCCTGAATTGAGACATACAAATATTGGGAATTAACGTTTATTTAATTGCAGAAAAAAAAAAAGACGTTTTGGCATTTTTCTCAGGGAAAGCAAGCACCAACACAGAAATGTGACAGGCTTTTAATTTGATAAGAGGTCTTGTAGTGCATTCTTAAAATTTATTCTCATGATACTCTTTGAACTTTCCCAGATCTACTTTGTACCACAGAACTGCCTGATGTTCTTTATCAGCTTTTAAAAACAGAATTGTTACAAATGAGACCTTATAGTGGCAGCCCTGGTTTATTTTATGCAATGCCACCACATAAGTCTGGCAGCATTTCACAGCTACCCTAAGTCATGCTAATGGGTGGTATCCAGTTGCTAATGTTGAAAACCGCTCTACACAGAAGCTGATTGAATAGGTTTGCTCACTCATTTCTTTCTTTTTTTAAAGAGAGGCCTCTATCATCCAATTTGTACATCTGATGAAAAGTTTCAATAAAAGGTGGATAAAGTGGGACAGAATAAAATCTGAGTGCTCACAAAAAAACCCAAATAAAATTTTCCTATACATCTATTTTTTCTAACCAAGAGACCAGAAATAAGAGCCTTCTTAAATTACAAATGTAAAGTAGTTTCAGGTTTATTTGATACCTCTGAGACTCTACCAAATTTTCTTAATCTTACAAGCCTGTCTCCCATGCAGTTATGTAAAGCTCAGCTGAGGCCAGGGTTGTTAAGGTGAGATTTAATGAAGAGCTCAGGCACTTTGGGAAATGGAGGTTATACAGTACAGTAACGAATAGGTTATAGGGTCCAGGGTGATTCAACTTACATCTACTGCCAAGTGTATTTGTGGAAGGCCTTCCTCCTGATTATTCCAGAGTAGCTCCTGCCTCACCTCCCTGCAAGTGCCTCTTCTCCCCTCCATTCCTACAAGGATACCCCATCCTTCCCCTGTGCACAAACACAGACACTTACTTATTGATGTGGTGCCAACAGCTGCTCCTCTTGGCCACCTGCACACCTTCAAACATCTGTCCAGGTGGGTGATCCCCCTCCCCGTACAGTGGTAGCAATCTGCTTTGCTCCTCTTTTTCATCAGCAACTATCTGTTTAGCTTGTCCTTGTGCCAGCTGATGCTTATGCTTCCCAGCTGTACCCATCATGGAGCTTATCTGCATGCGCTGGAATGAACACAGGGAGAGATCTGCACCTATTCTTCTTGTCTCAGAGAAGGCAGTGGCCAGGTGGAGCAACTTGTGGACCATCTATGGGTGTCCTTCCTTATCCTTCACTAACAGGTAGGTGGGTGACACAATCATCATTTCAAATCCTAAGTGTGTCTTATTTGTAGCATGCTGAGCAGACTCCAGATGTGAACCTGGCATTGAATCCTCAAGAAACACAAATGGTACTGCTAGATTGTGTCTCTGAGAGGAGATCTGGGCTCACCAAGTAGCTCAAGTGAGTCAAAGTGGTCTGCATCTGTGCATGAAGATAAAGATATCTCAGACATTGAGAGAGTTTCAAGCATATAAACACCACCATATATACATTTGGATGGCTCTGAAATGAAGTGACAGACACAAAAGAATTAAGCACTTGCTTAAACATACTGGGGGCATGTCTCATTGCAATGGTTCAGCTTGTTTTATGGGACCAGATTATATGATATTAATACAAGGAAATATAGAACACCTGAGAAAACCTGAAATATTTTAAAATAATCCTAAAAAATCACATCCAATGTTATAAATCTATAACAAACCTTATGATGTGTTTGCTTTCTGTTTTAATTTTTTCCAAAGCTGTCCCTTTCTAAACTCAGTCAGGAAGCCTGTATTGTATTTCTGAGTCTGGAACCCACCTGCATGACGAATACTTTTCAGAGCATCCTTCATGGTAGGCTATGAGTAAGTCTGAGAGAGACTAGCTTGTCACACAGAAGCCTTGCCACCTTTCATGGTTTTGTGTCAAGCACAGCTCATTTAATGTGGGGCAGGCAGGAGGAGAAGAGTGAGCATAATACTGCTTCTTGAAAGAGCTTCCTAAAGAGTTTCTCATTGCTTCTTAAGGAATGTGAGTCAAGGGATCAGGGCACTGAAAGATGAAACACAGGGTACAGTCTTTCTCTCAAGCAGTAACTATGATTATTATTGGATAAAATAAGTCCTTGCAATAGGAATGAAAATCCAAGTCCTCCCTCTTTCCATGAGAATATTTAAACCTTCATGATGGATAGGAATTAAAAATAATCCTTGAACTCAGTGACCAGTTTCTGCCATATCCTGATTTAGCACACTGTATTTTGTAGCTCCTGTTTTGAGAAGAGAAATAATTTGCCCGAGAATTACCTTTGAAATATCAGCTTTATGTTGCCATAGTCTCTTTGTAAAACTACCAATGTAAAATTAGCAATTAGCAATGACAAGCCTATGCAAGGTCCTATGCATCACTCAGTCTTACAGCATTTTATTGACTGTGCAGGAGAGACACAAGCCTAATGTCAAAAGATATTTCCTGTTTTAATAAAACAAAATATCCAAGCACAATAAGTGATGTATGAAGCAGATAACACCTTACAGCTACACAGTAAAATGAAAAGGAAATATATATGACCACAATCAACATGAAATTTTAATTCCCTTATAATTATAAAGTAAAAACAATAAGAAGTACTTCTTAGGCTATAGTCTACAGATCAGGACCAGGCTGCGAATGTAAAGCTCATATGTCTCAGACTTTCAGGTAAGAAATAATAAAGGCTACACAGAAATAGGAACTTTTAACATAACAGAATATTCTCAAGGTTGATTTAAAATATAGTTCACCTTTCAGCATTGTACAAAAGACACTGTTAAAATAAATGATGCTAATTTAGTATGAGGGTAAAATGGCCTGATTGACAGCTGTGGGAAATTTTATTCAGAAAACAGTGCTAGAGAGGCAAATTTCCCTACGTTGTCATCACCAATTTGCCTTACCTAGAAAGAGCTATCATAGGGGTAATTACTGTGTCAAACCTACTTGTATTTTTTATCTCTTTTTGGTCACATGGCTTCTGTCTCACTAGGTTTTCAATTGATACTGTCGAGTTCATTGCATGTAGCCCAGCAAGCAGACATCCTATCACACTGGTCACACACAATACTTTGAGGAGGGTGACAGACCCTGGACCAAATACTGGTGTGTTTGTCACTCTGCAAGTGCATCTGTTTGTGCACGAGCAAGATGTGCAGCTCCACAGGCAGCAAAGCACTTGGTGCTGACAGTCACGTCCATGCCCGTGTCCATGCCTGTGCCCTGCCCTGCCTGTGCCTGTGTCCTGCCCTTGTGTGCTGGTGCTCAGCCCAGCTCAGCCTGGCTCCAGCGCTGCGCCTGGGGCTGGCGTAGGTCAGGGGGTCCATGGGGCCTCCCTTGCAGGTGAAGCGACACCCCAAGGAACCTGGTTTCTGTATTCTGAGGCTGTGCCACAGGGTGAACCATGGCACAGTGAATTGGTGTGATTGCTAAATTCGCTTCCAAAAAAGCACACTCCTGTTTCAAGCTAGAAGGCTGACTGTAATGGCTCCTCCGTACCATTTCAGCTACTGGCTTTATTGGCTGAAATTAACTGCAGGTGCTAAAAAATGGAAGCCAAATTTTGAAAAGCTGGCCCAGTGGTAGGCTTTGATTTAAATATTGTATTTGTATTTATATTGGTTGCAGGTGTCAAGGGGTGGCCACTGTGCGGGGAGGCCGGGGCTGCCCCGTGCCGGTCACAGTCGGTTCTAGCCGACTCCAACTGACCCACCGCAGGGCGCAGCTGAGCCCCGCAGACATGATGGCGGCGCCTCAGAGTAAATGTATATAAGGGGCAGAAAATTCTAGATGGAGACAGTACAAAAGAACAGAAAGAAAGAGAAATAGGAGAGATAAGGTCAGAGGAGGAGAGGGTGGTACTACCTGTCACTGGACCAGGCATCCACTGCAGCCCATGGAGGACCCCATGCCATAGCCCATGGCTATTCCCAAAGGAGCTGCTTCCATATGGGGAGAGCACATGCTGGAGCAGAGAAAAGATGTGAGAATAAGGGAGCAGCAGAGAGAAAGTGCTGTGTGCTGACAGTGACTCCCCAGTATGTCCTGCATTGCTCAGGTGATGGAGTCTAGAGAGAACTGAAGTGGACCCTGGGGAAAGGAGAAGTGTTGTTTTAATGTTTGTCTTCTTGTTTACCAGTACCTGGATCAGTAATTAAATATTTATTTTTCTTGGCAATAAATTCATTTCATTTTGCTCAGTTTAAGTCTGTTTTGCCCACAAAGGTAACTGATAAGCAATCTGCCCATCCTTATCTCAACAGGGGCATTTTCCCATTCTTGTTTTTCCTATATTCTCCCCACATCCCACTAAGAAAGGGGAATAAGTGAGCAGCTGGGTGGGATTTTGTCTGGTTGCCAAGGCTAACCTACCACTCTTTTTTTTTAAATTTTTAAATTAAAATGGCTTTTAAATAACTATCTTTTTTTGTTGTTGTTTTTTCTTCTGGACATTTGCAAAAATTCAGTTAATTTCAGCTGCAAGAAGTCTTAGTTTGGGATCTTTTGCATTTGAATAAAGCATTCCCCAAAAATTAAGCTGAAGGATAAAAGAGAAGGTTCTCCAAGGACTTCAAGTGAAATTAAGTCAATGAGAATGTTTCGTTAAGCTTTGGATGAGCCCCTTGGGGAAATTTCCAAGCAGAGCTTGTGATCCCTCCATGTTCTCTACAGGTTAAAAGAAAATTTAGAATTGAATTTAATACTCTTTGAACCTAAAATCAATACAAACTAGGAATAATACAGCAGTGAAAAAGTGGTTCTAATTCAAAACAGAAATCAGAATGCATCCCTGGTCATTTTAGATTTAGAAAAATTAATTAACTTTGACACAACTACAAGTAAGCTGGCTCATTGCACGTCTTTCAAAGTCCAAAACAATAATCTTAACAATCATGCTTAGTATAATTGGAGTAAATGGAGAAATACATTTGAAAATGTCAGAATCACAATCAATATAATTGACCAGAAAGTGGGGAAGAGCTTTTTTACTCCTTTATGCAGCCAATGAAACACTCTATTTTCATGAGACTATCCCAGAGAGGTTTAAATTTAAAATTATAAAGAATACGTTCAACAGCCTGTATAAAATGAGATGGAATCCCATTCAATTCCTACAGTTCTCAATGCAGGTAGAAGTTTTGATGACAGACTTTGAAAAATATAAGGTTCCTGTCCCAGTGAGACATTAACTGATCTCAATTACCTTAAAACTAATCAGTGTTAAGAATGCTGAAAGTTAATAGTTTCTGATGGAGTACCATGGTTTACCTATATTTCCCTGCTACTTGAAAAAAGTGCTTTTCCAAGTTCTTTATACTGAAGATTAATCTTGTAAAAATTCATGCTATGCTGAAGAATGGGAATACAGGATTGAGACACATGAAGAACTTTGACAGTCATGTAGTGAGTTTGAATTTAGATTAGAATAAAACTTTCAAAATGAAAAATGAAAATATCAGCAAGCTTGTTTGGAGATCTTACTTGTTCATTTCTATATAAACATAATATCTCTTTTTTTTAAATCAGTTTTTGTTTTCATTTTGAATAGCTCATATCGTTAGTCTTTTTTGTTTTGGGGACAATCTTAGCGCTCAAAGTAAAATTACTGATGTTAACTCTTGAGCTCGGCTCCCTAATGTAATTTTTGTCATCAAGTGTATTGGTTTCTTTGACAAAAATGGGCTACTTTTTTGACACTGAATGAGCCAAAAACTCAAAATTAAAATCAAAAGTAGCCAGTAGTACAGAAACAAAAATTCTGTAACATGAATATCCTTAGGTTCTTTTCATATGAGATGTTAATCGATGTTTGGTGTCTTTCTACTTGCTCCTTCTGTCAGAAGGCAACATTAATAACATTAATCATGTCTCTTTAAAACAAATTTAATTTTACAAAAACATGTTAAAAACTTATATTGAACACATCAGAAATCTCACAACAGCTCACTTGGTTTCAGTTTGGGTTTGGTTTGGGTTTTTTTCAGGGTTAGGTTTTCAACAGCACAATATCCAGAATGATCTTTTTTCTTGGACTTATTCTGCAAGCAAATCTTTGACTGTTTGTAGCTGTCTGCATCTGCTATGCTTCTGCTATGTCTGTGCCCACATAGATACAGATTGAAAAGATAATTTCTTCTTATGTTTATCATGACTGAATGATAGCCTGTATGTCCACAAACTCAATGAGGTTTTATCTAACTCTCAGAGAGAAAACACAAAGAACTGAAACAAAATCCAGTGCAGCTTAAAAATATTCTGGTGTGGCTGGACAGTGAATCAGGCACATGGTTACCTTGTAGGGGAAGGCAGAAACCTGGAATTCTGCAACATTGCTTTCTAGTGCATCCCAAGAAAAGGGGTGGGAAAGCCATTACTTGGCTCATAGATTTCAATGGCTATTTTGTCTGTGGGGAGAATATGAATAGGTGCAAGCACGGTTTTCCCAAAAAGCCTAGGTATTACTGAAATTCAGACAAAGTTTATAAACAAAGTTATTGAAATATATACACTGATCAGAAACTGAGACCTTTGAGTCTTTTCTGTCTGTAATGGATATGGGGACAAATTCTGAAGGCTTTATTCAGTGCTTACCTGAACCAATGAAAGCCATGAACTGCTTGTACAGAAAGGAAGCAAAGCAGAAAACTCTATACAATGAGTGACCTCCTGCCACTTTGCAAAGCTGGTAACCTACAGATGTTCAGGTGTGCACAGAAGCAAATAGATGGGTTGGATAGAGAACAACTTTGTGGAGAGCTTGCCATCTTGCATTAACATTTCTTAGAACTGAAAACCAAAACTCCTGAATTTGCTATTTCCTTCCCTTCTCCCCACCCCTCAGGCTTCCATTTTTCTTCATATTGAAAGATAACAATGGGGGACCTTTCCCTTCCCTTCCCTTCCCTTCCCTTCCCTTCCCTTCCCTTCCCTTCCCTTCCCTTCCCTTCCCTTCCCTTCCCTTCCCTTCCCTTCCCTTCCCTTCCCTTCCCTTCCCTTCCCTTCCCTTCCCTTCCCTTCCCTTCCCTTCCCTTCCCTTCCCTTCCCTTCCCTTCCCTTCCCTTCCCTTCCCTTCTTCTCTCTCTTCACCTTTTAAACCTTTCCAGAATTGTGAGACACTTTCAATTTCAATGTAATCTAAAATAAAAATTTTTGATCCCGCATAATCACTTGATCAGTCTCACTTTTTAATCCTTCATCCCAAGTATGCAGCAGTGTCATAGGCTTTCTTGAACTTTCTACATATTCAGAAAGCTCCTTGAAGACTACGAAAAAATACGAAGGTACAAGGAACTAAAGCTTAAAATAGAATATCTAAAGTGGAGGTCTGCTAAATTAGTGGTCTTTCTTAAGTTATTAACCTGAGTCCAGGAAGCAAATTCATAAAGATTTGAAATACTGAGTACAAGAGATGAATGCCTGAAATGTACTCAGCTGCTGAAACTTTTCAAAGAATAATCCACAGAGTGATTCAGTACATACCCAATGCCCCTAATGGTAGTGATGACATTTTAATCTTTGGCAAAATTCAGGAAATGCACAGGCAAACTCTTGTGATACTTGATTGCCTGAGAGCTATTAATCTAACATTTCACAATGCCAGCTGAAATTGAATGAAGTAATGCTATAGGTTTTTTTCCCTCAAAAAATGCTATAGAGACAGATCTAAAAAATATCAGTGAACAAAACCACAAAGAAGCTTAACATTTATATTGCAAAATCTCTTAGCAGCTCAACATTCTGTGGAAAAAGTACCTTAACACCACTGCTTATCTGGTGAGTTTAGGTGGACCTTCCTTACTGTAAGCCAGGAAAATCACCAAGGTGTGATTTCCTTTTTTAAATCTGTCTCTTCAATGACCTTACTCCACAGCTGAACCTGCTAGAGACTTCCATTCATGATCACTTATACATTTTGCCAGACTTTTTCCCACTGACTACAGGATATAAATTACTGCCTGCCTCCTGCTTCAGTCTAAGTAAAATATCATGTGAGAACAGCGATGGTTAATGATGACCAGATGTCTGGATCTCAAACTATGACATCTTTCTTAAGACAATGTTTGAATACTGACTGTCTCTAACATCATCTTGCTCTGTAAATTTCGGCAAAAATAACCCCCAAACCAAAAACCAACCAACCAAAGAAAAATAACAAAACCCCTCCCACATCCCATGCATTAATTTTGTCTGTCCAGCTTAGAGTTTGAATTTTCAAAACTTCTTAAGCCCTTACAGAAGCTAGAGGGAAAAGTAAATCTTCAGTGTGTTTTATAATCAGGCTATAAATACTAGAAGTTGGTAGTAGACCATTTTAGGCGTAAAAATTAATTGTTGAAGGGCAACACAGGAAAAAAGCCAAGATGTACACAAAGAAACTTCTGCTCAGATGCTCAAACAACCCAGCCACATATTTTATACTGATTCTGTCCCCTTCTTGCAGAAAATAAACAGAATGGAACTGCGCAAATGAATAAAGAGTAGCTCACACTTCCCTGAGAAATGTGCTCTTCAAGGACTGTGCAGATGGATAGATATGAGATCCTACAGAAGTGTTCACTTTATCAGGCAAACATGGAGTTGCTCACCTTAAGGAATCAGACAGACTCAAGAGTTAAAGTTTTTCTATAACTTGTTTGAAGTGATTCTCTTTGGAAAGATTCCAGGGAAAAGAAAACCATACATATAGAGAAAAATACAGCTTTGCCCCCAAAGAAGGGACAAAACCTCTGTTTTCAAGTAAAAAGTGTGTTTGTGCTGCACAGAGACAACTACATAAGCCAGTCTTAACCACTGTTTCCTCTGCCAGGGAATCAAGATAGATGTTTCACAATAGAAAGCTGGCCAGCCTAGGATCTGAGTCAAAGGTCATCCTATATATAGAGGTAACTAAGTGTAGTAAGATGTGTATCTTTATACTAGCTGTTTATGATGGATAGTGTGTGCCACTAAAATCAATATGGTACTTCCATGGCTTTTTTTTTTTGTTTCATTTTCACCCCCACCTTTTTAAATGAACCCAAAAATCTCTGAACTTAAAAATTGCTTGTCAGAAAACAAAAAAACCTATGAAAACCTCTGAGTCTGCAACTCTGATCTTGATTGTAAGAAATAAGTGCATTCCATTTTATTAAGAAAGAGTAACCAAATCTCCTATTGTCACTCATAACACCCTGTGAGAATGCTATTAACTGAAAATAGTAACCTGCCATTTGTGCATAGCAAAGGACCACCAGTATTTCCGGCCTGTTTTATTTTGATTTACACATATAAAGTGTTTCTATACTCCTTAATAAAAGCAATTATATCCTATTCAGATATTTCTAATCATGGAACCATAATGTTACCAGTTCAATTCCTGCTTAATGATTATACTAGATGCTATTTCATAACTGGTCTGAGGTTTTTATTTCAGTGTAAAATTTTAATTTGATCTTTCTCAATATATGTGTTGACAATATTATTTATAGTTAAATTAAAATTCTTAATAGCCAGTGAGCATAGTAAAGCTTGCTGTTAATAGTTGCACAGCCTGTTAGAATGATGGTGTTTTATGTATGTTGATCATGCAGTGGAAAAATGTCATCACTGGAAGCTCTTTCTCAGAGAATTAATTAATAAATTAAATACTACCAGATTGTTATTGAACACCTTTTATAGTGTAACGTGTAACAGAAACAGGCTATTATTAATGCAATTTAATTAAAAAGTAGCTCTCACACTGAAACTAATAATTTAAGAGGACTTAGTAAATAAAAGATTATCCAGAAAGAATAAAATTCCATTGAGAGTTACTCAGCTATTTTCCCTAAACACTGAGTCTCATTGGGAAGGACTTAACATATTTCTCTCCAGCACTGAAACCTATACTAAAGAAAAAAAGAATGACATATCAACAAGAATGTAAACCCTTACAAATAAATCATCCCATTTCCAGTCACAGCAAGATTCAGAAAGCTGAGCTGTTGTCCTCTCAGGTGTCTGCAACATGGTGAGTGTTTTTGCAAGGTGTTAAATGTCCTCTGTATTGAAAGCCAAGGATTATAATAGATGTTCAAAAGTGCAAGGAAGGATACTCAGACTACAGTTAGAAAAAGAGTGAAACTTTGAAGGACTGGTAATTCCAGAATAATGTCCATGGTTTCCTCTGCTGAAAGAATAAATTTCTATTCGAAAATAATGATTTTATCTATCATTCAGTTAAAGGAATACAAAAAGTATGATGAAACACCTAAGAAGAGAGGGGTTCATTAGAACACAGTTGAATGCCAACCTCCAGTGTTGCACCTTTCCACCGCTTTTAATCCCACAGATTTTACGTATGCATTGTGAATGACCTTATCCTAAAAGAAAGAGCATGCCTTACAGATTACCAAGAGCTTGAGGCCAAACCAGTGGACACGTGCAACCAGCGCTGGTGTCTAGGCTAACAGCCAACTCCTTGACTGGGGCATTCTGGTCAATAACAGCTTAATCAACAACCTGCTTAACACTGCTGTTGATTAAGAAAGTTAAATTAATTAGATTTCTTGTCTTTCATATTTTTATTCCAATTACCTCTTCATATAGAACACATGAATAGATTGAGAGAAACATAATACAAGTGCACTCCTGACAAAGGATGTGAGAGAGACCAAATGGATTCCTTTGGGTTAAGACTTCAAAGGAGTTCCTGAAAGAAATGTAGTCCAATTGAGTCTATATATAGAATTGTAGCTGTGACCTTTAGATGTGAATTTCTAAGCTTTTATTGTAGACTTAACATTCTTTTAAGGGTAGAACATTCTGGTCATGTTTCAGAGGTCAAAAATAAGCAAAAAGTTGGTAGCTGGCAATCAAAAAGAGAAGTCAATAAACCCAACAAAGTTAAAAATAAGTAACAGTGACCAGAAAACATGCAGGAATACATCTTAAGTATATGTATCCCTCCTTCATGAGGTGATCACGGAACTGTAATAGCCCAGTATAATAGGTTTCTGTCCTACCAGCAAGTTACATTTAAATTATATTAAATTTCCATATGATTCTGTTGTAATTTTTGTTCCATCTGATTTATGAGGTTCTCCTGGATGAGACAAAGGTAAAACTATGCTCTGTGGAGAAGGAATAAAGATCTGATGATCATTACTCAATATCACTTTTACTATGCCGGTGTTTTTGCTTAAGCAGGAGGAGCTAACAGTAAGGTTATTCATACAGAGGTCGTATGCCTCCCATTTGAAATATGTCTTGATACAGGCCTTACATTAACAACTTACGGACAACAAACACCACCTTCATCAGAAATTGAACAATTATCATCACTGAGGCTTTTTAAAGAGCTTTTACCAATCACCTGAGTGAAAAGCATTGCAACAAGTAATTGTACAATATTTTCCAGTGCATTTTCTATTACAGAACAGACAAATATTTTTTAGCCTATCAGTTACGTAAGAACTCTATACAGAACCACTATTTTGTAAATGCCTCTAGGCACAGAAATGCACATGCAGCTGATCAGTTACCACATGTACAACTAATTTATTTTAAACTACAGAACCGAGGGGAAAAAGCTCTTACTTCTCATTTCTTCACAGATGCCTCTTCTCTCACTCATTTAAAAGAGAAGTTGATACAGGGTTACAAGAACTGTCTCCATGAAGGCAAAAAAAAGCTACTCAGGAGTTCATCCAGTGTGGAGACTTTATGAACCTGAATACAATTAAAAAAACACTAGTAGTTTTAAACATGTCAAGTGATTGTGTGTTTTAGTGGAATTTTTACTGACTTTGCAGAAGACGCAGACTGGCTCTAGTGCCTTTTTCTTTCAGTAAGATTCAAAGTATTTGTTTAATATAGAAACTATCTAGAAATTGCTTCCTATCAGTTATGTTCCCTTTGTCTGTTAAGTGCAAACAAATACCCATATCTGTTAGTCTCCTGTGATTTCAGCTGTGTTCTTTGAAATGACGTGCCAACACTGTGAGTGACATATCCACCCTCTGGTAATTTGTCATTGATAGATTATTCTTTAATTAAAGTTTCAAGATGGATTTTCTTGTGCTCAGGAAAAGCTGGCTTTTCGTCTTTTATCTAGAGGCGTAAAGTAACAGTGCAGATCTATAAGTAGGTGTCATTTATCAGAAAGAGAAATAAATATATATTTTTATACATTGCATTTATATTAATATTTGTGAACAATATATTTCTGTTATATACATAGAAAGACATTTTAACCCAAAATTTAAACAACTTCCTAGACTAAAAATACTGATGTAAATCAATATGCATTTCAGTAGATTTGTGTTGATGTATGTCTATTCAACATACTGCTATCTGATCCCATGACTTGTAATGTTAATAACAAAATCAATCAAGTGCCACAAAAGTGAATGGAAAAACTACTATGGCCAAATTTGAAAACAGAATTAAGAACCACAAAACTGTTTAACACTGCGTAACCCTGAGACCACTTGAACTCCACAATGGCTGTAGCTTTTTATTTAGAGAGACACTCATGAAAGTAGTTTTAGAATATGACAGGGTCAAGCTCATCATGAAATGAGATGGCAGACACGGTTGTTTAAAAGATGTATGCAGTAGGAGGTGGAAGACCATGATATACACCTATCTAGCACACAGGAATTCAAACTCATCTCTCTCAAGATACGGCACTTATCACCAGGTTATCAGCTATTTATGTTTTCATTCATGTATTTTGCAGTCATGCCACTGTGCAGGAGAGAATTCAAGACAAAGCCATTCAAGAAGCAAACAAGCAAGAGATATCATAAGTCTGTAGCTGCCCGTTTACCTCACAGAAATATCACACTGGAAATATGTGCAGGGCTCTGTGCACAAGACATGAAATCTTTGAGTGCCTCCTATAAGCTTAGCAAGATCTATGTTAAAGGTCATTAGAACCAATGGGACCAAAATTCCTGTAATTTTGATGGGATCAAGAAGCCTTTTGCTAGGCCCAGTGACTTCTTACTGTTCGTGGAATACTGAGATGCGAGAGGTTGGTGCTGGTCTCTTCTCACAGGTGATCAGTGACAGAACAAGGGGGAATGGCTTTAAACTGCAACAGGGGAGGTTCAGTGTGGACATTAGGAAAACGTTTTTCACAGAAAGAGTGGTCAGACAGTGGAATGGGCTGCCCAGGGAGGTGGTGGAGTCAGTGTTTAAGGGTCGTTTAGATGAGATGTTGGGGAATTTGGTGTAGGGGGAGAACTTTGTAGAGTAAGGCTGATGGTTGGACTCAATGATCCCAAAGGTCTTTTCCAGCCTGAATGATTCTGTTATTCTGGGATTCTGTGATTCATCCTTTACTGAATCTAGCACTTCTTAACTCCAGCAGTGAGCAGGTCTGTCTCAAAAATAGCCTACTGGCTGGGGCATGTTCTGTTGTTGCTGACATTTCTTGGAATAAAGCCTTAGTGTAAGATATCCAAGCTGTATGTACAATATTCTGGATATATAATCTGAGTATGTCACACTACTAACCTGGTATACCTTTTATTTTTTCCAGAAAACTGATTTTTAATGGATTATTTCCAAAAGCAAACAAACAACTCCCCACAAACAAACAATCCCTCAAACATAAACAAACAACTAAACAGAGAAGTGATACAGATTTTTTCCAAATCAGGGGCTGGATGATCTGAAAACCAAGAAAATGTTGACTCTTTTAATTTCTTTATTTGCCTAGACATCCCAGCCAAGCACTTCTTAACAAAGGAACATTTTTCTAGTGAATTCGTTTCTGAATATCAGCCAGCTTGCTTTCAGGCATTTTTTTTTCCTTGCCTGACGCAAGGTGAAGAGTTGGGAGTGAAAGAGCTGACAGACTTTCTCTTTGCAGACAGGTGTGATTTAGGGGTATTATTTCTGTTTTCAGTATATTGTGAATCACACAGATTTGAGTGCAAGGTTTGCACAAAATCTAATGAGACAAATCCTTAATAAATATTTACACCACTAGTGCAAAACTAAATAAACTATAGGTCCAGAGTACTGTAACCTTTCATAAAAAAATGTAAACTAGCCCCCACAGGACATGTCAGCTTCTCATACATCATATGAAATCCAAGACAAATACTCAGGAGTAGTAGTTTGCTTTGCAGCATTTATTAAGCTTGCTCCTTTATCCTACCTCCTTATGATTCTTCTAATAATGTATTATGTGGCAAAAGATTATTGGCTTTCTGTTGGCTTTTTTAATGAAAAAGTCACAAAATATGTGCCGTGGAGACATGAGAAAATTACATAGTTATTAGGAGAGAGTATGGAACCTATAATGCAACACAGCATAATTGCTGTGCAAGTTACCTTCCCTTACTGATTACTTGTTTCTTTCCAGCTTCCTTCTGCAATTTTATACTGCATAGAAAAGTTTCCATTTGTCAATGGTTAATAAATAACTAGAGTTCAATAAATAACTATACCATGCTTGTAGTTATCAATAAGTGATTATTAACAGCTTATTGGTGTTTGGATTCTGTAATAATGAATTGTTTATTAAAACATATATTAATCTTTCCTTGACCTTTTAATTAACTTCTGATTTATAAATAATCCTCAAGAAATTACCTATTCCCATTTATGAGGTAGTCCTAACTCTCTAAGGTGTTTATGATTTCCAGAATGCTGCAACCATGCTCACTCTATTCTGGATATTGGAAATATATTAAACCCATATTCTTTTGTATTTGCTGCCTGACTTCCTCTGTCCGCTCACACTTCTGTTTTTCACCATCTTATTCTCAGCATTCATTGTGCTTCACTTCAGCCAAGGACCCTGCTTGAATTTATGCTGGCCACCTCATCTAGAAGTCATTCCATTCTGGTGAGACAGTATCTTTTTGCTGGAGACTGAAAAAAAAAAAAAAAAAAAAGACGAAAATTAAAAATGTGTTTTAGATTATTGGACTGTTGCCAGCAGCACAAAATAGTTTATAACCTGGTCTGGTAGCAGTCTGAAAACAGTAGGCTTCAAACATAGCTTTAACATAAGAAATCTGCATGAACACAAATTTATATTCATAAAACATATATGATCGTGCTCAAGATGTTTTAAATCTTTTGCTTTAACCAGGGAACAGCAATGCCTAAGTTATCCTTCTCTTCATGAAATATATAATGGTGCTCTTTTAAGACGTGCTGCATTGTAATTACTGCTTTGCTATTGCAGCATACTTCAGGGAATTGTAACTCACAGAACAAAGGTATCTTGCTTTTAGTTGCTGAACAGGCAATTAGCTTGCCCCAAAATGGCATGTTCATATCCCAGCAGCCCCATGAAACAAGAAAAAAAAGTCTATACATCATATCCTGAATTCTCTCCTGTTTCATGGAGTCTGAGGTTCATTTCATGCATACTGCTGATTTGCGTTTGTCAGTGAAAAATCAGAATAACAAAGCAACATTCCACTCCAGCTTGTCACTTGTCATATCTTTTCCACCAAAGGAAATTTGCACTAATCAGCTGTAGCAATTTGGGAATACTCAGCATGTAGGCTGTCTCTTCTGTCTTTTGCAAAGAAGGTACTGGGTAGTGCATACTTGGGGAGAATTTATCCTGAGTCCTGGCATTTGATCCTGTGGGTCCCCAAACTTACACAGTTTGGGGGTAAGCTTCCTCCACGAGCAGTGCTCTTGTATGGATTTCCTGCAAAACAACACTTTAGTTGAATGTTACCCCCAAGAAAAAAAAAACATTGCAGGTTGGGCACCCATGAATAAAGTTGAAACTTAGAAATTAAAAAAAATAAGCTTTATTCTGGTAAAGGCAATGGTTATTTTACTGGGAAAAAATGTTACAGAAATAAAAATAGTAGAAAAAAAAAAATAATTCCAGGCATAAATCACCTTTCCTTGCTGTTCCTAAGATTTCTTGACAGTGTATCTTGGCAGGGAAAAAAGTCCTCTGCACCCAACTCCTACCTTTTAAAACCGATCCTCTGCAACTAACGTGGGAAGCTGGTAGCATAGCCCTCTTCACCCTGTCTGCATTGCCTAAGGGAGCATCTACATATTCTTTTGCTATGGCAAAACTTCCCCTCCTATCTTTCCTTTCATCCTATTCTTTTCTTCACCTTTTCATGAGATGCAGGGTTTAGATTTATACTAAATATGTCAGTTACTAATGATCCTTCCCTGTTCTTCAGGACTGGTATGCAAGACATACAATGCAGTTGCAGTGAACAGGATCCTTCCTCTTTGTTTAAGGTTTAGCGTCCCATGTCATTCCTCAGTTTCACACTCACCACAGTTTAAAGGACCTTCCTACTTCCTATTGTTTGGGCCACAACAACCCCCAGCAGCGCTACAGGCTTGGGGAGGAGTGGCTGGAGAGCTGCCAGTCAGAGAGGGACCTGGGGGTGTTGATTGACAGCCGGCTGAACAGGAGCCAGCAGTGTGCCCAGGTGGCCAAGAAGGCCAATGGCATCCTGGCTTGTGTCAGCAATAGCGTGGCCAGCAGGGACAGGGAAGGGATCTGACCCCTGGACTCGGCACTGGTGAGGCCGCACCTCGATTCCTGTGTTCAGTTTTGGGCCCCTCACTACAAAAAGGACATTGAATGACTCGAACATGTCCAGAGAAGGGCCACAAAGCTGGTGCAGGGTCTGGAGCACAGGTCGTACGGGGAGCGGCTGAGGGAACTGGGGGTGTTTAGTCTGGAGAAGAGGAGGCTGAGGGGAGACCTCATCGCCTTCTACAGCTACCTGAAAGGAGGTTGCAGAGAGCTGGGGATGAGTCTCTTTAGCCCAGTAAAAAGCGACAGGACAAGAGGGAATGGCCTCAAGTTGTGCCAGGGAAAGTTCAGACTAGATATTAGGAAGCATTTCTTTACAGAAGGGGTTGTTAGGCATTGGCATGGGCTGTCCAGGGAGGTGGTGGAGTCCCAATCCCTGGAGATGTTCAAGAGTAGGGTCTATTTAGAGCTTAAGGATATGCTGTAGGTGGGAACTGTGCTAGGCGAACGGTTGGACTAGATGATGTCCAGCGTCCGTTCCAACCTAGATGATTATTCATTCTATTCTATTCTATTCTATTCTATTCTATTCTATTCTATTCTATTCTATTCTATTCTATTCTATTCTATTCTACTCTATTCTATTCTGTATTTTCAGAACTCTTACTGTGGAGGGAGTAGGATAGCCCCCTATATAAGTGGCCTCAGGATTATCCTGAGTTGCCTTCACTGTGGACAAGGATTCCTGTGAATTAGGGTCAACTTTGGTTCATTGACCTTAAGCAAAGCCTAGACCACAGATGTATCCATGCAGCCTTTTGCTAAAAACAAACAAACAAACAAACAAAACAACCAAAAAAACCCCAACCAAAAACCAAAAAACAACAAAAGAAAAGCTCTCTACTGTGGAACACTTCAGAGACCTTAAATAAGTATTTATCTTGATATAAGGAAGAAATTTTTAGAGTCATAATGACCAATCACTGGAACAATCTCACCAGGGATGTGGTGGAGTCCCCATCACTGAAGGTTTTCAAGATGTGTTTGGACAGGGTGTTAGCTAATCTCATCTAGGCTCCCCTTCCCACAGATGTTTGACCGGAGGATCTTTCAATGTCCCTTCCAACCTGGGCTACTCTATGATTCTGTGATTCTATTACTCTATGAATAGCAGGTCTCTGTGAGGTTGCAAAGGGAGAGGAGTTAATGGTTTTGCTTTCCAGTTGGGTACAACTACAGCTATGCACTAGATGAAATATATAACTATTATATTACATATACTGGCCAAGGAGAATATTAATGTGCTCATTCTCACAGAAAAGACATCTTGACCATCTCTATATTTAAAAAGAATTGTTTAGTCCCATAGCTAACCTTTTTGGTTTAACAAATTAGCAGCAATTCCCCTTTTATTATAGTAATGCCATTTAACTATTTGATTTTTATTTTTTCCTCCTTGTGGTCTTTAAAATTCTCTCTGGGAAATCCTTGCACACATGCCTGCATTTTGAGTTTTACCCGCTGTGCGTCATATTTACTCAATTAGGCTACAACACATCACATCAGAATACCTGTTTTCCTCTCTACAAAGCCAGGTGTGTATCACACATAATTCTCCATCAGTGACACAGGCCTAACTGAAGCCATTCCTGGAATTGCCCTACATATTCAAAAGGGCATAATTACTCAACACGAAGAAACAATTTCTGAAATCAGCTTCCTGAATTAACAGAAAATAAATATATATTTTATATTCGTAATTCAAAGGGATTTTTCAGGGGAAAATTGTGATTCTTTTTAACAAAAATAATTCTGCCACATTGACAGAAATTTACTATGCGTGGCTATTTCAGTGTGTTGCCACAGATTTCCAGGAGGCTCAGATGACAGCAGGCAATTGCAATTGCTGTAAAAAAGCAGCAACTCCTTTTAGACTCTCTGTAAAGTGCTGATGTGTCCACAGATTCAGCGAACAAACAACTTGCTTTCTGTACAGCTGAAGCAAGCTGTGTCAACAAGACAGAATTTGAATTATTACATGCTGCCGTTACATCTATAGAAGCAGAAGAAAGGAGTACATGATTATGGCCTAAAGCTTGTGGTTAGGGAGGGAGTAATAGTAGCTCTTAGCATTAGTTGTTGATGGAAAACATCTGCTTCCTTTCCCATCCCCATGAACCAGCCACATGGGAAATGTCCCCTGATGGTATCTCTCTGAACTGGGTCATTCCATTCTCCTTGGAATTCTTATGCAACATTTGGATCCACTGGGAAATCATTAAAAAAATCAGAATGGAAAGCAGATAAGAAATCTGAGGAGCCTACATTTCTACATCACCTCTGAAACGTGGTACGTAGCCTCCAACTCTATGTATGAAAAGGAATGTCAGCCCCGTTACTACAGCAGGGAGCACAGGCAGTCTTCTATTCTTCCCTGGGGCAGGAGTGGGGGAAATCCAGTTTCCTGCACTGGCTTCATCTGAATCTGCCGCAGCCCAGGTTGGTACTATTCATCTTCAGTTGCAGCACATCAAGCTCAGAGGTTAAGTGGCCCCAGATAATGAGTGGGAGGTGAATGCTACACATGTTAGGGGAGGAAATTTATTTCCTACTGATTATAAATATTCCCTTTTTTCCCAGGCACATGTTTTCTTTTCATCCCTAAAGTTTGTTCATGCTCTTCAAGGTAAACCACACAATGTATCACTATGCAAAAAATCTAAGTAATGTGATGCAAAGGTTTTGCTTAGCCACCATGTTTTCAAACTTTGTTACTAGCACATTTAATCTACCATACAAAAAAATGATCACAGTTGTGAAATAATGATTGAAATAGAATAAGGATATTAAAAGAGAGGCAATTTTTAATTTTGAATCCAAATTTAGCCAAAAGGGTGGCAGGATTGCTTTCAAGGTCTTATGAAGTAGCACTCATGAAGGAAGGAATGTCAGTTTCTGTTTAAAGAATGTCTATTTTCAGAAAGCATAAATACAGGAATGGTTCTCCAGCCTGTGTTTTAATCCTTCAGTCTGAAGGGAGATATATTTGTATATATAAATTATATATGAATATACACATATATAGAGAGCTTATATTCTTCCAGGTAAGAATATTACTGAGTCTTACAGATAAGCAGGCAAAAAGATAACAAGCCTTTTTTTTATGTCCCTTAATGATATACAGAGGATTTTTTTTTTTTTTTTTTTTTTTGTATTGTGTGAGTTTATATGTAATTAGTAGATAAGTAAGGTGAGGGAGATGATAAGAGTTTTATTTCAAGGTGCCTTTATTTTATGTGTATAGAATGTATCAGCATTAAAATGCTTGTATACAATAGAGCATTTTATTCACATTGTGTGTATGTCAGATTGGTTACTATAATTGTGCTCAAGTCTCAGAGCAACTTGGTTTAAAACCTTTAAGGACCGTAGTAAAATAGAGCAGGAAAGCAAGTCTTAAAGTTTCCCTGTATAATGGTGGACAACATGATAAAGCATCTCTTCACAGCTAGAGCATCCAGCCATTATGCTTCATAAATCCAAATCTGTACTACTCACATTTATTTACAATATTTTGGGAGAAATCTGGCACCCGACCAGAAATACAGTTTAAAAAGCAATAAATGTCAGAGAAAAAAATTCCTTCTGTCATCAAGTGATAAAAGAAGGAGTTTGCTAAATATGTGATGATGAATTAAAATATTACGACTAAGACAGAACCTATACATAATCTTGGAATAGAAATTCTGGAGATGGGGAGATACTCTACTACAAGCTAGCTATTCTGTAAATAACAAAATAACACACTGCAATGAACCATCTGCTTGCTCTTAAGATAGACAATTGTAAATTCTCATACTGCATATATTTATTTACTTAAAAATACATGATTTCTTTCACTTATCTTTAAGTGTTTAGGAATATTAATTAAAAAGACTAATGAAGGTTCAAAAGGGGAATGGTTATGAAGTACAGATTCTGACTCTTATTCTTGGTCTTGGTTCCTTGGTCTGTGACAAATCAATTTAAAGACACTGATTTGGCTTCTCTGTTACGCAGAATGTGATAGCAAAGCCAGTAAATTATTCCCCTAAATGCAGATTGATTCAGTGGGACTATTGGTCACTAAAGTCTAAATCCACAATAGTGTTTTGGGGGCAAAACCCTGGGAAAACCGATGAAGCTCAAAGCTGGGATTCCTGAAATTCCTAATGCCTATTCCTGAAATACTGCTCGTCCAAAAGTGACTAAGAACAAAGCTGCACATAATGCTTGCATCCCAGCATAATAAAGTTTGGTGATGTGTAGCAGTGAACGCTGGAACTGCCTTTCAAACTCTCTCTTTCAAATGGGCTGTGACTTACTGTCCTCTCCTCTTAAATGTATTCTGCATACCCGTAAACTTTGGCTTAATTGATGAACCAAATTTTAAAGCATTGATCACTGAAGGCCTTCCAGGATCCATAAATACGGAATTTCTCTGCCTGTATTGCTGCAGGGACCAATTCAGTAAAACAATTCATACATTCAGAGTCAGATACCATAAAAAAATCTAGTGTCTTTATCCATACACTTTTGCCCAACAGGATAGCAACAGAGCATTTATCCATATCTAGGACATTTGGATTAAGTTTTATCCATCCAGCTATTTGAATATCTTTCTACCATTTGAATATAATTGAACCTTCACAGGTCACAATAAAAGATCATTAGAAAAGTGTAATGTTAATGATGAAGAAGTAGCCAAGGCTTGTATTCCAATGTGTAATAGAGTAGCAAACACTTGAAGGAATGTTTTATGGCCCAATAGGTTAGACATATATTTGATGATGCTAAAACATGTCTTCCTCTATTTCCTGCATTCAGAATGAATGCTTTTACTGTTAAACTGACAGGGAAAACCATGTCTTTCCTCTGTGTTTTATTAAGAAGGCCTGGATTTCCAATAGATTGATCACAAAGCATGGTCCCAATACCACAATGAAGCTCCAAAACCCCAGAGAAGGAGCAAGTACAGAACATAACCGTCTCAGATGCACTTCCTGTTTGCAAACTTACTAGGATGTCTGGTGTGAGTCATATCCTTTGATGCCTGATTTGCCACATGCGTGTTTCAGAACTGCACAGGCAACCTAGGAACAGGTGTCAGAACTGTGAATTGCGCCATATTAACAAAACTGCTCAACGGTGAGGCCATATAGCTGAACATTTCAGCGCCTAAGCTTTTGTGTGACTTCAGCCCTGTTCTATATACAAGGCAAATGAAGGAATTATGTAAGACACAAAAATCATTAGACTGCTAGCCTATTATAAGATGGCAAAGGGTATGAATACTTACAGCTACATGTTTTAATTATTGCATCCTACAGATAATACTTACTATCTTAAGTACCTACAAAATCATGAATATTTTCCAATTATTTTTTTATGTAAGCAATTTCTGTTGCTGTCACAAAGATATTATTGGTGGACAAAGGGAAAAAATCTCTAAATGGAGACCTGGCATTCATAAGCTATTACACTCCATTAAGATGAAGGCTACACTGAAAAATATACACCCCACAAGATAACACAAATACCCACAGCCAATGGGATCAAAAATCTGACAGCTTTTATACTGCCATTTCTGATACCATAGACAATGAATGTTGCTTTGACAGGCATTGTCAAAGCCCTGTCCCATGGTAAGGGCAATAGGACAAGAAACTGGTACTTTGAATGCTTAGACATGAAAAAGCCATTTCATTTCCCTGGAGGTATTGCAGAAAGTCATTAAAGAACATCAGTTACTTCAGCACAATGGAGCCCTGAAGGATAATCCAAAAAGCAGACATGGGTTTGGAACAATATCCTAGATTCCATAATTTCCTCACAGTCCCAATCACAGGGTTGCTTGAAAAGTCAAAATGGAAAATGATGGCTTCTGCCTTATGAAGTGATTTAACATCACTAGTGTTGATGGTAATAGAGTTAGGTGGACAGAGGAAATTATAAGTCAAGCCTCAAATATATACGTAAATCTTTAAAAGAAACGATTATGTAAAAATATAGGCATAAAAATATTGCTGTTACATAATTGTTTCCAGCACCTAAATGCCAAAACAATATAGCTTTCTTTAAATAAGGAAGTAACATTCAAATAGTAGAAAATAATCTTTGGATTTATAATTGTTGATGGTTTGTTGTTTGTGGGGTTTTTTTAATAGATCATTAACTTATAATACAACACATTTCTGAATCTCCCTTGGTCTACACAGATATGAAATCCACAGGAACATATGCAAAGAGCTCTTTCAAACTGCGGCAGCAATTGTCTTTTCTGTCTCCATTTCTCTAAATCCACCAAAAAACTGCAGAAGATGCAACTATTCTCTCTCCTTTCCAGCAATGTAATAGAAAGTCCAAACACGAGTGAACATGAGGAAAATGTATTGTGATTTCCTACACCTTCAAATGAAAGCATTGCACAGTTAGATATTAGAGCACGCTAAATATTAAATTAACATCACTGAAAGACAATTATGCATTGCTAGGGATGTGTTTAAAGAAAAAAACTCTTCTCTGATCCTTCTTTATTCATCTGAATAGCTAAAGTTTCTTCCTTTAGGAAAAAATTCTGTCTTCTATCAAAATTTACTATATAATATTCAAATATAAAAAGTTTTGATGGACTTACCAAGAATCTTCAGGATATGTTCCAAATTAAAAAAACAAAAAACAAAAAACCCAGAACAAAAAACCCCAAAACCAAACACAAAAACCCCACCTGTCTTTAAAAGTACATAAATATATATAGATATATATACATATAGATGCTTGTGTATACAGAAGGCTTTCCAGCCACAGCAGTGTAGCCGAGATGATTATTTTTTTAACTCCATTCAGTTGGTATCAGTTATGGATACTTTCAGTGCTGTCTTCAGAGAGGAAGATGTGGTTATGTTTGCTTCTTAAATTGAAAAATCCATTTCTATTTTCCTCCTGGGAAAGATGGCGGCAGAGCATTAATCTTTGAGCAGGTACAAATTATAGGAGAAGTAATAAAACCAAACAAAATAGTAAATGGTATAGAGTATACATCAAGCACTTCTTTTTACCTTTTCTCCTTAGACATAGAGAAAGGGCAGCTAGTGAAAATGGAATTGAATTGAAATAGTGAAATTATTGGTACAGTTAGAATAGATGACTAGACCTTTTTCTATACAACTTCTTATTGCAGGTTTTCTTGTCCCATTCTCTGAAGCAATTGGTTCTAGACACTTTTCCACACAGGACATCGGGCTCCGGATTGCTCTGTACTAACTTTTGCTTTTCTGTTGGCCTGTTCTAAACCAGTTCATACAAGATTTGTTTCTATGAAATTACACATACAATCTTTTCTCATAAATGTACCTCACTATTTCCTCTGCTTCCCCAAGTAGACCTACATTCTTTTAGGCAACTCGTATGGCACAGTTAATGTAACACATTAAGATCATTTAAAGTGTTTGGGTAAAGTCACACTTAGCTATTATCAGAGTCTCAATACATTTTGTCAGCTCTTTGGCAGAACTTGAAAAAAAAATTACTGTAAGAGAGGTTTTTCTTTATGTGGTCTGAAGAATGATGGCAAATAAAAAAACCATAGAATATGCCTGTGTTAATGTTGTAATTTAATGTATTGGTAAAATCTGCTTTCTTTGTATGACTAGGCACACTTACGCTTTTGTTTGTTCTTTATTACCAAAATTTTCAGTCCTTTATATGCACTCTGTGTTACTGTCACATTTAATAAAGAAATCCTGCATAAAACAGGTCTCACACATGTAAGTTTAATGCTCACAACTTCAATTCCTTTCTCTAAGGGGCTATGAACCCACTTCTCTCACCTTCCAGGTGAAGGTTTGAATCAGTATACTACAGGCTTATGTGAGAGCAGATGCTCTCATGCCCTCTTATTCTGATTGTTCCACTTTAATATTAAATATAATATTATCATTCCATATTCAGTAGACCAGAAAGAGAGGTTGAACAAATAGAAACATGACCATATATGTTAGCTGTTAGGGTTCTCACCTAGAAAAAAAAGACTTTCTCTTACTCTCCCTGTTACAATGCATGCTCAAATTTAAAGTGCTTAAACTTTACTGGCATTTCAAGAGGAATCTAGATTTCTTAGGCAAACACTCTTGTAACAAGGCATGGGATGTATTGCTTACAGGCCTTCCTCTCTGGTCCACACCATATGGGACTCTTTCAACAAGAAGCATGAAGACTGAAGAGTATTGTGAAGACTATGGGTTAAAGTATGAAGTGGAGGAATTAAATAAAAATGTCTACAAGACCATGAAGAAGGGAGATATTCAATCCTCTAAGTCTCTTAATACTGGAAGTCTATGCTAAAGGCTAGTCCACAGGGGAGGTAATGGTAAGAATAGGAAAATATTTCTTTTTTCTTGCCTTGCACAAGCAATTCTAGAAATGTCTTCTAAGGATGAGTCTCAACAGGTGAGAAAAGTGAGGACTGCTCAGTGTCTCAACTTTGGCAGGCTTTAAATTAAGCTAAGCACAGTCTTATAGTAGTGAGAGAGTTACATGTCTCAGGGTCCTTATTAGTAGAAACCGAAGAGACTTAATGCCCTTTTGAGGTTAAGGATGCAGCTGAGCTAGGGGCGTTTGACTGTCTAAAATTTACATTAGGTATAGCTAATGACAGGTTTGAGCATTTAAGATGAGCAATGGCATGCTGAAAAAAACCATACAATGTCATGCTTTTTTCACCATGTTTCAAGCTGGGTCAGCAGCACAATGCTCTGGACCCCCAGTTACAACACTGTCCCAGGGTCCCAGCCCCACTGCCCAGAGGGTGCACTAACACCAGCTGTGTTGCAATGACACAGTTACACAGCTTCCAGATTGGTGTCAACTCAAGCTCCATCACAGCAGACATCAAAAGGCCTGGAGAGATTTTATGGATCTACCAAGTGACAAGAACATTGGTTATTGGTCATGATTTGGTTCTGAAAATGCAGGTGGTATAAAAAGCAGCTCTGGTCACCTCTGTCATCCCAAAAGCTTAAAAGCAGTTGAAAATCTGAATAGAAACCTTAATTATGAGTCCAGATCACAGGAAGTAATTGCATGAAATGCACACACACACACACACACACACACACACAAAAGATTCTTGTGTTCTCTTCCAGTTGGTCTGTCTGCTTCTCCACAAAGTGCCTTCTGTTATGTCAGTCAACTTGTGACTAAGCTCTCCATCATCAAACAAATGCAGGCTGTTTCCTTGATTTGAGTCAGTTGATGTGGAGATGAAGATTAAGTCAATCATCAGCCTTTCAAAGGCTTCTTCATCCACCTTCTTAGCCTGTGTACAGCCTTAACTTGTGTACAAAACAAGTGATCAGCATAGCAACAAATTTCTATAGTATTGGTGAAGTAGCACCATACATTTAATATATGTCTAGACAATAGCAATAGTGTTGGTTTTTGAATTACAGCATAACAAACAGGGGCATATACAGGTTAATTAGTAATAAAGTTGAATTATTAAAGTGGATCTCAGTTAATTCATAGGTTTTCGAACTATTTTAGGCTAGATGGATTCTTGCCAAGGCTCCAAGCTTATGAAACAGTGATTCATGGTTAATAAGGGCAAATGCCCTAGAGATATGAATATTTGTTACCCCAACATGCTGACCTTTTCCCAAAGAGGCAGAAATTTAATTATCTCCTTTGAAAAGCACAATTATAGAAAAAGTCAAAACCTGATTTATATTCAGTTTCTTCATTTTTCACAGATAAATAAGTAGGGAGAAAGAGAAACTGAAGGAACATTTCCAATAACCAGAACCAAAATTAGTATATGCATGCACATGTATTTTTGCAGGGCTGGAGAAGATTTCTTCTTTTCCTGCCACTCATTTAAATTTTGCCAGCTATTTTGATTTTGTTTCACTTTAGCTTATAAGCCATACAACAAAACTTTCTTCACAGTGAAGTCAAAACTCAAAAAGCTGCCTCATCTCTCTCTCTGTGTCTCAGCTCTGGCTGGCATTATTCTCCTCACTGGCAAGGTAAGTAACCGGACAGAGGAGTCGATGGCATATCCCAGGCAACAGACCAAAACATGTAGCTGCCAGTCCCAGATTCACCACCAGCAGATACCACCACATTGATATTGCTTTAATTCTGAGTGCAGATGCAAACTAGTGAGTGGTTGTGGTCAGGGATCAAAAAATTAAATTTTGTGAAACTTTATTCAAAGATACATTTTTCATCTGTTTACTTATATGTGGAATTAGCTACATTAATTTTGTTTCTTATACTAAGACTCCTCCAATGGCTAAAATCATGACACTGTATAAATGTGCTGATTAAGTCAGTAATTGTCTATGGTTAAGGCATCTACATTAAAAAATAATAAAAAAGCCCTCTTAATTAGAAATGGAAAACAAGCTGAATGCAGATTAGCTGCCACACTTTCATCAAGTACACTTCTTTAAGAGTGATCTGAGCTCTGATCTGCTCTACTCACACAGGATCTCTTGGGAATGTATCTCCTGTAAGATCATATCTTAATTTGCTTGGATAGTATTTTTAGCAATTTGATGTCTTCCTCCCCCCCCTTTCCCACCAATGAAATAAATCATATTGCGGTCATTAAGTAAACCCATTCATCCAGTTCCATTTGCTATAATTCTGCCTGCTACCGTGTAGCCTAGGGCTATTGATCAAGCATAGCATTCCCATCCAAGAGTGTGTATGTGAGCATGTGTTTAATTAGAAACTTAATTTATCGCAATGACAGCATGGAAACTTTTAAACACAGGAATTTTTAGCTCCATTTCCAGCTCTTAAAAACATAGATGCCTTCTTTGATTGCAGACAGATTATTTTATACAAAAAATATTTCCTTAATTAAAATTAATTATGAAAAAATAATTTTATATGAAAATAAAATCAGCTATTTTTCATACTTTTCCACTAAGACCTTATAATCGTCCCAAAGGAAGAAACAAAGTTTATTTGAACCAGTGTATGTCTCTTCAATGTTACAGAATCAAAGACTCACATAGACTGGAAGGCACCTCTAAAACCCTGCTCAGAGCAGGATCATGTACAGGAGGATGCTGAGGACCATGTCCAGTTGTCTTCTCAATATCTCCAAGGATAGAGATTCCACAGCCTCTATGGACTACCTGTGACAGAGTTCAACTGCCCTCAAAAATAATAAAGTGTTTCCTTATGGTTAAATGGGATATCCTATATTTCAGTTTGTGCCCATTGTCTCTTGACCTGTCACTAGGCACTACTGGGAAGAGTCTGACTCAGTCTTCTTTACTTCCCCAAACAGGTATTTATATACATTGATAAATGTCAAAAGCCTTGCTGAAGTCAAGATGAACAACATCCACCTTGTTAACTGAGCCCATCATTTCATTATAAAAGGCTCTCAGATTTGTCAGACATCCCTCCCCTTCATAGATCCATGCTAACCACTCCAAATCACCTTTCTCTACCTCACATTTGGAAATGGTATCCCAGAGACTGAAGTGAGGCTGAGCTGCTTGTTGTTCCCTGGATCCTCCTTCGTGAAGATAGAGATGACGTTTGCTTTTTTCTAGCCCTCAGAAGCCTCCTTCAGTCACCACAGCCTTTCACAAATAATGGAGACATGACTTGCAGTGACGTGGGCCAGCTCCCTTAGCACCTTGTGGCTGTATCCCACCAGTTCCCAGGGACTTGTGTACATCCAAGCTGTTTAAATGTTCCCTCACCAGGTTCTTCTCTATCTAGGGTAAGTCTACCTTGCTCCAGAATTCCCTTCAGGTCTTGAGGGCTTGGGAATCTCGAAGGCAAATCTTACCAGTAAAGATCAAGGTGAAGAAGGGACTGAGCACCAGGGCACTTTCCATGTCTCCTGTCAGCATGTCTTCTGCTCCATTTTAGCAGCAAGTCCACATTTTCCCTGGTCTTTCTTTTGCTGTTGAAATATCTGTAGATGCCCTTTTTGTTGCCCTTCACATCCCTTACCAGGTCCAACTCCTGGTGGGCTTTGGCTTTCCTAACCCCAGCTCTGCACACCTGGACAGCACATCCCAGGTCACCTGCCCCTGCTTCTATGCCTTGTACACTTTTTATGTTTGAGTTTAGTCAGGAGCTGCTTGTTCACTCATCCAGGACTCCTGCCACTTTTGTGGGGCATGAAGGGGGCCAAAGCGACAGTGCACCTAGCTGACATCCCATTTCAGATCAGGAGCTTGTTGTCATTTTCTGCCTGAAGCACTGAAGGCTGTCACAATCATTTGGTTATGGCAATCCAAGACATGTAACTATTACTTTTCCCCACAGAAAACTACCTCCTAGTGACTGTGAAGCCCAACACTCACGACGCATGTTGCAGGGACCTCTCCTGTGAGGATGCATGGTAGAGGCTCCCAGGTTTCTGATGGAGGTTCCCACCCCTCTCCCTCATGGCCACGACCTTGCTGGCCACAGGCTGAGCTTCAGGGAACAGTTGTTCTACCAAGGGGACCCCCACCTTGCCTGCCTGCATGGGAGGCAGATGGATCCAGTCTTGGGCCACTGCCTGTTGATCAGGTGTAGTGCATGTATGAGCGGAATGACATAGTGCACAAATGTGATAAAAATGACATAGTGCACAGATGTGATGAAAGATGCTGTAAGGGTGGCTTGAATAATTCTGTAAAGACCACTGGTCTGTCATTGGGGTACTAAGACCTTAGAAAATTCACAGTCCTCATTTCATGCTCATAACATGGCAATCCCAAGATCTATTGAACAGCTAAAACTTAGATTACAAAAGGCAAATTGAGTTTCCATAATTTTCATCTGGATTATCAAAATTAAACTGCATGATAAACCACCTCTCTTGATCTTCAAATGAGACCTTCCTCTGACTTTCTCTCATTCATTTTAAATCATGCAGGTTTACTTATTGGCTATATTTCCTAGCTATTTCCTCCTAAAAAATTTTTTTCTAATATTTGTGTACCAAATATGACCATGCTTACTGCCAGAACAGAAACAGCTCACTCTTCTCTTACAAGCCTTCAACTGATGTGCTACTCCTAAGAGTAAATGAAAGTCTGTGGTAGATGTGCTTTGATTTGATCATTACCAAGACGTATCTGCCAAGATGCTAGCACAATTATCCAATATAGTCCACGTCTTTCAATTTTATTTATTTATTTATTTATTTATTTCCAACATAGACAGTGTTGAATTAACTAATACATCATTTCCAGTAACGATGGGTTGCTGTCTAAGATGCTGGCAAAGAAAACAACACAGATAAACTCAAGGTTTATTCTTTTCTTAAGCAGCACACCCCTGGCTACAGGAGACTGACTTAAAAATTTTCTGTTGTGTGCCACTTTATGTCCAGAACTAAGAATGCAACTTAGATGTGGCAAAAAAATTGAGAAATACCTGAGTTCTCTGCAGTAATTTGACAACACTATTTGTCATCTCAGAACCCTGGAAAGTCTATGTTTTATAAATGTTTAAGTGTCTTCTATTTGTCATCATAGGGCAAAAAAATCACTCTTGCAAAACTTTGCCACCCACTGAAATATGAGGATATCCTTTAGACACAGAAAGACAGTTTTCTACTACTAAACAGATTGTGTCTCATATCCCTCCAGTAGTTTGACGTTCAATATTTCCCTAAGTGCATTTCAATTGCTGAGCTGTTTTGGTGGTTTTCATTTTTTGTTTAAGAACATATTGGAAAATATATATGCCTCTAATGTTTTCTCTCTTGTGTTTGTTGCCATCAATAATTGGATAAAATTCTCCTCACCTTTTGTGGGAGAAAGCTGTCTTTACCACACGAATCATTGCTTTGTTGCTTTCATCTCCATCTTTCTAAGAACCTCTATGCAAAGAGGCGCATAGACATGCATATCCCCTCAGTGAGATAGAAACAGTAGAGTGCTGCTCCATGAGTACTATGACACTTTAAAGAATCAGTCCTTCTCTATGGTAATTTGTAGTATTATAAGGAAGACAGAAAGTCAAAAGCAATGTTTGAACAAAGAAGTTACCAGGAACAGGACTCTAGATACATGAAAAGGTTAAATTTCTCTAACATTTGCTATTTTCTTACTTGGTTTACTTATTTTTCTTGCCTCATCCTCCACCCACAGGGGGTGGCTCCATCACAGGGCTGCTTTCCCCCCAGACATTCCTCCAGGGCAGGCAAGAGCAACTTTTTTTTCCCTATTTTGTTCTTCGAATCCTCTTTTATATATTTCCTCTGTCCCTTCCAATGACATTACATCTGTGCAAAAGTTATTGACTCTATGTGATTTTTGACTTCTCTGTTGTTACTCACAATTAGCTTAACTTATCACTCATTCACAGAGGCTTTAAATAATTTCACAGAATCACAGAGTCGTCTAGGCTGGAAAAGACCTTGAAGATCATCCAGTCCAACCATTGACCTAACACTGACAGTTCCCAAGTACACCATATCCCTCAGCGCTATGTCAACCCGACTCTTAAACACCTCCAGGGGTGGGGACTCCACCACCTCCCTGGGCAGCCCATTCCAATGCCCAACAACCCCTTCTGGAAAGAAATGCTTCCTAATATCCAGTCTAAACCTTCCATGGCGCAACTTGAAGCCATTCCCTCTTACTACTTCGTTAAAGAGACTCATCCCCAGCTCTCTGCAACCTCCTTTCAGGCAGCTGTAGAGGGCAATGAGGTCTCCCCTCAGCCTCCTCTTCTCACGGCTAAACACCCCCAGTTCCCTCAGCCGCTCCCCGTACGACCTGTGCTCCAGACCCTGCACCAGCTTCGTTGCTCTTCTCTGGACACGCTCGAGTCATTCAATGTCCTTTTTGTAGTGAGGGGCCCAAAACTGAACACAGGAATCACCAGTGCCGAGTCCAGGGGTCAGATCCCTTCCCTGTCCCTGCTGGCCACGCTAGTGCTGACACAAGCCAGGATGCCATTGGCCTTCTTGGCCACCTGGGCACACTGCTGGCTCCTGTTCAGCCGGCTGTCAATCAG